>NC_069670.1:20965424-21590325 GCF_027244095.1 Hemicordylus capensis | reverse complement strand
TTAGAAGGGTCAGAGTGTTGGCCTTCCTTATAGATGGGAACAATCACCGTTGTACCCCTCTCCTCTGGGATACAGGTAGTACGATCAATATACGTAAAGAATCTTGCAAGTACAGGAGCCCACCATTCAAAATTTGATTTTAACAGTACAGAGGGATCTGATCCAACCCCGGGGTCTTACCCGGCTTGGGTTGGGTCACTAAACTAGAGACCTCCTTGAGGGAAACTGAGTGCCAAATTAGTAGAAATTCTACAGGGAAAGGGGCATTCCTTCAGGGGCAGACATTCCATACAATGCTTGAAAGTAGGTTACCCACACATCTGCAGGGATGTGACAGCTCAGCCTAGGCCCCCTGCTAGAGAAATTGACAGATACAATCTTGAGTGGTCTTCATGTACAAAGGTTTTGATTCTCCCTAACTGTGCGGATGCAACAGAAGATCAGTGGTAGAGCATCAGTTTGGCATGCAGAAGGTCCCAGGTTCAGTCCCTGGTAGCATCTCCAGGCATGGCTGGGAAAGATCCCTGCCTGAAACCTTGGAGAGCTGCTGCCAGTCAGTGTAGACAATCCGGAACTAGACGGACTAAGAGTTAGAGATCTGCATGGAACCAGTGTGGGTGGCTCGATGGCTGCTGGGTGTCGCACCTTACTGGCGGGGGAGGGTGCCCATACCCCTCCCTCCATTTGCCCCCCTGCTGGCACCAGGTATTTCCCAAGTCCTACGGGGCAGCAGCGTACTTCCCTGCCACCCCATTTGCTCCTTGGCTGGAAGTGGCTGGAAGTAGCTGCCACGCCCGTGTCCATGTTGAGGTCCAGCTTCTTCTGGCCATTTCCTGCCGAAGAACAAACGGGGCAGCAGGGAAGTATGCTGCCACTGGGTAGCACTTGAGAAATAGTGGGCGTCAGTGGGGGGGAAAGCGGAGGAAGGGGTAAGTGCACCCTCCCCTGCCCCTAAGTGCGACCCCCACCTTGGAACGTCGAACTGCCCGGGTGCCCCAGAGCAAGTGGTGATGAAGTGCACATAGGGTGCCCACCACCCCCATACCCTCAAGCCCATGGGGTACTGGGATTTGTGGTTTTTTAGGTGTTCTGAGAGTAGATTCTCTGGTAGCAAGTGAGAGTGGATTCAAAAATTACTTGGGGCCCCCACCCCCCACCGGGAGGGCAGCAAGATGGATTTGGCTGGCCTGGAAGCTGGCTCCACCTGCACCACCTCCACATCTGCCACAGGAAGAACCTTCTTCCCTGGCAGGGGAGGCCCTCCCTCCAACTGCTACCTGGACGCAGGCTCTGGCATAGGGCCAGGCAGACAAGAGAAGTCCAGCCTGTCCACCAAAGCAGGGGTGGGTGTGACTCGGGTTGGTCTAAGCAGCTCTTGGTGTGGTCAGTGCCTGGATGGGAGGCTCAACGATGCCATTTTTGAGGTTGGTGCCATAGATCAGTGATGGAGCATCCACCTTGCATGCAGAAGGCTGCTGTTTCAGTTCCTGGCAGCATCTCCAGGTAGGGCTGGGGAAAACTCCAGCTGGAAGCCCTGGAGAGCTCCTGCCAGTCACAGTCACAGTCAGAAGGGTTTCTGGGCTACGAAGACTCAGGGAATAGCAACAGCAATAGCACTTACATTTATATACCACTCTACAGCTGGAAGCTCTCTAAGCGGTTTACAATGATTTAGCATATTGCCCCCAACATTCTAGGTACTCATTTTACCAACCTCGGAAGGATGGAAGGCTGAGTCAACCTTGTTTTACCAGTGCGCCACCAGGGGCTCTTTACCAGGGAAACAGCTGTTCCCAGAAATAAGAGCTGCCAGTTCAAAAACCAAGAGAACACATGTTGCAACATTTCTCCCAAGTTTCTCCTTAGTACGAATCCACAAAGACTCCCAACACAGAAGCAGAAAGATTTGTGACTGTCTTGATGGAGTATACTTCAAGCTGAGAGATTTTCCCCTTTCTTTGTTTAAGCCACCAAAGGTTCAGGGTGGCAACCAGCGTTCCCTCTAACAGGGATTCCCAGATGTTGTTGACTAAAACTCCCGAATCCCCAGAAGCAATGCCTCTTACTTGGGGATAATTGGAGTTGTAGTCAACAACATCAGGGGATTCCTGTTAGAGAAAACCCTGGTGGGAACCTTCTTGTAAAGAGATGAGGACAGAGGGGTGCATACGTGGCTTTTCAATGTTTCTATGAGAATAAACATAAGAGAACTGCTGGTTCAGACCAATATCCTTCCAGTTCAGCCTCCTGTTTCCAACAGTGGACAACAAGATACTACTAAGACGTCCGCAAGCTCGGCTAAATGGAAATAGCCCCTTCCCACTTTTGCTCCCCAGTGCCTGGCATTCAGTGGCACACTAATCCTAGCCTAGCTGTCAACCGCTCCATATTCTGAAGAACTGAAGACTCAAGGTGGAAGATGCACCAAGCTCTGTGTCAATGAGACTCTATCAAAACACCACCAAGAAAATGGACTTACCCTCTTCTCTGAGAAGATGCAGTGAAGATAGGAGAGTCGAATGAAGCTGATGGAAGGATAGAGGGAATGTACAGCTTTTATAAAGGTCCACCAGCCTCTCTTGCGGTTAGGATGCTCCATCACTCCACCTAACCTTTTATTGGGATGCTCCTGACAGTTCTTTATTCCCTGGGCCAAAATGAGCTTACCAAGCAGAAAGAGTGAAAAAAGAGTGCCGGGAGGGGGGTCTGGGTTACGGAGCTCTGGACCAGTGGAGGGGTGGATATCTTGGAAAAGCTCTCTCCTGGTTCCCTGTGGGAGCATCTGCTATTAGACACCATAACGTCCAACGACTGATCATAATGACCAGGAACCAGCAACCCTGAGACTGAGGCATTGCTGAAATCCAGGCCAGGACTTTGTAGGGACTGGGCGCCCTTCTTCTCCCACTATTTTGCTCTGCTGTCCTCAAAATGAATTCATCAGTTTCCTTCTCTCTCCCAGCCACCTCTAATATGATGCCATTTCCTTCACATTCTCAATAAAGCTTCTGCTGCATTCTGGCAATCCCTGGTCTCTTGTTTTTTGAACTGGGAGCTCTTATTTTTTGTAAAAGCTGCTTCCGTGAGTCTCGGTAGCCCAGAAAACCTTCTGTCTGAATGAAAACTTATGGGGGACATTGCAGTCTTTTAGTAACACACAGGAAGCTGCCTTTGACAGAGTCTGACCCGTGGTCCATCTAGCTCAGTAGTGTCTACTCTGACTGGCAGCAGCTCTCCAGGGCTTCCAGCTGGAGTTTTCCCCAGCCCTACCTGGAGATGCTGCCAGGGACTGAAACGGCAGCCTTCTGCATGCAAGGCGGATGCTCCATCACTGATCGATGTCCCCAACCTCAAAAGTGGCATCCGTGAACCTCCCTTCCAGGCACTGACCACACCAAGACCTGCTTAGCTTCACCAAGGCGGCTGTCACATGTGCCTTTAGACCATGCTCTGGGACCTTCCAGAAGCTTCAGTGCAAGCTTTAGCTGAAGGATTCCTTCTTGGCCCTCACTTGGTAACACCGTGAGATGTCGCTCCCCTCTCCAAGTTGACATTAATACCACATTCCTTCCGGGGCACACAGCCTCTTCCCCGGTGGCCAGGTTGGTGTACGAATTTGATAACTCAATCAATCAATCAATCAACCTCAGGACCCCAGCTGCACTCTGGGG
Organism: Hemicordylus capensis; assembly: GCF_027244095.1. Taxonomy (NCBI): domain Eukaryota; kingdom Metazoa; phylum Chordata; class Lepidosauria; order Squamata; family Cordylidae; genus Hemicordylus; species Hemicordylus capensis. Next base: position 21,586,654 of record NC_069670.1, on the reverse strand, counting down.
AGGATGCACACCTACCCCACTAGCATGCGGTAGATTATGCTGAGGTGACGTAGATGAAGGATTGGAACCATTCAAAGGAGGAATGGTCATTATGCTCACTTCCACAAAGACCGGCTTGCCACTGGAGCACATGATGCGTCCTGGGATGGTCACAAGGGGGCCAGGTGGCTGGATCGTGACTTCTGCTGGGGGGATCTGGTTGATGGGTTGAGGGTTGACCCCAGCCAGGGTGCCGAGCTCTCCGGAGCTTGTGCTGCCTCCTACAGCACCTACGGCTTTTATTGGGTTGTTGATTATTTTTCTTTCTTCCCTGGGCCAAAATGAGCTTAACAAGCAGAAAGAGTGAAAAATAGCTACGCTATTTGTTTTGACGCCATGTTAGCCATCCAATGCCTATTTATCTCACAGTCTCCTTTCTTCGACTTCTACTTGACTGGCTTCAGTTTCGAGCGAACCACTGAAAACACCTCCGCGAGGGACTGGGGCTCATTAAAGCACTTCAAAAGTCACCCATTCTCCCTTTTGCAGGAATGAGTAATCTGCATGTGATGATGATTTTTTTGCAATGCCAGCGGTACGTGCCCTGGCTGGGTTTCAATCACTCTCATTACCGAATTATTAAAACGTGCCATCTTGTCTCATTATTCATTTTGTACACTGCTTTGGAAGCTCCGTCTTTCAAAAACAGGTGTCCACGTTGTGGTGTTCTGTACTCCTGAGTAATCATAACCCCTATACTTCAAGCAATAGCTAGTGTTTTCTCAAGAGGAACTGGGTCGCTCCACTTTCCCCCCTGCTTCCCCATTTCCCTGCTGCCCCGTTTCCTCTTCGGCTGGAAGTGGCCTGAAGCAGCTGACACATGTGTGCCCATGTGTATGTCCAGCTAATTCTGGCCACTTACAGCTGAAGAGCAAACAGGGCAGTGACCCATACTTGGGAAATACCTGGTGCCGGCGAGGGAAAAGCAGAGGGAGGGGTAAGTGCACCCTCCCCTGCCCCTAAGTCGTGACACCCACTGGCCATCGAGTCACCTGCACAGAGTTAGGCATGTGCAAAACAGTCCGGGGGTTCAGGAGTTTGGATTGGGGGTTCAGGGGCTCGAAGTCCAATTGAACACCTCCGGTTGCTTCCGGACCATTACTGCCCCCCCCGGCTGGTTTGCGATTTTAAAAAAATATTAAAATAAATTTAATTACTTCCTGCCCCTTCAAGCGGTGTGTGTGTGTGTGTGTCCATGAACATTCCCCTGCCCGCTACCAGCTTCTAAAATCACTTCTGCGGCAAATTGGACTGGCCGGCGGGGGGCAGGGGAAAGTTTGCCTATTGGAAGCCCCCTGAAAGGGGCAGAAAGTAATTAATTTTTTTAAAAAAATTAAGAACCCCGCCCGGACCGGATGGGAAGGGGGTTTCCGAAGGGTGCCGGACCAAAACTGGCCCACTCAGGTTCGTGTCTGGTGTGGACTCGAACCAAAACAGGCCAGCCCATTCCGGGCACACCCCTACATGTGTTTCCGTGCACATCCCTCACCCTTAGTCCATCTAGCTCAGATTGTCTACACTGACTGGCAGCAGCTCGCTAAGGTTTCAGGCAGGGGTCTTTCCCAGCCATGCCGGGAGATGGTACCAGGGACTGAACCTGTGTCCTTCCGAATGCCAAACAGATGCTCTGCCACTGAGCTGCTCTTGCCTCCACACAGTTAGCGAAACTCAAAAGCTTTGTACATGAAAACCACTCAAGATTGTATCTGTCCATTCCTCTGGTTGGGATGGGCACGGACCGGCCCGGAGGCCATTGTAAAGGCCTGGTCTGGACATGGGCGGTCCGGTTCGGGTGGGGGAGTGCCTTTACGAGCGGGGTGAGGGCTTACTTACCCCTCCCGCCACTTTGCCGCTCTGGTGCCGTAATTTCAGTAGTAATTGGGGAGGCAGGATACCTCCCTGCTGCCCCTTCCCCGCTGTCGCTATGAAAAACTCCCAGGAGTCCTTTGCGTGTGCCGACATCACAGAGCTGTGAAGCGTGCATGATGTGCGCACGTGGAAAGGACTGGTGGGAGTTTTTCATAGTGACAGTGGGGAAGGGGCGGCAGGGAGGTATCCTGCTGTCCCAATTACTTCTGAAATTACGGTGCCAGAGCGGGAAAGCGGCTGGAGGGATAAGTAAACACTCCCCCCACTAGGGATGTGCATAAAACCGGTTCTCCCGGTTCGGTTCGGGTCCGAACCGGGTCCGGACCGGACCGGGGTGGTTCGGTTTTGGTTTTTCCGGACCACCCCCCAGGTCCGGTTCGGTTTCGAACCAGTTCGGATCAGAACCGAACTGGTTCGGATCACAAAAAGTGGCTGGTTTTGAAGGGGACATTGTGTTCTACCTGCCACCCAAATTTCAAGTCGATTGGACCTTCCTCTGATTTTTTACAATTTTTTTTTTAAAATTAATTCTTGCCCATAACTCACAATGTGGAGCCCTTAGGGGCAAAAAAGCTGGGGTGGGTGGTAGCCACCCATGGGTGTCCTCCACCCCAATAATCCCAAGGCAATTGGTTGCTCCTAGTATTATTGGTGAATTTTTGAAGAAATTTTTTTTCCATTGGCTAGAATGGGGGTTTGGGGCTGCCCCAGACCCGCCTCTGTGGGGTGGCAGCACCCCCAAAGTGGGTCCGGGGCCATGGCAAAAATGCCCTCAGTCCCTCCCTGCAATCCCCGTAGAGATAGGAGTGATGGTTCTGTTGTTTTTCTGAGGTGTTCTGAGTGTAGATTCTATGATAGCTAATGAGATTTCCAATGAGACACCATGAATCCACTCTCATTTGCTATCACAGAATCCACACTCACTCAGAACACCTCAGAAAAACAACAGAACCATCACTCCTATCTCTACGGGGATTGCTGGGAGGGACTGAGGGCATTTTTGCCATGGCCCCGGACCCACTTTGGCGGTGCTGCCACCCCACAGAGGCGGGTCTGGGGCAGCCCCGAACCCCCATTCTAGCCAATGGAAAAAAAAATTTCTTCAAAAATTCACCAATAATACTAGGAGCAACCCAACAATTGCCACCCCATCTTTTTGGCCCCTCTCTCTGGGCGCCCTAACACGTAACACCTAGTCAGTCCATCTTAATGCCTACCTACTACCACCACTCCTATCCAAGCAAGTAAGAGGAGGACACTCAGAGAGACAACACCCACTCTCTGATCTAACAAAAAGGCCACTGCTGTGCTGCCTGCCAGCACAGCAGCAGCAGCGGAGCAGCACACTAAGCACAAGAGCAGCACACACAGAGAAGAAGCAGGAGGCGGAGCAGCAAACCTGCCGCTCTGCATGATGGGTGATGTGATGCCCAAAGAAACCACCGCCTCACTCAGTGCCTGCCACTGACTAGGCCCGACAGACAGAAGCCAGCCAACCTGCTCTGCTCTGCTCTGCTGCTCCCCATGGATGATGCACACACACCCTACATCTGCATCCAAATTACCAGACCAGACCAAGTGCGCAGAGTCAGCACAGGCCAGCAGCCACCAGCCCAGCAACAGCAACAGCTACTACTGCTACCACCACAACCAGTGTTGCCGCTACAATAACATTCCCAGTCCAGTCACGCGTGCCACAGCCTGAGCCTAGCACACAGCCAACAGCTGCTGCCAGCCAGTGCCTGGCAAGCCCAGCCAACATGAGGAGGAGAGAGCTAACAAGTAGACTGCGCACGCACATCACCAACCCATCACGACGGCGCAACTGCAAGGGGAGAGGGCACAATTACAGGCAGGAGGAGGAGGAGGAGGAGGAGGAGGCGAGGCAATCCTAGCACAGATTTGAAAGTTTAAAATCCACCAGGACATCTTCTAGAATCTAGACTTCTGTTTTTTCTACCACCAGCTGTAGTGTCTAGTTAGTCAGTGTGCTGTGCAGCTGAGCTGAGCTGAGCTGAGCTGCGTGTGAGGAAGGGTGATTGTAGCTAGTTCTTTAGTTTCAGCAGACTGAGCATTGAGCATGGGCATTGGGCAGTGGCCTTGGGAAGCAACACAATTACACGACACTCACCTGCTGCTGCTGGTTCTAGAAGTTGCCTCTTCTCGTCTTTTCACCTCTTCGTGTGTGTGTGTGTGTGTGTGTGTGTGTGTGTGTGTGTGTGTGCAGTGAGTGCATGCCTTTTGCCTTGCTGGAAAGAAATGCTTCTCTGGTCCACCACCACATATCTGCTCAAGGACACAGAGGCCCAAGGCAGAGGTGGTGGCACCAGTGTGAGTGCATGTGTGCTGGTGGTGTTTGCCACCACAGGTGTTTTGTGTGTGTATGTGTGCGCTGCTAGCTAGGAGTGGGGAGGGAGGCAGGGAGGGAGGCAGGGAGGCAGGGGGGAGGAAAGGGGAGGGGGAGAGGGATGTAGAGGGGATTGAAGGGGGGAGGGTCTGGCTCAGAGTTGGTCAGCCACATATTTGTGCACACACGTGCTCATGTGTGTGCTTCGGTGGGAGAGACCAGACTCTCATCATCTGCCAGACCGGGGTTGGGGGCAGATGAGGCGGTGGTGGGCTGGAAGGGAGGGAGGATGGAGGGTGGTGAAGAGGAAGGAGGGAGGATGAGAGGGGAGGGATGGAAGGAGGCATGGGGGGGAGGGAGTTGGAGGGGGGAGGAAAAAACATGTAGGCAGACACACACCACACTACACACAGAAAGCATCCACACACAGAGACAGTGCTAGGCATCCATTCACACAGACAGACAGACAGACAGACACACAACAGGAAGAGACAGACTGAGCCTGCACCACACACACACACACACAGACCCAATTCCCCCCCTGCACAGTTATCAATCAATATGTTGTGTTGGCAGCCAGTTCATTGCTATTCTGATGGTTTTGGGTTTTTTGCCATCAGCCAACATCAACAGTGACCACAATCAAGATGAACATAAGATGATAATAATTCATTCGTTTCATTTGAAAAAATCACCCAATCATTTTCTCCATGTAAACCAAGCCCCCCACACATGATTTCTGGTAACATTTTCAATAAAATCAATTCATTTGGCATTCATCATTTTGTTCTCCCTCTGTCACCTTTTTTTCTTTCTTTTGCATAATTTTGAGGCTTGATTTTGACATGGGGTTTTTAAAGAAAAAATTATTTACATGTTTATTTACATACAGTATTTACATATCTACACTGCATTTTAGAACGTGTACCCGCCGCTGCCGCTAAGTCTAGTACTCCGTGGGCTGTGCTACTTTGGGGGTGTGTGCCGTGCCCACGCCAGGTCCCCAAATGCTGACAGGTGGATAGATAAAGGGCCTGTGCTGGTCAGCATTGGGTTTCTTTTTAGGTGGGCGTGGGCATTGTAAACATCTGGCCAGTCGCAGCACTACAACTAATACTACAACTGCATCTCTGTGTGGGCACACTACACGCTGCGACTGGCTGGCACGGCTCAGCATCTGTCACGTCAGCTCAGCTAGAGGTGGAAGGGGGGAGGGGAGGGATAAGCACAGAGGTCGAGCCAGGCAGGTGACCAACCATGGGGCAACCCACGGTAATCACTCGCCCGGCTCAAACTCCAGCTTGGGGTAGCCCAACAGGGGGAGGTTCACCTTAAGGAAGACCAGCTGCTCCACCAGACCAGGGTCCAAGCGGGAGCGAGAGGGTGTCACCACGTCCCCGGCACGTGAAAACACCCGCTCGCTCTGGACACTGGTTGGGGGGCAGGAGAGGAGGCGCACAGCCACCACCGCCAGGTCCGGCCAGACTTGGCGGCGGCTCGCCCAGAACTGTGCGCAGTCCACGCCGTCTCCCTCCACAGGCTCCTCCAAGTACTGCGCAACGCATTGCTCAGCACTGGAGGGGGGCCTGGCAGGTCGAGCCTCCCGCATACCAGGCATGGCGCCATAGCAGAACCGCTGAAACCACTGGGCGGATCTCGAGTCGGTAGCAAATGGCTGCTGCGATGGCGCCGCCTGGGATGCCACGCTGCTGGACTGGGAAGAGGGAGGGGAAGGGGAAGCTGACGCCGGCTGGCCGCCCATGCTGCTGCTGGGTGCGGGTTGGGCCGCGAGGGCTGCCCCCGCACCACTACCAACACCCTGGTCTCTGCGGGCCCTAGCGGCCTCCTCCTCCCTAACCTTCTCGACCAGGATGCCCTTCCACCTGGGCAAGTCGTCAGCACTCACGGCATTGCCCTTGAGGGCTGGGTGACAGAGACAAGCGAGGACATACTCCTCCCTGTCTCCCAGCACATCAACGAGCCGCTTGTCAACCCCAGACCTCAGCCTCCCAGCCAGAGCACGACCCTCTGGCGTGGTCAGAGAGATATGGAGTCCACCCATCAGCTTCTCGAGACCAACAGCTGTGGGCAGCGCCTGGCTCAAGGGAGTGGTGTCGCCACACAAGCCCTTCGTGGCAAGCTGGAAGGGCTCGAGTGCCGACACCGCCTCGGACATCTGCTTCCACTCTGCGTTCGAGAAGTCGCAGACATCCAAGGACTCGTCCCTCGCCAGGGCGACAAGGGCTCTCTCCTGCTCCAACAGGCGCTGGAACAGGAGGAAGGTGGAGTTCCACCGCGTCTCCACATCCGTAGGGATGAGATGGCGAGGAAGGCCAAGGTCATCCTGCTTCTGGCGAAGCAGTCTCCTGGACTTCTCGCTGCGGTGGAAGTGGGCGGCCAGCTTGCGGGACTTATCCACAAGCGTGGCCGTGGCAGCAACAGAAGCTGGGATGGGGCGGGCCCCCTTCTCCTGGGACGCCTTCAGCTCCTTAAGGCCAAGGGCGTCCCTGACGGTCAGATGGAGCGTGTGTGCCATACACCGTATGTTCACACAGTCCATGACTGTCTCGACAGCGGCGGTAACGTTGGCTCCATTGTCGGTGACAATGAAGCCGCGGGAGAGGTGTGGACACCCGCCAATCCACTCCTCTATCTGGCGGTCGAGTACGGCCGCCACCTCCTCCGCGGTGTGCCTCGTGTCCATCGTCTCCACGTGCAGGACGGCCCACCTGTGCCGTAGTGCAGCGGGAGCCGCGCCGGACCCGGAAGCATCACCCGCGGAGGTCCCCTCACTCTCCGGTCCCCACCAATGGGCAGTGAGGGCCAGGAAAGAAGCGTGCATCCCACTGACACTGGTCCAGAGGTCAGTCGTGAAATGCACGCTTGTCCCGGCCGGAGCTGCACGCAGCTCGGCCGACACGAGCTCCCTGCACCGGCGGTACAGGGAGGGGACCACGTTCCGGCTGAACGTGGTCCTTGAGGGGATGACATATTCGGGAGCCAGGTATTGGAGAATCCGGCGGAAGCCGTTGTTCTCGACCACCTGAAACGGCTGGTCATCGGTGGAAATCATCTCCCCTATGAGGCGGGTGAGGTGATGATGGTCCACGCGAACAATACGCTGGCTGCCCGAGGACTGCGTCCACCGCTGGACGGGCAGTGTAGCCTGCCTGCTGGCTGGCACACTGCCGCTGCCCGCCCTAGTGGCAGATGCACAAGGCACACTAGCGCAGCCAGCCTGTCCCCTGAGACCTGGGTGGTGACGCTCTAGGTGTCTCCACATAGGCGTCGTACCCAGGTGCGCAGGGTCCCTTCCACGGCTGACAAGCATCCTGCAGTGGACACAGCGGGCGTGGAATGGGTCATCTTGAGGGACCTCAAAATGCACCCATGCACCACTGCCCTTGGCCTCCTGCGCCCTGGGCGCCGTCCTAGGCTGTTTCTCGCAGGGTGGCTGCAGTCCTGGGGGGGGCGGCCGATGCTGCCTGCCCACTGCTGCCACCCAACCCGCCCCTTCCACCCTCCACAGTGGAGGAAGGGCCCGGCTGAACTGGCATCGGAGAGGCAGGCCTCTCCTCCACCACCTCGCCAGACTGCTCCCCACCAGAGTGTCGGGCTTCACGAGGGGGGGCCCCACTGAGCGGCGAAAGGATAGGGGGAAGAGGCCCCAGAGGGAGGGAGAACCTGGCTGCATCGCTGCCAGCCGCACGGTCCTCACCGTCCTCTACCTGCTCTTCCAACTCCACAGTCTCCTCCACCTCAACAACTGGCGGTAGCTCAGCAGCACCTGGTGCCGCCGGCGAGGAGGTACCCGCCACAGCCCTAACGGTGCCTCTGCCTCTGCCGCGATTGGCGGCAGCAGGCGTGGGGAACTGAATCCTGCGCACCAAAGATGGGGCCGGAGCAAAGAATTCTCCAATGGGGAGAACTGGGGTGTCCTCAGGCTCCCCGCGTCCTCTCCCTCCCCGTGCCGCAGGCACACCCCGCACCTGGCCTCTCCCACCTCTGCCTGCCAGCCTTGAGCGAGCCCTGCCCGCCACACGGTGCTCAGACATGCTGCTAGGTCAGAAGGAGGGAGACTTTAGGAGGAAGGCCAGACAGGGTCAAAAAAATAATTTGGAGGGGCTTAGGGGCCAAAAAAAAGGCAGCTGATTAGGAGGCGGCGGGGGGGAAGTTTGTTTTCAAAAAAGGAAGCCAATTGGGGGGAAAGGAAGACTTTTTGATATGGGGGGGGAAGCCAATCGAAGTGAGGGGGAGGGTGTCCTTTTTGAATTTGGGAGTCAACCACCAAGCCAATTGGGGAGATGGGTCTGGGAGGGTTTTTTTTAGAAAAATAGGGGGTTAAAGGGTGGAACCCCGGTGTGGGAGGGTGGCACGGGCAGTTGGGTGGAGTAGTTGTGGTGTGGGTGGCAAGTTTTTAACTTTTTTGGGGGGGGAGAGTGGATGGGGGGAGGGCACAGCACCTACCGGGGGTGGGGGAGGGATGCAGTCAACGCTTGGGAACCTGCAGATCAAAGGAGGAAACCCTTATTTAGTGAACTTGAACACAAAGTGTGGGTTCTGGGGGGTGGTTCTCAAGTAATGCTCCTGTGGGGGGAGCATCAAACTCAATGCAGCCTATTTAGTGACTCTAAATTGCACACAACCAAAACCAGAACCCAGTCACACCAACACAGAGGTTGAACCCACCCACTCTGTGACTCTGCCTGCCCAATGCCATGGCAAGCAAGCAGCAGCAAACACTTGATGGCAGCCTCATGGATTGAACATCATGATCATCATCATACGTGTGTATTGGCCCAGCATGTAGTGGCAGCATCAGAGCCCAGCCAGGACCCAACTCAGACTGCCCCAGAGGCAAGGAAGCACTCTGGCATGGCATGGGCCCAGCATGTAGTGGCAGCATCAGAGCCCAGCCAGGACCCCACTCAGACTGCCCCAGAGGCAAGGAAGCACTCTGGCATGGCATGGGCCCAGCATGTAGTGGCAGCATCAGAGCCCAGCCAGGACCCCACTCAGACTGCCCCAGAGGCAAGGAAGCACTCTGGCATGGCATGGGCCCAGCATGTAGTGGCAGCATCGCATCAGAACCCTGGACCCCACTCAGACTGCCCCAGAGGCAAGGAAGCACTCTGGCATGGCATGGGCCCAGCATGTAGTGGCAGCATCGCATCAGAACCCTGGACCCCACTCAGACTGCCCCAGAGGCAAGGAAGCACTCTGGAAGGCACCTGTTCAAAAACCACCTGCAAGACGCATGCAATGCAACGCAACACAACACACAGCAGCAATTTCTTTACTGGGCATGGGCATGAAGACACAAGTTTTACAACAGTACATCTCCTCTCCAAGGTTCCCTCCCTCCTCCCCACACCCAAATGCATTTCAGAATAGGGGTGTCCCTATTTAAAACCGCCAGCTAGGGAGAGAAAGGGGCAACAAAAGGTGCACAATCGCACACGCACTAACCCCTCTTCTTCCGGTCCTTCTCCTGCCGCTCACTGCTGGTCACGGATTCGCCGCCGCCAGCCAGCCACCCTGGGCTGAGACACAGCAGGGCGGCCGCACGAGGCACACAGGCAACCGGGGTAGTTCAACAACGATGGAGGGGCAGAAGTGAGGAGACAACACTATTTGTGTCGCTCAACTCACCCCCAAGCAGAGACAAAGTCAACCAAAAACTATAAAAAGAAAAAAAAAAACCGATGGCAGCCGCCAGGTGGGTAGGCTACTGTGTGTGGCTGCAGCTGTGGGAGAGGAGGTGGAAAGTGAAGGGGAGCAGAGAGAGAAAAGACTAAGAGAGAGAGAAAAGAGAGGGGGGGCAGGGACAAAGAGAAAGAGAGGAGAGAGAGAGAAAAGAAAGAGAGAGAGAGGAGAAAGAGAGATGATAGAGAGAAAGAGGAGAGAGGAGAAGCGCAGCGCAGCAGGGAGGGGGGATTCAGGTGTGGGGGGAGGACACAGCAGTAGCAGCGGTCCAAAGAGGTGGGGGGAGCAGAGAGGGTGTGTGTGGTTGGGGGCTAGTGTGTAGCAGGGGGCCTGGGGTAAGTGGAGAGAGTCGGGGGCAAGGAGAAAAAGAGGTGGGGTGGGGGGAGCAGAGAGGGTGTGTGTGGTTGGGGCTAGTGTGTGGCAGGGGGCCTGGGGTAAGTGGAGAGAGTCGGGGGCAAGGAGGAAAAGAGGTGGGGTGGGGGGAGCAGAGAGGGTGTGTGTGGTTGGGGGCTAGTGTGTGGCAGGGGGCCTGGGGTAAGTGGAGAGAGTCGGGGGCAAGGAGGAAAAGAGGTGGGGTGGGGGGAGCAGAGAGGGTGTGTGTGGTTGGGGGCTAGTGTGTGGCAGGGGGCCTGGGGTGAGTGGAGAGAGTCGGGGGCAAGGAGGAAAAGAGGTGGGGTGGGGGGAGCAGAGAGGGTGTGTGTGGTTGGGGGCTAGTGTGTGGCAGGGGGCCTGGGGTAAGTGGAGAGAGTCGGGGGCAAGGAGAAAAAGAGGTGGGGTGGGGGGAGCAGAGAGGGTGTGTGTGGTTGGGGCTAGTGTGTGGCAGGGGGCCTGGGGTAAGTGGAGAGAGTCAGGGGCAAGGAGGAAAAGAGGTGGGGTGGGGGGAGCAGAGAGGGTGTGTGTGGTTGGGGGCTAGTGTGTGGCAGGGGGCCTGGGGTAAGTGGAGAGAGTCGGGGGCAAGGAGGAAAAGAGGTGGGGTGGGGGGAGCAGAGAGGGTGTGTGTGGTTGGGGGCTAGTGTGTGGCAGGGGGCCTGGGGTAAGTGGAGAGAGTCGGGGGCAAGGAGAAAAAGAGGTGGGGTGGGGGGAGCAGAGAGGGTGTGTGTGGTTGGGGCTAGTGTGTGGCAGGGGGCCTGGGGTAAGTGGAGAGAGTCAGGGGCAAGGAGGAAAAGAGGTGGGGTGGGGGGAGCAGAGAGGGTGTGTGTGGTTGGGGGCTAGTGTGTGGCAGGGGGCCTGGGGTAAGTGGAGAGAGTCGGGGGCAAGGAGGAAAAGAGGTGGGGTGGGGGGAGCAGAGAGGGTGTGTGTGGTTGGGGGCTAGTGTGTGGCAGGGGGCCTGGGGTAAGTGGAGAGAGTCGGGGGCAAGGAGAAAAAGAGGTGGGGTGGGGGAGCAGAGAGGGTGTGTGTGGTTGGGGGCTAGTGTGTGACAGGGGGCCTGGGGTAAGTGGAGAGAGTCGGGGGCAAGGAGAAAAAGAGGTGGGGTGGGGGGAGCAGAGAGGGTGTGTGTGGTTGGGGCTAGTGTGTGGCAGGGGGCCTGGGGTAAGTGGAGAGAGTCGGGGGCAAGGAGGAAAAGAGGTGGGGTGGGGGGAGCAGAGAGGGTGTGTGTGGTTGGGGGCTAGTGTGTGGCAGGGGGCCTGGGGTAAGTGGAGAGAGTCGGGGGCAAGGAGGAAAAGAGGTGGGGTGGGGGGAGCAGAGAGGGTGTGTGTGGTTGGGGGCTAGTGTGTGGCAGGGGGCCTGGGGTGAGTGGAGAGAGTCGGGGGCAAGGAGGAAAAGAGGTGGGGTGGGGGGAGCAGAGAGGGTGTGTGTGGTTGGGGGCTAGTGTGTGGCAGGGGGCCTGGGGTAAGTGGAGAGAGTCGGGGGCAAGGAGGAAAAGAGGTGGGGTGGGGGGAGCAGAGAGGGTGTGTGTGGTTGGGGGCTAGTGTGTGGCAGAGGGGTGTTGGGGGGAAGGGGAGGGGGCAACAACAAACAGCAAAGGAGAAACTGGAACAACTCGGGCAGCAGCAGCGATTAGGCTGGATGGGGTGGTTGGGGGAGGAGCTGGGCCTGGGCTAGGGTAGGGTCTGGGAGGAGGGAGGGTGGGGGGGGCAGGCGGGGGGGGAGGAGGAGGAGGGTAGCAAAATATATAAAGCAATATATATCAAGAGAACACAAGCCAGAAGTTTAAAAAAAAAAATTAAAAGAAAGACTATAACCAGCAGAAAAAACTTGGGGGTGGGGGGGTGGGGAGGGGGAACCAAACACAGACTCTGAGGGGGGCCACTAAGTGAACAGAGACAATGAAACCACAATTGCTGCAAATTAATAATAGCAAATGAATAAGTGGAACCAAGCAAAGAAAACTGGACTCGGTTTGGCAGCAGCAAACTTGGGAGAAGGCTGGATGGGGTGGGGTTGGGGTGGGGTGTGGTTGGACTTGGAGGGGCAAGTTTGGAGCAGGGAACCAAAACTGATTATATGGGACAACAAGAAACAACAACAGAATCCTCTGGGGGTGTGGGGGAGGGATTCAGGGAACCAACTCGCAGGGCAGCAGCAGTCAGCAGAAACAAACAAAATGGTACAATTTAAGCAAAACCAGCAAGCAATATATAACTGAAACCAATGGAATGCAATGTGAAAATCAAAAAGTTGGACAACAACAAGGCAGGACAAAGAGCAATAATTAATTGAAGAAGATTTAAAGCAATGAGTGGGGGAGGGGGAGGGTAGGCCCAAAGGATGAGAAGGGAAAGGGGGGGGAGGGGGGGGAGAAAAGCAGACAGACAAGGAACAGGGAAAATTGGGGGAAATTAAGAAGAAAGTAAAGTGAAGTAACACACAGTATACAGACAAGAGACAGACAGAGAGAGGAGACACACAGAGAGTCACAAAGGGCAGGTGGACAAAGGATTAGACAGAGCACACACAGAGAGACACAGGACACAGTCAGGACTCACAGAGACACCAGAGCAGCCAACAAAGGGCAAGCAGGTCTCAGAGATGATCCCACAACTGCAGCCAAGAGAAGTTTCCAGAGAAGAGGCTTGGGTTTATATAGGTTTGAAATTCCCTCCTTTGGGAGCCCCCACCTTTGCACTCCCCCCACGGCCAACAGGGTGCCAGCTCTCAACAGTGCAACAGCCAAGCAGCCTACCAGACCAAAGGACTCATTCTGGCCAATCAAGGATCAATAGCGCAGCCAATACAATGCCTGGAAATAGCATCACAAAATGGATGCAAGGAGGAGCAAAAGTTTCGGGAAGGAGACACAAAATGGAGGACACACTTGGAACTTTAAAGAGACACTGTAGAGACTCAATTTCATTCCCGAACCGGTTCGGGAAACCCGAGCCGGTTCGGTACCGAACCGGCTCGAATTCGGTCCGGCTCGGTCCCGGAAGGGCCCGATTCGGTCCGGGATCGAGCCGTCGGATCCGGACCGGTTCGGACGAACCGGTCCGGATCCGAACCGAACCGCACATCCCTAGTGTTTTTTCCATCCCATATTGAGGTTCTGTTTATTGTAGTAATAAATCAAGTTGGAGTTCTCTTTTTATCTGCAGACGGTTTGACTCGAAGAAGTATTCAGAACGGCATTTTACAGGAAAAACACAAGTATTTCGGAGGAGCTCTAAAAACTCCAGCCGTTCAACTCCATGTTGGCTCCTCCCACCCCATCTGAAAATCCTGGGCATGTTTCTATGGGAAGAGACAAGAGACACGGATCCTGGAAAGTGGATCAGGGCTGCACAACTTCAGCCCTCTGCAGATGTGGGATTACAGCTCCCATCATCTCCGGTGCTTGTCCACAGTGGTTGGGGATGATGGGAGTTGTAGTCCAAGAACAGCTGGAGGGCTAAAGGTGTGCAGCCCCACAATGGATCCCTAACCATCTGAAATGAGTGTGCTGGTAATCTTTCACAATTTCACATTGGGGATTTCTACTTACTCCTCCGTTTTTTGTGCTTGGCTGCCAACTTGAGCTAGCTCTCACTTGAAACCAGGAGGAATCCCCTCTTCCATGCCTTGATTGCAGGGGTTCCTGACCTGTAGTGGTCCAGATGTTGTTGAACTACAAATCCCATCACCCTAATCTAAAATGTATTGTGGTTGGGAATGGTGGGAGTCGTAGCTGAGAAATGTCTGGACTACCACAGGTTTGAAAAGCCTGCTTTATGGTTCCATGGGTTCACTCATTCCACTCCTCCTGAATTCTACCTTGACAAGGTGAATCCCAAAAATTCAGCCCAAGAATTGGTGCATGCACAGTGGCCACCTCCTTCTCCCCCCACCCCCAGCCCACTTTATCAATGCCCACACATGCCGGTCGGAAAGCCATGGCACAAAAAAACGGTCTTGAGTGGGATCACATGTGTGACTGTGACCAGATTTTTCTCCTGTGCATTCTTAACTGACGTGCACGTGCCCGACTGAACAGGGAGGACACCACACTGAAGGAACCTTGACGTGACCCGTCACACCATGAGATGCATTTCTGCAGTGGATGGTCCGTATCCACAGCAGAAGACGACACAAAGGGATTGCCATCGCCCTTATCTGCGTAACTGTCACAAAAATAGCTTTGGTTTTGTATTGTTTGCTCAGTGAATTGGTAATAATACAGTGGGAGGGGGGTAGTACAAAAATTCAGAAGAAAACGAAAGCCGTCGCAACCTGCATGTCCAAAGTAGTCGATATGATTTGGTAATCAACAGGGAACAAATGGAGATCCCTAAACACTGGTTCCACCCTCGGAAGAAGAAGAAGAAAGGGTTTCCCAATTTTGATTGGAAATTGGACGAGGCAAAGAGCAGGAACTGGGAGCTGTTGTATGTTCATGATCAACGTGTGCAACTTGATTGCACAAGAGTGCAATCGCCTTCCATTTCCCAATCCCTCCAACGTTCCATGTCCACATCTTTTCTTTCAGGTCTGCCTCCCACAATGGCTTACTGGGGCCCAGCCTTCACCATCCCATTTCGCGCCTCCAACCCAGTGGTCGGTTTCGGCTCTGCAGGTTCTGTAAGCCTCGGCGGCTTTGAGGCATTGGAGGCTATGGAGGCAGGACAAACTCCGGAGTGCTTGAAACCCTGGTTGATGTCAACCCTCAGCCCACCAACCAGATCCCCTCAGTAGATGTCATGATCTGGCCATCTCCCATCATCGTCACCATCCCAGGAACGCATCCTGTCTGCAAGATGAGACACACCCTGCTCCATTGGTGGTTCTGGAATCACATCCAGTGGGGAGGGGCTGTTATGGGGGATACCTTGGGAGCAGAAGCAATGTCTGCCTACCCCCTGCTAATTCGTCCCTAATTGTCTATCTGGAGCGGGTAGGAGATGGCCTCAAGATCCATGGCAGAACATCCAGGTCTGCATGAGCACCTTCAATTCCAACTGAAGCCCGCTGCAGCTGGGCCAAGGGGTTCTCCATGTCTCCGAAAACCGGGAGCAGATCTTTCTCCCAACTCATCTGCTTCCATCTATGAAACAGTTGAGGTTACAGGCCTTAATATCAGGACGACTGAGCACCCAACATCCTCTGTGGAATCAACTGTGGCTGCGGAGACTCAGTCTTCTTGAAATATGAGTTTGCCACATGCTTAAGCCTCTGTTTCCCTTTTGCTAGCCCAATCAATAGAGAGGAAATGATAGGGCCCCACTCTGGCTTGGTAGTAGATCACATGCCAAGCTATACCTCAAGCTAAGCTGCAGCTGTCGCATAGCCCATCAGACAAAACCAAACAGGAGCGGCCATGATGCAGAAGGAGTGCCCATTATGGGATGGAATGCAGCCCTCGGCAGAATAGAAAGCTTAAAACTAAGTTTCCTGGAAAGCTGGGTGATCACCTCCAGTAAAAGCTGGAAATGCCAAGCGCATGTGATTGGCTTGTGGTTCAAGTAGGATGGGGCGGCCTTTTCATGTGGCGAATGGAGGTGGTGTCCTCAGGTGGCAGATTATTAGGGGTTGCGGCAGAGTAGCGAGATGCCCCTGCCGCTGCTATTGGAGCAGTTCTTTGAGCCCAAGCTGTCCCTTCAAGCTTCGCAAGATTGCAAAGATTGCAAGATGTACAAGGAAAGAAGAGGAGGCTGCTGGGAACCTGCCCTCCTCCCTGCCCATCATGGTCCTTCCAAAGTCTACAAGGGTTGGTTCTTAAAGGGGGCTGAAGCAAGGCAGAATTTGATGTCTCAGCTTAAGCACTGCAGTAGTTAGGCCACCCCTGCAGTTGAACGCAGCACTCTCACACACCTGTGGAATCATAGCCTGTTTCACATCACTTAATCACAGCAGAAGGTTCCAAGTTCCCTCCCTGGCTTCTCCAAGAGAGGGCTGCGGGAGATTCCTGCCTGCAACCTTGGTGAAGCTGCTGCCAGTCTGTGAAGACAATACTGAGCTAGATAGACCAATGGTCTGACTCCGTATATGGCAGCTTCCTATGTTGCTACTATTTGCCAGACGACTCTGCAGTCGGGAACAGTCTGACCTGAGCCTGCCACTGAAGATCTGGGAGTGAACTCAGTCCTCTGAGGAACAGGAACGGTAGCCAGTTTGGGCTTAATGCATTTCCATGGAGAAAACAGAGCATGGGAGCTTCTGCTTAATTAAAACCTACAGCTCCAGGCTGTTTGCAACTGTAAGAAGGAAGAAAGTCAAGAAAAGGTGGTTTCCCGCATCGGCATTCATTTTGAAGTGGTTTTGTTCATTTTCTCTGTGGAGTTTCAAGATGCCGCCTTCTGCTCACAGAACTGCTGTCACCTAAGAGTGAGTGCGTCTGAACATGTGCAGAGTTATTTCCCCTCAAAATCAAATAAACCTTTTTTTTTTTTAAACACCTCTTATGGGTAAAGTTGTTTCAGGGCATGTAGAGAATTACGTTTCCTTCATTTACTGCAGGCAGAGAAGTTTTGATGCAGGAACTAACACTCTCTCTCTCTCTCTCTCTCTCTCTCTCTCTCTCTCTCTCTCACCTGTATGCTCTAGATTTCTGCCCTCTAAAGGTGTCTACAGTGGCATGCTGGGGGGCTGGGTCAAGCTAGCTGCTTCCACCATCAAGCCCCACCTTTTGCCCCATTTTACCCCCAAAGCACTTAGCCCCAATGAGTCCCCATTTCTGCAAATGGGATGATAAATGGAAACAGAGGTGACCACCTGTGAATGGGATGGTGGAGAAGTCCTCTCCTCAACTTGTGTGCCCTTCCTCTCCACACTTGCCTCTGAGCCCTCCCACCTGTGGTTCTGCGTTCTCAGTCCAAAGCCCTCCCCGAGATCTGGAGACAGCCCCCACCACACGGTCATAAATTGGGCGGGGGGGTTTCAAGCAGACCAAGAGACTCATGTTAGAGCGCAGCATGGATTTTATTGAAAAGGAGTGGAGTGAACAACTGTAGGAGATGAAGGTTGTGAAAATGATACAGGCAAGCACAAGAAGAGAGGGGAGCTCCTTCTTGGAAATGAGACATTCAGGAAACAAAGCGGAAAAGGGGGCAAGAGAGGGGTAGCGGACGTTAATACAGGAGCTTGAGGCTGGGAGAATGGTCCCGGAACCTCGTGGCTCTTCTCACTCCGGGTCTAGATGCTCCGTCACAGAACTCGATGGTGGCTGTCCGTTCCTGGTCATTTCTGCTTTCATGGGGATCTTCTTTTCAGCATTAAGAGGTTTATATACAGATGTTCCCACAGACGCTCCCACGGCGCCCCAGGAAAGACCTCTTTCCGAAATATCCACCCCTCCTTCCAAGGGCTCCGTAACCCAAGCCAGAACCCAGGCCGCCATAGAGACTGGATCCTACAATCCCGGAACCCCCAATGGCACAGGGAGTGTTGCCTCCCACGGAGACGGGCTCGCAGCTAGCGGACAGGATGTTTCCTGGGATGGCCACCACGGAGGAGGGTGGCTGGATCACGACCTCTGCTGCGGGGATCTGGTTGATGCAGGAAGGGATGACTCTGGCCAGGGTGCCCAGGTTGCCAGAAGTTTCAGCCAAGGTGCCAGCACCGTAGCCATAGCTTAGACCTCAGTAGCCATAGCCGAGACCGCCATAGCCAAGGCCACAACTGCCTGCTGATCCAAAGCCAATGACAGGGGTGGAAGCACAGGAAGGGACGGTACAGGCTGGTCCACAGTCAACCATTGTTTGCTGGAGGAGAAGCTGAAAGAAAACATCCCAGGATATCCTCCTGGGATCCATCCCGGTTTTACTCCCTTCTGTGTGGGTACAGACAGAGTCAGATGTCATTAGACATTGCAACTCACCCAAAGTGAGATGTTCTCATGCAACATTCAGATGAGAAACAGCTGATGATCAATAGAGGAATTGTCAAGTTTACTCCCCAAGCGCTCCCTCGAAATGGAGTCAAACCCTGCCTTAAAAGCTGCATACAGCGGTGAATACTTTTCAGCCAGATGTTGTAGAACTTGGGCCTGATCAAGAATCATCCGAATGGACATAAACCCCGCCTGTTCCTCCCTTACTATGTTCTCCTGTTCCAACCAGTCCGTGAGGTTAACATATAGATGTCTAGAATATAATTTATGAATAATGCTCAGCAAACTGATTGGTCAATAATTAGAAGGGTCAGAGTGTTGGCCTTCCTTATAGATGGGAACAATCACCGTTGTACCCCTCTCCTCTGGGATACAGGTAGTACGATCAATATACGTAAAGAATCTTGCAAGTACAGGAGCCCACCATTCAAAATTTGATTTTAACAGTACAGAGGGATCTGATCCAACCCCGGGGTCTTACCCGGCTTGGGTTGGGTCACTAAACTAGAGACCTCCTTGAGGGAAACTGAGTGCCAAATTAGTAGAAATTCTACAGGGAAAGGGGCATTCCTTCAGGGGCAGACATTCCATACAATGCTTGAAAGTAGGTTACCCACACATCTGCAGGGATGTGACAGCTCAGCCTAGGACCCCTGCTAGAGAAATTGACAGATACAATCTTGAGTGGTCTTCATGTACAAAGGTTTTGATTCTCCCTAACTGTGCGGATGCAACAGAAGATCAGTGGTAGAGCATCAGTTTGGCATGCAGAAGGTCCCAGGTTCAGTCCCTGGTAGCATCTGCAGGCATGGCTGGGAAAGATCCCTGCCTGAAACCTTGGAGAGCTGCTTCCAGTCAGTGTAGACAATTCGGAGCTAGACGGACTAAGAGTTAGAGATCTGCATGGAACCAGTGTGGGTGGCTCGATGGCTACTGGGTGTCGCACCTTACTGGCGGGGGAGGGTGCCCATACCCCTCCCTCCATTTGCCCCCCTGCTGCCACCAGGTATTTCCCAAGTCCTACGGGGCAGCAGCGTACTTCCCTGCTGCCCCATTTGCTCCTTGGCTGGAAGTGGCTGGAAGTAGCTGCCACGCCCGTGTCCATGTTGAGGTCCAGCTTCTTCTGGCCATTTCCTGCCGAAGAACAAACGGGGCAGCAGGGAAGTATGCTGCCACTGGGTAGCACTTGAGAAATAGTGGGCGTCAGTGGGGGGGAAAGCGGAGGAAGGGGTAAGTGCACCCTCCCCTGCCCCTAAGTGCGACCCCCACCTTGGAACGTCGAACTGCCCGGGCGTCCCAGAGCAAGTGGTGATGAAGTGCACATAGGGTGCCCACCACCCCCATACCCTCAAGCCCATGGGGTACTGGGATTTGTGGTTTTTTAGGTGTTCTGAGAGTAGATTCTCTGGTAGCAAGTGAGAGTGGATTCAAAAATTACTTGGGGCCCCCACCCCCCACCGGGAGGGCAGCAAGATGTATTTGGCTGGACTGGAAGCTGGCTCCACCTGCACCACCTCCACATCTGCCACAGGAAGAACCTTCTTCCCTGGCAGGGGAGGCCCTCCCTCCAACTGCTACCTGGACGCAGGCTCTGGCATAGGGCCAGGCAGACAAGAGAAGTCCAGCCTGTCCACCAAAGCAGGGGTGGGTGTGACTCGGGTTGGTCTAAGCAGCTCTTGGTGTGGTCAGTGCCTGGATGGGAGGCTCAACGATGCCATTTTTGAGGTTGGTGCCATAGATCAGTGATGGAGCATCCGCCTTGCATGCAGAAGGCTGCTGTTTCAGTTCCTGGCAGCATCTCCAGGTAGGGCTGGGGAAAACTCCAGCTGGAAGCCCTGGAGAGCTCCTGCCAGTCACAGTCACAGTCAGAAGGGTTTCTGGGCTACGAAGACTCAGGGAATAGCAATAGCAACAGCAATAGCAATAGCACTTACATTTATATACCACTCTACAGCTGGAAGCTCTCTAAGCGGTTTACAATGATTTAGCATATTGCCCCCAACATTCTAGGTACTCATTTTACCAACCTCGGAAGGATGGAAGGCTGAGTCAACCTTGTTTTACCAGTGCGCCACCAGGGGCTCTTTACCAGGGAAGCAGCTGTTCCCAGAAATAAGAGCTGCCAGTTCAAAAACCAAGAGAACACATGTTGCAACATTTCTCCCAAGTTTCTCCTTAGTACGAATCCACAAAGACTCCCAACACAGAAGCAGAAAGATTTGTGACTGTCTTGATGGAGTATACTTCAAGCTGAGAGATTTTCCCCTTTCTTTGTTTAAGCCACCGAAGGTTCAGGGTGGCAACCAGCGTTCCCTCTAACAGGGATTCCCAGATGTTGTTGACTAAAACTCCCGAATCCCCAGAAGCAATGCCTCTTACTTGGGGATAATTGGAGTTGTAGTCAACAACATCAGGGGATTCCTGTTAGAGAAAACCCTGGTGGGAACCTTCTTGTAAAGAGATGAGGACAGAGGGGTGCATACGTGGCTTTTCAATGTTTCTATGAGAATAAACATAAGAGAACTGCTGGTTCAGACCAATATCCTTCCAGTTCAGCCTCCTGTTTCCAACAGTGGACAACAAGATACTACTAAGACGTCCGCAAGCTCGGCTAAATGGAAATAGCCCCTTCCCACTTTTGCTCCCCAGTGCCTGGCATTCAGTGGCACACTAATCCTAGACTAGCTGTCAACCGCTCCATATTCTGAAGAACTGAAGACTCAAGGTGGAAGATCCACCAAGCTCTGTGTCAATGAGACTCTATCAAAACACCACCAAGAAAATGGACTTACCGGCTTCTCTGAGAAGATGCAGTGAAGATAGGAGAGTCGAATGAAGCTGATGGAAGGATAGAGGGAATGCTCAGCTTTTATAAAGGTCCACCAGCCTCTCTTGAGGTTAGGATGCTCCATCACTCCACCTAACCTTTTATTGGGATGCTCCTGACACTTCTTTATTCCCTGGGCCAAAATGAGCTTACCAAGCAGAAAGAGTGAAAAAAGAGTGCCGGGAGGGGGGTCTGGGTTACGGAGCTCTGGACCAGTGGAGGGGTGGATATCTTGGAAGAAGCTCTCTCCTGGTTCCCTGTGGGAGCATCTGCTATTAGACCCCATAACGTCCAACGACTGATCATAATGACCAGGAACCAGCAACCCTGAGACTGAGGCATCGCTGAAATCCAGGCCAGGACTTTGAGGGGACTGGGCGCCCTTCTTCTCCCACTACTTTGCTCTGCTGTCCTCAAAATGAATTCATCAGTTTCCTTCTCTCTCCCAGCCACCTCTAATATGATGCCATTTCCTTCACATTCTCAATAAAGCTTCTGCTGCATTCTGGCAATCCCTGGTCTCTTGTTTTTTGAACTGGGAGCTCTTATTTTTTGTAAAAGCTGCTTCCGTGAGTCTCGGTAGCCCAGAAAACCTTCTGTCTGAATGAAAACTTATGGGGGACATTGCAGTCTTTTAGTAACACACAGGAAGCTGCCTTTGACAGAGTCTGACCCGTGGTCCATCTAGCTCAGTAGTGTCTACTCTGACTGGTAGCAGCTCTCCAGGGCTTCCAGCTGGAGTTTTCCCCAGCCCTACCTGGAGATGCTGCCAGGGACTGAAACGGCAACCTTCTGCATGCAAGGCGGATGCTCCATCACTGATTGATGGCCCCAACCTCAAAAGTGGCATCCATGAACCTCCCTTCCAGGCACTGACCACACCAAGACCTGCTTAGCTTCACCAAGGCGGCTGTCACATGTGCCTTTAGACCATGCTCTGGGACCTTCCAGAAGCTTCAGTGCAAGCTTTAGCTGAAGGATTCCTTCTTGGCCCTCACTTGGTAACACCGTGAGATGTCGCTCCCCTCTCCAAGTTGACATTAATACCACATTCCTTCCGGGGCACACAGCCTCTTCCCCTTTCCTCCTTTTTCATCCATATCACCATGTTGACCATCCGTATCACCATGTATCACTTGGGGGCTTGTAAAAGGTCTCTTTTTGAACCTCGGGACCCAGGATGCGCTATGGGGCGGATGTATACCTACCTCGCTAGCATGCAGTAAAGGCTGCTGAGGCAACGTAGGTGAGGGATTGAAACCATCCAATGAAAGAAGAAGAAGCACTGATGTGGTAACTTAGAACTAACACTCCACTGCTATCAGGCCCATAGCCACTAGAGGGCACTCACTCCTCCCCAAGATGCAGCTGTCCCTCCATCCTTACCGGCCCACCCTGGGAAGACCTGTTTATTTTAAGAACCAGAGGGAGCATGCTCAGAACATACTCCGTGGACTGAGCACGTCAGTTGCTGGGGAAACCAACAGTGAAGGAAGTCTATTGCTTTTTGACTCTACTGGTTGGCTGCCTAGAAGTATCTGGTTGTCTGATATGGGAAACAGGGTGCTGTACTAAACCCACCATTGAGATAATCCACCAGAGCCCTCCTGATGTTGCTGCTGTAGTAACTCCTTAGGACTTCCCTGTTTCCCCAGCCCTCATTCTCACCTTTCAAGATACCCACATAGTATCTATCCACATTGGAAGTTCCCTTCTACTGAGTCAAAGTTGTGGAAAGAACTTCATCCGTGGAAAGAAGAAGTCTCAGCAACCCAGCCGAATGTTAGCTGGAGTGACGTTAACTGGAGCATGGAGTGACGTCATGGAGTGAGGTTAGCTGGAGAATGTTAGCTGGAGCATCCTAACCACAAGGGAGGCTGGGGGACCTGTAGAAAAAGCTATGTGTTCCCTCTGTCCTTCCATCAGCTTCATTCAACTCTCTTGTCTTCACTGCATCTTCTCAGAACAGCCAGTAAGTCCATTTTCTTGGTGGTGTTTTGACAGGGTCTCGTTGAGATAGAGCTTGGTGGATCTCCCACCTTGAATCTGTTGTTCTTCAGCATAGTGTGAGGCTGACATGATGTGCAGGTTTTGTGTGTCACTGGATGCCAGCCACAGCGGGGAAAGAGGGGCTATTATTTTATCTTCCTTCTCAGAAACATATGAAGCTGCCTTATACCAGGTCGGACCTTTGGTCTATCTACCTCAGTATTGTCTGCACGGAGTGGCAGTGGCTTCGCCAAGGTTTCGAGCAAATCTCTCTCAGCCCTACCTGGAGACACTGCCAAGAATTGAACCTGGGTTCCGCATGCAAGGCAGATGATCTACCTTCGAGTTAGGGCCTCATATCCCAGTCACAGGGGAGATCCGGGGCTTTTGCTTTCATGCTTCACTTCTGGTCTTCCTGGAGGCATCTGGTTGGCCTTTGTGGGTTCCCAATGGAAACCCTACCTACACTGAAAACCCAATGAATGAAGAAATGCTTGCTTAATACTTTTGTCATTTATGACAAAATCATTTGTCATAAAATATAAAATAGTGCAGATAAATGGCCTCAGAACAGTAGTACTTCTGCTGGTCGCCTCCAAACTTGACTACTGCAATGCACTCTATGTGGGGCTGCCTTTGTACGTAGTCCGGAAACTGCAGTTGGTCCAGAACGCGGTGGCCAGGTTGTTGTACGAATTTGATAACTCAATCAATCAATCAATCAACCTCAGGACCCCAGCTGCACTCTGGGGAGGATGCACACCTACCCCGCTAGCATGCGGTAGATTATGCTGAGGTGACGTAGATGAAGGATTGGAACCATTCAATGGAGGAATGGTCATTATGCTCACTTCCACATAGACCGGCTTGCCACTGGCGCACATGATGGGTCCTGGGATGGTCACAAGGGGGCCAGGTGGCTGGATCGTGACTTCTGCTGGGGGGATCTGGTTGATGGGTTTAGGGTTGACCCCTGCCAGGGTGCCGAGCTCTCCGGGGCTTGTGCTGCCTCCTACAGCACCTACGGCTTTTATTGGGTTGTTGATTATTTTTCTTTATTCCCTGGGCCAAAATGAGCTTACCAAGCAGAAAGAGTGAAAAATAGCTACGCTATTTGTTTTGATGCCATGTTAACCACCCAATGCCTATTAATCTCACAGTCTCCTTTCTTCGACTTCAACTAGACTTGCTTCAGTATCTAGTGAACCACTTAAAACACCTCCGCGAGGGACTGGGGCTCATTAAAGCACTTCAAAAGTCACCCATTCTCCCTTTTGCAGGAATGAGTGATCTGCATGTGATGATGATGAGTTTTTTGCAATGCCAGCGGTACGTGCCCTGGCTGGGTTTCAATCACTCTCATTACCGAATTATTAAAACGCGCCAACTTGTCTCATTATTCGTTTTGGACACTGCTTTGGAAGCTCCGTCTTTCAAAAACAGGTGTCCACATTGTGGTGTTCTGTACTCGTGAGTAATCATAACCCCTATACTTCAAGAGATAGCTAGCATTTTCTCAACAGGAACTGGGTCAGGGGGATAGCTAGGAAGTGATCTGAGGCACTTGAATGGGAGAATCCTCCCCATTTGAGCAATAGGGCTCACCTCACCTTGCATCAGAACATAGGAAGCTTCCTTCTACCAGGTCAGACCCTTAGTAGGGATGCACATGAACCTGTTCAGAGGCCCTTTTATGGGCCTCCAAACAGCTTCGAACATCAAGCGGTTGAAAGTTCAAAGGTGTGGGGTCACACATTAAGGGCAGGGGAGGGTGCCCTTCCCCTTCCCTCCACTTTCCCCCCTGCTTCCCCGTTTCCCTGCTGCCCCGTTTCCTCTTCGGCTGGAAGTGGCCTGAAGCAGCTGACACATGTGTGCCCATGTGTATGTCCAGCTAATTCTGGCCACTTACAGCTGAAGAGCAAACAGGGCAGTGACCCATACTTGGGAAATACCTGGTGCCGGCGAGGGAAAAGCAGAGGGAGGGGTAAGTGCACCCTCCCCTGCCCTTAAGGTGTGACACCCACTGGCCATCGAGTCCCCTGCACAGAGTTAGGCATGTGCAAAACAGTCCGGGGGTTCAGGAGTTCGGATTCGGGGTTCAGGGGCTAGAAGTCCAATCGAACACCTCCGGTTCCTTCCGGACCATTACTGCCCCCCCCCGGCTGGTTTGCGATTTTAAAAAAATATTAAAATAAATTTAATTACTTCCTGCCCCTTCAAGTGGTGTGTGTGTGTGTGTGTGTCCATGAACATTCCCCTGCCCGCTACCAGCTTCTAAAATCACTTCCGCGGCAAACTGGACTGGCCGGCGGGGGGCAGGGGAAAGTTTGCCTATCGGAAGCCCCCTGAAAGGGGCAGAAAGTAATTAATTTTTTTAAAAAAATTAAGAACCCCGCCCGGACCGGATGGGAAGGGGGTTTCCGAAGGGTGCCGGAGCAAAACTGGCCCACTCAGGTTCATGTCTCGTGCGGACTCAAAACAAAACAGGCCAGCCCATTCCGGGCACACCCCTACATGTGTTTCCGTGCACATCCCTCACCCTTAGTCCATCTAGCTCAGATTGTCTACACTGACTGGCAGCAGCTCGCTAAGGTTTCAGGCAGGGGTCTTTCCCAGCCATGCCGGGAGATGGTACCAGGGACTGAACTTGTGTCCTTCCGCATGCCAAACAGATGCTCTGCCACTGAGCTGCTATTGCCTCCACACAGTTAGCGAAACTCAAAAGCTTTGTACATGAAAACCACTCAAGATTGTATCTGTCCATTCCTCTGGTTGGGATGGGCCCGGACCGGCCAGGAGGACAATGTAAAGGCATGGTCTGAACATGGGCTGTCCGGTTCGGGTGGGGGAGTGTGCCTTTATGAGCGGGGTGAGGGCTTACTTACCCCTCCCGCCACTTTCCCGCTCTGGTGCCGTAGTTTCAGTAGTAATTGGGGAGGCAGGATACCTCCCTCCTGCCCCTTCCCCGCTGTCACTATGAAAAACTCCCAGGAGTCCTTTGCGTGTGCGGACATCACAGAGATGTGAAGCGCGCATGATGTGTGCGCGTGCAAAGGACTGCTGGGAGTTTTTCATAGTGACAGCGGGGAAGGGGCAGCAGGGAGCTATCCTGCTGCCCCAATTACTACTGAAATTACGGTGCCAGAGCGGGAAAGCGGCTGGAGGGATAAGTAAACACTCCCCCCACTCTTAAAGCCACCTCCCACCCCAGTGCCGGACCGCAGTTTGGCGGTTCCGTGCACAACCCTATCCTCTGGCCGGGGGCCTAATCTGGGCTGTCACATCCCTGCAGATGTGTGGGGAACCTACTTTGGAGCATTGTATAGGATGCCTGCCTCTGAAGGAATGCCCCTTTGCCTATAGAATTTCTACCAATTTGGCACTCAGTTTCCCTCAATGTGGTCTCTAGTTTAGTGACCCAACCCAAGCCGGGTAAGACCCTGGGGTTGGATCAGATCCCCTCTGCACTGTTAAAATCATATGTTGAATGGTGGGCTCCTGTATGTGCAGGATTCTTTACTTATATGGATCGTACTGCCTGTATCCCTGAGGAGTGGGGGTACAACGGTGATTGTTCCCATCTACAAGGAAGGCCAACATTCTGACCCTTCAGTCTGCTGAGCGTTATTAATAAATTATATTCTAGACATCCATATGTTAACCTCACGGAATGGTTGGAACAGGAGAACATCCTAAGTGAGGAACAGGTGAGGTTTAGTCCATAAAGATGACTCTTGATCAGGCCCAAGTTCTACAACATCTGGCTGAAAAGTATTCACCGCTGTATGCAGCTTTAAAGGCAGGGTTTGGCTCCTTTTCTAGGGAGCGCCTGGGGAGTAAACTTGCCAATTCCTCCATTGATCGTAACCTGCTTCTCCTTACCTGAGATGCTGACAGTCAGTGTAGAAAATGCTAAGCTAGATGGACAAAGGGTCTGACTTGGCAGAAGGCAGCTTGCTATGTTCCGATGGGAGGTGGGGGTCCCACAGGATCCCAGGAGACATCATCTTCCAAGATATCCACCCCTCCACTGTGGACATTGCAATTTGGTGCGTTTTAATAATTCGGTAATGAGAGTGATTGAAACCCAGCCAGGGCACGTACCGCAGGCATTGCAAAAAACTCATCATCATCACATGCAGATCACTCATTCCTGCAAAAGGGAGAATGGGTGACTTTTGAAGTGCTTTAATGAGCCCCAGTCCCTTCCTGAGGTGTTTAAAGTGGTTCACTCGAAACTGAAGCCAGTCAAGTTGAAGTCGAAGAAAGGAGACTGTGAGATAAATAGGCACTGGGTGGTTAACATGGCATCAAAACAAATAGCTTAGCTATTTTTCACTCTTTTTGCTTGGTAAGCTGTTTTTGGCCCAGGGGATAAAGAAGTGCCAGCAACAACCCAATAAAAGCTATAGGCGCTGTAGGAGACAGCAGAAGCTCCAGAGAGCTTGACACACTGGCTTGAGTCAACCCTCAAACCATCAACCAGATCCCCAAAGCAGAAGTCACGATCGTGCCACCTGGCTCCCTCCTGACCACCCCAGGACCCATCACGTGCGCTACCTGTATGCCGGTCTACGTGGGAGGCATCACTGCCATTGGAGGTTACAAGATTGTAGGATCAGGAGCCTGGGGATGTCTGGGTTACAGAGCTCTAGGCCAGTGGAGAGGTGGATATCTTCGAAGAAGCTCTCTCCTGCGACCCTGTGGGAGCATCTGCCAATAGACCCCATAACGTCCAACGACTGATCATAATGACCAGGAACCAGCAACCCTAAGTCTGAGGCATCGCTGAAATCCAGGCCAGGACTTTGAGGGGACTGGGTGCCCTTCTTCTCCCACTACTTTGCTCTGCTATCCTCAATATGAATTCATCGGTTTCCTTCTGTCTCCCAGCTGTCTCTTCCCTGAGTCCTCAGAAACCCTTCTGTAAGAATGAAAACTTACTCAGCTTCCATATATTTTTGTTTTAATCTCTGGTTTATTTTTAAATTGTTAAATTGTTTTTAAGTTGTTGTATATGTTTTTAACTAGTTTTATGCCATTGGTAACCGCCCATAGATGAAAGTTGGGGGAGGTGTACGAATTTGATAAATCACTCAATCAATCAATCAATCATACGCAGGACCACAGCTGCACTCTGGGGAGGATGCACACCTACCTCGCTAGCATGCGGTAAAGTTTGCTGAGGTGACGTAGGTGAAGGATTGGAACCATTCAAAGGAGGAAGAAGCAATGATATGGTAGCTTACTACTAACACTCCAATGCAATCAGGCCCATAGCCACTAGAGGGCAGTCACTTCCAAGAAGCAGCCATCCCTCCATCCCTACCGGCCCACCCTGGGAAGACCTGTTTATTTTCAGAACCAAAGGGAGCATGTTCTGAACATACTCCGTCCTTGGACCGAGGACTCCAGCTGCTGGGGAAACCACCAGCGAAGGAAGTCTCCCTCCAAAGTGCATTTTTATTGAAAACCACTCCCAGGTATTTAGAAGTCCTTACTTGATCTATTGATTAAGTGCCATCAAGTCGTGTCGACTCTTAGCAACCACATAGATAGATTCTCTCCAGGATGATTTGTCTTCAACTTGGCCTTTCAGGTTTCTCAGTGGTGCATTCATTGCTGTTGCTTCTCTTCTGATGACAGCATTCGGAGCACAAAATGGAACTTGCAAAATGCATCTAATAAACTTAGTCTGGATAGCCTTCAGTAAGGCAAAATTTCTTTCAGGTCCCAGTTGGGCTCCATATAAGAGCAAAGGCAGTACTTTGGCTGTATAAAGTCACACTGTGGCAGGTATAAAAGCAGCACCATGTGTAAAATGATAAGATTTGATCTTATTTACAACCATTTGAGCAGAGTGTCTGATGGAGTTAGAATGGGCATTTCTAGAGCCAACAGAGTGAAACGTAATTCCTAGATCTTTAAAGGAATTAACCTGCTCAATCTTGTTTCCTTGTATGGACCAATTATAACGCTTAGCTCGCTTGGCGAACACTAAGACTTTAGTCTTACTATAATTTATTTCAATAGACTCTTGGTTACAAAATGATGAGAAGAGTCTTAGGGCACGCTTAAGGCCTACAGGTGTCTGCGACATAATAGCCATGTCATCCACATTTAATAATATGGAGACGTGCCTATCGGCTAACTTTGGTGGATGAATAGAGAGGGTGGACAAACAAGTAACCACAGAATTAACATAGATGTTGAACAGAGTAGGAGCAAGTATACAGCCCTGACGTCCTCTAAAAGTTGGAATTTCCGATGTTAACTGTCCACTTGGGCCATAACGAACTTTCAAACAAGTATGCTTATGCAGACTAACAATAAGTTTGAGTAATCTTTTATCTATTCCAAGGGCTTCCAGTTTAGACCACAGTCTCTCTCTAGAAACTGAATCAAATGCAGCTTTGAGATCAATGAATGCTACATAAAGTGCTGAACCTGGGAACCTAGAATACTTCTCTGCCAGAAATTGAAGGGTAAAAGCATGTTCCGTGGTGGAACGACCCTCCCGAAAGCCTGCCTGCTCGATACTTAAAATGTCATTTGCCTCAATCCAGTCTAGAAGTTTTATCAGAAGATGCCTCGCGTAAATTTTACTAATAACATTAAGCAAGCTAATGGGACGATAGTTGGCTGGGTCCTCACGCCTACCTTTTTTATAAAAAGGAATTGTTATAGCAAGGCCCCAGTCACTGGGAATGTTAGCAGTTGTATCTATATAGGTAAATAGCGAGGCTAAAACGGGGACCCACCAATCAAGATTCACTCTGATAGCCTCAATAGAAATGTTATCACTACCAGGGGCTTTACCATTACTAAATTTCTGAATAAGTTTTTCAATCTCTGAACAGGAGACTGGGTTCCACCTAAGAGTATCTCCATTTAGTTGTTCAGCATTATAAACCATATTATCAGCCTTACTATAGAGCTGTAGGAAATGTTGTTCCCAAACCTGAGCTGGAATCACAGAACCTGGAAGTGTAGGTGTTTTCGACAGAGCAGGTGAAACAAGCCTCCAGAACTTAGACTGATTGTTAGACTTAGCAGCCTCAATTAAATCAAGCTGTTTTTTGTTAACGGCTTGTGCCTTCTTCTCTCTAAGCAACCTCTTCGAGGCGGATTTCATCGAGAGCGCCCTTTGCCTGTTTTCCAAAGAGGGTGCTGTTCTATAAGTTAAGAAAGCCTTAAGTGTGTTATTTTTGGCAATGCAACAATCCCGATCAAACCAGGACCGAGAAAAGGACTTGGCATGATTTGAATTTTTATTTGGATATACTGAGGTGACAAAAACTGGGCACAACAGTGCTAAGACTGAAGAAAAATGATCTAACATTGAACACCTCTGGGAGCCTTAGATCCTGTTATAATTGCTTCCCGTAAACCACACGCCTCTGCTGACCCAAGCACATTAGCAACTCGTGTGGCAAGTTCCTCAGACCACCTCAATCTCTGGTAACTAGTGTTCCTAAAATCTCCTACCACCGGTCCAGCTGCACCTCTTGAGCCAACACCCAACCAAAACTTCAAAAGCATAGGGGGATGATCGCTTTCATGTCTGGGGATAATCTGGAAGTTCAAAACCCTGGACAACATTCTGGAGGAAACGGCAACATAATCAATTATAGATGGTTTGGCCCCCACCCAATGCGTATATTCCGCCGGAAAATCTGAAGGAACTGAGCCATTAAGCAACCATGAATCCCATGTGAAAGCATGGATTCTCCCCTCAATTTCTAATGCCACTGGGCCAACCTCTAGGCTTATAAAACAATGTATAGCAGACTCTGAAAAGCAAAGCAAGCTGGCACAAATCTCTGCAATAAACATTCTTGGTAGTTTCACAAATTACCATAAACCAGACCACTATATAAAGAATTTAACTACTTTGTCCCAGAGAAGTGCCTTCTCCCTTGCACGATTTAATACATTTCCATATGCTGTACTGGAGGGAAGGTACCCTAAAATTCCTAATACCAGTCGAATCTGCCCTTGTGCGCAGGGCATAAGAACGTAAGAACAGCCCTGCTGGATTAGGCCCAAGGCCCATCTAGTCCAGCATCCTGTTTCTCACAGTGGCCCACCAGATGCCGCTGGAAGCCACAGACAGGAGTTGAGGGTATGCCCTCTCTCCTGCTGTTACTCCCCCGCAACTGGTACTCAGAGGCATCCTGCCTTTGAGGCTGGAGGTGGCCCACAGGGCATCGAAACTGTGACACAGGGTCAAAAAGCAATAGACTTCCTTCGCTGGTGGTTTCCCCAGCAGCTGGAGTCCTCGGTCCACGGAGTATGTTCAGAACATGCTCCCTTGGGTTCTTGAAATAAACAGGTCTTCCCAGGGTGGGCCTGTAAGGATGGAGGGACGGCTGCTTCTTGGGAGTGACTGCCCTCTAGTGGCTTTGGGCCTGATTGCAGTGGAGTGTTAGCAGTAAGTTACTACATTCCCCCTCCTCCATTGAATGGTTCCAATCCTTCACCTACGTCACCTCAGAAAAATATACCGCATGCTAGCGGGGTAGGTGTGCATCCTCCCCAGAGTGCAGCTGGAGTCCTGAGGTTGATTGATTGATTGATTGATTGATCAAATTCATACACCGCCCCTAACTTTCATCTATGGGCGATTACCAATAACAGAAAACCAGTTAAAAACATATACAAAAACTTAAAATCAATTTAACAATTTAAAAATAAACCAGAGAAAAAAACAGAAAAATATTGGGAAGCTGAGAAAGCTTGGGCGAAAAGATGGGTCTTCAGGTGTTTTTTGAAAATTGCCGGAGAGAGGGAGGATCGTATCTCAGCAGGGAGCACATTCCACAATCTCCGGGCAGCGACCGAGAAGGCCCATCTCTGTGTAGCCACCAAACGAGTTGGAGATGGACCTCCTCAGAGATGGACCTCAATGGGCGATGGGGCTTGTAATGAAGAAGGTGATCTCTTAAATTATTATTATTAAATAATAATAGGTTGCGAAAGAGTCCCTTGCTCAAGCCCCCAAGTGAATCTGTAGCAAAAGTGAGATCTGAATCTTTGCCTTCTCAACTCACACTGTTGACCCCTACAGCGCAGTCACTCCCCATCATGGGGGTTTCCATCTCTCAAAGCATGGTGATACGGATGAAAAAGGAGGAAAGGGGCAGAGGCTGTGTGCCCCGGAAGGAATGTGGTATTACTGTCAGTCTGGGGAAGGGAGAGACATTGCACAGTGTTACCAATCGAGTGCCATGAAGGAAACCATCAGCTACAGCCTGCACTGAAGCTTCTGGAGGCTCCCTTTTGGGAGCTTCTGGAGGCTCCCTTTCGCAGTCTTCTCTCTTCGACCTCAACTTGAATGGCTTCAGTTTCCAAGCTGTCGAGCAAACCACTTAAAACACCTCAGGGAGGGACTGGGACTCATCAAAGCACTTCAAAAGTCACGTATGCTCCCTTTTGCAGGAATGAGTGATCTGAATTTGATTATGATGAGTTTTTTGCAACATCCACGGTACGCGCCCTGGCTAGGTTTTAATCACTCTCATTACCGAATTATGAAAAATGCCAAATTGTTCCATTATTCATTTTGGAAACTGCTTTGGAAGCTCTGTCTTTCAAAAATAGATGTGAAGAAATGGGCGCATCTGGTGTATCAGACAAAGCTTATAGGAGGCACTTCTGGCCACCACCTCATCCTGGGGGACCAGGGAGAGGCTTGGATCTGGAAGCACCCCCAGACTGCATACCTGTTCCTTCTGGGGAAGTTTGACGCCACCCAGAACAGGCAGGTCAAAATCATCTCCCGAGTTTTCAACCCCGCACAATGAATATCTCCATCTTATCTGGATTCAGTCTCAGTTTGTTATCCTTCGTCCAGCCCATTACCACCTCCAGGCAGGCATTTAGGGAGGTTATGCCTTCTCCTGATGATGTTGACATGAAGAAGTGGATTTGGGTATCATCAGCATACTGATAGCAACCTGCACCAAATCTCTTGATGCTCTCTCCCAGTGGTTTCATGTAGATGTCAAACAACATCAGAGACAATACAGAACCCTGAGGGATGCCATACAAAGTTTCAGAATGCCACACCCTTCTCCAGACACCTACAGAGGTTGGCAATGGCTTCTATAAGGTTGCAGGCAGGAATCTCTCTCAGCCCTATTTTGGAGATGACAGGGAAGGAACCTGGGACCTTCGGCATGCAAGCATTGCAGATGCTCCTCCACGGAGCTATGGCTCCATCCCCAATGGGGAATATCTTACATTGCTCATAGAGGTAGTCTCCCATTCAAATGGAAACCAGGGTTGGCCCTGCTTAGCAGAGGGGACAATTCATGCTTGCTACCACAAGATCAGCTCTCCACTTCTGCTCCAGGTGAAACTCGGAAAATTAGAATATCGTGCAAAAGTCCATTAATTTCAGTAATGCAAATTAAAAGGTGAAACTGATATATGAGACAGACGCATTACATGCAAAGCGAGATAAGTCAAGCCTTAATTTGTTATAATTGTGATGATCATGGCGTACAGCTCATGAAAACCCCAAACCAAAAATCTCAGAAAATTAGAATATTACATGGAACCAAGAAGACAAGGATTGAAGAATAGAACAATATCGGACCTCTGAAAAGTATAAGCATGCATATGTATTCAGTACTTGGTTTGGGCCCCTTTTGCAGCAATTACTGCCTCAGTGCGGCGTGGCATGGATGCTATCAGCCTGTGGCACTGATGAGGTGTTATGGAAGACCAGGATGCTTCAATAGCGACCTTCAGCTCTTCTGCATTGTTTGGTCTCATGTCTCTCATCCTTCTCTTGGCAATGCCCCATAGATTCTTTATGGGGACAGGTCAGGCGAGTTTGCTGGCCAATCAAGCACAGTACACTGTATACTTTTCAGAGGTCCGAAGTAGTGCATTCACTGCTGTCGTAACCGCGTCAAGGTGTTCCGATGCAAGGTGGTATGAGCCCTATTTCCCAAACGTAGAGGATTCTACCATTCAAAACCCTTTGTGCACTATCTAGCAACCCCCGAACCCAGTTCCTCTTGAGGAAATACTAGCTATTGCTTGAAGTAAGGGGTTATTATTACTCACGAATACAGAACAGCATAGCACCATAGATTGTGAGCCCTTTGGGGAGAGGGGTCCATCTTATTTATTTGTTATTTCTCTGTGTAAACCACCCTGAGCCATTTTTGGAAGGGCAGTATGGAAATTGAATAAATAACAAATAAATAACATGGACAGCTGTTTTCGGGAGACAAATAGAGCTTCCTTGCAAAGAAGTTTCCAAAATGAATGGTGAGACAATTTAGCTTGTTTTCATCATTTGGTAATGAGGGCGATCAAAACCTAGCCAGGGTGTGTGCTGCGGACGTTGCAAAAAACTCATCATCATCAGATTCAGATCATTCATTCCTGCAAAAGGGAGCATACGTGACTTTTGAAGTGCTTTGATGAGCTCCAGTCCCTCCCTGAGGTGTTTTAAGTGGTTCGCTCGACAGCTTGGAGACTGAAGCCAGTCAGGCTGAGGTCGAAAAGTTGACTGCAAAATAAATAGGCATTGGGTGGTTAACATGGCATCAAAACAAATAGCTTAGCTATTTTTCACTCTTTCTGCTTGGTAAGCTCATTTTGGCCCAGGGGATAAATAAGTGTCAGCAACAACCCAATAAAAGGATAGCTGGAGTGACGAAGCATCCTAACCGCAAGGGAGGCTGGTGGACCTGTATAAAAGCTGTGCATTCCCTCTGTCCTTCCAGCAGCTTCATTCGACTCTCCTGTCTTCACTGCATCTTCTCAGAGAAGACGGTAAGTCCATTTTCTTGGTGGTGTTTTGATAGAGTCTCGTTGACACAGATCTTGGTGGATCTTCCACCTTGAGTCTTCTGTTCTTCAGAATATGGAGCGGTTGACAGCTAGTCTAGGATTAGTGTGCCACTGAATGCCAGGCAATAGGGAGCAAAAGTGGGAAGGGGCTATTTTCTTTGTGCCAGGCTTTGTGGACCTCCCAATGGTATCGTGTCTGCTGTTGGAAACAGGAGGCTGAACTGGAAGGATTTTGGTCTGATCCAGCAATTCAGTTATGTTCATTCTCATAGAAACATAGAAAACTGCTTATACTGAGTCTGACCCTTAGCCCCGCCAAGCGTCAGTAATGTCTACACTGATTGGAAACAGCTCCTCAAGGTTTCAGGCAGGAGACGCTCACCCCCCAATTAAGAGATGCCAGTTGTTTGAACAAGGAAAGGTGGACATTTCTCAGCTTGATGTGTACTCTCTCAAGACAATCACAATCCTTTCTGCTTCTATGTTGGGTCTCTTTAAGGACACGTTCCCAGGAGAGACTTTGGAGAAATTTCTCTGATGGTTTTGTCACATCCCTGAGTGAAGGTCAGTTCACCGTAATCTGATGCTCAACCATTTCTGTTTCAGACTCACCTCCTCCTCCTCAGCAATGTCTTTCTGTGGACCAGCCTGCATCGTCCCATCTTGTGCCTCTAGCCCAGTGGTGGGTTTTGGCTCCGCAGGTCTTGGCTACGGCGGTCTTGGCAGTGGCTTTGGTGGCCTTGGCTATGGATTAGGAGGCTTCGGCTATGGTGCTGGTGCTGGTGCCTTGGGTGCTGTAGGAGGCAGCACAAGCTCTGGAGAGCTCGGTACCCTGCCCGGGGTAAACCCTCAACCCATCAACCAGATCCCCCCAGCAGAGATTGTCGTCCAGCCTTCCCCCTTCGTGGTGATCTTCCCAGGACCCATCCTGTCCACTAGCTGCGAGCCGGTCTCCGTGGGAGGCATCACTCCCTGTGCCGTTGGGGGTTCCGGGATAGTAGGAGCAGGTGCCCAGGGGAGTCTGGGTTACGGAGCTCTCAGCCGGGGGAGGGGTGGATATCTTGGAAGAAGCTCTCTCCTGGGACCCTGTGGGAGCATCTGCCGATAGACCCAATAACTGCAAAGGACTGATCGTAATGACCAGGAACCGACAACCCTGAGACTGAAGAATCGCTGAAATCCAGGCCTGGACTTTGAGAGCTCTGGGCGCCCTTCTTCTCCCACTACTTTGCTCTGATGTCCTCAAAATGAATACATCAGTTTCCTTCTTTCTCCCAGCCGCTTCTAATATGATGCCATTTCCTTCACATTCTCAATAAAGCTTCTGCTCCATTCTTGCAATTCGTGGTCTCTTGGTTTTTGAACTGGCAGCTCTGATTTCTGGGAAGAGCTGCTTCTCTGAGTCCTCAGAAACCCTTCTGTCTGAATGAAAACTTACGGGGGACATGGCACTCTTTTAGGAACACACAGGAAGCTGCCTTTGACAGAGTCTGACCCTTGGTCCATCCAGCTCAATAGTGTCTACTCTGACTGGCAGCAACTCTCCAGGGCTTCTGGCTGGAGTTTTCCCCAGCCCAACTGGAGATGCTGCCAGGGACTGAAAGGGCAGCCTTCTGCGTGCAAAGCGGATGCTCCGACACTGATCTAAGGCCCCAACCTCAAAAGTGGCATCCTTGAGCCTCCCATCCAGGCACTGAGCACACCAATTCCTGCTTAGCATCACCAAGGTGGCTGTAACAAGGGCTTTTAGACCATGCTCTGGGAGCCTCCAGAAGCTTCAGTGCAGGCTGTAGCTGATGGTTTCCTTCTTGGCACTCAATTGGTAACGCTGTGCAATGTCCCTCCCTTCCCCAGACTGACAATAATACCACATTCCTTCCGGGGCACACAGCCTCTGCCCCTTTCCTCCTTTTTCATCCGTATCACCATGCTTTGAGAGATGGAAACCCCAATGATGGGGAGTGACTGCGCTGTAGGGGTCAACAGTGTGAGTTGAGAAGGCCCAGATTCAGATCTCACTTTTGCTATAGATTCACTTGGGGGCGTGTGCAAGGGACTCTTTCTCAACCTATTATTATTTAATAATAATAATTTAAGAGATCACCTTCTTCATTACAAGCCCCATCGCCCATTGACGTCCATCTCTGAGAAGGTCCATCTCCAACTCGTTTGGTGGCTACACAGAGACGGGCCTTCTCGGTCACTGCCCAGAGATTGTGGAATGTGCTCCCTGCTGAGATACGATCCTCCCTCTCTCCGGCAATTTTCAAAAAACACCTGAAAACCCACCTTTTCGCCCAAGCTTTCTCAGCTTCCTAATATTTTTGGGTTTTAATCTCTGGTTTATTTTAAAATTGTTAGATTGTTTTTAAGTTTTTGTAGGATGCAAAAACCCCGCTAGCATGCGGTAGATTTTTCTGAGGTGACGTAGGTGAAGGATTTTAACCATTCAATGGAGGAAGGAGCAATGTGGTAACTTACTACTAACACTCCAATGCAATCAGGCCCATAGCCACTAGAGGGCAGTCACTCCCAAGAAGCAGCCGTCCCTCCATCCTTACTGGTCCACACTGGGAAGACCTGTTTATTTCAAGAACCAAAGGGAGCATGTTCTGAACATACTCCGTGGACCGAGGACTCCAGCTGCTGGGGAAACCACCAGCAAAGGAAGTCTATTGCTTTTTGACAATGTGTCACAGTTTTGATGCCCTGCGCACAAGGGCAGATTCGACTGGTCATAGGAATTTTAGGATACCTTCCCTCCAGTACAGCATATGGAAGTGTGTTAAATCATGCCAGGGAGAAGGCACTTCTCTGGGACAAGGTAGTTAAATTCTTTATATAGTGGTCTGGTTTATGGTAATTTGTGAAACTATCAAGAAAGTTTCTTGCAGAAATTAGTGCCAGGTTGCTCTGCTTTTCAGTGTCTTCTATACATTGTTTTATAAACCTAGCAGCATCAAGAGGTTTGCCCAGAGGCATTAAAAATTGAGTGGAGCATTCAGGTTCGCACAGCATATCATAGATTTGTTACGCCAATTAGAATGGGAGCTGTCTTACAAAACAACAGGGATTCGTCTTTTAGAGTTGGAGATGATTTTAATCTAACGGTTGAATACATAGATCCAAACCTTGGTCTCCACTCTTGTTAGGCTGGCCTCCACTCATAGAATGACATTGGGCACACATCTGGGGGCCGAGAATAGAACACACAAGAATTTTGATTGGACCTTCTCCATTTGTTTAAAGGTATGCAGAGCACAAATAGCAGCACCATACACCAACTGTGAGAGCACTTTAGCCTCATAAGCCTTAACTGCAGCAGCTGTTCAGTGGCCATCTCTCTGGAAGAAGAACTTTAAGATAGCAGAGGCCCTCTTCCGAGTGTCAGTTGCAACATGCTCACAGTGGTAGAAAATACTGAGCTGGATGGACAAAGGGTCTGACTTGGCAGAAGGCAGCTTGCTATCTTCCGATGGAAGGTCGGGGTCCCACAGGGTCCCAGGAGAGAACTTCTTCCAAGATATCCACTGCTCCACTGTGGACATTGCAAAAAACTCATCGGTAATGAGTAGTGATTGAAACCCATCGGTAATGAGAGTGATTGAAACCCAGCCAGGGCACGTACCGCGGGCACTGCAAAAAACTCATCATCATCACATGCAGATCACTCATTCCTGCAAAAGGGAGAATGGGTGACTTTTGAAGTGCTTTAATGAGCCACAAGCTCTCCCTGAGGTGTTTTAAGTGGTTCACTAGAAACGGAAACCAGTCAAGTAGAAGTCGAAGAAAGGAGACTGTGAGATAAATAGGCACTGGGTGGTTAACATGGCATCAAAACAAATAGCTTAGGTATTTTTCACTCTTTTTGCTTGGTAAGCTGTTTTTGGCCCAGGGGATAAAGAAGTGTCAGCAACAACCCAATAAAAGCTATAGGTGCTGTAGGAGGCAGCACAAGCTCCAGAGAGCTTGACACACTGGCTTGGGTCAACCCTCAAACCATCAACCAGATCCCCACAGCAGAAGTCACAATCGTGCCACCTGGCTCCCTCCTGACCATCCCAGGACCCATCACGTGCGCTAGCTGTATGCCGGTCTACGTGGGAGGCATCACTGCCATTGGAGGTTCCAAGATTTAGGATCAGGAGCCTGGGGATGTCTGGGTTACAGAGCTCTGGGCCAGTGGAGAGGTGGATATCTTGGAAGAAGCTCTCTCCTGGGACCCTGTAGGAGCATCTGCCAATAGACCCCATAAAGTCCAACGAC
Source organism: Hemicordylus capensis (assembly GCF_027244095.1). NCBI lineage: Eukaryota > Metazoa > Chordata > Lepidosauria > Squamata > Cordylidae > Hemicordylus > Hemicordylus capensis. Next base: position 21,547,558 of record NC_069670.1, on the reverse strand, counting down.
TGATCATAATGACCAGGAACCGGCAACCCTAAGTCTGAGGCATCGCTGAAATCCAGGCCAGGACTTTGAGGGGACTGGGTGCCCTTCTTCTCCCACTACATTGCTCTGCTATCCTCAATATGAATTCATCGGTTTCCTTCTGTCTCCCAGCTGTCTCTTCCCTGAGTCCTCAGAAACCCTTCTGTAAGAATGAAAACTTATTCAGCTTCCATATATTTTTGTTTTAATCTCTGGTTTATTTTTAAATTGTTAAATTGTTTTTAAGTTTTTGTATATATTTTTAACTGGTTTTATGCCATTAGTAACCACCCACAGATGAAAGTTGGGGGCGGTGTACGAATTTGCTAAATCCCTCAATCCATCAATCAATCATATGCAGGACCACAGCTGCACTCTGGGGAGGATGCACACCTACCTCGCAAGCATGCGGTAAAGTTTGCTGAGGTGACGTAGGTGAAGGATTGGAACCATTCAAAGGAGGAAGAAGCAATGATGTGGTAGCTTACTACTAACACTCCACTGCAATCAGGCCCATAGCCACTAGAGGGCAGTCACTTCCAAGAAGCAGCCATCCCTCCATCCCTACCGGCCCACCCTGGGAAGACCTGTTTATTTTCAGAACCAAAGGGAGCATGTTCTGAACATACTCCGTCCTTGGACCGAGGACTCCAGCTGCTGGGGAAACCACCAGCGAAGGAAGTCTCCCTCCAAAGTGCATTTTTATTGAAAACCACTCCCAGGTATTTAGAAGTCCTTACTTGATCTATTGATTAAGTGCCATCAAGTCGTGTCGACTCTTAGCAACCACATAGATAGATTCTCTCCAGGATGATTTGTCTTCAACTTGGCCTTTCAGGTTTCTCAGTGGTGCATTCATTGCTGTTGCTTCTCTTCTGATGACAGCATTCGGAGCACAAAATGGAACTTGCAAAATGCATCTAATAAACTTAGTCTGGATAGCCTCCAGTAAGGCAAAATTTCTTTCAGGTCCCAGTTGGGCTCCATATAAGAGCAAAGGCAGTACTTTGGCTGTATAAAGTCACACTGTGGCAGGTATAAAAGCAGCACCATGTGTAAAATGATAAGATTTGATCTTATTTACAACCATTTGAGCAGAGTGTCTGATGGAGTTAAAATGGGCATTTCTAGAGCCAACAGAGTGAAACGTAATTCCTAGATCTTTAAAGGAATTAACCTGCTCAATCTTGTTTCCTTGTATGGACCAATTATAACGCTTAGCTCGCTTGGCAAACACTAAGACTTTAGTCTTACTATAATTTATTTCAATAGACTCTTGGTTACAAAATGATGAGAAGAGTCTTAGGGCACGCTTAAGGCCTACAGGTGTCTGCGACATAATAGCCATGTCATCCACATATAATAATATGGAGACGTGCCTATCGGCTAACTTTGGTGGATGAATAGAGAGGGTGGACAAACAAGTAACCACAGAATTAACATAGATGTTGAACAGAGTAGGAGCAAGTATACAGCCCTGACGTCCTCTAAAAGTTGGAATTTCCGATGTTAACTGTCCAGTTGGGCCATAACGAACTTTCAAACAAGTATGTTTATGCAGACAAACAATAAGTTTGAGTAATCTTTTATCTGTTCCAAGGGCTTCCAGTTTAGACCACAGTCTCTCTCTAGAAACTGAATCAAATGCAGCTTTGAGATCAATGAATGCTACATAAAGTGCTGAACCTGGGAACCTAGAATACTTCTCTGCCAGAAATTGAAGGGTAAAAGCATGTTCCGTGGTGGAACGACCCTCCCGAAAGCCTGCCTGCTCGATACTTAAAATGTCATTTGCCTCAATCCAGTCTAGAAGTTTTATCAGAAGATGCCTCGCGTAAATTTTACTAATAACATTAAGCAAGCTAATGGGACGATAGTTGGCTGGGTCCTCACGCCTACCTTTTTTATAAAGAGGAATTGTTATAGCAAGGCCCCAATCACTGGGAATGTTAGCAGTTGTATCTATATAGGTAAATAGTGAGGCTAAAACGGGGACCCACCAATCAAGATTCACTCTGATAGCCTCAATAGAAATGTTATCACTACCAGGGGCTTTCCCATTACTAAATTTCTGAATAAGTTTTTCAATCTCTGAACAGGAGACTGGGTTCCACCTAAGAGTATCTCCATTTAGTTGTTCAGCATTATAAACCATATTATCAGCCTTACTATAGAGCTGTAGGAAATGTTGTTCCCAAACCTGAGCTGGAATCACAGAACCTGGAAGTGTAGGTGTTTTCGACAGAGCAGGTGAAACAAGCCTCCAGAACTTAGACTGATTGTTAGACTTAGCAGCCTCAATTAAATTAAGCTGTTTTTTGTTAACGGCTTGTGCCTTCTTCTCTCTAAGCAACCTCTTCGAGGCGGATTTCATCGAGAGCGCCCTTTGCCTGTTTTCCAAAGAAGGTGCTGTTCTATAAGTTAAGAAAGCCTTAAGTGTGTTATTTTTGGCAATGCAACAATCCCGATCAAACCAGGAACGAGAAAAGGACTTGGCATGATTTGAATTTTTATTTGGATATACTGAGGTGACAAAAACTGGGCACAACAGTGCTAAGACTGAAGAAAAATGATCTAACATTGAACACCTCTGGGAGCCAATAGATCTTGTTATAATTGCTTCCCGTAAACCACACGCCTCTGCTGATCCAAGCACATTAGCAACTCGTGTGGCAAGTTCCTCAGACCACCTCAATCTCTGGTAACTAGTGTTCCTAAAATCTCCTACCACCGGTCCAGCTGCACCTCTTGAGCCAACACCCAACCAAAACTTCAAAAGCATAGGGTGATGATCGCTTTCAAGTCTGGGGATAATCTGGAAGTTCAAAACCCTGGACAACATTCTCGAGGAAACGGCAACATAATCAATTATAGATGGTTTGGCCCCCACCCAATGCGTATATTCCACCGGAAAATCTGAAGGAACTGAGCCATTAAGCAACGATGAATCCCATGTGAAAGCATGGATTCTCCCCTCAATTTCTAATGCCACTGGGCCAACCTCTAGGCTTATAAAACAATGTATAGCAGACTCTGAAAAGCAGAGCAAGCTTGCACGAATCTCTGCAAGAAACATTCTTGGTAGTTTCACAAATTACCATAAACCAGACCACTATATAAAGAATTTAACTACTTTGTCCCAGAGAAGTGCCTTCTCCCTTGCACGATTTAACACACTTCCATATGCTGTACTGGAGGGAAGGTACCCTAAATTTCCTATGACCAGTCGAATCTGCCCTTGTGCGCAGGGCATAAGAACATAAGAACAGCCCTGCTGGATTAGGCCCAAGGCCCATCTAGTCCAGCATCCTGTTTCTCACAGTGGCCCACCAGATGCCGCTGGAAGCCACAGACAGGAGTTGAGGGCATGCCCTCTCTCCTGCTGTGACTCCAATGCAACTGGTACTCAGAGGCATCCTGCCTTTGAGGCTGGAGGTGGCCCACAGGGCATCGAAACTGTGACACAGGGTCAAAAAGCAATAGACTTCCTTCGCTGGTGGTTTCCCCAGCAGCTGGAGTCCTCGGTCCAAGGAGTATGTTCAGAACAGGCTCCCTTGGGTTCTTGAAATAAACAGGTCTTCCCAGGGTGGGCCGGTAAGGATGGAGGGACGGCTGCTTCTTGGGAGTGACTGCCCTCTAGTGGCTATGGGCCTGATTGCAGTGGAGTGTTAGTAGTAAGTTACCACATTGCTCCTTCCTCCATTGAATGGTTCCAATCCTTCACCTACGTCACCTCAGAAAAATCTACCGCATGCTAGCGGGGTAGGTGTGCATCCTCCCCAGAGTGCAGCTGGAGTCCTGAGGTTGATTGATTGATTGATTGATTGATTTATCAAATTCGTACACCGCCCCTAACTTTCATCAATGGGAGATTACCAATAACAGAAAACCAGTTAAAAACATATACGAAAACTTAAAATCTTGTAAACTTGTAAAACTTTATTTCGGTCGTAGACCAGCAATACAACAATATTAAAATAATAATGATAATAACAATAATAAGATGATAATATAAAATCAGACTACATTTATACGCATTTGGCATATTATATAACAATATTTGGCCACGATATGAATAACATCCGGATTAGGATTAGTGAGCAAATAGTTTAAATAGAAATCCTCTCCACGACCCGGAAAATTAATCAAAAGTGGGGCAATTTGTTGGCGTCTTATGTCTCTGTAATATTCACAATGCAGTAAAACATGAGCAGTTGTTTCAACATTACCAGATCCACAAGGGCATAATCTTGATGGGTATGGTATACCCTGGAATCTCCCATGGAGCACAGCTGTTGGGAGAGCATTTACACGGGCAAGTGTTAGAGCTCGTCTAAATTTTGGAATTAAAATGATACTTAGATATGTAGCAGGCTTGAGCTCGGTGCACTGGCTACCTATGTAGATGCTACTCGGTAACTTTGCATGATCCATCTGCAACTCCACGTCATGGATACGTTGCACAATTTCTCTTCTGGCCTGATCGAAACCTAATCTAATAAAATCATCATGAGAGAATCCATATAATAGAAGTTTTTCTGTAACTGCCAATTTCCAATTGGATTTAAAGGAGTCTTCCAGAATTAAATGCACTAAGCCGACTTTCATGAAAACCAATTTTAACCAGTAGAGTATGATAGATCTCCAATAGTGTGATTCAAATCTAACCAGACCCACCTCCCTTCTAATAACAGTATTTGGGACACAACATGGCAGCTGTAATATAGTTCTTATGAACTTAGTTTGCAGTGTTTCTAACGGAGCAAAATTACTAAATGGGCCCAATTGTGCACCATACATTATCTGAGGATACACTTTGGCCAATAGTAATTTTATTGCAACAGGGATGTACAGAGCTCCCCGTGAAAAATAAAATGATTTGATCAGATTGATTGATAATTGGGCGCTCTGAATAATATGTTTTTGATGCGCAATACAGGAACCAGATGAGTGGAATACAACACCTAAGTATTTATAAGATTGAACTTGTTCAATTGTGTTCCCATTCATGTGCCAAGTATATCTCTTTGTCCGTTTAGCAAACACCAAAACTTTTGTCTTTTGGTGGTTTACCTCTATCATCTCTCTGTTACAAAATGAACTTAATTATGCTAGTGCTCGACGTAGTCCTATGGGCGTCTGGGATAAAAGGATCATATCGTCTGCATACAGCAGCACTGCAATGTGTTTCTGTGCCAGTTTTGGAGGGTGCATAGACATGTCAGATAAACAGCTCACCACTGAGTTGATATAGATGTTAAATAAAGTAGGTGCCAAAATACAACCCTGCTTTACCCCTTTACTAGTTGGAACATCTGACGTTAAATAACCATACTGGTTGCAGCGGACCCGCAATCGAGACTTCTCATATAGTTTATAAATTAATAATAGTAATCTCTTATCAATTTCCAAATCTATTCGTTTTTGCCAGAGCCTGTCTCTTGATATGGAATCAAATGCCGATTTCAGATCTATAAATGCAGTATAAAGTGCAGCACCCGACTTAGCTGTATATTTTTCAACAAGATAATGGAGGGTCAGGGCATGTTATGTAGTAGATCGACCTGTCCGAAAGCCAGCCTGTTCAACTGCAAGAATGTTCTTTTCCTCAATCCAGTCCACCAGCTTAATTGCTAAGTGTTTAGCATAAATTTTACTAATCACACTCAGGAGGCTTATAGGCCTATAATTTGCAGGATCACTCCGTTTACCTTTTTTGTATATTGGGACTAATATCGACACTCCCCATTGTGGTGGAATTTTTGCCGTATTATCAATAAACGTGAACAGTGAGGCTAAAACTGGAACCCACCAGTCTAGGTTAGACAGAATCACCTCTATAGTAATATAATCGGTCCCAGGGGCTCTGCCTTTTTAAAATTGTCTTACAAGACCTTCTACTTCCGAGCAGGAGACCGAGTCCCATCTTGGGGGGTCAGTTATATATGCCTCGACATTCGCCGTTATGGCGTCATTTTGTCTATACATTTCGTGAAAATGATTTTCCCATTTATCAGCTGGAATGATACAGTCAGGTAAAGTGGGGGCTCTTCCTAACGAAGGTGCTACCAATCGCCAAAAGGTGCTTTGATTTTTCAGTTTGGCCGCTTCTATTAACTCCTCCCCTCTCTGTATCATCCATTGAGATTTCTTTTGCTTTAATTGTCTCTTATATTGCCTCCTCATTATTAGTAAACCCTGTACATTGAAGTTAGTTGTATCATCTGTATATCTATCAAATGCCTTTATTGATGAACCTCCTGCCTCTTGGCAGTCTCTATGAAACCAGGGACGAGAAAGAACTTTCCGTCCAGTTTTTGGCATAGTGTTAATGAGCGTTGGGTGTATTAAGGTTAAGAGGCTATCATAGTGTTCTAGCAGGCAGATACCATCAGGGACGGATGTCCCTTGAATAATAACATTCCGTAACAACTGGGCTTTTGAGGAGTTTAGTAAATCAGTAAGACGTGCAGCCTGCCCAACCATCCATTTTGCCCTTTGTGGGGCATTTCCCTTTGGTATGCCCAAAGCCCATTCACAGTCCGAAGAATTTCTCCCTCTTAGTGTTATGTTCAGCAATAATGGGAAATGGTCACTTTCCGGGTGAGGTATCACCTGAAAGTACCCCACCCATGGTGCTAAATTTCTTGTTACAGCAACATAATCAATTAATGAGGGATTTGGGCCCGTCCAGTGCGTATACTCAGCCGGATAATCCGGTTGCATTGCACCATTGAGCAAGTGTAGGTCCAATTTATGGAGAGTTGATAATAAATTCAGACCTGAAAAATTAATTATAACATCCTTCGACTGCCTTATAATTAGGGGAGAAGGGGTAGGTAGCATTACCGGGTAGAAATGGTATTTTGCAAAAACTGCCTCATTATTCTTCCCCAATCGGGCATTAAAATCACCAGCAATAATCAGATGAGAATCATGATGTACTATTAATATGTCTGTAATAAAGGTTTCCAGTTTGGCCCATGTCTCTGTCACCTCTGTACTTGAACTCATTGGCGGTATATAAATATTAATCAGTATCAATTTAAAGGTCCCAATAATAAGTTGGGTAGCAAGGGCATAAGGGTCTAACTTAATAAGCAGGGACAGTTGTGATGTCAGAGCTGTGGAGGCCAAGACTGCCAAGCCAACACTCGGTCTGCCTCTGCGTGCAGTTCTTCCCGCATTTAATGAAATCGATATACAACCAGGAAGAGTAATATCTTCTGTCCACCAAGTTTCCTGCATTATCAATATCTCGTGCTTGGTGATAAAGGACATAAAATCAGGGTCTGTAATTTTAGACCTTAAGCCAGCCACATTACATAAAAGTGCTGAAACCTGGTTAAAAGGCTTTGGATGTCAATCTGCAACCAGCATGTTTCCCTGTTCAGATGGGGTAGGTCCTTGGATCTGTCCCATTATTTCAGATGTTCTCTGCAAAGATCTATTGCAGCACTCATTGTCCAGCGGGATTATTGTCCTCGATGAGACTGTGTCTAAATCAGGGAGTCGCTTGACCTCATGCTCTAGGAAGCTGTTTACACTAAAAGTAACTTTACCCAACCTAGTCTGGGCATCTCTCTTTGGGGAGGAATTGTCCTTACTGTAGGTGTCAGTAGAGCTGTGATGTTATCAAAGTGAGGGTCAGTTAGTATCCCCCTCCAGCTATTTTCCTTCAATGGAGCATTTTTGCTGTGCAATGTCCCTCCCTTCCCCAGACTGACAATAATACCACATTCCTTCCGGGGCACACAGCCTCTGCCCCTTTCCTCCTTTTTCATCCGTATCACCATGCTTTGAGAGATGGAAACCCCCATGGTGGGGAGTGACTGCGCTGTAGGGGTCAACAGTGTGAGTTGAGAAGGCCCAGATTCAGATCTCACTTTTGCTATAGATACACTTGGGGGCTTGAGCAAGGGACTCTTTCTCAACCTATTATTATTTAATTATAATAATTTAAGAGAGCACCTTCTTCATTACAAGCCCCATCGCCCACTGAGGTCCTCTGAGGAGGTCCGTCTCCATTTACCACCAACTCATTTGGTGGCTACACAGAGACGGGCCTTCTCGGTCGCTGCCCCGTCATTGTGGAATGCGCTCCCTGCTGAGATACGATCCTCCCTCTCTCCGGCAATTTTCAAAAAACACCTGAAGACCCATCTTTTCACCCAAGCTTTCTCAGCTTCCCAATATTTTTGGGTTTTAATCTCTGGTTTATTTTTAAATTGTTAAATTGTTTTTAAGTTTTTGAATAGGTTTTTAACTGGTTTTAAGTTATTGGTAACCGCCCATAGATGAAATTTGGGGGCGGTGTACGAATTTGATAACTCAATAAATCAATCAACCTCAGGACCCCAGCTGCACTCTGGGGAGGATGCACACCTACCCCGCTAGCATGCGGTAGATTATGCTGAGGTGACGTAGATGAAGGATTGGAACCATTCAATGGAGGAATGGTCATTATGCTCACTTCCACATAGACCGGCTTGCCACTGGCGCACATGATGGGTCCTGGGATGGTCACAAGGGGGCCAGGTGGCTGGATCGTGACTTCTGCTGGGGGGATCTGGTTGATGGGTTGAGGGTTGACCCCAGCCAGGGTGCCGAGCTCTCCGGAGCTTGTGCTGCCTCCGACAGCACCTACGGCTTTTATTGGGTTGTTGATTATTTTTCTTTATTCCCTGGGCCAAAATGAGCTTGCCAAGGAGAAAGAGTGAATAATAGCTAAGCTATTTGTTTTGACGCCATGTTAACTATCCAATGTCTGTTTATCTCACAGTCTCCTTTCTTCGACTTCTACTTGACTGGCTTCAGTTTCGAGCGAACCACTTAAAACACATCCGCGAGGGACTGGGGCTCCTTAAAGCACTTCAAAAGTCACCCATTCTCCCTTTTGCAGGAATGAGTGATCTGCATGTGATGATGATGAGTTTTTTGCAATGCCCGCGGTACGTGCCCTAGCTAGGTTTCAATCACTATCATTACCGAATTATTAAAAGGCACCAACTTGTCTCATTATTCATTTTGGACACTGCTTTGGAAGCTCCGTCTTTCAAAAACAGGTGTCCACGTTGTGGTGTTCTGTACTCCTGAGTAATCATAACCCCTATACTTCAAGCAATAGCTAGTGTTTTCTCAAGAGGAACTGGGTCGGGGGGCAGCTAGGAAGTGCTCTGAGGCACTTGAATGGGAGAATCCTCCCCATTTGAGCAATAGGGCTCACCTCACCTTGCATCAGAACATAGGAAGCTTCCTTCTACCAGGTCAGACCCTTAGTAGGGATGCACATGAACCTGTTCAGAGGCCCTTTGATGGGGCTCCAAAGAGGTCCGAACATCAGGCGGTTGAAAGTTCAAAGGTGTGGGGCCACACATTAAGGGCGGGGGAGGGTGCCCTTACCCTTCCCTCCACTTTCCCCCCTACTTCCCCGTTTCCCTGCTGCCCAGTTTCCTCTTCGGCTGGAAGTGGCCTGAAGCAGCTGGCACATGTGTGCCCATGCTTACGTCCAGCTAATTCTGGCCACTTACAGGTGAAGAGCAAACAGGGCAGTGCCCCATACTTGGGAAATACCTGGTGCCGGTGGGGGAAAAGCAGAGGGAGGGGTAAGTGACACCCACCTGCCATCGAGTCCCCTGCACAGAGTTAGGTATGTGCAAAACAGTCCGGGGGTTCAGGAGTTCGGATTGGGGGTTCAGGGGCTCGGAGTCCAATCGAACACCTCCGGTTCCTTCCGGACCAGTACTGCGCCCACCCCGGCTGGTTTGCGATTTTAAAAAAATATTAAAATAAATTTAATTACTTCCTGCCCCTTCAAGCGGGGTGTGTGTGTGTGTCCATGAACATTCCCCTGCCCGCTACCAGCTTCTAAAATCACTTCTGCGGCCCACTGGACTGGCCGGCGGGGGGCAGGGGAAAGTTTGCCTATGGGAAGCCCCCCGAAAGGGGCAGAAAGCACTTATTTTTTAAAAAAATTACAAACACCGCCTGGACCGGATGGGAAGGGGGTTTCCGAAGGGTGCCGGACCAAAACTGGCCCACTCAGGTTCGTGTCTGGTGCGGACTCGAACCAAAAGAGGCCAGCCCATTCCAGTCACACCCCTACATGTGTTTCCGTGCACATCCCTCACCCTTAGTCCATCTAGCTCAGATTGTCTACACTGACTGGCAGCAGCTCGCTAAGGTTTCAGGCAGGGGTCTTTCCCACCCATGCTGGGAGATGGTACCAGGGACTGAACCTGTGTCCTTCCGAATGCCAAACAGATGCTCTGCCACTGAGCTGCTCTTGCCTCCACACAGTTAGCGAAACTCAAAATCTTTGTACATGAAAACCACTCAAGATTGTATCTGTCCATTCCTCTGGTTGGGATGGGCACGGACCGGCCCGGAGGCCATTGTAAAGGCCTGGTCTGGACATGGGCGGTCCGGTTCGGGTGGGGGAGTGCCTTTACGAGCGGGGTGAGGGCTTACTTACCCCTCCCGCCACTTTCCCGCTCTGGTGCCGTAATTTCAGTAGTAATTGGGGAGGCAGGATACCTCCCTGCTGCCCCTTCCCCGCTGTCACTATGAAAAACTCCCAGGAGTCCTTTGCGTGTGCGGACATCACAGAGATGTGAAGCGCGCATGATGTGTGCGCGTGCAAAGGACTGGTGGGAGTTTTTCATAGCGACAGCGGGGAAGGGGCGGCAGGGAGGTGTCCTGCTGCCCCAATTACTACTGAAATTACGGTGCCAGAGCGGGAAAGCGGCTGGAGGGATAAGTAAACACTCCCCGCGCTCTTAAAGTCACCTCCCATCCCAGTGCCGGACCGCAGTTTGGCGGTTCCGAGCACAACCCTATCCTCTGGCCGGGGGCCTAATCTGGGCTGTCACATCCCTGCAGATGTGTGGGGAACCTACTTTGGAGCATTGTATAGGATGTCTGCCCCAGAAGGAATGCCCCTTTCCCTATAGAATTTCTACCAATTTGGCACTCAGTTTCCCTCAAGGAGGTCTCTAGTTTAGTGACCCAATCCAAGCCGGGTGAGACCCTGGGGTTGGATCAGATCCCCTCTGCACTGTTAAAATCAAATGTTGAATGGTGGGCTCCTGTACTTGCGGGATTCTTTACTTATATGGATCGTACTGCCTGTATCCCTGAGGAGTGGGGGTACAACGGTGATTGTTCCCATCTACAAGGAAGGCCAACACTCTGACCCTTCAGTCTGCTGAGCATTATTAATAAATTATATTCTAGACATGTATATGTTAACCTCACGGACTGGTTGGAACAGGAGAACATCCTAAGTGAGGAACAGGTGAGGTTTAGGTCCATAAAGATGACTCTTGATCAGGCCCATGTTCTACAACATCTGGCTGAATAGTATTCACCGGTGTATGCAGCTTTAAAGGCAGGGTTTGACTCCATTTCTAGGGAGCGCTTGGAGAGTAAACTTGCCAATTCCTCCATTGATCGTAAGCTGCTTCTCCTTATCCGAGATACTGCCAGTCAGTGTAGAAAATTCTGAGCTTGATGGACAAAGGGTCTGACTTGGCAGAAGGCAGCTTCCTATGTTCCGATGGAAGGTGGAGGTCCCACAGGGTCCCAGGAGACAGCTTCTTCCAAGATATCCACCCCTCCACTGCGGACATTGCAAAAAACTCATCATCATCACATCTGCACCCCTCTGTCCTCTTCCCCTTACAAGAGGGTTCGCATCAGGGTTTTCTCTAACAGGAATCCCCTGATGTTGTTGACAACATCTCCAATTATCCCCAAGTAAGAGGCATTGCAGCTGGGGATTCGGGAGTTTTAATCAACAACATATGGGAATCCCTGTTAGAGGGAACGCTAGTTGCCACCCTGAACCTTGACTGGCTTGAAAAAAGAAAGGGGGAAAATTTCTCAGCTTGAAGTATACTCCATCAAGACTGTAACAAACCTTTCTACTTCTGTGTTGGGGGTCTTTGTGGATTCGTACCAAGGAGAAACTTGGGAGAAATGTCTCTGAGGGTTCCGTCCCATGCCTGAGTGAATGTCAATTCACCGTAATGTGTTGTTCATTCATTTCTGTTTCAGATTCACCTCCATGTCCCCAGTAATGTCTTTCATCCAACTCAGCAACCGGATCCCCCCAGAAGAAATGACGTTCCGGTTACTTGGCGAAATCATTATCATCGTATTACCCATCATTTCCAGTAGCTCCTAGCCGGTCTATGTGGGAGGCAGCACTCCCTGAGGCTAAGGCATGGCTGAAATACAGGCCTGGACTTTGAGAGGTCTGGGCAGCCTTCTTCTCCCACTACTTTGCTCTTCTTTCCTCAAAATTAATTCATCAGTTTCCTTCTGTCTCCCAGCCACCTCTAATATGATGCCATTTCCTTCACATATTCAATAAAGCTTCTGCTGCATTCTTGGAATTGGTGTTCCCTTGGTTTTTGAACTGGCAGCTCTGATTTCTGGGAACAACTGCTTCCCTGAGTCCTCAGAAACCCTTCTGTCTGAATGAAAACTTACGGGGGACGTGGCACTCTTTTAAGAACACACAGGAAGCTGCCTTTGACAGAGTCTGACCCTTGCTCCATCCAGCTCAACAGTGTCTACTCTGACTGGCAGCAACTCTCCAGGGCTTCTGGCTGGAGTTTTCCCCAGCCCAACTGGAGATGCTGCCAGGGACTGAAACGGCAGCCTTCTGCGTGCAAGGCGGATGCTCCAACACTGATCTAAGGCCCCAACTTCAAAAGTGGCATCCGTGAGGCTCCCAACCAGGCACTGACCACACCAAATCCTGCTTAGCATCACCAAGGTGGCTGTAACAAGTGCTTTTAGACCATGCTCTGGGAGCCTCCAGAAGCTTCAGTGCAGGCTGTAGCTGATGGTTTCCTTCTTGGCACTCAATTGGTAACGCTGTGCAATGTCCCTCCCTTCCCCAGACTGACAATAATACCACATTCCTTCCCGGGCACACAGCCTCTGCCCCTTTCCTCCTTTTTCATCCGTATCACCATGCTTTGAGAGATGGAAACCCCCATGATGGGGAGTGACTGCGCTGTAGGGGTCAACAGTGTGAGTTGAGAAGGCAAAGATTCAGATCTCACTTTTTCTACAGATTCACTTGGGGGCGTGTGCAAGGGACTCTTTCTCAACCTATTATTATTTAATAATAATAATTTAAGAGATCACCTTCTTCATTACAAGCCCCATCGCCCACTGAGCTCCTCTGAGGAGGTCCGTCTCCAGTTACCGCCAACTCGTTTGGTGTCTACACAGAGACGGGCCTTCTCGGTCGCTGCCCCGTGATTGTGGAATGCGCTCCCTGCTGAGATACGATCCTCCCTCTCTCCGGCAATTTTCAAAAAACACCTGAAGACCCATCTTTTCACCAAGGCTTTCTCAGCTTCCCAATACTTTTGGGTTTTAATCTCTGGTTTATTTTTAAATTGTTTTTAAGTTTTTGTATAGGTTTTTAACTGGTTTTAAGTTATTGGTAACCGCCCATAGATGAAATTTGGGGGCGGTGTACGAATTTGATAACTCAATCAATCAATCAATCAACCTCAGGACCCCAGCTGCACTCTGGGGAGGATGCACACCTACCCCGCTAGCATGCGGTAGATTATGCTGAGGTGACGTAGATGAAGGATTGGAACCATTCAATGGAGGAATGGTCATTATGCTCACTTCCACATAGACCGGCTTGCCACTGGCGCAAATGATGGGTCCTGGGATGGTCACAAGGGGGCCAGGTGTCTGGATCGTGACTTCTGCTGGGGGGATCTGGTTGATGGGTTGAGGGTTGACCCCAGCCAGGGTGCCAAGCTCTCCGGAGCTTGTGCTGCCTCCGACAGCACCTACGGCTTTTATTGGGTTGTTGATTATTTTTCTTTATTCCCTGGGCCAAAATGAGCTTGCCAAGGAGAAAGAGTGAATAATAGCTAAGCTATTTGTTTTGACGCCATGTTAACCATTCAATGCCTATTTATCTCACAGTCTCCTTTCTTCGACTTCAACTTGACTGGCTTCAGTTTCGAGCGAACCACTGAAAACACCTCCGCGAGGGACTGGGACTCATTAAAGCACTTCAAAAGTCACCCATTCTCCCTTTTGCAGGAATGAGTGATCTGCATGTGATGATGATGAGTTTTTTGCAATGCCCGCAGTACGTGCCCTAGCTAGGTTTCAATCACTATCATTACCGAATTATTAAAAGGCGCCAACTTGTCTCATTATTCATTTTGGACACTGCTTTGGAAGCTCCGTCTTTCAAAAACAGGTGTCCACGTTGTGGTGTTCTGTACTCCTGAGTAATCATAACCCCTATACTTCAAGCAATAGCTAGTGTTTTCTCAAGAGGAACTGGGTCGGGGGGCAGCTAGGAAGTGCTCTGAGGCACTTGAATGGGAGAATCCTCCCCATTTGAGCAATAGGGCTCACCTCACCTTGCATCAGAACATAGGAAGCTTCCTTCTACCAGGTCAGACCCTTAGTAGGGATGCACATGAACCTGTTCAGAGGCCCTTTGATGGGCCTCCAAACAGCTTCGAACATCAGGCGGTTGAAAGTTTAAAGGTGTGGGGTCACACATTAAGGGCGGGGGAGGGTGCCCTTACCCTTCCCTCCACTTTCCCCCCTGCTTCCCCGTTTCCCTGCTGCCCAGTTTCCTCTTCGGCTGGAAGTGGCCTGAAGCAGCTGGTACATGTGTGCCCATGCTTAGGTCCAGCAAATTCTGGCCACTTACAGCTGAAGAGCAAACAGGGCAGTGCCCCATACTTTGGAAATACCTGGTGCCGGAGAGGGAAAAGCAGAGGGAGGGGTAAGTGACACCCACCTGCCATCGAGTCCCCTGCACAGAGTTAGGCGTGTGCAAAACAGTCCGGGGGTTCAGGAGTTCGGATTGGGGGTTCAGGGGCTCGGAGTCGAATTGAACACCTCCGATTCCTTCCAGACCATTACTGAGCCCCTCCCGCTGGTTTGCGATTTTAAAAAAATATTAAAATAAATTTAATTACTTCCTGCCCCTTCAAGCGGTGTGTGTGTGTGTGTGTGTGTGTGTCCATGAACATTCCCCTGCCAGCTACCAGCTTCTAAAATCACTGCTGCGGCCCACTGGACCGGCCGGCGGGGGGCAGGGGAAAGTTTGCCTATCGGAAGCCCCCTGAAAGGGGCAGAAAGTAATTAATTTTTTAAAAAAAATTACAAACCCCGCCCAGACCGGATGGGAAGGGGGTTTCCGAAGGGTGCCGGACCAAAACTGGCCCACTCAGGTTCGTGTCTGGTGCGGACTCGAACCAAAACAGGCCAGCCCATTCCGGGCACACCCCTACATGTGTTTCCGTGCACATCCATCACCCTTAGTCCATCTAGCTCAGATTGCCTACACTGACTGGCAGCAGCTCGCTAAGGTTTCAGGCAGGGGTCTTTCCCACCCATGCCGGGAGATGGTACCAGGGACTGAACCTGTGTCCTTCCGAATGCCAAACAGATGCTCTGCCACTGAGCTGCTGTTGACTCCACACAGTTAGCGAAACTCAAAAGCTTTGTACATGAAAACCACTCAAGATTGTATCTGTCCATTCCTCTGGTTGGGATGGGCACGGACCGGCCCGGAGGCCATTGTAAAGGACTGGTCTGGACATGGGCGGTCCGGTTCGGGTGGGGGAGTGCCTTTACGAGCGGGGTGAGGGCTTACTTACCCCTCCCGCCACTTTCCCGCTCTGGTGCCGTAATTTCAGTAGTAATTGGGGAGGCAGGATACCTCCCTGCTGCCCCTTCCCCGCTGTCACTATGAAAAACTCCCAGGAGTCCTTTGCGTGTGCGGACATCACAGAGATGTGAAGCGCGCATGATGTGTGCGCGTGCAAAGGACTGGTGGGAGTTTTTCATAGCGACAGCGGGGAAGGGGCGGCAGGGAGGTATCCTGCTGCCCCAATTACTACTGAAATTATGGTGCCAGAGCGGGAAAGCGGCTGGAGGGATAAGTAAACACTCCCCGCGCTCTTAAAGTCACCTCCCACCCCAGTGCCGGACCGCAGTTTGTCGGTTCCGTGCACAACCCTATCCTCTGGCCGGGGGTCTAATCTGGGCTGTCACATCCCTGCAGATGTGTGGGGAACCTACTTTGGAGCATTGTATAGGATGTCTGCCCCAGAAGGAATGCCCCTTTCCCTATAGAATTTCTACCAATTTGGCACTCAGTTTCCCTCAAGGAGGTCTCTAGTTTAGTGACCCAACCCAAGCTGGGTAAGACCCCGGGGTTGGATCAGATCCCCTCTGCACTGTTAAAATAAAATGTTGAATGGTGGGCTCCTGTACTTGCGGGATTCTTTACTTATATGGATCGTACTGCCTGGATCGCAGAGGAGTGGGGGTACAACGGTGATTGTTCCCATCTACAAGGAAGGCCAACACTCTGACCCTTCAGTCTGCTGAGCATTATTAATAAATTATATTCTAGACATCTATATGTTAACCTCACGGACTGGTTGGAACAGGAGAACATCCTAAGTGAGGAACAGGTGAGGTTTAGGTCTATAAAGATGACTCTTGATCCGGCCTAAGATCTACAACATCTGGCTGAAAAGTATTCACCGCTGTATGCAGCTTTAAAGGCAGGGTTTGACTCCATTTCTAGGGAGCGCTTGGAGAGTAAACTTGCCAGTTCCTCCATTGATCGTAAGCCGCTTCTCCTTATCCGAGATACTTCCAGTCAGCGTAGAAAATTCTGAGCTTGATGGACAAAGGGTCTGACTTGGCAGAAGGCAGCTTCCTATGTTGCGATGGAAGGTGGAGGTCCCACAGGGTCCCAGGAGAGAGCTTCTTCCAAGATATCCACCCCTCCACTGCGGACATTGCAAAAAACTCATCATCATCACATCTGCACCCCTCTGTCCTCTTCCCCTTTCAAGAGGGTTCGCATCAGGGTTTTCTCTAACAGGAATCCCCTGATGTTGTTGACAACATCTCCAATTATCCCCAAGTAAGAGGCATTGCAGCTGGGGATTCGGGAGTTTTAGTCAACAACATATGGGAATCCCTGTTAGAGGGAACGCTAGTTGCCACCCTGAACCTTGACTGGCTTGAACAAAGAAAGGGGGAAAAGTTCTCAGCTTGAAGTATACTCCATCAAGACAGTCACAAACCTTTCTACTTCTGTGTTGGGGGTCTTTGTGGATTCGTACCAAGGAGAAACTTGGGAGAAATGTCTCTGAGGGTTCCGTCCCATCCCTGAGTGAATGTCAATTCACCGTATTGTGTTGTTCATTCATTTCTGTTTCAGATTCACCTCCATGTCCCCAGTAATGTCTTTCATCCAACTCAGCAACCGGATCCCCCCAGAAGAAATGACGTTCCGGTTACTTGGCGAAATCATTATCATCGTATTACCCATCATTTCCAGTAGCTCCTAGCCGGTCTATGTGGGAGGCAGCACTCCCTGAGGCTAAGGCATGGCTGAAATACAGGCCTGGACTTTGAGAGGTCTGGGCAGCCTTCTTCTCCCACTACTTTGCTCTTCTTTCCTCAAAATTAATTCATCAGTTTCCTTCTGTC
Source organism: Hemicordylus capensis (assembly GCF_027244095.1). Classification (NCBI taxonomy): domain Eukaryota; kingdom Metazoa; phylum Chordata; class Lepidosauria; order Squamata; family Cordylidae; genus Hemicordylus; species Hemicordylus capensis. The sequence goes on along the minus strand of NC_069670.1, from coordinate 21,530,014 downwards.
TCCCAGCCCCCTCTGATATGATGCCATTTCCTTCAAATATTCAATAAAGCTTCTGCTGCATTCTTGGAATTGGTGTTCCCTTGGTTTTTGAACTGGCAGCTCTGATTTCTGGGAAGAGCTGCTTCCCTGAGTCCTCAGAAACCCTTCTGTCTGAATGAAAACTTACGGGGGACGTGGCACTCTTTTAGGAACACATAGGAAGCTGCCTTCGACAGAGTCTGACCCTTGGTCCATCCAGCTCAACAGTGTCTACTCTGACTGGCAGCAACTCTCCAGGGCTTCTGGCTGGGGTTTTCCCCAGCCCAACTGGAGATGCTGCCAGGGACTGAAAGGGCAGCCTTCTGCGTGCAAAGCGGATGCTCCAACACTGATCTAAGGCCCCAACCTCAAAAGTGGCATCCTTGAGCCTCCCATCCAGGCACTGACCACACCAATTCCTGCTTAGCATCACCAAGGTGGCTGTAACAAGGGCTTTTAGACCATGCTCTGGGAGCCCCCAGAAGCTTCAGTGCAGGCTGTAGCTGATGGTTTCCTTCTTGGCACTCAGTTGGTAACACTGTGCAATGTCCCTCCCTTCCCCAGACTGACAATAATACCACATTCCTTCCGGGGCACCCAGCCTCTGCCCCTTTCCTCCTTTTTCATCCGTATCAACATGCTTTGAGAGATGGAAACCCCAATGATGGGGAGTGACTGCGCTGTAGGGGTCAACAGTGTGAGTTGAGAAGGCCCAGATTCAGATCTCACTTTTGCTATAGATTCACTCGGGGGCGTGTGCAAGGGACTCTTTCTCAACCTATTATTATTTAATAATAATAATTTAAGAGAGCACCTTCTTCATTACAAGCCCCATTGCCCATTGAGGTCCATCTCTGAGGAGGTCCATCTCCAACTCGTTTGGTGGCTACACAGAGACGGGCCTTCTCGGTCGCTGCCCGGAGATTGTGGAATGCGCTCCCTGCTGAGATACGATCCTCCCTCTCTCTGGCAATTTTCAAAAACCACCTGAAGACCCACCTTTTCGCCCAAGCTATCTCAGCTTCCTAATATTTTTGGGTTTTAATCTCTGGTTTATTTTTAAATTGTTAGATTGTTTTTAAGTTTTTGTAGGATCCAAAAACCCCGCTAGCATGCAGTAGATTTTGCTGAGGTGACGTAGGTGAAGGATTGGAACCATTCAATGGAGGAAGGAGCAATGTGGTAACTTACTACTAACACTCCAATGCAATCAGGCCCAAAGCCAGTAGAGGGTAGTCACTCCCAAGAAGCAGCCGTCCCTCCATCCTTACTGGTCCACACTGGGAAGACCTGTTTATTTCAAGAACCAAAGGGAGCATGTTCTGAACATACTCCGTGGACCGAGGACTCCAGCTGCTGGGGAAACCACCAGCAAAGGAAGTCTATTGCTTTTTGACAATGTGTCACAGTTTCGATGCCCTGCGCACAAGGGCAGATTCGACTGGTCATAGGAATTTTAGGGTACCTTCCCTCCAGTACAGCATATGGAAGTGTGTTAAATCATGCCAGGGAGAAGGCACTTCTCTGGGACAAGGTAGTTAAATTCTTTATATAGTGGTCTGGTTTATGGTAATTTGTGAAACTACCAAGCAAGTTTCTTGCAGAAATTAGTGCCAGGTTGCTCTGCTTTTCAGTGTCTCCTATACATTGTTTTATAAACCTAGCAGCATCAAGAGGTTTGCCCAGAGGCATTAGAAATTGAGGGGAGCATTCAGGTTTGCACAACATATCATAGATTTGTTACGCCAATTAGAATGGGAGCTGTCTTACAAAACAACGGGGATTCGTCTTTTAGAGTGGAAGATGATTTTAATCTAACGGTTGAATACATGGATCCAAACCTTGGTCTCCACTCTTGTTAGGCTGGCCTCCACCCATAGAATTACGTTGGGCTCACATCTGGGGGCCGAGAATAGAACACACAAGAATTTTGATTGGACCTTCTCCATTTGTTTAAAGGTATGCAGAGCACAAATAGCAGCACCATACACCAACTGTGAGAGCACTTTAGCCTCATAAGCCTTAATTGCAGCAGCTGTTCAGTAGCCATCTCTCTGGAAGAAGAACTTTAAGATAGCAGAGGCCCTCTTCTGAGTGTCAGTTGCAACATGCTCACAGTGGTAGAAAATACTGAGCTAGATGGACAAAGGGTCTGACTTGGCAGAAGGCAGCTTGCTATCTTCCGATGGAAGGTCGGGGTCCCACAGGGTCCCAGGAGAGAACTTCTTCCAAGATATCCACTGCTCCACTGTGGACATTGCAAAAAACTCATCGGTAATGAGTAGTGATTGAAACCCATCGGTAATGAGAGTGATTGAAACCCAGCCAGGGCACGTACCGCGGGCACTGCAAAAAAACTCATCATCATCACATGCAGATCACTCATTAAAACACCCTGTGGTGTTTTAAGTGGTTCACTAGAAACTGAAACCAGTCAAGTCGAAGTTGAAGAAAGGAGACTGTGAGATAAATAGGCACTGGGTGGTTAACATGGCATCAAAACAAATAGCTTAGCTATTTTTCACTCTTTCTGCTTGGTAAGCTGATTTTGGCCCTGGGGATAAAGAAGTGTCAGGAGCAAGGCAATAAAAAGTTAGCTGGAGTGATGGAGCATCCCAACCGCAAAGGAGGCTGGTAGACCTGTATAAAAGCTGTGCATTCTATTGTATCTGTCCATTTCTCTAGCAGGGGGCCTAGGTTGGGCTGTCACTCAATGCAGATGTGTGGGTAACCTACTTTCGAGCATTGTATGGGATATCTGCCCCTGAAGGAATGCCCCTTTCCCTGTAGAATTTCTACCAAATTGGCACTCAGTTTCCCTCAAGGAGGTCTCTATTTTTGTAACCCAACCCAAGCCAGGTAAGACTGTACTTGCAAGATTCTTTACGTATATGGATTGTACTGCCTGTATCCCAGAAGAGTGGGATACAATGGTGATTGTTCCCATCTATGAGAAAGGCCAACACTCTGACCCTTCTAATTATTGACCAATCAGTCTGTTGAGCATGGGTCCCACAGGGTCCCAGGAGAGATCATCTTCCAAGATATCCACACCTCCACTGTGGACATTGCAATTTGGTGCGTTTTAATAATTCGTTAATGAGAGTGATTGAAACCCAGCCCGGGCACGTACCGCGGGCATTGCAAAAAAACTCAACATCATCACATGCAGGTCACTCATTCCTGCAAAAGGGAGAATGGATGACTTTTGAAGTGCTTTAATGAGCCCCAGTGCCTTCCTGAGGTTTTTAAAGTGGTTCACTTGAAACTGAAGCCAGTCAAGTTGAAGTCGAAGAAAGGAGACTGTGAAATAAATAGGCACTGGGTGGTTAACATGGCGTCAAAACAAATAGCTTAGCTATTTTTCACTCTTTTTGCTTGGTAAGCTGTTTTTGGCCCAGGGGATAAAGAAGTGCCAGCAACAACCCAATAAAAGCAATAGGCGCTGTAGGAGGCAGCACAAGCTCCAGAGAGCTTGACACACTGGCTTGGGTCAACCATCAAACATCAACCAGATCCCCACAGCAGAAGTCACGATCGTACCACCTGGCTCCCTCCTGACCATCCCAGGACCTATCACGTGCGCTAGATGCAAGCCGGCCTATGTGGAAGGCATCACTCCCTTTGCCATTGGAGGTTCCAAGATTGTAGGATCAGGAGCCTGGGGATGTCTGGGTTACAGAGCTCTAGGCCAGTGGAGAGGTGGATATCTTGGAAGAAGCTCTCTCCTGGGACCCTGTGGGAGCATCTTCCAATAGACCCCATAACGTCCAACGACTGATCATAATGACCAGGAACTGGCAACCCTAAGTCTGAGGCATCGCTGAAATCCAGGCCAGGGCTTTGAGGGGACTGGGCGCCCTTCTTCTCCCACTACTTTGCTCTGCTATCATCAATATAAATTCGTCGGTTTCCTTCTGTCTCCCAGCTGTCTCTTCCCTGAGTCCTCAGAAATCCTTCTGTAAGAATGAAAACTTACTCAGCTTCCATATATTTTTGTTTTAATCTCTGGTTTATTTTTAAATTGTTTAATTGTTTTTAAGTTTTTGTATATGTTTTTAACTGGTTTTATGCCATTGGTAACCGCCCATAGATGAAAGTTGGTGGCGGTGTACGAATTTGCTAAATCACTCAATCAATCAATCAATCAATCATCCGCAGGACCACAGCTGCACTCTGGGGAGGATGCACACCTACCTCGCTAGCATGCGGTAAAGTTTGCTGAGGTGACATAGGTGAAGGATTGGAACCATTCAAAGGAGGAAGAAGCAATGATGTGGTAGTTTACTACTAACACTCCACTGCAATCAGGCCCATAGCCACTATTGGGCAGTCACTTCCAAGAATCAGCCGTCCCTCCATCGCTACCGGCCCACCCTGGGAAGACCTGTTTATTTTAAGAACCAAAGGGAGCCTGTTCAGAACATACTCCGTGGACTGAGGACTCCAGCTGTTCGGGAAACCACCAGCGAAGGAAGTCTCCCTCCAAAGAGCATCTTTACTGAAAACCATTCCCAGGTATTTATAAGTCCTTACTTGATCAATTGATTGATTAAGTGCCATCAAGTCGTGTCGACTCTTAGCAACCACATAGATAGATTCTCTCCAGGATGATTTGTCTTCAATTTGGCCTTTCAGGTTTCTCAGTGGTGCATTCATTGCTGTTGTGATCGAGTCCATCCACCTTGCTGCTGGTCGTCCTCTTCTTCTCTTTCCTTCAACTTTCCCCAGCATTATGGACTTCTCAAGGGAGCTGGGTCTTCGCATAGTGTGTCCAAGTATGATTGTCTGAGCCTGGTCATTTGTGCCTCGAGTGAAAGTTCTGGATTGATTAAACTCCCCATTAATCCACCAGACATCTTTCTTAGTTTGTTTGTTTTTTAAGAAAAACTCATGATCTAAGACTTTTGGACATTTATAGGTAAATAGTCTTCTTCTCATGTCAACAGATGTGATGATATAGATAGAATAACTGCATCATCAGCATGAAGCAGAACTGTGATAGATTTACTGGCTAATTTAGGAGGGTGGGAATCTGGGTTATGCAAGAACGTAAATAAAGATTGAAAAGAAGAGGGGCAAAAATGCATCCCTGTTTGACTCCCTTCTGTGTGGGTACAGACAGGGTCAGATGTCATTGGACATTGCATCTCACCCAAAGTGAGGTATTCTCATGCAACATTCGGATAAGGAGAAAGAGCCGACCATCAATGGAGGAATTGGCAAATTTACTCCCCAATCGCTCCCTAGAAATGGAGTCAAACCCTGCCTTAAAAGCTGCGTAAAGTGGTGAATACTTTTCAGCCAGATGTTGTAGAACTTGGGCGTGATCAAGAGTCATCTGAATGGACCTAAACCTCGCTTGTTACTCCCTTAGTATGTTCCCCTGTTCCAACCAGTCCGTGAGATTAACATATAGATGTCTAGAATATAATTTATGAATAATGCTCAGCAGACTATTTGGTCGATAATTAGAAGGGTCAGAGTGTTGGCCTTCCTTATAGATGTGAACAATCACAATCACCAGACAAGATGGTTCCTGGGATGGTGACGATGATGGGAGATGGCCAGATCATGACATCTACTGAGGGGATCTGGTTGATGGGCTGAGGGTTGACATCAACCTGGGTTTCAAGCACTGCGGAGTTTGTCCTGCCTCCATAGCCTCCAATGCCTCAAAGCCGCCGAGGCTTACAGAACCTGCAGAGCCGAAACCGACCACTGGGTTGGAGGGCGAGATGGGATGGTGAAGGCTGGGCCCCAGTAAGCCATTTTGGGAGGCAGACCTGAAAGAAAAGATGTGGACATGGAACGTTGGAGGGATTGGGAAATGGAAGGCGATTGCACTCTTTGGAGAGGGTCAACTTGATCATGAACATACAACAGCTCCCAGTTCCTGCTCTTTGCCTCGTCCAAATTCCAATCAAAATTGGGAAACCCTTTCTTCTTCTTCTTCTTCCGAGGGTGGAACCAGTGTTTAGGGATCTCCATTTGTTCCCTGTTGATTACCAAATCATATCGACTACTTTGGACATGCAGTTTGCTATGGCTTTCGGTTTCTTCTGAATCTTTGTACTACCCCCCTCCCACTGTATTACCAATTCACTGAGCAAACAATACAAAACCAAAGCTATTTTTGTGACAGTTAAGCAGATAATGGGGATGGCAATCCCTTTGTGTCGTCTTCTGCTGTGGATACGGACCATCCACTGCAGAAACGCATATCATGGTGTGATGGGTCACCTCAAGGGCTGAAGTCTTGCAGCTCTGATCCACTTTCCAGGATCCGTGTCTCTTTTCTCTTCCCATAAAAACATGCCCACGATTTTCAGATGGACAGAAAGCCTATCTTGTGAAAACTGGGGCTGAATATAAAAACTGGAGAAGATGCTAGAGGTGGTTGAGATGGCATCTATTTATTCTTGAAAATTTACTGTTGATGTGTTAATCCTTGGGGAAGAAACCCCTCAAGCACAGTGGGAGATGGAGCCATTGTCAGGTCTGCCTTGCATGCCAAAGGTCCTCCGTTCAATCTCCAGCATCTCCACCAGGAAGGGCTGGGAAAGACCATGGAGACTTGGTCTCACCTGAAACCACAGAGAGACCCTGCCAGTCAGAGTAGGCAATACTGACCTAGATGGACCAATTTTCTGACTCAGTAGACTGCAGCTTATTATGTTAAAGTCTTGAAAGGCTGGCTCCAAAAGTTAGCCTTCCATTCACAGAATGTGTTCTTCTGAAAATGGAAGGAGTGTGCTATCAACAGGACTCCTTCTTCCATGAACCCAAAACTCTCCATGATCCACAGGGGGAGGTTGGCTTCAAAGGTACCTTCCTGTTCATCTAAGACACCTTTCCGTAAGTGGAAGGATTCTTCCATACACAGAAAAATCCTTTCTATGAGTGGAAAAACACACCTTTGGATCCAGCCTCGCCTTCAGTGCCAACCCCAAGAACCAATAAGAATAGAAGCTGGTCTAGAGAAGACTACGGGAAGAGAAACATACTAAATTCTCTGAAGAGCAAAAGTCAAGAGATGCTGTGAGAGTCGAGTGATCTGTTGGCAGGTCTTGGAAGAGCGAGTCCTTTTATACAGTTTTTGACAGCATCCCTAGTGGTTAGTGGTCAACAATTTAATTAAGATACATATTTGTTATACAATCAATACGTTACGAGCGATGGGCTCATTTCCATCTTGTTTTTGCTTGCTTATGCAGGGTAAGGTGAACAGGGGAGAACATCCTGATCTGAAAAAGGGACAGCACCATGTCCTCATTTGAATTCACCACGGCATTTTATTTGATTAAGTAAATTGCATCAAGTGTTCATGCCAACCCCATGCTTTGTCATGAACCCTGCTGCCCATTAAGATCATCTCGAGAGGTTCGTTTAGGGTTGCCGCCAGCTCGTCTGGTAGCTAAATGGGACATGACTGGGACGTGACCGGGACGTGACCGGGACGTATCTCCATGTATGTTACTTAGATAGCTGCAACCACTAAACTCTGAACTCTGTAAGTGGAATGGTAGTTTCCTTAGTGCTTAGTGCTAAAGAATCACAGACCCCAACAAATTGTTTCACTCATCTCATCCTGACTCAGCTTATCTACCTGTAAATCAACCACTGATGGCCACTTCAGGAATCAACAAAAATTTGAAATCTACTCTTTGGGGTGTCCCACATTGTTTTGAATAGGATTTTAACGGAGTATATAATAAGGTTTCTTGATTTTTGGATAGGGGCGTAGCAAGGTTGGAGTGGGCCCAGAGACAAGATTTTAAAATGTGCCCCCCCCCGAAGCTCAGCTGGTGAATGAAGTAAAGAAATCTTAAATGAAGCTGAATAATGCTAACAAAAAGCATAGTAAAATTTATAGATATAGATATAACACACCTATGTGTCACAATAAAACATCATCCTAAATTATTTTTTAAAAGGGTTTGTAAATTGTGGATGATGTAAGTCATTTATTGGTACTAGAGAAAGACATGCTGCTCTGGGAGCTCCAAGTCTTAACACCCACATCAATTTCAGAGAATGAATACAATTGAAGGAAGCCTGGGTGAGTGCGTGGCTGGGGGAATCAGTCATGTTACTTGCTTCTGGGGGCCCCCCAAGGCAGTGGGCCCCCAGACAACTATCTCCACTTGCCCTATTATAGTTACGCCCCTGCTTTTGGAGATGTAATCTTGAAAACCATGTTTGTTTCAAAGGAATTAAGTCAGCAAAGAATTCTGATGACTGGTCAGTTAGCATATAAAACACAATCTAATGACCAAAGTTTCAACCGCATCAAAAAGCTGTGTCATGTTGAACCAGGAAGAAGAGGTTCAGAATGAAATTTCTCAGGGAGTTTTCCTGTATAGCCCCAGCTGTTGTTCTACTGAAATATCAACCAAAGAGAAATTCAGAATGAATATCATAGTTCCTCCCAAAGGGCGGAGGCAGGAACGGGGACGGGGACTTCTGTAAACCTTCAAGGGAAGCCTAAATTAATTTCTATAAAGGAAGGGGACATTTCACAGTAGGGTTCTGCATTTTTTTGACCCAGTCATCCCTTATGAAAAGTGACTCCCACACCCCACTTGGTGGTAGTTTGGATAGACTGTGAAATGGGACAAAAACAATTCATCCATTCAGAGTGAGGGCAAGAATCAATGCCCTCACTCTGATTTGGCTTTGGGAAATCACCACACAGCCAAATTTGATTGGCCATGTGGTAATAACCAAGCTGACAAGAGAATCCCTGATAGGTTGTCTCACCTCAGCAGCGAAAAGAAGAACTCTAATCTGAAAATCGCAGTTAAGCAGCTCCTGAGAAGGGGACGGTGAAGAGGAGTGCCCCTCGTTATTATGGTGACTGAGATGGGGGGGGATATATTGTCTTGTCCCATGTCCCTGGTGGTAGGCCAAGCCCCCTTCCAAGACCAATTCCTGCAAGCTTTGAAAATGTGTGGGGTTGGGGAGAAGGAAAGGCTTCCAGAAGCCTTCTCTTGAAAGGGAGGAGAATCACTCCTCGCAAAGCTTGGCAGGGCCAGATTGCACCCAAAGAGGCAGATATGAGGGGCATTTTACCACCCTGTTCATGCCCCAATCATCTGCCGCCTGAGGCAATTGCCTCCCCTTGCCTCATGAAAGGACCATGAATGAAAGAGAATCAAAAAATTAAAAAATTGGAAGAGGTGGGTCCTTTGGATAATGTTTTGATCACCAATGTTAATGTTTTGATCACCCCGAGCTCTCTTTTCCCAAATGAAAATATTCACCACCCAACACAGCTCAGTCTTCATTTTGAGCACGTAAATTTAACGCTGGGAATCTGTGTTCAGGCTTGCATGCAGGGGTATCCATTCTGAAATGAAATGAACACATGCATACATTCCAGTAGCAGTAAAATGAGTATTGTGTTCTGAATGCGTTCCTCCTCTGTGAACCAGGACATGCTGAACGCTGCATGGGCATCGGCAGAACCAAATGTATTATTACATTTGAAATGTGATGCTATAAAACCAGAGATGAGGTTCATACTGAAGGAAGGCCATGCCCGTCTTCAGGGCTCCTGGCCTTCCTTTCTGTTCTTACCAACTTGTCCCAGTCAGAAAAACAACTCCGGTTGTTCCCAAATTATCTTCTGGAGAGAACCAGAAATGCCAGCTGCCCAGAGGGATGAACTGGGTCGATTTCAAGGAACTACAGAGGAACAGAAAATCATCATCTTATTCTCAGTCTTTTGCTTAAAGCAGCAGGAATTGTCTACAACAACAACAACAACAATTTATATACCGCTTTTCGACAAAAATTTCCAAAGCGGTTTACAGAGAGAAATAATAAATAAATAAGATGGCTCCCTGTCCCCAAAGGGCTCACAATAATAAACAAAGAAACATAAGATAGACACGGGCAACAGCCACTGGAGGTCCTGTGCTGGGGGTGGATAGGGCCAGTTACTCTCTCCCTGCTAAATAAAGAGAATCACCACGTTAAAAAGGTGTCTCTTTGTCCAGTTAGCAGGGGAGTTCTGCAGGGGATACTGGAGGACGGAGCTCAGATTTTCTTCCCTCCTGGAGAGCATGGCACCCCAGTCGTCTAGGGGGTTGGGTAAGGTCATACGACAGGCCTGAGGCATGGGCCTGTCTCCCCTCCAGCCCACCCCACACATGGTCGTGAGAACAGGCTCACTGTGTTGGTCATTGGTGCCTTCTCTGTGGTGACCCCGCCTCATTAACAGTGTTTCAGTGGGTCGCCCAGACGTTTTTCTTCCACTGTGGTTTTAGGCTGCAGTCCAAAATCGATTCCAGGAAAGCCTGAGAAAGACTCTTGTATGTACTCTCAAGAGCTGCTGCCAGTCGTTGTAGACAATATTGAGTCTAATGGACCGAAGTTCAGACTCAGTAGGTAACTGGGCAATGGGAATATTTTAACATTTGTTTGTTTATTTCTTTAACATATTTATATACCACCCAAAACGCAAGCCTCTGAGCAGTTTACGACAATACAATAAAAACAACAAATTAAAAGGTGAAAACATAACAATATGCAACATAATGTTGCTTTTAATTAAACTTTACATATCAAGCAAAATATCCAGCAGAGTTGTAATTACCATGAAAGCAATCAAAGGAAATTATTGAATTGAAAGGAACGAGTCCTACTCAGCAAATAATAACAGTTTTTTTTCTAGAATAATTTGTGCTAATGCAAGCAATCGAGGGAGAAGCTCAACAAGTCGATAATTAAAGCTCTGGTCAAAAAGGGACTTTCCCCAAGGATAGGAAAATGGTATATAAGCATGGCCAGTTCCTTAGATTCTCCAACAGCTTTTCTTGACTTGCACCTTCCCACGTCTTCTCGGATAAGGTAAGTCAAACAGCACAGGGCAACTTCTTACATGGAAGAGAAACGCTGTGTTGAAAGATCTTGAGCTGATGTACAACATCAGATGTACATGGACTCCTATCCTGGCTGGGGTTGCCTCTGAGGCTGGAAGTGGCCTATTGCCATAAGCTGGTAGCCATTGATAGACCTGTCCCCCATGAATTTCCCTAAGCCATCCAAGATGGCGGCCATCACTACCTCCCAAGGCCAGACCAGTGGTCCATCTAGCTCGGTACTGTCTACAATCTTTAAGATTTCATTTAAAATATTTGCATCAGAATATTTCTATTTGCAACAGAGCTGCCGCAACCAGAAATACCACTCATCTAAAGAGCCAAGGTTTTACTGGCTTTCTCAAAGCTGTAATGGAGATGGAGGAGTGGATCCTACTGGGAGAACATTCCCAAGTCTTGCTACATGCAATTTTAGAATATTTTTAGTTTTATTTTATTTAATATATTTCTATACTGCCTAAAACGCAAAGCCTCGGGGCGGTTTACAAAACAATAAAAACAGCCAATAAAAGATTAAAACATTTCAACACATTAAAAAGTTAAAACTCTTAAAACACAATTAAAACAATTAAAACAATTAAAACAGTATCTTATTAAAAGCCTGGGTGAACAAATGCATTTCGACTGCCCTTTTAAAAGTTGTAAGAGATGGGGAGGCTCTTATTTCAGTGGGATGTATGTTCCAAAGCCTTGGGGCAACAATGGAGAATGCCCGTCCCCGAGTAGCCACCAGACGAGCTGGTGGCAACTGAAGATGAACCTCTCCAGATGATCTCAGTGGGCGATGTGGTTAATAGCAAAGAAGACATTCTCTTAAATACCCAGGGCCCAATCTGTTTAGGGCTTTATAGGTTGTAACCAAAGCCTTGTACTCTGCCCGGAAACTTACTGGCAGCCAGTGTAGATCTTTTAAGATAGGAGTGATATGGTCTCTCCGAGATGACCCAGAGACCAACCTGGCTGCCGAGTTCTGGACTAACTGCAGTTTCCAGACTATGTACAAAGGCAGCCCCACATAGAGTGCATTGCAGAAATCAAGTCTGGCGGGGACCAGCAGATGTACTACTGTTCTGAGGCCATTTATCTGCACTATTTTATATTTTATGACAAATGATTTTGTCGTAAATGACAAAAGTATTATACGAGCATTTCTTAATTCATTGGGTTTTCTGTGTAGGGAGGGTTTCCATCGGGTACCAACAAAGGCCAACCAGATGCCTCCAGGAAGTCCAGAAGAGAAGCATGAAAGCAAAAGCCCCGGATCTCCCCTGTGACTGGGATAAGAGGCCCTAACTCGAAGGTAGATCATCTGCCTTGAATGCGGAACCCAGGTTCAATTCTTGGCAGTGTCTCCAGGTAGGGCTGAGAGAGACTCTTGCTCAAAACTTTGGCGAAGCCGCTGCCAGTCCATTCAGACAATACTGAGCTAGATAGACCAAAGGAACGACCTGGTATAAGGCAGCTTAATATGTTTCTGAGAAGGAACATAAAATAATAGCCCCTCTTTCCCCCCTGTGGCTGGCATCCAATGACACACAAAACCTGCACGTCATGTCAGCCTCACACTATGCTGAAGAACAACAGATTCAAGGTGGGAGAGCCACCAAGCTCTATAGCAATGAGACCCGATCAAAACACCACCAAGAAAACGGACTTACTGGCTGCTCTGAGAAGATGCAGTGAAGACAAGTTGAATGAAGCTGATGGAAGGACAGAGGGAACACATAGCTTTTTCCTACAGGTCCCCCAGCCTCCCTTGTGGTTAGGATGCTCCAGCTAACATTCTCCAGCTAACCTCACTCCATGATGTCACTCCATGCTCCAGTTAATGTCACTCCAGCTAACATTCGGCTGGGTTGCTGACTCTTCTTCTTCCCAGGGAAGAAGTTCTTTCCACAACTTTGACTCAGTAGAAGGCAGCATCCAATGTGGATAGATCCTATGTGGGTATCTTGAAAGGTGAGAATGAGGGCTGGGGAAACAGGGAAGTCCTAAGGAGTTACTACAGCAGCAACATCAGGAGGGCTCTGGTGGATTATCTCAATGGTGGGTTTAGTACAGCACCCTGTTTCCCAGATCAGACAATCAGATACTTCTAGGAAGCCAACCAGTAGAATCAAAAAGCAATAGACTTCATTCACTGTTGGTTTCCCCAGCAACTGACGTCCTCAGTCCACGGAGTATGTTCTGAGCATGCTCCCTTTGGTTCTTAAAATAAACAGGTCTTCCCAGGGTGGGCCGGTAAGGATGGAGGGACGGCTGCATCTTGGGGAGGAGTGACTGCCCTCTAGTGGCTATGGGCCTGCTTGCAGTGGAGTGTTAGTTATAAGTTACCACATCATTGCTTCTTCTTCCATTGGATGGTTTCAATTCCTCACCTACGTTGCCTCAGCACTCTATACTGCATGCTAGCGAGGTAGGTTATAAGTTTATTCGGTCATTGACCAGCAAACATTTACAATAAAGCAGTACGAATTTTACAAATAATATAACAAAACTTGGCCATAACAGAAATAATATCAGTGTCCTCATTAATTAAAAGATAATTTAAATAAAATTCATCAGACCGGCCAACCAAATTGTCTAACATAGGAGATAAAAGTCTTAAACGGGGTTCCCTATAAAAATCACAATAAAGAATAACGTGCGAGGTGGATTCTATAACCCCTTTGCCACATGGGCAAAGACGTAAAAATAGCGGAACTCCCTTGAACCTGCCATCCAATACTGCTGTAGGAAGAACATTTAAACGTGCTAAAGTGAGGGCTCGTCTAAATTTAGGGACAAGCACCACATCAAAATATTTAGCTGGTTTAAGATTAATAGCTTGACTCCCTAAGTATAAGCCCTGCTTGAGCCATGCACCTTCTTGTTGAACTTCTATATCCAGGACACGTTGCTTAACTAACTTCCTGGCTTGCTCAATTCCTACAGTATGCAAATCCTCTATGGAGAGGCCAAAAGAGGAAAATTTGCTCAACACAGCTCGTTTCCAGCTTGAATTAAAACCATCATTCATAGCCAAAGAGGCTAAACCCGCCTGTCCAAAACTCAATTTTAACCAAAATCGAAAGATACAGCACCAGTATAAGGATTCCACCCTAATAAGACCAACTTCCCTTCTGATGACAGCATTCGGAGCACAACATGGAACCTGCAAAATGGATCTAATAAACTTAGTCTGGATAGCCTCCAGTAAGGCAAAATTACTTGCCGGTCCCAGTTGGGCTCCATATAAGAGCAAAGGCAGTACTTTGGCTGTATAAAGTCTCACTGTCGCAGGTATAAAAGCAGCACCATGTGTAAAATGATAAGATTTGATCTTATTTACAACCATTTGAGCAGATTGTCTGATGGAGTTAAAATGGGCATTTCTAGAGCCAACAGAGTGAAACGTAATTCCTAGATATTTAAAGGAATTAACCTGCTCAATCTTGTTTCCTTGTATAGACCAATTATAACGCCTAGCTCGCTTGGCAAACACTAAGACTTTAGTCTTACTATAATTTATTTCAATAGACTCTTGGTTACAAAATGATGAGAAGAGTCTTAGGGCGCGCTTAAGGCCTACAGGTGTCTGCGACATAATAGCCATGTCATCCACATTTAATAATATGGAGACGTGCCTATCGGCTAACTTTGGTGGATGAATAGAGAGGGTGGACAAACAAGAAACCACAGAATTAACATAGATGTTGAACAGAATAGGAGCAAGTATACAGCCCTGACGTACTCCTCTAAAAGTTGGAATTTCCGATGTTAACTGTCCACTTGGGCCATAACGAACTTTCAAACAAGTATGCTTATGCAGACTAACAATAAGTTCGAGTAATCTTTTATCTATTCCAAGGGCTTCCAGTTTAGACCACAGTCTCTCTCTAGAAACTGAATCAAATGCAGCTTTAAGATCAATGAATGCTACATAAAGTGCTGAACCTGGGAACCTAGAATACTTCTCTGCCAGAAATTGAAGGGTAAAAGCATGTTCCATGGTGGAACGACCCTCCCGAAAGCCTGCCTGCTCCATAGCTAAAATGTTATTTGTCTCAATCCAGTCTAGAAGTTTTATCAAAAGATGCCTTGCGTAAATTTTACTAATAACATTAAGTAAGCTAATGGGACGATAGTTGGCTGGGTCCTCACGCCTACCTTTTTTATAAAGAGGAATTATTATAGCAAGGCCCCACTCACTGGGTATGTTAGCAGTTGTATCTATATAAGTAAATAGCGAGGCTAAAACGGGGACCCACCAATCAAGATTGGCTCTGATAGCCTCAATAGAAATGTTATCACTACCAGGGGCTTTACCATTACTAAATTTCTGAATAAGTTTTTCAATCTCTGAACAGGAGACTGGGTTCCACCTAAGAGTATCTCCATTTAGTTGTTCAGCATTATAAACCATATTATCAGCCTTACTATAGAGCTGTAGGAAATGTTGTTCCCAAACCTGAGCTGGAATCACAGAACCTGGAAGTGTAGGTGTTTTCGACAGGGCAGGTGAAACAAGCCTCCAGAACTTAGACTGATGGTTAGACTTAGCAGCCTCAATTAGATTAAGCTGGTTTTTGTTAACGGCTTGTGCCTTCTTCTCACTAAGCAACCTCTTATAGGCTGATTTCATCGAGAGCGCCCTTTGCCTATTTTCCAAAGAGGGTGCTGTTCTATAAGTTAAGAAAGCCTTGAGTGTGTTATTTTTGGCAATGCAACAATCCCGATCAAACCAGGAACGAGAAAAGGACTTGGCGTGATTTGAATTTTTACTTGGATATACTGAGGTGACAAAAACTGGGCACAACAGTGCTAAGACTGAAGAAAAATGATCTAACATTGAACACCTCTGGGAGCCAATAGATCCTGTTATAATTGCTTCCCGTAAACTACACGCCTCTGCTGACCCAAGTACATTAGCAACTC
The DNA here is from genome assembly GCF_027244095.1 of Hemicordylus capensis. Classification (NCBI taxonomy): domain Eukaryota; kingdom Metazoa; phylum Chordata; class Lepidosauria; order Squamata; family Cordylidae; genus Hemicordylus; species Hemicordylus capensis. Next base: position 21,514,190 of record NC_069670.1, on the reverse strand, counting down.
ACGTGGCAAGTTCCTCAGACCACCTCAATCTTCGGTAACTAACGTTCCTAAAATCTCCTACCACCGGTCCAGCTGCACCTCTTGAGCCAACACCCAACCAAAACTTCAAAAGCATAGGGTGATGATCGCTTTCAAGTCTGGGGATAATCTGGAAATTCAAAACCCTGGACAACATACTGGATGAAACAGCAACGTAATCAATTAAAGATGGTTTGGCCCCCACCCAATGCGTATATTCCGCCGGAAAATCTGAAGGAACTGAGCCATTAAGCAACCATAAATCCTCCTTCATGGCCAGTAGCAAGAGATTGAATCCTCGAAAATCACACCTAGTGTCTTTTGATTGTCTAACCAAAAGCGAAAGAGGAGTTGGGGGAAGAAGTGGAAAATGATGATATTTCCCAAAAATAGTGGTGTCATCTGGACCCACTCACGCATTAAAATCCCCCACCAAAATCAGATGAATATCACTAAAAGTGGTTCGAATATTTGCAATAAATTTCTCCAACTTGGTCCATGAGTTCTCCTTATAAGAATGAGAGCTAGCTGGAGGAACATAAACATTTATCAAAATAAATTTAAAATTGCCCACATTAAAAAACACAGCCAAGGCCTCTGATTCTAGAGATTCAATTATGTTAGCTTTATAACAGAGCGTAGAGGTAGGTATACATCCACCCCAGAGCGCATCTGGGGTCCTGAGGTTCAATAAGAGACCCTTGCACAAGCCCCCAAGTGATAGATGGTGATACGGATGGTCAACATGGTGATACGGATGAAAAAGGAGGAAAGGGGAACAGGCTGTGTGCCCCGGAAGGAATGTGGTATTAATGTCAACTTGGAGAGGGGAGGGACATCTCATGGTGTTTCCAAGTGAGGGCCAAGAAGGAATCCTTCAGCTACAGCCTGCACTGAAGCTTCTGGAGGGTCCCAGAGCATGTTCTAAAAGAACTTGTTATAGCCACTTTGGTGATGCTAAGCAGGATTTGGTGTGGTCAGTGCCTGGATGGGAAGCTCAAGGATGCCACTTTTGAGGTTGGGGCCATAGATCAGTGATGGAGCATCCGCCTTGCACGCAGAAGGCTGCCGTTTTAGTCCCTGGAAGCATCTCTGGGTAGGGCAGGGGAAAACTCCAGCCAAAAGCCGTGGAGAGCTGCTGCCAGTCAGAGTAGACACTACTGAGTTAGATGGACCACGGGTCAGACTCTGTCAAAGGCAGCTTCCTGTGTGTTCCTAAAAGACTGCCACGTCCCCGGTAAGTTTTCATTCAGACAGAAGGGTTTCTGAGCTACCGAGACTCACGGAAGCATCTTTTCCCAGAAATCAGAGCTGCCAGTTCAAAAACCAAGAGAACACGGATTGCAAAAACGCAGCAGAAGCTTAATTGAGAATGTGAAGGAAATGGCATCATATTAGAGGCGGCTGGGAGACAGAAGGAAACGGATGAATTCATTTTGAAGACAGCAGAGCAAAATAGTGGGTGAAGAAGGACGCCCAGTCCCCTCAAAGTCCAGGCCTGGATTTCAGCGATGCCTCAGTCTGAGGGTTGCCGGTTCCTGGTCACTATGATCAGTCCTTTGAAGTTATTGGGTCTATTGGCAGATACTCCCAAAGGGTCCCAGGAGAGAGCTTCTTCCAAGATATTCACCCCACCACTGGCCCAGAGCTCTGTAACCCAGACCACCCCCCAGGCACTCTTTTTTCACTCTTTCTGCTTCTTAAGCTCATTTTGGCCCAGGGAATAAAGTGGTTTCAGCAGCAGCATCCCTATAGAAGCTCAGGTGGAGTGATGGAGCATCCTAACTGCAAGGGAGGCTGGTGGACCTGTATAAAAGCTGTCCATTCCCTCTGTCCTTCCATCAGCTTCATTCGACTCTCCTGTCTTCACTGCATCTTCTCAGAGAAGCCGGTAAGTCCATTTTCTTGGTGGTGTTTTGATAGATTCTCGTTGACACAGAGCTTGGTGGATCTTCCACCTTGAGTCTTCTGTTCTTCAGAATATAGAGCAGTTGACAGCTAGGATAGGATTAGTGTGCCACTGAATGCCAGGCAGTGGGGAGCAAAAGGGGAAAGGGGCTATTTCCATTTCGCCCTGCTTGCGAACATCTCAGTAGTATCTTGTTGTCTACTGTTGGAAACAGGAGGCTGAACTGGAAGGATTTTGGTCTGATCCAGCAGTTCTCTTATGTTTATTCTCATAGAAACATAGAAAAGCCACATCTGCACCCCTCTGTCCTCATCTCCATACAAGAGGGTTCCCATCAGGGTTTTCTCTAACAGGAATCCCCTGATGTTGTTGACTACAACTCCAATTATCCCCAAGTAAGAGGCATTGCAGCTGGGGATTTGGGAGTTTTAGTCAACAACATCTGGGAATCCCTGTTAATGGGAACGCTAGTTGCCACCCTGAACCTTGGGTGGCTTGAACAAAGAAAGGTGAAACATTTCTCAGCTTGAAGTATACTCCATCAAGACAGTCACAAACCTTTCTGCTTCTATGTTGGGGTCTTTTTGGATTCGTATCAAGGAGAAATGTCTCTGAGGGTTCCGTCCCATCCCTGAGTGAATGTCAATTCACCGTAATGTGTTGTTCATGCATTTCTGTTTCAGACTCATCTCCATATCCCTAGTAATGTCTGTCATCTCCACGGGTCGTGGTTTTTTCAGTTTAGGCCCCATTTTTCGAGGCCCTACCTATTATGGTTGCCTTGGCTCTGGTGTTGCTGCTGGCGCCTTGGGCGCTGTAGGAGGCATCACAGGCTCCGGAGAGCTTGGCACCCTGGCTGTGGTCAACCCTTTACCCATCAACCGTATCCCCCCAGAAGAAGTCATGCTCGTGCCACCTGACTTGGTCTGGACCGTCCCAGGACCCAACATATACTCTAGTGGCAAGCCGGTCTATGTGGAAGTCATCATAATGACCAGGAACTGGCAACCCTAAGTCCGAGGAATTGCTGAAATCCAGGCCTGGACTTTGAGGGGACTGGGCGCCCTTCTTCTCCCACTACATTGCTCTGCTATCCTCAATATGAATTCATCGATTTCCTTCTGTCTCCCAGCTGCCTCTAATATGATGCCATTTCCTTCACATTCTCAATAAAGCTTCTGCTGCATTCTTGCAATATGTCTTCTCTTGGTTTTTGAACTGGCAGCTCTGATTTCTGGGAACAGCTGCTTCCCTGAGTCTTGGTAGCCCAGAAACCCTTCTGACTGTGACTGTGACTGTGACTGTGACTGGCCGGAGCTCTCCAGGGCTTCCAGCTGGAGTTTCCCCCCGCCCAACCTGGAGATGCTGCCAGGGACTGAAACGGCAGCCTTCTGCATGCAAGGCGGATGCTCCATCACTGATCGATGGCCCCAACATCAAAAGTGGCGTCCATGAGCCTCCCATCCAGGCACTGACCACACCAAGACCTGCTTAGACCTCCCCAAGTCACCCCCACCCCTGCATTGGTGGACAGGCTGGACTTCTCTTGTCTGCCTGGCCCTATGCCAGGGCCTGCGGCCAGGCAGCAGTTGGAGGGAGGGCCTCCCCTGCCAGGGAAGAAGGATCCTCCCGTGGCAGATGTGGAGGTGTTGTAGGTGGAGCCAGCTTCCAGTCCAGCCAAATCCATCTTGCTGCCCTCCCGGTGGGGGGTGGGGGCCCCAAGTAATTTTTGAATCCATTCTCACTTGCTACCAGAGAATCTACCCTCAAAACACCTAAACAACCACTAATCCCAGTACCCCATGGGCTTGTGGGTATGGGGGTGGTTGGCACCCTATGTGCATTGCATCATCACTCGCTCTGGGGCACCGGGACTGTTCGATGTTCAAAGGTGGGGGTCACACTTAAGGGGGCAGGGGAGGGTGCACATACCCCTTCCTCTGCTTTCCCCCCACTGACGCCCAGTATTTCTCATATCCTACCCGGTGGCAGCATACTTCCCTGCTGCCCCGTTTGTTCTTCGGCAGGAAATGGCCAGAAGGAGCTGGACCTGAACATGGACACACACGCGTGCCAGCTACTTCCAGCCAAAGAGCAGAAAGGGTGGCAGGGAAGTACGCTGCTGCCCCGTAGGACTTGGGAAATACCTGGTGCCAGCAGGGGGGCAAATGGAGGGAGGGGTAAGGGCACCCTCTCCCACCAGTAAGGTGCGACACCCGGCCGCCATTGAGCCACCCACACCTGGTTCCATGCAGATCTCTAACTCTTAGTCCATCTAGCTCAGGATTGTCTACACTGACTGGCAGCAGCTCCAGAGGCGTAACTAGGGAAAATGGCGCCCAGGGCAAGCACTGAAATTGCCCCCCCCACCATGCGCTCCCCCCCCCCGCTGCCCCCTTAGCTAAGCAGTGTCCACCCTGGTTTGCATTTGAATGGGAGACTAGAAGTGTGAGCACTGGAAGATATTCCCCTCAGGAGATCGAGCCACTCTGGGAAGAGCATCTAGGTCCCAAGTTCCCTCCATGGCAGCATCTCCAAGATAGGGCTGCAAGAGACTCCTGCCGGCAACCTTGGAGAAGCCGCTGCCAGACTGGGTAGACAATACTGAGCTAGATAGACCAATGGTCTGACTCAGTATATGGCAGCTTCCTATGTTCCTAAATACTACTGCAGCACACACACAAGACACCTGTCCCATCCTGACACTCAGCCAACTTCCATAATCAATATCACACACACACACACACACACACACACACACCACAACTGCCTACTCCTAGATTTACAAGGAATACAAGCCACACCTAATGGCACAGCAGGGAAGTAACTTGCCTAGGGAGCAAAAGGTTGCGGGTTCGAATGGAAACACCTATATAGGACTGCCAACTCTGACTGAAGCGATATGTTGGGGAACCCCCCCAATATTTCACAATATCAAGCCATTTACATCTCTAGGATAGTTTTCAATAGTATCCTGGGGATTCATGCCATTTCCTGGAGATTCATGCCAACTACATCCATGACGGTATTTGCTGCAAAAAGTGGAGTCATAATCACAGAAATTGTCACTGCATGTCCCTCATGAAACAATCTTTCTTCACAAGGGCAAACATGTGTGTTAAGAAATTGAATAGTACAAACAAACCATAATTTTATCTTTATGTATACACACAGATACACACGCAGAAGTGTGGCAAATAAGGATAAACACACACAGAGAGAAACAGTGTTCTCTCTCTCTCTCTCTCTTTCTCTCTCTCTCTCTCTCTCTGCCAGAACCTACATTTTCAGTTATAGCTTTTGCATTCAAATACATTCAGTTAGAGAGAGAAAGAGGGAGAGATTTAAAATAAGATCATTAAAAGTAAGCAAATCTGTATGTATTGTCTGTGCACAAAATCCTCAACATTTTCAAATAACATATTAATAGAAAAATACAATTATTGAGATTGTCTGGGAAAACACCTTGCCCTAGAAATTATGAAAGCACTGTGTTCAAAGGACATGGAAAATAAACCCCCTTTCTTTATAGACCTGTCCCCATGGGATTTGGCATAAGACAGACTAGAGAATTTCTAAGAAATGTCCGGTTTTCTTTACTTTGTTCTGAACAGAAACAACTTTGGCTCAAAAGGTAAATTCGATTGACTGTAGATTTTACTAAATGCGAATTTAGTGGTGCAAGCAAAGGGAAACCGAGAGTGTACTAAATAGGACTACGTTTTACAACCCCTTTCTTCCCCCTTCGTTTTTTTGATAAGCACTTAAGAGAAGCCTATTCACTGGAAGCTGCCAATTCTTTTATTTACAATGAGAACATCACCGGAGGCTCCACCCCAACAGCCCACCAGTGTGGGCTCCAAGCCAGCCCCTGCCTGGGAGATTCTTCTTCCGTCCAGCAAGAAAGGGCCACCGGGACCAAGTCTCAGTTAAGAGAGTTCCTCCCCGCTGCCCCATTACTCTTAAATGATTCACAGGCTAATGTAATTCCCGCTTTCTACCCAGTTTACCTTGAAGTCTTTTGAGAGAGACCGATATCTACTTTTCGTTCAATTGATGGCTCTCAGACTCTCTCTCGGTAGCAGGTGGTGTTCTTCCTGTTCGAGGGAGGGAGCGGCCGGCAACGCGGCAGTGCGGCTTGCAATGCAACCATTTACTGAAACTAATAGCAAGGGAGTTAGGGGATCCGGCAGCGCCGCGGCTTGCATACATTACCAGCAAGCCGCCATTATTGGGGAGGAAAGGACAGGCACGGACGCCGATGGCAGCTACACACAGCAGGGAGGGGTTCAACACCATCCTCTGCTTTACAATTCAGTCTTGCACAGGGGTGGGGAAGCAGCTTTTGGTAACACTTTGGTTTGGGCTTGGAGGAAATCCAGCTTTTTGGTTGTGGCATGCGTGACTGGGGGGGAGGTGCCGCGAGGCGGGGAGTGAGCGTCCGTCAGCGGAGTGATATGAATGATGAAGAAAGGTCCGTTGACGAAGCAGCAAGCAGGCAGGTGCTGCAACTTTAGGCGCCCGTGCCCGCGCCGTTGCACCCAGGAGCAAGGGGGGGCCGCCAGGACCCGGGGAGGGGGAGGGGGACTGCTCAATGCGTCCCACACTGCTGTGCACAAAAAAATTTTTTTGTGAAAGGCAGGAGCAAGGTGGTCCAACAAGGTGGCGCCTGGGGCACGTGCCCCCCCTGCCCCCCTATCGTTACACCTATGAGCAGCTCTCCAAGGTTTCAAGCAGGGATCTTTCTCAGCCCTACCTGGAGATGCGGCCAGGGACTGAACCTGGGTCCTTCTGCATGCCAAACAGATGCTCTACCACTGAGCTTCTGTTGCATCCGCACAGTTAGGCAAACTCAAAACCTTTGTACATGAAGATGACTCAAGATTGTATCTGTCCATTCCTCTGGTCAGCATGGGCCCAGACCGGTCCGGAGGCCATTGTAAAGGCCTCCGGACGGGTCTGGACTGGTCCGGACCTGGGCGGTCAGGTTCGGGTGGGGGGGTGCCTTTAAGAGCGGGGGGAGGTTTTACTTACCCCTCCTGCTGCTTTCCTGCTCTGGCATCGTAATTTCAGTAGTAATTGGTGCGGCAGGATACCTCTCTGCCACCCCTTCCCAACTTTGGCTAAAACTCCCAGGAGTCCTTTGCACGTGCGCACGTCAGAGAGATGTGAAGCACGCGCATGAAGTGCACTCACGCAAAGGGCTCATGGGAGTTGTTCATAGCGACAGCGGGGAAGGGGCGGCAGGGAGGTATCCTATTCCTGCCTCCCCAATTACTACTAAAATTACGGCGCCAGAACGGAAAAGCGGCAGGAGGGGTAAGTAAATACTCCCCCTGCTCTTAAAGCCACCCACATCCCAGTGCTGGCCTGCAGTTTGGCGGATCCGTGCACACCCCTATCCTCTGGCAGGGGGCCGAGGGTGGGCTGTCACATCCCTACAGATGTGTGGGTAACCTATTTTTGAGCATTGTATGGGATGTCTGCCCCAGAAGGAATGTCCCTTTCCCTATAGCATTTCAACCAATTTGGCACTCAGTTTCCCTTAAGGAGGTCTCTAGTTTAGTGACCCAACCCAAACCGGGTAAGACCCCAGGGTTGGATCAGATACCCTCTGCACTGTTAAAATCAAATCTTGAATGGTGGGCTCCTGTACTTGCAAGATTCTTTACTTATATGGATTGTACTGCCCGTTTCCCAGAGGAGTAGGGTACAACTGTGATTGTTCCCATCTATAAGGAAGGCCAACACTCTGACCCTTCTAATTATCGACCAATCAGTCTGCTGAGAATTATTCTTTAATTATATTCTAGACCTCTATATGTTAACTTCACGGACTGGTTGGAACAGGAGAACATACTAAGGGAGGAACAGGCGAGGTTTAGGTCCATTGAGATGAATCTTGATCAGGCCCAAGTTCTACAACATCTGGCTGAAAAGTATTCACCGCTGTATGCAGCTTTTAAGGCAGGGTTTGACTCCATTTCTAGGGAGCACTTGGGGAGTAAACTTGCCAATTCCTCCTTTGATCGTAAGCTGCTTCTCCTTATCCGAGATGTTGCCAGTCAGTGTAGAAAATACTGAGCTAGATGGACAAAGGGTCTGACTTGGCAAAAGGCAGCTTCCTATCTTCCGAAGGAAGGTGGGGGTCCCACAGGTCACAGGAGAGAACTTCTTCCAAGATATCCACTGTGGACATTGCAAAAAACTCATCATCATCACATGCAGATCACTCATTCCTGCAAAAGGGAGAATGGATGACTTTTGAAGTGCTTTAATGAGCCCCAGTCCCTCCCTGAGGTGTTTTAAGTGGTTCGCTCAAAACTGAAGCCAGTCAAGTTGAAGGTTGAAGAAAGGAGACTGTGAGATAAATAGGCATTGGGTGGTTAACATGGCGTCAAAACAAATAGCTTAGCTATTTTTCACACTTTCTGCTTGGTAAGCTCATTTTGGCCCAGGGAATAAAGAAGTGTCAGCAGCAGCAACCCAATACAAGGTTACCTGAGTGATGGAGCATCCTAACTGCAAGGGAGGCTGGTGGACCTGTAGAAAAGCTGTGTATTCCCTATGTCCTTCCATCAGCTTCATTCGACTCTCCTGTCTTAACTGCATCTTCTCAGAGAAGCCAATAAGTCCATTTTCTTGGTGGTGTTTTGATAGATTCTCATTGACACAGAGCTTGGTGGATCTTCCACCTTGAGTCTTCTGTTCTTCAGAATATAGAGCAGTTGACAGCTAGGCTAGGATTAGTGTGCTACTGAATGCCAGGCACTGGGGAGCAAACGCGGGAAGCGGCTATTTCCATTTAGCCCTGCTTGCGGACATCTCAGTAGTATCTTGTTGTCTACTGTTGGAAACAGGAGGCTGAACTGGAAGGATTTTGGTCTGATCCAGCAGTTCTCTTATGTTTATTCTCATAGAAACATAGAAAAGCCACATCTGCACCCCTCTGTCCTCATCTCCATACAAGAGGGTTCCCATCAGGGTTTTCTCTAACAGGAATCCCCTGATGTTGTTGACTACAACTCCAATTATCCCCAAGTAAGAGGCATTGCAGCTGGGGATTTGGGAGTTTTAGTCAACAACATCTGGGAATCCCTGTTAATGGGAACGCTAGTTGCCACCCTGAACCTTGGGTGGCTTGAACAAAGAAAGGTGAAACATTTCTCAGCTTGAAGTATACTCCATCAAGACTGTCACAAACCTTACTTACTTTCTTTATTTACGGTCAGTGACCAAAAGAGAAATGTACAGTCATTAAAAACTCAAAATCACATAAAATCCTTAAAATAAGAAAATTTATATATATATATATAGAGAGAGAGAGAGAGAGAGAGAGAGAGAGAGAGAGAGAGCAAGTTTTTTTAAAAAAAACAAGAATACCCTCATGAGTTTGAGACTCTTATTTTAAAAGCCACATACCAGAACTTAGCAACTGTTTTGGAGATTACTGAATCTTCATCGGCTAATAAGTACTTTAGAAGAAGATCCCCTTTTTCCCCCATTCAAATTATTTAGCAAGGGATGGATTAATTGCTGCCTTACATCCTGGTAAAGTGGACATTTTAATAAGATATGGGCCATTGACTCGATCTCCTGGCCACAAGGACATATGCACTTTTCATAGGGCAATTTGTTATACTTCCCATATAAAAGCGCTGAAGGGAAGGCATTAAACCTCGCCCTAGAGAAAGCCCATCTATGACTGCATTGAGTAATCGTAAACAAGTAGGTAGCTGGGCTTAAGTCTGTCTTTAGCTGTACAGATTTGTAAAATTGAGGTAAAATAGCCCTCTCATTTTGTATTTCTATATCGACCAGTCTTTGCTGCACCAATATGCGAGCTGTAGTCGTACCAGCCTCCAGCAGTAAAGCGGGAGATAATGCGCAGCAAGAAAGCTTGTGCATTATTTCCTTGCACCAGGATGCTTGTGGCTCTGCTGCCAGTAATTTGGGGATTAATCCTGTTGGGGAAAGATGCAGTTTTATCCAATAGTTGATTGATAACATCCAGGCCTTGGACTCCAGTTTGAGAATGCCCGCCTCTGAGCGGATCACTGCGTTGGACACACTGTTGGGGGTGCCAAATAGCTTCCTCAAGAAACCCGTTTGGATTTTTTCTAGTTTGCCAAATTTTGCATACATCCCCAATTGGGCTCCATAAAGTATTTGGGGAACCACCTTGATTTTGTAAAGTTTGATTGCTGCCGAGATATAATTCCGCCCCTTAGACCAGAAAAATCTCATTATTGCTGCAATATTGTGCTTAGCCACTTCGGCCATTGAGCTAATGTGAGCATTCTTGAAGCCATTAGACTGAAAGGTTATCCCTAAATATTCAAATTGTTTGACCTGGTCTATTTGTGACCATCAATTGACCAATTATAACTTCGATTACCCTTACCAAAACAAACTATTTTCGTTTTAGTATAATTTATTACTATCTGTTCTTCTTTACAAAAACCAACCAACACATCCAAGGCTTTCTTCAAGCCTATTCTGCTCTGAGACAGAATCACTGCGTCATCAGCGTACATTAAGATTAGTATGCGTCTATCTGATAGCTTGGGCGCATGAATATCTCTTTGTTGTAGACGCTGAATTAAATTGTTCACATAAAAGTTAAATAAAAACGGCGCAAAAATGCAGCCCTGTCTGACTCCCTTATTTGTTGGGATCTTATTTGAGAGATGACCAGCAGGGCTGAGGCGGACGGAGAGAGTTGCGTTTTCATGAAGCCTAAATAATAGTAGTAATAATCTCTTGTCAGTTGATGTGTTAAGTAATTTCGACCAAAGGATACCTCTTGAGATGGAATCAAATGCCATCTGGAAATCAATGAAAGCTGCAGATAATGGGATTTTATTGGTGCAAATGTATATTTCTATTAAATATTGAAGCACAATACAGTGGTCCATCACTGATCTCCCAGGTCTAAAACCTGCCTGTTCTTGTTCCAGAACGTCCTCCCGGCCCATCCACTCACAAAGTTTGAGGCACAAATGCATAACGTACAGCTTACTGATGACACTGAGGAGACTTATCGGCCTGTAGTTCAAAGGGTCATCCCACGCTTCTTTTTTGTATATCGCAACAACAACCGCTGGGCCCCAATCAGCGGGGATGTGGGTTGTTTGGTCTATATAGGTGAATAATGCAGCTAAGATTGGCGCCCACCAATCTTTGTTTACTATCAAAATGTTGGGGGTCTTTGTGAATTTGTACCAAGGAGAAACTTGGGAGAAATGTCTCTGAGGGCTCCGTCCCATCCATGAGTGAATGTCAATTCACTGTAATGTGTTGTTCATTCATTTCTGTTTCAGACTCACCTCCATATCCCCAGCAATGTCTGTCATCTCCACGTGTCGTGGCTTTGGCAGCTTGGGCCCCCTATTCAAGGCCTAGCCTATTATGGATTCCTTGGCTCTGGTGTTGGTGCTGATGCCCTGGGTGCTGTAGGAGGCAGCACAAGCTCCAGAGAGCTTGGCACCCTGGCTGTGCTCATCTCTCAATCCATCAACCAGATCCCCGCAGCAATTCCGGATCCGGCCACCCCCTTTTTTTGTGACCGTCCCAGGACCCATTTTCCACTAGCTGCGAGACAGTAAATGTGGAAGTCATGATAATGACCAGGAACCGACAACCCTAAGTCTGAGGCATGGCTGAAATCCAGGCCTGGACTTTGAGGGGACTGGGCGCCCTTCTTCTCCAACTTCTTTGCTCTGCTATCCTCAATATGAATTCATCATTGTCCTTCTGTTTCCCATCTGCCTCTCATATGATGCCATTTCCTTCACATTCTCAATAAAGCTTCTGCTGCATACTTGCTGTCTGTTTTCTTTTGGTTTTTGAACTGGCAGTTCTGATTTCTGGGAACAGCTGCTTCCCTGAGTCTTGGTAGCCCAGAAACCCTTCTGGCTGTGACTGTGACTGGCAGGAGCTCTCCAGGGCTTCCAGCTGGAGTTTTCCCCATCCCTACCTGCAGAGGCTGCCAGGGACTGAACCTGGGACCTTCTGCATGCCAAACAGATGCTCTACCACTGAGCTTCTGTTTCATCGGCACAGTTAGGAGAACTCAAAACCTTTGTACATGAAGACCACTCAAGATTGTATCTGTCCATTACTCTGGCAGGGGGCCTAGGCTGGGCTGTCACATCCCTGCAGATGTGTGGGTAACCTACTTTCGAGCCTTGTATGGGATGTCTGCCCCTGAAGGAATGCCCGTTTCCCTATAGAATTTCTACCAATAATGCACCCAGTTTCCCTCAAGGAAGTCTCTAGTTTAGTGACCCAACCCATACCCAGTAAGACCCTGGGGTTGGATCAGATATTCTCTGCACTGTTAAAATCAAATGTTGAATGTTGGACTCCTGTACTTGCAAGATTCTTTACGTATATGGATCGTACTGAGGAGTGAGGTACAATGGTGATTGTTCCCATCTATAAGGAAGGCCAACACTCTGACCCTTCTCATTATCGACCAATCAGTCTGCTGAGCATTATTCATAAATTATATTCTAGACATCTATATGTTAACCTCACAGACCGGTTGGAACAGGAGAACATACTAAGGCAGGAAGAGGTGAGGTTTAGGTACATTCAGATGACTCTTGATAAGGCCCAAGTTCTACAACATCTGGCTGAAAAGTATTCACCACTTTATGCAGCTTTTAAGGCAGGGTTTGACTCCATTTCTAGGGAGTGCTTGGGGAGTAAATATGCCAGTTTCTCCATTGATCATCAGCTGTTTCTCCTTATCTGAATGTTGCATGAGAACACCTCACTTTGGGTGAGATGCAATATCTAATGACACCTGACCCTGTCTGTACCCACACAGAAGGGAGTCAAACAGGGATGTATTTTGCCCCTCTTCTTTTCAATCTTTATTTACGCTCTTGGATAACCCAGATTTCCACCCTCCTAAATTAGCCTTTAAATCTATCACAGTTCTGCTTCATGCTGATGATGCAGTTATTCTATCTAGATCATCACATCTGTTGACATGAGAAGAAGACTATTTATCTATAATTGTCCAAAAGTCTTAGATCATGAGTTTTGCTTAAAAAACAAACGAACTAAGAAAGATGTCTGGTGGATTAATGGGGAGGTAATCAATCCAGAACTTTCACTCGAGGCACAAATGACCAGGCTCAGACTATCATACTTCAGACACATTATACGAAGACCCAGCTCCCTTGAGAAGTCCATAATGCTGGGGAAAGTTGAAGGAAAGAGAAGAAGAGGCCTACCAGCAGCAAAGTGGATGGACTCGATCACAACAGCAATGAATGCACCACTGAGAAACCTGAAAGGCCAAGTTGAAGACAAATCATCCTGGAGAGAATCTTTCTATTTGGTTGCTAAGAGTCAACACGACTTGATGGCACTTAATCGATCAATTGATCAAGTAAGGACTTTTAAATACCTGGGAGTGGTTTTCAGTAAAAATGCTCTTTGGAGGGAGACTTCCTTCGCTGGTGGTTTCCCCAGCAGCTGGAGTCCTCGGTCCACGAAGTATGTTCTGAACATGCTCCCTTTGGTTCTTAAAATAAACAGGTCTTCCCAGGGTGGCCCAGTAGGGATGGAGGGATAGTGCTTCTTGGGAGTGACTGCCCTCTAGTGGCTATGGGCCTGATTGCAGTGGAGTGTTAGTAGTAAGCTACCACATCATTGCTTCTTCCTCCTTTGAATGGTTCCAATCCTTCACCTATGTCACCTCAGCAAACTTTACCGCATGCTAGCGAGGTAGGTGTGCATCCTACCCAGAGTGCAGCTGTGGTCCTGCGTATGATTGATTGATTGAGTGAGTGATTTAGCAAATTCGTACACCTTTCATGCCCCTTTCACTAAAGAATTTCTTGCAATTTGGCACTCAGTTTCCCTTAAGGAGGTCTCTAGTTTAGTGACCCAACACAAGCAGGGTAAGACCCCGGGGTAGGATCAGATACCCTCTGCACTGTTAAAATCAAATGTTGAATGGTGGCCTGCTGTACTTGCAAGATTCTTTACTTATATGGATTGTACTGCCTGTATCCCAGAAGAGTGGGATACAATGGTGATTGTTCCCATCTATGAGAAAGGCCAATACTCTGACCCTTCTAAATATTGACCAATCAGTCTGTTGAGCATTATTCATAAATTATATTTTAGACGTCTATATGTTAACCTCAAAGACCGGTTGGAACAGGTGAACATACTAAGGGAGGGACAGGCGAGGATTAAGTCCATTCAGATGACTCTTGATCAGGACCACGTTCTACATCATCTGGCTGAAAAGTATTGACCGCTGTATGCAGCTTTAAAGGCAGGGTTCGACTCCATTTCTAGGGAGTGCTTGGGGAGTAAACTTGCCAATTCCTCCATTGATTGTAAGCTGCTTCTCCTTATCTGAGATGCTGCCAGTCAGTGTAGAAAATACTGAGCTAGATGGACAAAGGGTCTGACTTGGCAGAAGGCAGCTTCCTATCTTCCGATGGAAGGTGGGGGTCCCACAGGGTCAAAGGAGAGAGCTTCTTCCATGATATCCACCCCACCACTGCGGACATTGCAAACAACTCATCATCATCACACGCAGATCACTCATTCCTGCAAAAGGGAGAATGGGTGACTTTTGAAGTGTTTTAATGAGCGCCAGTCCCTCCCTGAGGTGTTTTAAGTGGTTCACTCGAAACTGAAGCCAGTCAAGTTGAAGTCGAAGAAAGGAGACTGTGAGATAAATAGGCACTGGGTGGTTAACATGGCATCAAAACAAATAGCTTAGCTATTATTCACTCTTTCTGCTTGGTAAGCTCATTTTGGCCCAGGGAATAAAGAAGTGTCAGCAATAACCCAATAAAAGGTTAGCTGGAGTGATGGAGCATTCTTACCGCAAGGGAGGCTGGTGGACCTATATAAAAGCTGTGTATTCCCTATGTCCTTCCATCAACTTCATTCGACTCTCCTGTCTTCACTGCATCTTCTCAGAGAAGCCGGTAAGTCCATTTTCTTGGTGGTATTGTGATAGTCTCTCGTTGACACAGAGCTTGGTGGATCTTCCACCTTGAATCTTCTGTTCTTCAGAATATAGAGTAGTTGACAGGTAGGCAAGGATTAGTGTGCCACTGAGCAAAAGCGGGAAGGGGATATTTCCATTTAGCCGGGCTTGCGGACATCTCAGTAGTATCTTGTTGTCCACTGTTGGAAATAGGAGGCTGAACTGGAAGGATTTTGTTCTGATCCAGCAGTTCTCTTATGTTTATTCTCATAGAAACATAGAAAAGCCACATCTGCACCCCTCTGTCTTCATCTCCTTACAAGAAGGTTCCCACCAGGGTTTTCTCTAACAGGAATCCCCTGATGTTGTTGACCAGAAATCCAATTATCCCCAAACAAGAGATATTACAGCTGGAGATTCGGGAGTTTTAGTCAACAACATCTGGGAATCCCTGTTAGAGGGAACGCTAGTTGCCACCCTGAACCTTGACTGGCTTGAACAAAGAAAGGGGGGAAATTTCTCAGCTTGAAGTATACTCCATCAAGATAGTCACAAACCTTTCTGCTTCTATGTAGGGGGTCTTTGTGGATTCGTACCAAGGAGAAACTTGGGAGAAATGTCTCTGCGGGTTCCGTCCCATCCCTGAGTGAATGTCAATTCACCGTAATGTGTTGTTCATTCATTTCTGTTTCAGACTCACCTCCATCTCCCCAGTAATGTCTGTCATCTCCACGGGTCGTGGTTTTGGGGGTTTATGCCCCTTTTTTCGAGGCCTTGGCTATTATGGATGCCTTGGCTCTGGTGTTGGTGCTGGTGCCCTGGGCTCTGTAGGAGGCAGCACAAGCTCCGGAGATCTCGGCACACTGGCTGTGGTCAACCGTCAATACTTCCAGCTGATCCCCCCCGAAGAAATCCCGATTAGGTCACCTGGCCCCCTCGTGACCATCCCAGGACCCATCATATGCGGTAGCTGGAAGCCTGTTGATGTGGGAGGCTTCACTCCATGTGCCATTGGAGGTTCCGGGATTGTAGGATCAGGTGCCTGGGGAGGTCTGGGTTACGGAGCTCTGGGCCAGTGGAGTGGAGGAGATCTTGGAAGAAGCTCTCTCCTGGGACCCTTTGGGAGCATCTTCTATTAGACCCCATAACGTCCAACGACTGATCATAATGACCAGGAACCGGCAACCCTAAGTCTGAGGCATGGCTGAAATCCAGGCCTGGACTTTGAGGGGACTGGGCGCCCTTCTTCTCCAACTTCTTTGCTCTGCTATCCTCAATATGAATTCATTGGTTTCCTTCTGTCTCACAGCGGCCTCTAATATGATGCCATTTCCTTCACATTCTCAATAAAGCTTCTTCTGCATACTTGCAATCCGTGTTCTCTTGGTATTTGAACTGGCAGCTCTGATTTCTGGGAACAGCTGCTCCCGTGAGTCTTGGTAGCCCAGAAACCGTTCTGACTGTGACTGTGACTGGCAGGAGCTCTCCAGGGCTTCCAGCCGGAGTTTCCCCCAGCCCTACCTGGAGATGCTGCCAGGGACTGAAACGGCAGCCTTCTGCATGCAAGGCGGATGCTCCATCACTGATCTATGGCCCCAATATCAAAAGTGGCGTCCATGAGCCTCCCATCCAGGCACTGACCACACCAAGAGCTGCTTAGACCTGCCTGAGTAGCCCCCACCCCTGCTTTGGTTGACAGTCTGGACATCTCTTGTCTGCCTTGCCCTATGCCAGGGCCTGCGGCCAGGCAGCAGTTGGAGGGAGGGCCTCCCCTTCCAGGGAAGAAGGTTTCTCCCGTGGCAGATGTGGAGGTGTTGTAGGTGGAGCCAGCTTCCAGCCCAGCCAAATCCATCTTGCTGCCCTCCCTGTGGGGTGTGGGGACCCCAAGTAATTTTTGAATCCACTCTCACTTGCTACCAGAGAATCTACTCAAAGAACACCAAAAAAACCACAACTCTCAGTACCCCATGGGCTTGAGGGTATGGGGGTGGTTGGCACCCTATGCGCATTGCATCACCACTCGCTCTGGGGCACCGGGGCAGTTCGATTTTCAAAGGTGGGGGTCGCACTTAAGGGGGCAGAGGAGGGTGCACTTACCCCTTCCCTCGCTTTCCCCCCACTGACGCCCACTATTTCTAAAGTCCTACCCGGGGGCATCATACATCCCTCCTGCCCCGTTTGTTCTTCGGCAGGAAATGGCCAGAAGAGGCTGGACCTGAACATGGACACACGCGCATGCCAGCTACTTCCGGCCACTTCCAGCCAAAGAGCAAATGGGGTGGCAGGGAAGTACACTGCCACCCTGTAGGACTTGGGAAATACCTGGTGCCAGCAATGGAAAAGTGGAGGGAGGGGTAAGGGCACCCTCCCCCGCCATCAAGCCACCCACACCTTGTTCCATGCAGACCTCTAACCCTTAGTCCATCTAGCTCAGGATTGTCTACACTGACTGGAAGCAGATCTCCAAGGTTTCAGGCAGGGATCTTTCCCAGCGATGCCTGGAGATGCTGCCAGGGACTGAACCTGGGACCTTCTGCATGCCAAACAGATGCTCTGCCACGGAGCTGCTGTTGCCTCCGCACAGTTAGGGAAACATAATACTTTTGTCCATGAACACCACTCAAGATTCTATCTGTCCATTCCTCTGGCAGGGGGGTCTAGGCTGGGCTGTCACATCCCTGCAGATATGTGGGTAATCTACTTTCAAGCCTTGTATGGGATGTCTGCCCCTGAAGGAATGCCCCTTTCCCTATAGAATTTCTACCAATTTGGCACTTAGTTTCCCTCAAGGAGGTCTCTAGTTTAGTGACCCAACACATGCTGGGTAAGACCCCGGGGTTGGATCAGATACCCTCTGCACTGTTAAAATCAAATGTTGAATGTTGGACTCCTGTACTTGCAAGATCCTTTACTTATATGGATTGTATTGCCTGTATCCCAGAAGAGTGGGATACAATGGTGATTGTTCCCATCTATAAGGAAGGCCAACACTCTGTCCCTTCTAATTATCGACCAATCAATCTGCTGAGCATAATTCAGAAATTATATTCTAGACATCTATATGTTAACCTCACGGACTGGTTGAAACAGGAGAATATTCTAAGGGAGGGACAGGCGTGGTTTAGGTTCATTCAGATAACTCTTGATCAGGCTCAAGTTCTACAACATCTGGCTGAAAAGTATTAACTTCTGTATGCATCTTTATAGGCAGGGTTTGACTCCATTTCTACGCAGAGCTTGGGGAGTAAACTTTCCAGTTCCCCCATTGATCGTCGGCTGTTTCTCCTTTATCCGAATGTTGCATGAGAACACCTCACCTTGGGTGAGATGCCATGTCCAATCACATCTGACCCTGTCCGTACCCACACAGAAGGGAGTAAAACAGGGATGCATTTTTGCCCCAATTCTTTTCAATCTTTATTTACGCTCTTGGATAACCCAGTATTCCACCCTCCTAAATTAGCCATTAAATCTATCACAGTTCTGCTTCATGCTGATGATGCAGTTATTCTATCTAGATCATCAGAACTGTTGACATGAGAAGAAGACTATTTTATCTACAAACATGTCTTGTGGATTAATGGGGAGGTAATCCATCCAGAACTTTCACTCGAGGCACAAATACACAGGCTCAGACAACCATACTTGGAAACACTATGCGAAGACCCAGCTTCCTTGAGAAGTCCATAAAGCTGGGGAAAGTGGAAGGAAAGACAAGAAGAGGACGACCAGCAGCAAGGTGGATGGACTTGATCACAACAGCAATGATTACAGCACTGAGAAACCTGAAAGTCATCCTGGGGAGAATCTACCTATGTGGTTGCTAAGAGTCGACACGACTTGATGGCACTTAATCAATCAATTGATCAAGTAAGGACTTATAAATACCTGGGAGTGGTTTTCAGTAAAAATGCTCTTTGGAGGGAGACTTCCTTCGTTGGTGGTTTCCCCAGCAGCTGGAGTCCTCGGTCCACGGAGTATGTTCTGAACATTCTCCCTTTGGTTCTTAAAATAAATAGGTCTTCCCAGGGTGGGCCGGTAAGGATGGCGGGACGGCTGCTTCTTGGGAGTGACTGCCCTCAAGTGGCTATGGGCCTGATTGCAGTGGAGTGTTAGTAGTAAGCTACCATATTGCTCCTTCCTCCATTTAATGGTTCCAATCCTTCACCTACATCACCACAGCAAAATCTACCGCATGCTAGCGGGGTAGGTGTGCATCCACCCCAGAGTGCAGCTATGATCCTGAAGTTTATTGATTGATTGATTGATTGATTGATTGATCAAATTTGTACACCGCCCTGAACTTTCATCTATGGGCATTTACCAATAACCTAAAACCAGTTAAAAACATATACAAAAACTTAAAAACAATTTAACAATTTAAAAATAAACCAGAGATTAAAACCCAAAAATATGAGGAAGCTGAGGAAGCTTGGGCGAAAAGATGGGTCTTCAGGTGTTTTTTGAAAAATGTCCAGAGAGAGGGAGGATCGTATCTCAGCAGGGAGCGCATTCGACAATCTCGGGGCAGCGACCGAGAAAGCCCGTCTCTGTGTAGCCACCAAATGAGTTGGAGGTAACTGGAAACGGACCCCCTCAGAGGACCACAATGGGCGATGGGGCTTGTAATGAAGAAGGTGATCTCTTAAATTTGTCTCCTACAGTTGTTCACTCCACTCCTTTTCAATAAAATCCATGCTGCATGCTAACTTGCGTCTCTTGATCTGCTTGAAACCCCCTGGCCCAATTTATGATAGTGTGGTGGGAGTTTTCTCCAGATCTCGGGGAGGGCTTTGGACTGAGAACACAGAACCACAGGTGGGAGGGCTCAGAGGCAAGTGTGGAGAGGAAGGGCAC
The DNA here is from genome assembly GCF_027244095.1 of Hemicordylus capensis. Classification (NCBI taxonomy): domain Eukaryota; kingdom Metazoa; phylum Chordata; class Lepidosauria; order Squamata; family Cordylidae; genus Hemicordylus; species Hemicordylus capensis. The sequence continues at coordinate 21,494,433 of NC_069670.1, read as the reverse complement.
ACAAGCTGAGGTGAGGAGTTCTCCACCATCCCATTCACAGGTGGTCACCTCTGTTTCCATTCATCATCCCATCTGCAGAACTGGGGACTCATTGGAGCTAAGTGCTTTGGGGGTTAAATGGGGTAAAAGGTGGGGCTTGATGGTGGTAGCAGCTAGCTTGACCCAACTCCCCAGCATGCCACTGTAGACACCTTTAGATGGCAGAATTCTAGAGTATATGGGTGAGAGAGAGAGCGAGCAAGCGAGGGAGTTCCTGCATCAAAACTTCTCTGCCTGCAGTAAATGAAGGAAACGTAATTCTCCACGTGCCCTGAAACGACTTTACCCATAAGAGGTGTGTGGTTTTTTTTTTTAAAAAAGGGTTTATTTAATTTTGAGGGGAAATAACTCTGCACATGTTCAGACGCACTCACTCTTAGGTGACAGCAGTTCTGTGAGCAGAAGGCGGCATCTCGAAACTCCACAGAGAAAATGAACAAAACCACTTCAAAATGAATGCAGATGCGGGAAACCACCTTTTCTTGACATTGTTCCTTCTTATGGTCGCAAACAGCCTGGAGCTGTAGGTTTTAATTAAGCAGAAGCTCCCATGTTCTGTTTTCTCCACGGAAATGCATTAAGACCAAACTGGCTACCGTTCCTGTTTCCCAGAGGAATGAGTTGACTCCCAGATCTTCAGTGGCAGACTCAGGTCAGACTGTTCCCGACTGCAGAGTCGTCTGGCAAATATTAGCAACATAGGAAGCTACCATATACGGAGTCAGACCATTGTTCAATCTAGGTCAGTATTGTCTTCAGAGACTGGCAGCGGCTTCTCCAAGGTTGCAGGCAGGAATCTCCCACAGCCCTATCTTGGAGAAGCCAGGGAGGGAACTTGGAACCTTCTGCTGTGATTAAGTGATGTGAAACAGGCTATGATTCCACAGGTGTGTGAGAGTGCTGCGTTCGACTGCAGGGGTGGCCTAACTACTGCAGTGCTTAAGCTGAGACCTCAAATTCTGCCTTGCTTCAGCCCCCTTTAAGAACCAACCCTTGTAGACTTTGGAAGGACCATGACGGGCAGGGAGGAGGGCAGGTTCCCAGCAGCCTCCTCTTCTCTTCTTGTGCATCTTGCAATCTTTGCAAGGGGTGTGAGGAGAAGCACTTCTTGCAAAACTTGAAGGGACAGGTCGGGCTCAAAGAACTGCTTCGATAGCAGCGGCAGGGGCATCTCGCTACTCTGCCGCCACCCCTAATAATCTGCCACCTGAGGACATCGCCTCACTTCTCCACATGAAAAGGCCACCCCATCCTACTTGAACCACAAGGCAATCACATGCGCTCGGCATTTCCAGCTTTTACTGGAGGTGATCACCCAGCTTTCCAGGAAACTTAGTTTTAAGCTTTCTATTCTGCCGAGGGCTGCATTCCATCCCATAATGGCCACTCCTCCTGCATCGTGGCCGCTCCTGTTTGGTTTTGTCTGTTGGGCTATGCGACAGCTGCAGCTTAGCTTGTGGTATAGCTTGGCATGTGATCTACTACCAAGCCAGAGTGGGGCCCTATCACTTCCTCTCTATTGATAGGGCTAGCAAAAGAGAAACAGAGGCTTAAGCATGTGGCAAACTCATATTTCAAGAAGACTGAGTCTCCGCAGCCACAGCTGATTCCACAGAGGATGTTGGGTGCTCAGTCGTCCTGAAATTAAGGCCTGTAACCTCAACTGTTTCATAGATGGAAGCAGATGAGTTGGAAGAGAGATCTGCTCCAGGTTTTCGGAGACATTGAGAACCCCTTGGCCCAGCTGCAGCGGGCTTCAGTTGGAATTGAAGATGCTCATGCAGACCTGGATGTCCTGCCATGGATCCTGAGGCCATCTCCCCCCCGCTCCAGATAGACAATTAGGGATGAATTAGCAGGGGGTAGGCAGACATTGCTTCTGCTCCCAAGGTATCCCCCATAACAGCCCCCCTGCTGGATGTGATTCCAGAACCACCAATGGTGCAGGGCGTGTCTCATCTTGCAGACAGGATGGGTCCTGGGATGGTGACGATGATGGGAGATGGCCAGATCATGACATCTACTGAGGGGATCTGCTTGGTGGGCTGAGGGTTGACATCAACCAGGGCTTCAAGCACTGCGGAGTTTGTCCTGCCTCCATAGCCTCCAATGCCTCAAAGCCGCCGAGGCTTACAGAACCTGCAGAGGCGAAACCGACTACTGGGTTGGAGGCGCGAAATGGGATGGTGAAGGCTGGGCCCCAGTAAGCCATTGTGGGAGGCAGACCTGAAAGAAAAGATGTGGACATGGAACGTTGGAGGGATTGGGAAGTGGAAGGCGATTGCAATCTTTGGAGAGGGTCAACTTGATCATGAACACACAACAGCTCCCGGTTCCTGCTCTTTGCCTCGTCCAATTTCCAATCAAAATTGGGAAACCCTTTCTTCTTCTTCTTCCGAGGGTGGAACCAGTGTTTAGGGATCTCCATTTGTTCCCTCTTGATTACCAAATCATATCGACTGCTTTGGACATGGAGGTTGCTACGGCGTTCGGTTTCTTCTAAATTTTTTTACTACCCCCCTCCTACTGTATTAACAATTCACTGAGCAAACAATACAAAACCAAAGCTATTTTTGTGACAGTTGCGCAGATAACGGGGATGGCAATCCCTTTGTGTCGTCTTCTGCTGTGGATACGGACCATCCACTGCAGAAACGCATCTCATGGTGTGACGGGTCCCGTCAAGATTCCTTCAGTTGTGTCTTCTCCCTGTTCAATCGGGCACGTGCACATCAGTGAAGAACGCACCGGAGAAAAATCTGGTCACAGTCACACATGTGATCCCACTCAAGACCGTTATTTGTGCCATGGCTTTCCAAAGGGCATGTGTGAGCATTGGTTAAGTGGGCTGGGGGTGGGGGGAGATGGAGGTGGCCACTGTGCATGCACCAATTCTCGGGTTGAATTTTTGGGATTCACCTTGTCAAGGTAGAATTCAGGAGGAGTGGAATGAGTAAACCCATGGAATCACTACAGGTCAGGAACCCCTGCAATCAAGGCATGGAAGAGGGGATTCCTCCTGGTTTCAAGTGAGAGCTAGCTCAAGTTGGCAGCCAAGCACAGAAAACGGAGGAGTAAGTAAAAATCCCCAATGTGAAATTGTGAAAGATAAGCAGCAGACTCATTTCAGATGGTTAGGGATCCATTGCGGGGCTGCACACCTTTTGCCCTCCAGCTGATCTTGGACTACAACTCCCATCATCCCCAGCCAATGTGGACAAGCACCGGAGATGATGGGTGCTGTAGTCCCACGTCTGCAGAGGGCTGAAGTTGTGCAGCCCTGATCCACTTTCCAGGATCCGTGTCTCTTGTCTCTTCCCATAAAAACATGCCCAGGATTTTCAAATGGACAGAAAGCCTATCTTGGGAAAACTGGGGCTGAATATAAAAACTGGGGAAGATGCTTGAGATGGTTGAGATGGCATCTATTTATTCTTGAAAATTCACCCTTGATGTGTTATTCCTTGGGGAAGAAACTCCTCAAGCACAGCGGGAGATGGAGCCATTGTCAGGTCTGCCTTGCATGCCAAAGGTCCTCCGTTCAATCTCCAGCATCTCCACCAGGAAGGGCTGGGAAAGACCATGGAGACTTGGTCTCACCTGAAACCACAGAGAGACCCTGCCAGTCAGAGTAGGCAATACTGAGCTAGACGGACCAATTGTCTGACTCAGTAGACTGCAGCTTATTATGTTAAAGTCTTGAAAGGCTCGCTCCAAAAGTTAGCCTTCCATTCACAGAATGTGTTCTTCTGAAAGTGGAAGGAGTGTGCTATCAACAGGACTCCTTCTTCCATGAGCCCCAAACTCTCCATGATCCACAATGGGACGTTGGCTCCAAAGGTACCTTCCGGTTCATCTAAGACACCTTTCCGTAAGTGGAAGGATTCTTCCATACACAGAAAAATCCTTTCTATGAGTGGAAAAACACACCTTTGGATCCAGCCTCGCCTTCAGTGCCAACCCCAAGAACCAATAAGAATAGAAGCTGGAATAGAGAAGACTACAGGAAGTGAAACATACTAACTTCTCTGAAGAAGAGAAGTCAAGAGATGCTGCGAGAGTCGAGTGAAGCTGTTGGCAGGTCTTGGAAGAGCGAGTCCTTTTATACAGTTTTTGACAGCATCCCTAGTGGTTAGTGGTCCACAATTTAATTAAGATAATATTTGTTATAATATCAAAAGTTACGAACGATGGGTTCATTTCCAACTTGTTTTTGCTTGCTTATGCAGGGTAAGGGGAACAGGGGAGAACGTCCTGATCTGAAAAAGGGACACCACCCTGTCCTCATTCGAATTCACCACGGCATTTTATTTCATTAAGTAAATTGCAGCAGCAGTTCCTGCCAAGCCCATGCTTTGCCATGAACCCTTCCGCCCATTAAGATCATCTAGAGAGGTTCGTTTAGGGTTGCCGCCAGCTCGTCTGGTAGCGAAACGGGACGTGACTAGGACGTGACTGGGATGTGACCAGGACGTATCTCCATGTATGTTACTTAGATAGCTGCAACCACTAAACTCTGAACTCTGTAAGTGCAGTGGTAGCTTCTTTAGTGCTTAGTGCTAAAAAATCACAGACCCCAACAAATTGTTTCATTCATCTCATCCTGACACAGCTTATCTACCTGTAAATCAACCACTGATGGCCACTTCAGGAATCAACAAAAATTGGAAATCTACTCTTTGGGGTGTCCCACATTGTTTTGAATAGGATCTTAACGGAGTCTATAATAAGGTTTCTTGATTTTTGGAGATGTAATCTTGAAAACCATGTTGGTTTCAAAGGAATTCAGTCAGCCAAGAATCCTGATGACTGGTCAGTTAGCATATAAATCACAATCTATTGACCAAAGTTTCAACCACATCAAAAAGCTGTGTCATGTTGAACCAGGAAGAAGAGGTTCAGAATGAAATTTCTCAAGGAGTTTGCCTGTACAGCCCCAGCTGTGGTTCTACTGAAATATCAACCAAAGAGAAATTCATAATGAATATCATAGTTCCTCCCAAAGGGCGGTGGCGGAGACAGGGATGGGGACGGGGACATCTGTGAACCTTCAAGGGAAGCCTAAATTAATTTCTAGAAAGACAGGGGACATTTCACAGTAGGGTTCTGCATTTTTGGGGTCCAGTCATCCCTTGTGAAAAGTGACTCCCACACCCCACTTGGTGGTAGTTTGGATAGACTGTGACATGGGACAAAAACAATTCTTCCATTCAGAGTGAGGGCAAGAATCAATGCCCTCACTCTGATTTGACTTTGGGAAATCACCACACAGCCAAGTTTGATTGGCCATGTGGTAATAACCAAGCTGGCAAGAGAATCCCTGATAGGTTGTCCCAACTCAGCAGCGAAAAGAAGAACTCTAATCTGAAAATAGCAGTTAAGCAGCTCCTGAGAAGGGGACGGTGAAGAGGAGTGCCCCAAGTTATTATGGTGACTGAGATGGTGGGGGGCAATATATTGTCTTGTCCCATGTCCCTGGTGGTAGGCCAAGCCCCCTTCCAAGACCAATTCCTGCAAGCTTTGAAAATGTGTGGGGTTGGGGAGAAGGAAAGGCTTCCAGAAGCCTTCTCTTGAAAGGGAGGAGAATCACTCCTCGCAAAGCTTGGCAGGGCCAGATTGCACCCAAAGAGGCAGATATGAGGGGCATTTTACCACCCTGTTCATGCCCCAATCATCTGCCGCCTGAGGCAATTGCCTCCCCTTGCCTAATGAAAGGACCATGAATGAAAGAGAATCAAAAAATTAAAAAATTGGAAGAGGTGGGTCCTACATGCATACATTGCAGGAGCAGTAAAATGAGTATTGTGTTCTGAATGCTTCCCTCCTCTGTGAACCAGGACATGCTGAATGCTGCATGGGCATCGGCAGAACCAAATGTATTATTACATTTGAAATGTGATGCTATAAAACCAGAGATGACGTTCATACTGAAGGAAGGCCATGCCTGTCTTCAGGGCTCCTGTCCTTCCTTTCTGTTCTTGCCAACTTGTCCCAGTCAGAAAAACAACTCCAGTTGTTCCCAAATTATCTTCTGGAAAGAACAAGAAATGCCAGCTGCCCAGAGGCATGAACTGGGTCGTTTTCATAGAACTACAGAGGAACAGAACATCATCATCTTATTCTCAGTCTTTTGCTTAAAGCAGCAGGGGTAGTCTACAATAACAACAACAATTTATATACCCCCTTTTCGACAAAAATTTCCCAAGCATTTTACACAGAGAAATAATAAATCAATAAGATGGCTCCCTGTCCCCAAAGGGCTCACAAAAATAAAAAAAAGAAACATAAGATAGACACCGGCAACAGCCACTGGAGGTCCTGTGCTGGGGGTGGATAGTGCCAGTTACTCTCTCCCTGCTAAATAAAGAGAATCACCACGTTAAAAAGGTGTCTCTTTGTCCAGTTAGCAGGGGAGATCTACAGTAAAACCATTGTCTATAACACATTGTCCATCTCTGCCGTAAGGCCTTATTCAGTCATTTCTTGGACCCGAAATCCCACAGGCAGAGAAATATCTGGATTACCCCCTTGAAACATATTACCTCAGTGCTGTTCCATATACACTTGCTTCTGGTTCTAAAGCCCAGTTCTGCACTGGTGTTCATCCAGACTGCCTTAAATGATTTAGGAGGAATAGATCTGAAGGACAAATTCTTCCCATGATGTGATGCCCCCATACTGAGGCTGTTGGCATGACCAGAGATCCCTGGGCAGGAGAGGGTTAAAGTAGGGATTGGTTTAATTGGGGAACCATGCATGCATGTGTCAGTTGGGGAACCATGAACTCACCTGACCTAGCTGTGCCGAAGCTGGGTAGACCAGATTCGCTACCCAGGTTAAAAGGAAGGTAGGAAGGCAACCAAGACAGTCCTACCCTTTCCTTGGTTATCTGTGAGTACAATTTGAAATAAGTGTGGCTTGGGCTGCCAGCAGCCATGTTTCTCATAGAGTTCTGCAGTACTGAGGTCTGACTCTCCTGTGCTCCATGTTGCATTATGGGATACTGGAGGACCCAGCTCAGATTTTCTTCCCTCCTGGAGAGCATGGCACCCCAATCGTCTAGGGGGTTGGGTAAGTGAACCCAACCAGGGGTACAGGTCATACGACAGGCATGAGGCATGGGCCTGTCTCCCCTCCAGCCCACCCCACACATGGTCATGAGAACCGGCTCGCTGTGTTGGTCATTGGAGCCTTCTCTGTGGTGACCCCGCCTCATTAACGGTGTATCAGTGGGTCGCCCAGACATTTTTCTTCACTGTGGTTTTAGGCTGCAGTCCAAAATCGATCCCAGGTAAGCTATCTCCAGGTAAGTCTGAGAAAGTCTCTGGTATGTACCCTCAAGAGCTGCTGCCAGTCATTGTAGACAATATTGAGTCTCATGGACCGAAGTTCAGACTCAGTAGGTAACTGGGCAATGGGAATATTTTAACATTTGTTTGTTTATTTCTTTAATGTATTTATATGTCACGCAAAATGCAAGCCTCTGAGCGGTTTACGACAATACAATAAAAACAACAAATTAAAAGGTGAAAACATAACAATATGAAACATAATGTTGCTTTTAATTAAACTTTACATATCAAGCAAAAATCCAGCAGAGTTGTAATTACCATGAAAGCAATCAAAGGGAAGTATTGAATTGAAAGGAACGAGTCCTACTCAGCAAATAATAACAGTTCTTTTGCTAGAATCATATGTGCTAATCCAAGCATTCGAGGGAGAAGCTCAACAAGACGATAATTAAAGCTCTGTCAAAAAGGGACTTTCCCCAAGGATAGGAAAATGGTATATAAGCACAGCCAGTTCTTTAGATTCTCCAACAGCTTTTCTTGACTTGCACCTTCTCACATCTTCTCCCCCTTGGATAAGGGAAGTCAAATAGCACAGGGCAACTTCTTACATGGAAAAGAAATGCCGTGTTGAAAGATCTTGAGCTGGTGTACAACATCAGATGTACTTGGACTCCTATCCTGGCTGGGGTTGCCTCTGAGGCTGGAAGTGGCCTATTGCCATAAGCTGGTAGCCATTGATAGACCTGTCCCCCATGAATTTCCCTAAGCCATCTAAGATGGCGGCCATCACTACCTCCCAAGGCCAGACCAGTGGTCCATCTAGCTCAGTACTGTCTACAATCTTTAAGATTTCATTTAAAATATTTGCATCAGAATATTTCTATTTGGAACAGAGCTGCCCCAACCAGAAATACCACTCATCTAAAGAGCCAAGGTTTTACTGGCTTTCTCAAAGCTGTGATAGAGACGGAGGAGTGGATCCTACTGGGAGAACATTCCCAAGTCTAGCTACATGCAATTTTAGAATATTTTTAGTTTTATTTTATTTAATATATTTCTATACTGCCTAAAACGCAGGTCCTCGGGGCGGTTTACAAAACAATAAAAACAGCCAATAAAAGATGAAAACATTTCAACAAATTAAAAAGTTAAAACTCTTAAAACACAATTAAAACAATTAAAGCAGTATCTAATTCAAAGCCTGGGTGAACAAATGCGTCTTGACTGCCCTTTTAAAAGTTGTAAGAGATACGGAGGCTCTTATTTCAGCAGAAAGTGTGTTCCAAAGCCTCAGGGCAGCTACGGAGAAGGCCCGTCCCGGAGGAGCCACCAGACGAGCTGGTGGCAACTGAAGATGAAACTCTCCCGATGATCTCAGTGGGCGATGTGGTTAATAGCAGAGAAGACACTCTATTAAATACCCAGGGCCCAAGCTGTTTAGGGATTTATAGGTCATAACCAAAACCTTATACTCTGCCCAGAAACTTACTGGCAGCCAGTGTAGATCTTTTAAGATAGGAGTGATATGGTCTCTCCGAGATGATCCAGAGACCAAACTGGCCATCGCGTACTGGACTAACTGCAGTTTCCAGACAACATACAAAGGCAGCCCCACATAGAGTGCCTTGCAGTAGTCAAGTCTGGCGGGGACAGGCAGATGTACTACTGTTCTGAGGCCATTTATCTGCACTATTTTATATTTTATGACAAATGATTTTGTCATAAATGACAAAAGTATTAAATGAGCATTACTTCATTCATTGGGTTTTCTGTGTAGGTAGGGTTTCCATCGGGAACCAACAAAGAACAACCAGATGCCTCCAGGAAGACCAGAAGTGAAGCATGAAAGCAAAAACCCCGTATCTCCCCTGTGACTGGGATATGAGGCCCTCACTCGAAGGTAAAACATCTGCCTTGCATGCGAAACCCAGGTTCAATTCTTGGCAGTGTCTCCAGGTAGGGCTGAGAGAGATTTGCTCGAAACCTTGGCGAAGCCACTGCCAGACCGTGTAGAAAATACTGAGCTAGATAGACCAAAGGTCCAACCTGGTATAAGGCAGCTTAATATGTTTCTGAGAAGGAACATAAAATAATAGCCCCTGTTTTCCCCCTGTGGCTGGCATCCAGTGACACACAAAACCTGCATATCATGTAAACCTCACACTATGCTGAAGAACAACAGATTCAAGGTGGGAGATCCACCAAGCTCTATCTCAACGAGACCCTGTCAAAACACCACCAAGAAAACAGACTTACTGGCTACTCTGATAAGATGCAGAGAAGACAAGAGAGTTGAATGAAGCTGATGGAAGGACAGAGGGAACACATAGCTTTTTCTACAGGTCCCCCAGCCTCCCTTGTGGTTAGGATGCTCCAGCTAACATTCTCCAGCTAACCTCACTCCATGACGTCACTCCATGCTCCAGTTAACGTCACTCCAGCTAACATTCGGCTGGGTTGCTGACACTTCTTTCCACAACTTTGACTCAGTAGAAGGGAACTTCCAATGTGGATAGATACTATGTGGGTATCTTGAAAGATGAGAATGAGGGCTGGGGAAACAGGGAAGTGCTAAGGAGTTACTACAGCAGCAACATCAGGAGGGCTCTGGTGGATTATCTCAATGGTGGGTTTAGTACAGCACCCTGTTTCCCAGATCAGACAACCAGATACTTCGAGGAAGCCAGCCAGTCGAGTCAAAAAGCAATAGACTTCCTTCGCTGTTGGTTTCCCCAGCAACTGACGTCCTCAGTCCACGGAGTATGTTCTGAGCATGCTCCCTCTGGTTCTTAAAATAAACAGGTCTTCCCAGGGTGGGCTGGTAAGGATGGAGGTACGGCTGCATCTTGGGGAGGAGTGACTGCCCTCTAGTGGCTATGGGTCTGCTTGCAGTGGAGTGTTAGTTCTAAATTACCACATCATTGCTTCTTCTTTCATTGGATGGTTTCAATCCCTCACCTACGTTGCCTCAGCAATCTTGACCGCATGCTAGCGAGGTAGGTGTATATCCACCCCAGAGTGCATCTGGGTTCTGAGGTTCAAAAAGAGACCCTTGCACAAGCCCCCAAGTAATAGGTGGTGATACGGGCCATAGATCAGTGATGGAGCATCCGCCTTGCACGCAGAAGGCTGCCGTTGAAGAGTCTCTTTGAAGAGTCTCGTTGAAGCAGAACTTGGTGGATCTTCCACCTTGAGTCTTCTATTCTTCATACTATGGAGGGGTTGACAGCTAGGCTAGGATTAGTGTGCCACTAAATGCCAGGCCCTGGGGAGCAAAAGTGGGAAGGGGCTATTTCCATTTAGTGGACGTCTTGCGGGCGTCTCAGTAGTATCTTGTTGTCCAGTGATGGAAACAGTAGGCTGAACTGGAAGGATTTTGGTCTGATCCAGCAGTTCTCTTATGTTTATTTTCATAGAAACATAGAAAAGCCACATCTGCACCAATTTATCCTCATCCCCTTACAAAAGGGTTCCCATCAGGGTTTTCTCTAACAGGAATCCACTGATGTTGTTGACTAGAAATGTCCCTCCCTTCCCCAGACTGACAATAATACCACATTCCTTCCGGGGCACCCAGCCTCTGCCCCTTTGCTCCTTTTTCATCCGTATCACCATGCTTTGAGAGATGGAAACCCCCATGATGGGGAGTGACTGCGCTGTAGGGGTCAACAGTGTGAGTTGAGAAGGCCCCAATTCAGATCTCACTTTTTCTACAGATTCACTTGGGGGCTTGAGCAAGGGACTCTTTCTCAACCTATTATTATTTAATAATAATAATTTAAAAGAGCACCTTCTTCATTACAAGCCCCATCGCCCACTGAGGTCCTCTGAGGAGGTCCGTCTCCAGTTACCACCAACTCGTTTGGTGGCTACACAGAGACGGGCCTTCTCGGTCGCTGCCCCGTCATTGTGGAATGCGCTCCCTGCTGAGATACGATCCTCCCTCTCTCCGGCAATTTTCAAAAAACACCTGAAGACCCATCTTTTCACCAAGGCTTTCTCAGCTTCCCAATATTTTTGGGTTTTAATCTCTGGTTTATTTTTAAATTATTAAATTGTTTTTAAGTTTTTGTATAGGTTTTTAACTGGTTTTAAGTTATTGGTAACCGCCCATAGATGAAATTTGGGGGCGGTGTACGAATTTGATAACTCAATCAATCAATCAATCAACCTCAGGACCCCAGCTGCACTCTGGGGAGGATGCACACCTACCCCGCTAGCATGTGGTAGATTATGCTGAGGTGACGTAGATGAAGGATTGGAACCATTCAATGGAGGAATCGTCATTATGCTCACTTCCACATAGACCGGCTTGCCACTGGCGCACATGATGGGTCCTGGGATGGTCACAAGGGGGCCAGGTGGCTGGATCGTGACTTCTGCTGGGGGGATCTGGTTGATGGGTTGAGGGTTGACCCCAGCCAGGGTGCCGAGCTCTCCGGAGCTTGTGCTGCCTCCGACAGCACCTACGGCTTTTATTGGGTTGTTGATTATTTTTCTTTATTCCCTGGGCCAAAATGAGCTTGCCAAGGAGAAAGAGTGAATAATAGCTAAGCTATTTGTTTTGACGCCATGTTAACCACCCAATGCCTATTTATCTCACAGTCTCCTTTCTTCGACTTCTACTTGACTGGCTTCAGTTTCGAGCGAACCACTTAAAACACCTCCGCGAGGGACTGGGGCTCCTTAAAGCACTTCAAAAGTCACCCATTCTCCCTTTTGCAGGAATGAGTGATCTGCATGTGATGATGATGAGTTTTTTGCAATGCCCGCAGTACGTGCCCTAGCTAGGTTTCAATCACTATCATTACCGAATTATTAAAAGGCGCCAAATTGTCTCATTATTCATTTTGGACACTGCTTTGGAAGCTCCGTCTTTCAAAAACAGGTGTCCACGTTGTGGTGTTCTGTACTCCTGAGTAATCATAACCCCTATACTTCAAGCAATAGCTAGTGTTTTCTCAAGAGGAACTGGGTCGGGGGGCAGCTAGGAAGTGCTCTGAGGCACTTGAATGGGAGAATCCTCCCCATTTGAGCAATAGGGCTCACCTCACCTTGCATCAGAACATAGGAAGCTTCCTTCTACCAGGTCAGACCCTTAGTAGGGATGCACATGAACCTGTTCAGAGGCCCTTTTATGGGCCTCCAAACAGCTTCGAACATCAGGCGGTTAAAAGTTTAAAGGTGTGGGGTCACACATTAAGGGCGGGGGAGGGTGCCCTTACCCTTCCCTCCACTTTCCCCCCTGCTTCCCCGTTTCCCTGCTGCCCCGTTTCCTCTTCGGCTGGAAGTGGCCTGAAGCAGCTGGTACATGTGTGCCCATGCTTACGTCCAGCAAATTCTGGCCACTTACAACTGAAGAGCAAACAGGGCAGTGCCCCATACTTGGGAAATACCTGGTGCCGGAGAGGGAAAAGCAGAGGGAGGGGTAAGTGACACCCACCTGCCATCGAGTCCCCTGCACAGAGTTAGGCATGTGCAAAACAGTCTGGGGGTTCAGGAGTTCGGATTGGGGGTTCAGGGGCTCGGAGTCGAATTGAACACCTCCGGTTCCTTCCAGACCATTACTGTCCCCCAACCCCCCGCTGGTTTGCGATTTAAAAAAAAAATTAAAATAAATTTAATTACTTCCTGCCCCTTCAAGCGGTATATGTGTGTGTGTCCATGAACATTCCCCTGCCCGCTACCAGCTTCTAAAATCACTGCTGCGGCCCACTGGACCAGCCGGCGGGGGGCAGGGGAAAGTTTGCCTATCGGAAGCCCCCTTAAAGGGGCAGAAAGTAATTAATTTTTTTAAAAAAATTACAAACCCCGCCCAGACCGGATGGGAAGGGGGTTTCCGAAGGGTGCCGGACCAAAACTGGCCCACTCAGGTTCGTGTCTGGTGCGGACTCGAACCAAAATAGGCCAGCCCATTCCGGGCACACCCCTACATCTGTTTCCGTGCACATCCCTCACCCTTAATCCATCTAGCTCAGGTTGTCTACACTGACTGGCAGCAGCTCGCTAAGGTTTCAGGCAGGGGTCTTTCCCAGCCATGCCGGGAGATGGTACCAGGGACTGAACCTGTGTCCTTCTGCATGCCAAACAGATGCTCTGCCACTCAGCTGCTGTTGCCTCCACACAGTTAGCGAAACTCAAAAGCTTTGTACATGAAAACCACTCAAGATTGTATCTGTCCATTCCTCTGGTTGGGATGGGCCCGGACCGGCCCGGAGGACATTGTAAAGGCATGGTCTGAACATGGGCTGTCCGTTTCGGGTGGGGGAGTGTGCCTTTATGAGCGGGGTGAGGGCTTACTTACCCCTCCCGCCACTTTCCCGCTCTGGTGCCGTAATTTCAGTAGTAATTGGGGAGGCAGAATACCTCCCTGCTGCCCCTTCCCCGCTGTCACTATGAAAAACTCCCAGGAGTCCTTTGCGTGTGCGGACATCACAGAGATGTGAAGCGCGCATGATGTGTGCGCGTGCAAAGGACTGCTGGGAGTTTTTCATAGCGACAGCGGGGAAGGGGCGGCAGGGAGGTGTCCTGCTGCCCCAATTACCACTGAAATTACGGTGCCAGAGCGGGAAAGCGGCTGGAGGGATAAGTAAACACTCCCAGCGCTCTTAAAGTCACCTCCCACCCCAGTGCCGGACCGCAGTTTGGCGGTTCCGTGCACAACCCTATCCTCTGGCCGGGGGCCTAATCTGGGCTGTCACATCCCTGCAGATGTGTGGGGAACCTACTTTGGAGCATTGTATAGGATGTCTGCCCCAGAAGGAATGCCCCTTTCCCTATAGAATTTCTACCAATTTGGCACTCAGTTTCCCTCAAGGAGGTCTCTAGTTTAGTGACTCAACCCAAGCCAGGTAAGACCCTTGGGTTCTATCAGATTCCCTCTGCATTGTTAAAATCAAATGTTGAATGGTGGGCTCCTGTACTTGCGGAATTCTTTACTTATATGGATCGTACTGCCTGTATCCCTGAGGAGTGGGGGTACAACGGTGATTGTTCCCATCTACAAGGAAGGCCAACACTCTGACCCTTCAGTCTGCTGAGCATTATTAATAAATTATATTCTAGACATCTATATGTTAACCTCATGGACTGGTTGGAACAGGAGAACATCCTAAGTGAGGAACAGGTGAGGTTTAGGTCCATAAAGATGACTCTTGATCAGGCCCATGTTCTACAACATCTGGCTGAATAGTATTCACCGGTGTATGCAGCTTTAAAGGCAGGGTTTGACTCCATTTCTAGGGAGCGCTTGGGGAGTAAACTTGCCAATTCCTCCATTGATCGTAAGCTGCTTCTCCTTATCCGAGATACTGCCAGTCAGTGTAGAAAATTCTGAGCTTGATGGACAAAGGGTCTGACTTGGCAGAAGGCAGTTTCCTATGTTCCGATGGAAGGTGGAGGTCCCACAGGAGACAGCTTCTTCCAAGATATCCACCCCTCCACTGCGGACATTGCAAAAAACTCATCATCATCACATCTGCACCCCTCTGTCCTCTTCCCCTTACAAGAGGGTTCGCATCAGGGTTTTCTCTAACAGCAATCCCCTGATGTTGTTGACAACATCTCCAATTATCCCCAAGTAAGAGGCATTGCAGCTGGGGATTCGGGAATTTTAATCAACAACATATGGGAATCCCTGTTAGAGGGAACGCTAGTTGCCACCCTGAACCTTGACTGGCTTGAACAAAGAAAGGGGGAAAATATCTCAGCTTGAAGTATACTCCATCAAGACTTTCACAAACCTTTCTACTTCTGTGTTGGGGGTCTTTGTGGATTCGTACCAAGGAGAAACTTGGGAGAAATGTCTCTGAGGGTTCCGTCCCATCCCTGAGTGAATGTCAATTCACCGTAATGTGTTGTTCATTCATTTCTGTTTCAGATTCACCTCCATGTCCCCAGTAATGTCTTTCATCCAACTCAGCAACCGGATCCCCCAGAAGAAATGACGTTCCGGTTACTTGGCGAAATCATTATCATCGTATTACCCATCATTTCCAGTAGCTCCTAGCCGGTCTATGTGGGAGGCAGCACTCCCTGAGGCTAAGGCATGGCTGAAATACAGGCCTGGACTTTGAGAGGTCTGGGCACCCTTCTTCTCCCACTACTTTGCTCTTCTTTCCTCAAAATTAATTCATCAGTTTCCTTCTGTCTCCCAGCCACCTCTAATATGATGCCATTTCCTTCACATAATCAATAAAGCTTCTGCTGCATTCTTGGAATTGGTGTTCCCTTGGTTTTTGAACTGGCAGCTCTGATTTCTCGGAACAACTGCTTCCCTGAGTCCTCAGAAACCCTTCTGTCTGAATGAAAACTTACGGGGGACGTGGCACTCTTTTAGGAACACACAGGAAGCTGCCTTCGACAGAGTCTGACCCTTGGTCCATCCAGCTCAATACTGTCTACTCTGACTGGCAGCAACTCTCCAGGGCTTCCGGCTGTAGTTTTCCCCAGCCCTACCTGGAGATGCTGCCAGGGACTGAAACGGCAGCCTTCTGCGTGCAAGGCGGATGCTCCAACACTGATCTAAGGCCCCAACTTCAAAAGTGGCATCCGTGAGGCTCCCATCCAGGCACTGACCACACCAAATCCTGCTTAGCATCACCAAGGTGGCTGTAACAAGTGCTTTTAGACCATGCTCTGGGAGCCTCCAGAAGCTTCAGTGCAGGCTGTAGCTGATGGTTTCCTTCTTGGCACTCAATTGGTAACGCTGTGCAATGTCCCTCCCTTCCCCAGACTGACAATAATACCACATTCCTTCCCGGGCACACAGCCTCTGCCCCTTTCCTCCTTTTTCATCCGTATCACCATGCTTTGAGAGATGGAAACCCCCATGATGGGGAGTGACTGCGCTGTAGGGTTCAACAGTGTGAGTTGAGAAGGCCCAGATTCAGATCTCACTTTTGCTATAGATTCACTTGGGGGCTTGAGCAAGGGACTCTTTCTCAACCTATTATTATTTAATAATAATAATTTAAGAGAGCACCTTCTTCATTACAAGCCCCATCGCCCACTGAGGTCCTCTGAGGAGGTCCGTCTCCAGTTACCGCCAACTCATTAAGTGGCTACACAGAGACGGGCCTTCTCGGTCGCTGCCCCGTGATTGTGGAATGCGCTCCCTGCTGAGATACGATCCTCCCTCTCTCCGGCAATTTTCAAAAAACACCTGAAGACCCATCTTTTCACCAAGGCTTTCTCAGCTTCCCAATATTTTTGGGTTTTAATCTCTGGTTTATTTTTAAATTGTTTTTAAGTTTTTGTATAGGTTTTTAACTGGTTTTAAGTTATTGGTAACCGCCCATAGATGAAATTTGGGGGCGGTGTACGAATTTGATAACTCAATCAATCAGTCAATCAACCTCAGGACCCCAGCTGCACTCTGGGGAGGATGCACACCTACCCCGCTAGCATGCGGTAGAATATTCTGAGGTGACGTAGATGAAGGATTGGAACCATTCAATGGAGGAATGGTCATTATGCTCACTTCCACATAGACCGGCTTGCCACTGGCGCAAATGATGGGTCCTGGGATGGTCACAAGGGGGCCAGGTGGCTGGATCGTGACTTCTGCTGGGGGGATCTGGTTGATGGGTTGAGGGTTGACCCCAGCCAGGGTGCCAAGCTCTCCGGAGCTTGTGCTGCCTCCGAAAGCACCTACGGCTTTTATTGGGTTGTTGATTATTTTTCTTTATTCCCTGGGCCAAAATGAGCTTGCCAAGGAGAAAGAGTGAATAATAGCTAAGCTATTTGTTTTGACACCATGTTAACCATCCAATGCCTATTTATCTCACAGTCTCCTTTCTTCGACTTCAACTTGACTGGCTTCAGTTTCGAGCGAACCACTGAAAAGACCTCCGCGAGGGACTGGGACTCATTAAAGCACTTCAAAAGTCACCCATTCTCCCTTTTGCAGGAATGAGTGATCTGCGTGTGATGATGATGAGTTTTTTGCAATGCCCGCGGTACGTGCCCTAGTTAGGTTTCAATCACTATCATTACCGAATTATTAAAAGGCACCAACTTGTCTCATTATTCATTTTGGACACTGCTTTGGAAGCTCCGTCTTTCAAAAACAGGTGTCCACGTTGTGGTGTTCTGTGCTCCTGAGTAATCATAACCCCTATACTTCAAGCAATAGCTAGTGTTTTCTCAAGAGGAACTGGGTCGGGGGGCAGCTAGGAAGTGCTCTGAGGGACTTGAATGGGAGAATCCTCCCCATTTGAGCAATAGGGCTCACCTCACCTTGCATCAGAACTTAGGAAGCTTCCTTCTACCAGGTCAGAACCTTAGTAGGGATGCACATGAACCTGTTCAGAGGCCCTTTAATGGGCCTCCAAAGAGGTCCGAACATCAGGCGGTTGAAAGTTCAAAGGTGTGGGGCCACACATTAAGGGCGGGGGAGGGTGCCCTTACCCTTCCCTCCACTTTCCCCCCCGCTTCCCCGTTTCCCTGCTGCCCCGTTTCCTCTTCGGCTGGAAGTGGCCCGGAGCAGCTGGCACATGTGTGCCCGTTTGTACGTCCAGCTAATTCTGGCCACTTACAGCTGAAGAGCAAACAGGGTAGTGCCCCATACTTGGGAAATATCTGGTGCCGGCGAGGGAAAAGCAGAGGGAGGGGTAAGTGCACCCTCCCCTGCGCTTAAGGTGTGACACCCACCTGCGATCGAGTCCCCTGCACAGAGTTAGGCATGTGCAAAACAGTCCGGGGGTTCAGGAGTTCGGATTGGGGGTTCAGGGGCTCAGAGTCAAATTGAACACCTCCGGTTCCTTCCAGACCATTACTGTCCCCCACCGCTGGTTTGCGATTTAAAAAAATATTAAAATAAATTTAATTACTTCCTGTCCCTTCAAGCGGTGTGTGTGTGTGTGTGTGTGTGTGAGTGTCCATGAACATTCCCCTGCCCGCTACAAACTACTAAAATCACTGCTGCGGCCCACTGGACTGGCCGGCGGGGGGCAGGGGAAAGTTTGCCTATGGGAAGCCCCCCGAAAGGGGCAGAAAGCACTTATTTTTTAAAAAAATTAAGAACCCCGCCCGGACCGAATGGGAATTGGGTTTCTGAAGGGTGCCGGACCAAAACTGGCCCACTCAGGTTCGTGTCTGGTGCGGATTCGAACCAAAATAGGCCAGCCCATTCCGGGCACACCCCTACATCTGTTTAAGTGCACATGCCTCACCCTTAATCCATCTAGCTCAGGTTGTCTACACTGACTGGCAGCAGCTGGCTAAGGTTTCAGGCAGGGGTCTTTCCCAGCCATGCCGGGAGATGGTACCAGGGACAGAACCTGTGTCCTTCTGCATGCCAAACAGATGCTCTGCCACTGAGCTGCTATTGCCTCCACACAGTTAGCGAAACTCAAAAGCTTTGTACATGAAAACCACTCAAGATTGTATCTGTCCATTCCTCTGGTTGGGATGGGCCCGGACCGGCCCGGAGGCCGTTGTAAAGGCCGGGTCTGGACATGGGCTGTCCGGTTCGGGTGGAGGAGTGCCTTTACAAGCGGGTTGAGGGCTTACTTACCCCTCCCGCCACTTTCCCGCTCTGGTGCCGTAATTTCAGTAGTAATTGGGGAGGCAGGATACCTCCCTGCTGCCCCTTCCCCGCTGTCACTATGAAAAACTCCCAGGAGTCCTTTGCGTGTGCGGACATCACAGAGATGTGAAGCGTGCATGATGTGTGCGCGTGCAAAGGACTGCTTGGAGTTTTTCATAGCGACAGCGGAGAAGGGGCGGCAGGGAGATATCCTGCTGCCCCAATTACTACTGAAATTACGGTGCCAGAGCGGTAAAGCAGCTGGAGGGATAAGTAAACACTCCCCCCGCTGTTAAAGCCAGCTCCCATCCCAGTGCCGGACCGCAGTTTGGCGGTTCCGAGCACAACCCTATCCTCTGGCCGGGGACCTAATCTGGGCTGTCACATCCCTGCAGATGTGTGGGGAACCTACTTTGGAGCATTGTATAGGATAACTGCCCCAGAAGGAATGCCCCTTTCCCTATAGAATTTCTACCAATTTGGCACTCAGTTTCCCTCAAGGCGGTCTCTAGTTTAGTGACCCAACCCAAGCCGGATAAGACCCTGGGGTTGGATCATATCCCCTCTGCACTGTTAAAATCAAATGTTGAATGGTGGGCTCCTGTTGAATGGTGGGCTCCTGCACACAGCCTCTGCCCCTTTCCTCCTTTTTCATCCGTATCACCATGCTTTGAGAGATGGAAACCCCCATGATGGGGAGTGACTGCGCTGTAGGGGTCAACAGTGTGAGTTGAGAAGGCCCCAATTCAGATCTCACCTTTTCTACAGATTCACTTGGGGGCTTGAGCAAGGGACTCTTTCAAAACCTACTATTATTTAATAATAATAATTTAAGAGATCACCTTCTTCATTACAAGCCCCATCACCCATTGAGGTCATGAAGGGGCTAAACATTTGGAATGGAAACATTTAGCCCTGCTTGTGGACATCTCAGTAGTATCTTTTTGTCCAGTGTTGGAAACAGGAGGCTGAACTGGAAGGATTTTGGTCAGATCCAGCAGTTTCCTAATGTTTATTCTCATAGAAACATAGAAAAGCCACATCTGCACCTCTCTGTCCTCATCTCCATACAAGAGGGTTCCCATCAGGGTTTTCTCTAACAAGAATCCCCTGATGTTGTTGACTACAACTCCAATTATCCCCAAGTAAGAGGCATTGCAGCCGCGGATTTGGGAGTTTTAGTCAACAACATCTGGGAAACCCTGTTGGAGGGAACGCTGGTTGCCACCCTGAACCTTGACTGGCTTGAACATAGAAAGGGGAGAAATTTCTCAGCTTGAAGTATACTCCATCAAGACAGTCACAAACCTTTCTGCTTCTGTGTTGGGGGTCTTTGTGGATTGGTACCAAGGAGAAACATGGGAGAAATATCTCTGAGGGTTCGGTCCCATCCCTGAGTGAATGTCAATTCACCGTAATGTGTTGTTCATTCATTTCTGTTTCAGACTCACCTCCATCTCCCCAGCAATGTCTGTCATCTCCACGGGTCGTGGTTTGGGGGATTTTGGCCCCGTTTTTCAGGGCCTTGCCTATTATGGATGCCTTGGCTCTGGTGTTGGTGCTGGAGCCCTGGGCTCTCTAGGAGGCAGCACAAGCTCCAGAGAGCTCGGCATCCTGGCTGGGGTCAACCCTCAACCCATCAACCGGATCCCCCCAGAAGAAGTCACGTTCGTGCCACCTGACCTTGTCTTTACGGTCCCATGACCCATCACGTGTGCTAGCTGCAAGCCGGTCTATGTGGGAGGCATCGCTCCCTTTGCCATTGGAGGTTCCGCGATTGTAGGATCAGTTGCCTGGGGAGGTCTGGGTTACGGAGCTCTAGGCCAGTGGAGGGGTGGATATCTTGGAAGAAGCTCTCTCCTGGGACCCTGTGGGAGCATCTGCCAATAGACCCCATAACGTCCAACGACTGATCATAATGACCAGGAACCGGCAAACCTAAGCCTGAGGCATCGCTGAAATCCAGGCCTGGACTTTGAGGGGACCTGGCGCCCTTCTTCTCCCACTACTTTGCTCTGCTGTCCTCAATATGAATTCATCGGTTTCCTTCTGTTTCCCAGCTGCCTCTCCCCTGAGTGCTCAGAAACCCTTCTGTCTGAATGAAAACTTACTCAGCTTCCTAATATTTTTGGGTTTTAATCTGTGGTTTATTTTGCAAATTATGTTCTGTTGTGTGTCATAATGTTTCTGGCAATGACCGAAATAAAGTATGTTCTGTTCTGTTTTAAATTATTAAATTGTTTTCAAGTGTTTGTATATATTTTTAACTGGTTTTATGCTATTGTTAACTGCCCATAGATGAAAGTTGGGGGCGGTGTACGAATTTGATAAATCAATCACTCAATCAATCAATCAATAAACCTCAGGACCACAGCTGCACTCTGGGGAGGATGCACACCTACCTCGCTAGCATGCGGTAAAGGTTGCTGAGGTGACGTAGGTGAAGGATTGGAACCATTCAAAGGAGGAAGAAGCAATGATGTGGTAAATTTCTACTAACACTCCACTGCAATCAGGCCCATAGCCACTAGAGGGCAGTCACTTCTCCCCAAAATGCAGCCGTCCCTCCTTCCTTACCAGCCCACCCTGGGAAGACCTGTTTATTTTAAGAACCAAAGGGAGCATGTTCAGAACATACTCCATGGACTGAGGACGCCAGCTGCTGGGGAAACCACCAGCGAAGGAAGTTTCCCTCCAAAGAGCATTTTTACTGAAAACCACTCCCAGGTATTTATAAGTCCTTACTGGATCTATTGATCGATTAAGTGCCATCAAGTTGTCAACCACATAGATAGATTCTCTCCAGGATGATTTGTCTTCAACTTGGCCTTTCAGGTTTCTCAGTGGTGCATTCATTGCTGTTGTGATCGAGTCCATCCACCTTGCTGCTGGTCGTCCTCTTCTTCTCTTTCCTGGAACTTTCCCTAGCATTATGGACTTCTCAAGGGAGCTGGGTCTTTGCATAGTGTGTCCAAGTATGATAGTCTGAGCCTGGTCATTTGTGCCTCGAGTGAAAGTTCTGGATTGATTACCTCCCAATTTATCCACCAGACATCTTTCTTTCTTTCTTTGTTTTTTAAGTAAAACTCATGATACATTTATAGATAAATAGTCTTCTTCTCATGTCAACAGATGTGATGTTCTAGAATGAATAACTGCATCATCAGCATGAAGCAGAACTGTGATAGATTTACTGGCTAATTTAGGAGGGTGGAAATCTGGGTTATCCAAGAGCGCAAATAAAGATTGAAAAGAAGTGGGGTAAAAATGCATCCCAGTTTAACTCCCTTCTGTGTGGGTACAGACAGGGTCAGATGTCATTGGACATTGCATCGCACCCGAAGTGAGGTGTTCTCATGCAACATTCAGATAAGGAGAAACAACTGATGATCAATGGAGGAATTGGCAAGTTTACGTCCCAAGCGCTCCCTACAAAAGGAGTCAAACCCTGCCTTAAAAGCTGCATACAGAGGTGAATACTTTTCAGCCAGATGTTGTAGAATTTGGGCCTGATCAAGAGTCATCCGAATAGACATAAACTCCGCCTATTCCTCCCTTAGTATGTTCTCCTGTTCCAACCAGTCCGTGAGGTTAACATATAGATGTCTAGAATATAATTTATGAATAATGCCCAGCAGACTGATTCGTCGATAATTAGAAGGGTCAGAGTGTTGGCCTTCCTTATATATGGGAACAATCACCGTTGTGCCCCAATCCTCTGGGATACAGGCAGTACGATCCATATAAGTAAAGAATCTTGCAAGTACAGGAGCCCACCATTCAACATTTGATTTTAACAGTACAGAGGTTAGCTGATCCAACCCCGGGGTCTTACCCGGTTTGGGTTCGGTCACTAAATTAGAAACTTCCTTGAGGGAAACTGAGTGAGGAAATCGGTAGAAATTCTATAGGAAAAGGGGCACTCCTTCAGGGGCAGACATCCCATACAATGCTTGAAAGTAGGTTACCCACGCATCTGCAGGGATGTGACAGCCCAGCCTAGGTCCCCTGCCAGAGGAATGGATGGATTCAATCTTGAGTGTTCTTCATGTTCAAAGGTTTTGAGTTTCCCTAACTGCGCGGATGTGACAGAAGCTCAGTGGTAGAGCATCTGTTTGGCATGCAGAAGGTCCCAGGTTCAGTCCCTGGCAGCATCTCCAGGCATGGCTGGGAAAGATCCCTGCCTGAAACCTTGGAGAGCTGCTGCCAGTCAGTGTAGACAATCCTGAGCTAGATGGACTAAGGGTTAGAGATCTGCATGGAACCAGGTTTGGGTGGCTCAATGGCTGCTGGGTGTCGCACCTTAATTGTGGGGGAGGGTTCCCTTACCCCTCCCTCCACTTGTCTCCTGCTGGCACCAGGTATTTCCCAAGTCCTACAAAGCAGCAGCGTACTTCCCTGCTGCCCCATTTGCTCTTTGACTGGAAGCGGCTGGAAGTAGCAGGCACGCCGGTGTCCATGTTCAGGTCCAGCTTCTTCTGGCCATTTCCTGCCGAAGAACAAACGGGGCAGCAGGGAAGTATGCTGCCACCATGTAGCACTTGAGAAATAGTGGGCGTCAGTGGGGGGAAAGCAGAGGAAGGGGTAAATGCACCCTCCCCTGCCCCCTAAAGTGCGACCCCCACCTTTGAAGGTCGAACTGCCTGGGTGCCCCAGAGCGAGTGGTGATGCAATGCACATAGGGTGCCAACCACCCCCATACCCTCAAGCCCATGGGGTACTGGGATCTGCGGTTTTTTAGGTGTTCTGAGGGTAGATTCTCTGGTAGCAAGTGAGAGTGGATTCAAAAATTACTTGGGGCCCCCACCCCCCACAGGGAGGGCAGCAAGATGGATTTGGCTGGACTGGAAGCTGGCTGCACCTCCACCACCTCCACATCTGCCACGGGAGGATCCTTCTTCCCTGGCAGGGGAGGCCCTCCCTCCAACTGCTGCCTGGCCGCCGGCCCTGGCATAAGGCCAGGCAGACAAGAGAAGTCCAGCCTGTCCACCAATGCAGAGGTGGGGGTGACTGGGGGAGGTCTAAGCAGGTCTTGGAGTGGTTAGTGCCTGGATGGGAGGCTCATGGATGCCACTTTTGAGGTTGGGGCCAAAGATCAGTGATGGAGCATCCGCCTTTCAAGCAGAAGGCTGCCGTTTCAGTCCCTGCCAGCATCTCCAGGTAGGGCTGGGGAAAACTCCAGCCGGAAGCCCTGGAGAAGTCCTGCCAGTCACAGTCACAGTCAGAAGGGTTTCTGGGCTAACCAGACTCACGGAAGCAGCTGTTCCCAGAAATCAGAGCTGCCAGTTCAAAAACCAAGAGAACACGGACTGCAAGTATGCAGCAGAAGCTTTATTGAGAATGTGAAGGAAATGGCATCATATTAGAGGCCGCTGGGAGACAGAAGGAAACCAATGAATTCATACTGAGGATAGCAGAGCAAAGTAGTGGGAGAAGAAGGGCGCCCAGTCCCCTCAAAGTCCAGGCCTGGATTTCAGCCATGCGTATACTTCAAGCTGAGAAATTTCCCCCCCTTTCTTTGTTCAAGCCACCCAAGGTTCAGGCTGGCAACCAGCGTACCCTCTAACAGGGATTCCCAGATGTCGTTGACTAAAACTCCCAAATCCCCAGCTGCAATGCCTCTTACTTGGGGATAATTGGAGTTGTAGTCAACAACATCAGGGGATTGCTGTTAGAGAAAACACTGATGGGAATCCTCTTGTAAGGAGATGAGGACAGAGGGGTGCAGATGTGGCTTTTCTATGTTTCTATGAGAATAAACATAAGGGAACTGCTGGATCTGACCAAAATCCTTCCAGTTCAGCCTCCTGTTTCCAACACTGGACAACAAGATACTACTCAGACGTCCACAAGCAGGGCTATATGTTTCCATTCCAAATGTTTCCATTCCAAATAGCCCCTTCCCGCGTTTGCTCCCCAGTGCCTGGCATTCAGTGGCACACTAATCCTATCATAGCTGTCAACCGCTCTATATTCTTCTGCTTCTGCTTTGATGCTTCACTTCTGGTCTTCCTGGAGGCATCTGGTTGGCCTTTGTTGGTTCCCGATGAAAACCTTACCTAGCCTGAAAACCCAATGAATGAAGAAATGCTCGCTTAATACTTTTGTCATTTATGACAAAATCATTTGTCATAAAATATAAAATAGTGTGCATAAATGGCCTCAGAACAGTAGTACAACTGCTGTTCCCCTCCAGACTTGACTACTGCAATGCACTCTATGTGGAGCTGCCTTTGTACGTAGTCCGGAAACTGCAGTTCGTCCAGAACGCGGCGGCCAGGTTGGTCTCTGGGTCATCTCGGAGAGACAATATCACTCCTATCTTAAAAGATCTACACTGGCTGCCAGTAAGTTTCCAGGCAGAGTACAAGGTTTTGGTTACAACCTATAAAGCCCTAAACAGTTTGGACCCTGGGTATTTAAGAGAATGTCTTCTTTGCTATTAACCACATCGCCCACTGAGATCATCTCGAGAGGTTCATCTTCAGTTGCCACCAGCTCCTCTGATGGCTACTCAGGGACGGGCCTTCTACATTGCTGGCCCAAGGCTTTGGAACACACTTCCCACTGAAATAAGAGCCTTCGCATCTCTTACAACTTTTAAAAGGGCTGTCGAGACACATTTGTTCACCCAGGCTTTTAATTAGATACTGTTTTAGTTGTTCTAATTGTGTTTTAAGAGTTTTAACTTTTTAATCTGTTGAAATGTTTTCATCTGTTATTGGCTGTTTTTATTTTTTTGAAAACTGCCCCGAGGACTTGCGTTTGAGGCAGTATAGAAATATATTAAACAAAATGAAGCTAAAAATAGTCTAAAATAGCATGTAGCAAGACTTGGGAATGTTCTCCCAGTAGGATCCACTCCTCCGTCTCTATCACAGCTTTGAGAAAGCCAGTAAAATCTTGGCTCTTTAGATGAGTGGTAGAGTATTTCTGGTTGCGGCAGCTCTGTTCCAAATAGAAATACTCAGATGCAAAAATTTGAAATGAAATCTTAAAGAGTGTAGACAGTACTGAGCTAGATGGACCACTGGTCTGGCCTTGGGAGGTAGTGATGGCCACCATCTTGGATGGCTTAGGGAAATTCATGGGGGACAGGTCTATCAATGGCTATCAGCTTATGGCAATAGGCCACTTCCAGCCTCAGAGGCAACCCCAGCCAGGATAGGAGTCCATGTACATCTGATGTTGTACATCAGCTCAAGATCTTTCAACACGGCGTTTCTTTTCCATATAAGAAGTTGCCCTGTGCTGTTTGACTTACCTTATCCGAGGGGGAGAAGACGTGAGAAGGTGCAAGTCAAGAAAAGCTGTTGGAGAATCTAAGGAACTGGCCGTGCTTATATACCATTTTCCTAGCCTTGGGGAAAGTCCCTTTTTGAACAGAGCTTTATTTATCGACTTGTTGAGCTTCTCCCTCGATTGCTTCGATTAGCACAAATGATTCTAGCAAAAGAACTGTTATTATTTGCTGAGTAGGACTCGTTCCTTTCAAATCAATAATTTCCTTTGATTGCTTTCATGGTAATTACAACTCTGCTGGATATTTTGCTTGATATGTAAAGTTTAATTAAAAGCAACATTATGTTTTATATTGTTATGTTTTCACCTTATTATTTGTTGTTTTTATTGTATTGTCGTAAACCGCTCAGAGGCTTGCATTTTGCGTGGCATATAAATACGTTAAAGAAATAAACAAACAAATGTTAAAATATTCCCATTGCCCAGTTACCTACTGAGTCTGAACTTCGGTCCATTAGACTCAATATTGTCTACGACGACTGGCAGCAGCTCTTGCGAGTACATACAAGAGACTTTCTCAGACTTACCTGGAGATAGCTTACCTGGAATCGATTTTGGACTGCAGCCTAAAACCACAGTGAAGAAAAATGTCTGGGCGACCCACTGAAACACCGTTAATGAGGCGGGGTCACCACAGAGAAGGCTCCAATGACCAACACAGCGAGCCGGTTCTCACGACCATGTGTGGGGTGGGCTGGAGGGGAGACAGGCCCATGCCTCATGCCTGTCGTATGACCTGTACCCCTGGTTGGGTTCACTTACCCAACCCCCTAGACGATTGGGGTGCCATGCTCTCCAGGAGGGAAGAAAATCTGAGCTGGGTCCTCCAGTATCCCATAATGCAACATGGAGCACAGGAGAGTCAGACCTCAGTACTGCAGAACTCTATGATAAACATGGCTGCTGGCAGCCCAAGCCACATTTATTTCAAATTGTACTCACAGATTTCCAAAGAAAGGGTAGGACAGTCTTGGTTGCCTTCCTACCTTCCTTTTAACCTGGGTAGCGAATCTGGTCTACCCAGGTTTGGCACAGCTAGGTCAGGTGAGTTCATGGTTCCCCAACTGACACATGCATGCATGGTTCCCCAATTAAACCAATCCCTGGTTTAACCCTCTCCTGCCCAGGGATCTCTGGTTATGCCAACAGCCTCAGTATGTGGGCATCACATGGTGGGAAGAATTGGTCCTTCAGATCTCTTGCTCCTAAATCATTGTAGGCAGTCTGGATGAATACCAGTGCTGAACTGGGCTTCAGAACCAGAAGCAAGTGTATATGGAACAGCACTGAGGTAATGTGTTTAAAGGGGATAATCCAGATATTTCTTTGCCTGTGCGATGTCGGGTCCAAGAAATGATTGAATAAGGCCTTACGGCGGAGATGGACAATGTGTTATAGACAATGTGTTATACTGTAGATTTCGCCTGCTAACTGGACAAAGAGACACCTTTTTAACGTGGTGTTTCTCTTTATTTAGCAGGGAGAGAATAACTGACCCTATCCACCCCCAGCACAAGACCTGCAGTGGCTGTTGCTGGCGTCTATCTTATGTTTCTTTTTTTATTATTATTGTGAGCCCTTTGGGGACAGGGAGCCATCTTCTTTATTTATTATTTCTCTGTGTAAACCGCTTTGGAAATTTTTGTCGAAAAGCGGTATATAAATTGTTGTTGTTGTTGTTGTAGACAACCCCTGCTGCTTTAAGCAAAAGACTGAGAATAAGATGATTATTTTCTGTCCACTGTAGTTCTTTGAAATCAACCCAGTTCATGTCTCTGGGCAGCTGGCATTTCTGGTTCTCTCCAGAAGATAATTTGGGAACAACCGGAGTTGTTTTTCTGACTGGGACAAGCTGGCAAGAACAGAAAGGAAGGACAGGAGCCCTGAAGACGGGCATGGCCTTCCTTCAGTATGAACCTCATCTCTGGTTTTATAGCATCACATTTCAAATGTAATAATACATTTGGTTCTGCCAATGCCCATGCAGCGTTCAACATGAATTAAATTTACATGCTCTAAATTAAGACTGAGAATTAAATTTACATGCTCTAAATTAAGACTGAGCTAT
This sequence comes from Hemicordylus capensis, assembly GCF_027244095.1. Taxonomy (NCBI): domain Eukaryota; kingdom Metazoa; phylum Chordata; class Lepidosauria; order Squamata; family Cordylidae; genus Hemicordylus; species Hemicordylus capensis. Next base: position 21,466,202 of record NC_069670.1, on the reverse strand, counting down.
GTTGGGTGGTCAATATTTTCATTTGGAAAAAGAGAGCTTGCGGTGATCAAAATATTAATATTGAGGTCATCAAAACATTATCCAAAGGACCCACCTCGTCCAATTTTTTTATTTTTTATTCTCTTTCATTCATGCTCCTTTCATGAGGCAAGGGGAGGCAATTGCCTCAGGCGGCAGATGATTGGGGCATGAACAGGGTGGTAAAATGCCCCTCATATCTGCCTCTTTGGGTGCAATCTGGCCCTGCCAAGCTTTGCGAGGAGTGATTCTCCTCCCTTTCAAGAGAAGGCTTCTGGAAGCCTTTCCTTCTCCCCAACCCCACACATTTTCAAAGCTTGCAGGAATTGGTCTTGGAAGGGGGCTTGGCCTACCACCAGGGACATGGGACAAGAAAATATATTGCCCCCCACCATCTCAGTCACCATAATAACTTGGGGCACTCCTCTTCACCGCCCCCTTCTCCGGAGCTGCTTAACTGCTCTTTTAAGATTAGAGTTCTTCTTTTCGCTGCTGAGCTGGGACAACCAATCAGGAATTCTGATGTCAGCTTGGTTATTACCACATGGCCAATCAAATTTGGCTGTGTGGTGATTTCCCAAAGCCAAATCAGAGTGAGGGCATTGATTCTTGCCCTCACTCTGAATGTTTTTGTCCCATTTCACAGTCTATCCAAACTACCACCAAGTGGGGTGTGGGAGTCACTTTTCACAAGGGATGACTGGGCCCAAAAAATGCAGAACCCTACTGTGAAATGTCCCCTGTCTTTCTAGAAATTAATTTAGGCTTCCCTTGAAGGTTCACAGATGTTCCCGTTACTGTTCCCGCCACCGCCCTTTGGGAGGAACTATGATATTCATTCTGAATTTCTCTTTGGTTGATATTTCAGTAGAACAACAGCTGGGGCTATACAGGAAAAGTCCCTGAGGAATTCCATTCTGAACCTCTTCTTCCTGGTTCAACATGACACAGCTTTTTGATGCGCTTGAAACTTTGGTCATTAGATTGTGATTTATATGCTAGCTGACCAGTCATCAGGATTCTCTGCTGACTGAATTCCTTTGAAACAAACATGGTTTTCAAGATTACATCTCCAAAAGCAGGGGCGTAACAATTATAGGGCAAGGGGAGATAGTTGTCTGGGAGCCCACTGCCTTGGGGGCCCCCCAGAAGCAAGTAACATGACTGATTCCCCCAGCCACGCACCCACCCAGGCTTCCTTCAATTGTATTCATTCTCTGAAATTGATGTGAGTGTTAAGACTTGTAGCTCCCAGAACAGCATGTCTTTCTCTAGTACCATTAAATGACTTACATCATCCTCAATTTACAAAACCTTATAAAAAATAATTTAGGATGATGTTCTATTGTGACACATAGTTGTGTTATAACTATATCTATAAATTTTATTATGCTTTTTGTTACCACTATTCGGCTTCATTTAAGATTTCTTTACTTCACAGCTGAGCTTCAGTGGGGGGGGGGCGCATTTTAAAATCTGGTCTCTGGGCCCACTCCAACCTTGCTACACCCCTGTCCAAAAATCAAGAAACCTTATTATATACTCCATTAAAATCCTATTCAAAACAATGTGGGACACCCCAAAGAGTAGATTTCCAATTTTTGTTGATTCCTGGAGTGGCCATCAGTGGTTGATTTAAAGGTAGATAAGCTGAGTCAGGATGAGATGAATGAAATAATTTGTTGGGGTCTGTGATTCTTTAGCACTAAGCACTAAGGAAGCTACCACTCCACTTACAGAGTTCAGAGTTTAGTGGTTGCAGCTATTTTAGTAACATACATGGAGATACGTCCCGGTCACTTCCCAGTCACATCCTGGTCACGTCCCAGTCACGTCCCAGTCACGTCCCGATTCGCTACCAGACGAGCTGGCGGCAACCCTAAACGAACCACTCGAGATGATCTTAATGGGCAGCAGGGTTCATGACAAAGCATGGGGTTGGCATGAACTGCTGAGGCAATTTACTTAATCAAATAAAATGTCATGGTGAACTCAAAAGAGGACAGCGTGGTGTCCCTTTTTCAGATCAGGATGTTCTCCCCTGTTCACCTTACCCTGCATAAGCAAGCAAAAACAAGATGGAAATGAACCCATCGCTTGTAACTTATTGTTATTATAACAAATATGTATCTTAATTAAATTGTTGACCACTAACCACTAGGGATGCTGTCAAAAACTGTATAAAAGGAATCGCTCTTCCAAGACCTGCCAACAGCTTCACTCAACTCTCGCAGCATCTCTTGACTTCTGCTCTTTGGAGAAGTTAGTATGTTTCTCTTCCCGTAGTCTTCTCTAGACCAGCTTGTATCCTTATTGGTTCTTGGGGTTGGCACTGAAGGCGAGGCTGGATCCAAAGGTGTGTTTTTCCACTCATACAAAGGATTTTTCTGTGTATGGAAGAATCCTTCCACTTACGGAAAGGTGTCTTAGATGAACAGGAAGGTACCTTTGGAGCCAACCTCCCCCTGTGGATCATGGAGAGTTTTGGGCTCATGGAAGAAGGAGTCCTGTTGATAGCACACTCCTTCCACTTTCAGAAGAACACATTCTGTGAATGGAAGGCTAACTTTGGGAGCCAACCTTTCAAGACTTTAACATAATAAGCTGCAGTCTACTGAGTCAGACAATTGGTCCGTCTAGCTCAGTATTGCCTACACTGACTGGCAGGGTCTCTCTGTGGTTTCAGGTGAGACCAAGTCTCCATGGTCTTTCCCAGCCCTTCCTGGTGGAGATGCTGGAGATTGAATGGAGGACCTTTGGCATGCAAGGCAGACCTAACAATGGCTCCATCTCCCACTGTGCTTGAGGGGTTTCTTCCCCATGGATTAACACACCAACGGTGAATTTTCAAGAATAAATAGATGCCATCTCAACCACCTCTAGCATCTTCCCCAGTTTTTATATTCAGCCCCAGCTTCCCCAAGATAGACTTTCTGTCCATCTGAAAATCCTGGGCATGTTTTTATGGGAAGAGACATGAGACACGGATCCTGGAAAGTGGATCAGGGCTGCACAACTTCAGCCCCCTGCAGATGTGGGATGACAGCTCCCATCATCTCCGGTGCTTTTCCACAGTGGTTGGGGATGATGGGAGTTGTAGTCCAAGAACAGCTGGAGGGCTAAAGGTGTGCAGCCCCACAATGGATCCCTAACCATCTGAAATTAGTCTGCTGGTAATCTTTCACAATTTCACATTGGGGATTTCTGCCTACTCCTCCATTTTTTGTGCTTGCTTGCCAACTTGAGCTAGCTCTCACTTGAAACCAGGAGGAATCCCCTCTTCCTTGCCTTAATTGCAGGGGTTCCTGACCTGTAGTGTTCCAGATGTTGTTGAACTACAAATCCCATCACCCTCAGCTAAAATGTATTGTGGTTAGGAATGGTGGGAGTCGTAGCTGAGAAATGTCTGGACTACCACAGGTTGGAAAAGCCTGCTTTATGGTTCCATGGGTTTACTCATTCCATTCCTCCTGAATTCTACCTTGACAAGGTGAATCCCAAAAATTCAGCCCAAGAATTGGTGCATGCACAGTGGCCACCTCCATCTCCCCCCACCCCCAGCCCACTTTATCAATGCCCGTTGGAAAGCCATGGCACAAAAAAACGGTCTTGAGTGGGATCACATGTCTGACTGTGACCAGTTTTTTCTCCGGTGCGTTCTTCACTGACGTGCCCGTGCCCGACTGAACAGGGAGAACACCACACTGAAGGAAACTTGATGTGACCCGTCACACCATGAGATGCGTTTCTGCAGTGGATGGTCCGTATCCACAGCAGAAGATGACACAAAGGGATTGCCATCCCCATTATCTGCGTAACTGTCACAAAAATAGCTTTGGTTTTGTATTGTTTGCTCAGTGAATTGGTAATACAGTGGGAGGGGGGTAGTACAAAAATGCAGAAGAAAAAGAAAGACGTAGCAACCTGCATGTCCAAAGTAGTCGATATGATTTGGTAATCAACAGGGAAGAAATGGAGATCCCTAAACACTGGTTCCACCCTCCGAAGAAGAAGAAGAAAGGGTTTCCCAATTTTGATTGGAATTTGGACGAGGCAAAGAGCAGGAACTGGGAGCTGTTGTATGTTCATGATCAAGTTGACCCTCTCCAAAGATTGCAATCGCCTTCCATTTCCCAATCCCTCCAACGTTCCATGTCCACATCTTTTCTTTCAGGTCTGCCTCCCACAATGGCTTACTGGGGCCCAGCCTTCACCATCCCATTTCGCGCCTCCAACCCAGTGGTCGGTTTCGGCTCTGCAGGTTCTGTAAGCCTCGGCGGCTTTGAGGCATTGGAGGCTATGGAGGCAGGACAAACTCCGGAGTGCTTGAAACCCTGGTTGATGTCAACCCTCAGCCCACCAACCAGATCCCCTCAGTAGATGTCATGATCTGGCCATCTCCCATCATCGTCACCATCCCAGGACGCATCCTGTCTGCCAGATGAGACACACCCTGCTCCATTGGTGGTTCTGGAATCACATCCAGTGGGGAGGGGCTGTTATAGGGGATACCTTGGGAGCAGAAGCACTGTCTGCCTATGCCCTGCTAATTCGTCCATAATTGTCTACCTGGAGCGGGGAGGAGATGGCCTCAAGATCCATGGCAGAACATCCAGGTCTGCATGAGCACCTTCAATTCCAACTGAAGCCCGCTGCAGCTGGGCCAAGGGGTTCTCCATGTCTCCGAAAACTGAGAGCAGATCTCTCTCCCAACTCATCTGCTTACATCTATGAAACAGTTGAGGTTACAGGCCTTAATTTCAGGACGACTGAGCACCGAACATCCTCTGTGGAATCAACTGTGGCTGCGGAGACTCAGTCTTCTTGAAATATGAGTTTGCCACATGCTTAAGCCTCTGTTTCCCTTTTGCTAGCCCAATCAATAGAGAGGAAATGATAATGCCCCACTCTGGCTTGGTAGTAGATCACATGCCAAGCTATACCTCAAGCTAAGCTGCAGCTGTCGCATAGCCCAACAGACAAAACCAAACAGGAGCGGCCACGATGCAGGAGGAGTGCCCATTATGGGATGGAATGCAGCCCTCGGCAGAATAGAAAGCTTAAAACTAAGTTTCCTGGAAAGCTGGGTGATCACCTCCAGTAAAAGCTGGAAATGCCGAGCGCATGTGATTGCCTTGTGGTTCAAGTAGGATGGAGCGGCCTTTTCATGTGGCAAAGTGAGGCGGTGTCCTCAGGTGGCAGATTGTTAGGGGTGGCGGCAGAGTAGCGAGATGCCCCTGCAGCTGCTATCGAAGCAGTTCTTTGAGCCCAACCTGTCCCTTCAAGCTTTGCAAGAAGTGCTTCTCCTCACACCCCTTGCAAAGATTGCAAGATGCACAAGGAGAGAAGAGGAGGCTGCTGGGAAACGTCCCTCCTCCCTGCCCGTCATGGTCCTTCCAAAGTCTACAAGGGTTGGTTCTTAAAGGGGGCTGAAGCAAGGCATAATTTGATGTCTCAGCTTAAGCACTGTAGTAGTTAGGCCACCCCTGCAGTTGAACGCAGCACTCTCACACACCTGTGGAATCATAGCCTGTTTCACATCACTTAATCACAGCAGAAGGTTCCAAGTTCCCTCCCTGGCTTCTCCAAGATAGGGCTGAGGGAGATTCCTGCCTGCAACCTTGGTGAAGCCGCTGCCAGTCTGTGAAGACAATACTGAGCTAGATCGACCAATGGTCTGACTCCGTATATGGCAGCTTCCTATGTTGCTAATATTTGCCAGATGACTCTGCAGTCGGGAACAGTCTGACCTGAGCCTCCCACTGAAGATCTGGGAGTCAACTCAGTCCTCTGAGGAACAGGAACGGTAGCCAGTTTGGGCTTAATGCATTTCCATGGAGAAAACAGAGCATGGGAGCTTCTGCTTAATTAAAACCTACAGCTCCAGGCTGTTTGCTGCCGTAAGAAGGAACAAAGTCAAGAAAAGGTGGTTTCCCGCATCTGCATTCATTTTGAAGTGGTTTTGTTCATTTTCTCTGTGGAGTTTCGAGATGCCGCCTTCTGCTCACAGAACTGCTGTCACCTAAGAGTGAGTGCGTCTGAACATGTGCAGAGTTATTTCCCCTCAAAATCAAATAAACATTTTTTAAAAAAAACACCTCTTATAGGTAAAGTTGTTTCAGGGCACGTGGAGAATTACGTTTCCTTCATTTACTGCAGGCAGAGAAGTTTTGATGCAGGAACACTCTCTCTCTCTCTCTCTCTCTCTCTCTCTCTCTCTCTCTCTCTCTCTCTCTCACCTGTATGCTCTAGAATTCTGCCCTCTAAAGGTGTCTACAGTGGCATGCTGGGGGGCTGGGTCAAGCTAGCTGCTACCACCATCAAGCCCCACCTTTTGCCCCATTTTACCCCCAAAGCACTTAGCCCCAATGAGTCCCCATTTCTGCAAATGGGATGATGAATGGAAACAGAGGTGACCACCTGTGAATGGGATGGTGGAGAACTCCTCTCCTCAACTTGTGTGCCCTTCCTCTCCACACTCGCCTCTGAGCCCTCCCACCTGTGGTTCTGCGTTCTCAGTCCAAAGCCCTCCCCGAGATCTGGAGACAGCCCCCACCACACGGTCAAAAATTGGGCCGGGGGGTTTCAAGCAGACCAAGATACTCGTGTTAGAGCGCAGCATGGATTTTATTGAAAAGGAGTGGAGTGAACAACTGTAGGAGATGAAGGTTGTGAAAATGATACAGGCAAGCACAAGAAGAGAGGGGAGCTCCTTCTTGGAAAGGAGACATTCAGGAAACAAAGCGGAAAAGGGGGGCAAGAGAGGGGTAGCGGACGTTAATACAGGAGCTTGAGGCTGGGAGAATGGTCCCGGAACCTCGTGGCTCTTCTCACTCCGGGTCTAGATGCTCCGTCACAGAACTCGATGGTGGCTGTCCGTTCCTGGTCATTTCTGCTTTCATGGGGATCTTCTTTTCAGCATTAAGAGGTTTATATACAGATGTTCCCACAGACGCTCCCACGGCGCCCCAGGAAAGACCTCTTTCCGAAATATCCACCCCTCCTTCCAAGGGCTCCGTAACCCAAGCCAGAACCCAGGCCGCCATAGAGACCGGATCCTACAATCCCGGAACCCCCAATGGCACAGGGAGTGTTGCCTCCCACGGAGACGGGCTCGCAGCTAGCGGACAGGATGTTTCCTGGGATGGCCACCACGGAGGAGGGTGGCTGGATCACGACCTCTGCTGCGGGGATCTGGTTGATGCAGGAAGGGATGACTCTGGCCAGGGTGCCCAGGTTGCCAGAAGTTTCAGCCAAGGTGCCAGCACCGTAGCCATAGCTGAGACCTCAGTAGCCATAGTCGAGACCGCCATAGCCAAGGCCACAGCTGCCTGCCGATCCAAAGCCAATGACAGGGGTGGAAGCACAGGAAGGGACGGTACAGGCTGGTCCACAGTCAACCATTGTTTGCTGGAGGAGAAGCTGAAAGAAAACATCCCAGGATATCCTCCTGGGATCCATCCCGGTTTTACTCCCTTCTGTGTGGGTACAGACAGAGTCAGATGTCATTAGACATTGCAACTCACCCAAAGTGAGATGTTCTCATGCAACATTCAGATGAGAAACAGCTGATGATCAATAGAGGAATTGTAAAGTTTACTTCCCAAGCGCTCCCTCGAAATGGAGTCAAACCCTGCCTTAAAAGCTGCATACAGCGGTGAATACTTTTCAGCCAGATGTTGTAGAACTTGGGCCTGATCAAGAATCATCCAAATGGACATAAACCCCGCCTGTTCCTCCCTTACTATGTTCTCCTGTTCCAACCAGTCCGTGAGGTTAACATATAGATGTCTAGAATATAATTTATGAATAATGCTCAGCAAACTGATTGGTCAATAATTAGAAGGGTCAGAGTGTTGGCCTTCCTTATAGATGGGAACAATCACCGTTGTACCCCTCTCCTCTGGGATACAGGTAGTACGATCAATATACGTAAAGAATCTTTCAAGTACAGGAGCCCACCATTCAAAATTTGATTTTAACAGTACAGAGGGATCTGATCCAACCCCGGGGTCTTACCCGGCTTGGGTTGGGTCACTAAACTAGAGACCTCCTTGAGGGAAACTGAGTGCCAAATTAGTAGAAATTCTACAGGGAAAGGGGCATTCCTTCAGGGGCAGACATTCCATACAATGCTTGAAAGTAGGTTACCCACACATCTGCAGGGATGTGACAGCTCAGCCTAGGCCCCCTGCTAGAGAAATTGACAGATACAATCTTGAGTGGTCTTCATGTACAAAGGTTTTGATTCTCCCTAACTGTGCGGATGCAACAGAAGATCAGTGGTAGAGCATCAGTTTGGCATGCAGAAGGTCCCAGGTTCAGTCCCTGGTAGCATCTCCAGGCATGGCTGGGAAAGATCCCTGCCTGAAACCTTGGAGAGCTGCTGCCAGTCAGTGTAGACAATCCGGAACTAGACGGACTAAGAGTTAGAGATCTGCATGGAACCAGTGTGGGTGGCTCGATGGCTGCTGGGTGTTGCACCTTACTGGCGGGGGAGGGTGCCCATACCCCTCCCTCCATTTGCCCCCCTGCTGGCACCAGGTATTTCCCAAGTCCTACGGGGCAGCAGCGTACTTCCCTGCCACCCCATTTGCTCCTTGGCTGGAAGTGGCTGGAAGTAGCTGCCACGCCCGTGTCCATGTTGAGGTCCAGCTTCTTCTGGCCATTTCCTGCCGAAGAACAAACGGGGCAGCAGGGAAGTATGCTGCCACTGGGAAGCACTTGAGAAATAGTGGGCGTCAGTGGGGGGAAAGCGGAGGAAGGGGTAAGTGCACCCTCCCCTGCCCCTAAGTGCGACCCCCACCTTGGAACGTCGAACTGCCCGGGTGCCACAGAGCAAGTGGTGATGAAGTGCACATAGGGTGCCCACCACCCCCATACCCTCAAGCCCATGGGGTACTGGGATTTGTGGTTTTTTAGGTGTTCTGAGAGTAGATTCTCTGGTAGCAAGTGAGAGTGGATTCAAAAATTACTTGGGGCCCCCACCCCCCACCGGGAGGGCAGCAAGATGGATTTGGCTGGCCTGGAAGCTGGCTCCACCTGCACCACCTCCACATCTGCCACAGGAAGAACCTTCTTCCCTGGCAGGGGAGGCCCTCCCTCCAACTGCTACCTGGACGCAGGCTCTGGCATAGGGCCAGGCAGACAAGAGAAGTCCTGCCTGTCCAACAAAGCAGGGGTGGGGGTGACTTGGGTTGGTCTAAGCAGCTCTTGGTGTGGTCAGTGCCTGGATGGGAGGCTCAACGATGCCATTTTTGAGGTTGGTGCCATAGATCAGTGATGGAGCATCCACCTTGCATGCAGAAGGCTGCTGTTTCAGTTCCTGGCAGCATCTCCAGGTAGGGCTGGGGAAAACTCCAGCTGGAAGCCCTGGAGAGCTCCTGCCAGTCACAGTCACAGTCAGAAGGGTTTCTGGGCTACGAAGACTCAGGGAATAGCAACAGCAATAGCACTTACATTTATATACCACTCTACAGCTGGAAGCTCTCTAATCGGTTTACAATGATTTAGCATATTGCCCCCAACATTCTAGGTACTCATTTTACCAACCTCGGAAGGATGGAAGGCTGAGTCAACCTTGTTTTACCAGTGCGCCACCAGGGGCTCTTTACCAGGGAAACAGCTGTTCCCAGAAATAAGAGCTGCCAGTTCAAAAACCAAGAGAACACATGTTGCAACATTTCTCCCAAGTTTCTCCTTAGTACGAATCCACAAAGACTCCCAACACAGAAGCAGAAAGATTTGTGACTGTCTTGATGGAGTATACTTCAAGCTGAGAGATTTTCCCCTTTCTTTGTTTAAGCCACCGAAGGTTCAGGGTGGCAACCAGCGTTCCCTCTAACAGGGATTCCCAGATGTTGTTGACTAAAACTCCCGAATCCCCAGAAGCAATGCCTCTTACTTGGGGATAATTGGAGTTGTAGTCAACAACATCAGGGGATTCCTGTTAGAGAAAACCCTGGTGGGAACCTTCTTGTAAAGAGATGAGGACAGAGGGGTGCATACGTGGCTTTTCAATGTTTCTATGAGAATAAACATAAGAGAACTGCTGGTTCAGACCAATATCCTTCCAGTTCAGCCTCCTGTTTCCAACAGTGGACAACAAGATACTACTAAGACGTCCGCAAGCTCGGCTAAATGGAAATAGACCCTTCCCACTTTTGCTCCCCAGTGCCTGGCATTCAGTGGCACACTAATCCTAGCCTAGCTGTCAACCGCTCCATATTCTGAAGAACTGAAGACTCAAGGTGGAAGATCCACCAAGCTCTGTGTCAATGAGACTCTATCAAAACACCACCAAGAAAATGGACATACCCTCTTCTCTGAGAAGATGCAGTGAAGATAGGAGAGTCGAATGAAGCTGATGGAAGGATAGAGGGAATGCAAAGCTTTTATAAAGGTCCACCAGCCTCTCTTGCGGTTAGGATGCTCCATCACTCCACCTAACCTTTTATTGGGATGCTCCTGACACTTCTTTATTCACTGGGCCAAAATGAGCTTACCAAGCAGAAAGAGTGAAAAAAGAGTGCCGGGAGGGGGGTCTTGGTTACGGAGCTCTGGACCAGTGGAGGGGTGGATATCTTGGAAAAGCTCTCTCCTGGTTCCCTGTGGGAGCATCTGCTATTAGACCCCATAACGTCCAACGACTGATCATAATGACCAGGAACCAGCAACCCTGAGACTGAGGCATTGCTGAAATCCAGGCCAGGACTTTGTAGGGACTGGGCGCCCTTCTTCTCCCACTATTTTGCTCTGCTGTCCTCAAAATGAATTCATCAGTTTCCTTCTCTCTCCCAGCCACCTCTAATATGATGCCATTTCCTTCACATTCTCAATAAAGCTTCTGCTGCATTCTGGCAATCCCTGGTCTCTTGTTTTTTTAACTGGGAGCTCTTATTTTTTGTAAAAGCTGCTTCCGTGAGTCTCGGTAGCCCAGAAAACCTTCTGTCTGAATGAAAACTTATGGGGGACATTGCAGTCTTTTAGTAACACACAGGAAGCTGCCTTTGACAGAGTCTGACCCATGGTCCATCTAGCTCAGTAGTGTCTACTCTGACTGGCAGCAGCTCTCCAGGGCTTCCAGCTGGAGTTTTCCCCAGCCCTACCTGGAGATGCTGCCAGGGACTGAAACGGCAGCCTTCTGCATGCAAGGCGGATGCTCCATCACTGATCGATGTACCCAACCTCAAAAGTGGCATCCGTGAACCTCCCTTCCAGGCACTGACCACACCAAGACCTGCTTAGCTTCACCAAGGCGGCTGTCACATGTGCCTTTAGACCATGCTCTGGGACCTTCCAGAAGCTTCAGTGCAAGCTTTAGCTGAAGGATTCCTTCTTGGCCCTCACTTGGTAACACCGTGAGATGTCGCTCCCCTCTCCAAGTTGACATTAATACCACATTCCTTCCGGGGCACACAGCCTCTTCCCCGGTGGCCAGGTTGGTGTACGAATTTGATAACTCAATCAATCAATCAATCAACCTCAGGACCCCAGCTGCACTCTGGGGAGGATGCACACCTACCCCACTAGCATGCGGTAGATTATGCTGAGGTGACGTAGATGAAGGATTGGAACCATTCAAAGGAGGAATGGTCATTATGCTCACTTCCACATAGACCGGCTTGCCACTGGAGCACATGATGCATCCTGGGATGGTCACAAGGGGGCCAGGTGGCTGGATCGTGACTTCTGCTGGGGGGATCTGGTTGATGGGTTGAGGGTTGACCCCAGCCAGGGTGCCGAGCTCTCCGGAGCTTGTGCTGCCTCCTACAGCACCTACGGCTTTTATTGGGTTGTTGATTATTTTTCTTTCTTCCCTGGGCCAAAATGAGCTTACCAAGCAGAAAGAGTGAAAAATAGCTACGCTATTTGTTTTGACACCATGTTAGCCATCCAATGCCTATTTATCTCACAGTCTCCTTTCTTCGACTTCTACTTGACTGGCTTCAGTTTCGAGCGAACCACTTAAAACACCTCCGCGAGGGACTGGGGCTCATTAAAGCACTTCAAAAGTCACCCATTCTCCCTTTTGCAGGAATGAGTAATCTGCATGTGATGATGATGAGTTTTTTGCAATGCCAGCGGTACGTGCCCTGGCTGGGTTTCAATCACTCTCATTACCGAATTATTAAAACGTGCCATCTTGTCTCATTATTCATTTTGTACACTGCTTTGGAAGCTCCGTCTTTCAAAAACAGGTGTCCACGTTGTGGTGTTCTGTACTCCTGAGTAATCATAACCCCTATACTTCAAGCAATAGCTAGTGTTTTCTCAAGAGGAACTGGGTCGGGGGGCAGCTAGGAAGTGCTCTGAGGCACTTGAATGGGAAAATCCTCCCCATTTGAGCAATAAGGCTCACCTCACCTTGCATCAGAACATAGGAAGCGTCCTTCTACCAGCTCAGACCCTTAGTAGGGATGCACATGAACCTGTTCAGAGGCCCTTTAATGGGCCTCCAAACAGCTTCGAACATCAGGCGGTTGAAAGTTTAAAGGTGTGGTTTCACACATTAAGGGCGGGGGAGGGTGCCCTTACCCTTCCCTCCACTTTCCCCCCTGCTTCCCCGTTTCCCTGCTGCCCCGTTTCCTCTTCGGCTGGAAGTGGCCTGAAGCAGCTGGTACATGTGTGCCCATGCTTACGTCCAGCAAATTCTGGCCACTTACAGCTGAAGAGCAAACAGGGCAGTGCCCCATACTTGGGAAATACCTGGTGCCGGAGAGGGAAAAGCAGAGGGAGGGGTAAGTGACACCCACCTGCCATCGAGTCCCCTGCACAGAGTTAGGCATGTGCAAAACAGTCCGGGGGTTCAGGAGTTTGGATTGGGGGTTCAGGGGCTCAGAGTCGAATTGAACACCTCCGGTTCCTTCCAGACCATTACTGTCCCCCAACCCCCGCCGGATTGCGATTTTAAAAAGATATTAAAATGAATTTAATTACTTCCTGCCCCTTCAAGCGGTGTGTGTGTGTGTGTCCATGAACATTCCCCTGCCCGCTACCAGCTTCTAAAATCACTGCTGCGGCCCACTGGACCGGCCGGCGGGGGGCAGGGGAAAGTTTGCCTATCGGAAGCCCCCTGAAAGGGGCAGAAAGTAATTAATTTTTTTGAAAAAAATTACAAACCCCGCCCGGACCAGATGGGAAGGGGGTTTCCGAAGGGTGCCGGACCAAAACTGGCCCACTCAGGTTCGTGTCTGTTGCGGACTCGAACCAAAAGAGGCCAGCCCATTCCAGGCACACCCCTACATGTGTTTCCGTGCACATCCCTCACCCTTAGTCCATCTAGCTCAGATTGTCTACACTGACTGGCAGCAGCTCGCTAAGGTTTCAGGCAGGGGTCTTTCCCACCCATGCTGGGAGATGGTACCAGGGACTGAACCTGTGTCCTTCCGAATGCCAAACAGATGCTCTGCCACTGAGCTGCTGTTGACTCCACACAGTTAGCGAAACTCAAAAGCTTTGTACATGAAAACCACTCAAGATTGTATCTGTCCATTCCTCTGGTTGGGATGGGCACGGACCGGCCCGGAGGCCGTTGTAAAGGCCGGGTCTGGACATGGGCGGTCCGGTTCGGGTGGGGGAGTGCCTTTACGAGAGGGGTGAGGGCTTACTTACCCCTCCCGCCACTTTCCCGCTCTGGTGCCGTAATTTCAGTAGTAATTGGGGAGGCAGAATACCTCCCTGCTGCCCCTTCCCCGCTGTCGCTATGAAAAACTCCCAGGAGTCCTTTGCGTGTGCAGACATCACAGAGATGTGAAGCGCGCATGATGTGTGCGCGTGCAAAGGACTGGTGGGAGTTTTTCATAGCGACAGCGGGGAAGGGGCGGCAGGGAGGTGTCCTGCTGCCCCAATTACTACTGAAATTACGGTGCCAGAGCGGGAAAGCGGCTGGAGGGATAAGTAAACACTCCCCGCGCTCTTAAAGTCACCTCCCATCCCAGTGCCGGACCGCAGTTTGGCAGTTCCGTGCACAACCCTATCCTCTGGCCGGGGGCCTAATCTGGGCTGTCACATCCCTGCAGATGTGTGGGGAACCTACTTTGGAGCATTGTATAGGATGTCTGCCCCAGAAGGAATGCCCCTTTCCCTATAGAATTTCTACCAATTTGGCACTCAGTTTCCCTCAAGGAGGTCTCTAGTTTAGTGACCCAACCCAAGCTGGGTAAGACATAGGGGTTGGATCAGATCCCCTCTGCACTGTTAAAATCAAATGTTGAATGGTGGGCTCCTGTACTTGCGGGATTCTTTACTTATATGGATCGTACTGCCTGTATCCCTGAGGAGTGGGGGTACAACGGTGATTGTTCCCATCTACAAGGAAGGCCAACATTCTGACCCTTCAGTCTGCTGAGCATTATTAATAAATTATATTCTAGACATCTATATGTTAACCTCACGGACTGGTTGGAACAGGAGAACATCCTAAGTGAGGAACAGGTGAGGTTTAGGTCCATAAAGATGACTCTTGATCCGGCCTAAGATCTACAACATCTGGCTGAAAAGTATTCACCGCTGTATGCAGCTTTAAAGGCAGGGTTTGACTCCATTTCTAGGGAGCGCTTGGAGAGTAAACTTGCCAGTTCCTCCATTGATCGTAAGCCGCTTCTCCTTATCCGAGATACTTCCAGTCAGCGTAGAAAATTCTGAGCTTGATGGACAAAGGGTCTGACTTGGCAGAAGGCAGCTTCCTATGTTCCGATGGAAGGTGGAGGTCCCACAGGGTCCCAGGAGAGAGCTTCTTCCAAGATATCCACCCCTCCACTGCGGACACTGCAAAAAACTCATCATCATCACATCTGCACCCCTCTGTCCTCTTCCCCTTACAAGAGGGTTCGCATCAGGGTTTTCTCTAACAGGAATCCCCTGATGTTGTTGACAACATCTCCAATTATCCCCAAGTAAGAGGCATTGCATCTGGGGATTCGGGAGTTTTAGTCAACAACATATGGGAATCCCTGTTAGAGGGGACGCTAGTTGCCACCCTGAACCTTGACTGGCTTGAACAAAGAAAGGGGGAAAATTTCTCAGCTTGAAGTATACTCCATCAAGACAGTCACAAACCTTTCTACTTCTGTGTTGGGGGTCTTTGTGGATTCGTACCACGGAGAAACTTTGGAGAAATGTATCTGAGGGTTCGGTCCCATCCCTTAGTGAATGTCAATTCACCGTAATGTGTTGTTCGTTCATTTCTGTTTCAGACTCACCTCCATCTCCCCAGCAATGTCTGTCATCTCCACGGGTCGTGGTTTTGGGGATTTTGGCCCCGTTTTTCGGGGCCTTGCCTATTATGGATACCTAGGCTCTGGTGTTGGTGCTGGAGCCCTGGGCTCTCTAGGAGGCAGCACAAGCTCCAGAGAGCTCAGCATCCTGGCTGGGGTCAACCCTCAACCCATCAACCGGATCCCCCAGAAGAAGTCACGTTCGTGCCACCTGACCTCATCTTTACCGTCCCATGACCCATCACGTGCGCTAGCTGCAAGCCGGTCTATGTGGGAGGCATCACTCCCTTTGCCATTGGAGGTTCCGGGATTGTAGGATCAGTTGCCTGGGGAGGTCTGGGTTACGGAGCTCTGGGCCAGTGGAGGGGTGGATATCTTGGAAGAAGCTCTCTCCTGGGACCCTGTGGGAGCATCTGCCAATAGACCCCATAAAGTCCAACGACTGATCATAATGACCAGGAACCGGCAAACCTAAGCCTGAGGCATCGCTGAAATCCAGGCCTGGACTTTGAGGGGACTGGGCACCCTTCTTCTCCCACTACTTTGCTCTGCTATCCTCCATATGAATTCATCGGTTTCCTTCTGTTTCCCAGCTGCCTCTCCCCTGAGTCCTCAGAAACCCTTCTGTCTGAATGAAAACTTACTCAGCTTCCTAATATTTTTGGGTTTTAATCTCTGGTTTATTTTGCAAATTATGTTCTGTTGTGTGTCATAATGTTTCTGGCAATGACCGAAATAAAGTATGTTCTGTTCTGTTTTAAATTATTAAATTGTTTTCAAGTGTTTGTATATATTTTTAACTGGTTTTATGCTATTGGTAACCGCCCATAGAAGAAAGTTGGGGGCGGTGTACGAATTTGATAAATCAATCAATCAATCAATCAATCAATAAACCTCAGGACCACAGCTGCACTCTGGGGAGGATGCACAACTACCTCGCTAGCATGCGGTAAAGGTTGCTGAGGTGACGTAGGTGAAGGATTGGAACCATTCAAAGGAGGAAGAAGCAATGATGTGGTAGCTTACTACTAACACTCCACTGCAATCAGGCCCATAGAAACGAGAGGGCAGTCACTTCTCCCCAAAATGCAGCCGTCCCTCCTTCCTTACCAGCCCACCCTGGGAAGACCTGTTTATTTTAAGAACCAAAGGGAGCATGTTCAGAACATACTCCGTGGACTGAGGACGCCAGCTGCTGGGGAAACCACCAGCGAAGGAAGTCTCCCTCCAAAGAGCATTTTTACTGAAAATCACTCCCAGGTATTTATAAGTCCTTACTGGATCTATTGATTGATTAAGTGCCATCAAGTTGTCAACCACATAGATAGATTCTCTCCAGCATGATTTGTCTTCAACTTGGCCTTTCAGGTTTCTCAGTGGTGCATTCATTGCTGTTGTGATCGAGTCCATCCACCTTGCTGCTGGTCGTCCTCTTCTTCTCTTTCCTTCAACTTTCCCCAGCATTATGGACTTCTCAAGGGAGCTGGGTCTTTGCATAGTGTGTCCAAGTATGATAGTCTGAGCCTGGTCATTTGTGCCTCGAGTGAAAGTTCTGGATTGATTACCTCCCCATTAATCCACCAGACATCTTTCTTTGTTTGTTTTTTAAGCAAAACTCATGATCTAAGACTTTTGGACATTTATAGATTCTTCTTCTCATGTCAACAGGTATGATGATCTTCTTCTCATGTCAACAGGTGTGATGATCTAGATAGAATAACTGCATCATCAGCATGAAGCAGAACTGTGATAGATTTACTGGCTAATTTAGGAGGGTGGAAATCTGGGTTATCCAAGAGCGCAAATAAAGATTGAAAAGAGGTGGGGCAAAAATGCATCCCTGTTTGACTCCCTTCTGTGTGGGTACAGACAGGGTCAGATGTCATTGGACATTGCATCGCACCCGAAGTGAGGTGTTCTCATGCAACATTCAGATAAGGAGAAACAACTGATGATCAATGGAGGAATTGGCAAGTTTACTCCCCAAGCGCTCCCTACAAATGGAGTCAAACCCTGCCTTAAAAGCTGCATACAGCGGTGAATACTTTTCAGCCAGATGTTGTAGAATTTGGGCCTGATCAAGAGTCATCCGAATAGACATAAACTCCGCCTATTCCTCCCTTAGTATGTTCTCCTCTTCCAACCAGTCCGTGAGGTTAACATATAGAGGTCTAGAATATAATTTATGAATAATGCTCAGCAGACTGATTGATCGATAATGATAAGGGTCAGAGTGTTGGCCTTCCTTATATATGGGAACAATCACCGTTGTACCCCTCTCCTCTGGGATACAGGCAGTACGATCCAATATAAGTAAAGAATCTTGCAAGTACAGGAGCCCACCATTCAAAATTTGATTTTAATAGTACAGAGGGTAGCTGATCCCTTCCCGGGGTCTTACCTGGTTTGGGTTGGGTCACTAAACTAGAAACCTCCTTGAGGGAAACTGAGTGAGGAAATCGGTAGAAATTCTATAGGAAAAGGGGCACTCCTTCAGGGGCAGACATCCCATACTATGCTTGAAAGTAGGTTACCCATGCATCTGCAGGGATGTGACAGCCCAGCCTAGGTCCCCTGCCAGAGGAATGGACGGATTCAATCTTGAGTGTTCTTCATGTTCAAAGGTTTTGAGTTTCCCTAACTGCGCGGATGTGACAGAAGCTCAGTGGTAGAGCATCTGTTTGGCATGCAGATGGTCCCAGGTTCAGTCCCTGGTAGCATCTCCAGGCATGGCTGGGAAAGATCCCTGCCTGAAACCTTGGAGAGCTGCTGCCGGTCAGTGTAGACAATCCTGAGCTAGATAGACTAAGGGTTAGAGAGCTGCATGGAACCAGGTTTGGGTGGCTCAATGGCGGCTGGGTGTCGCACCTTTATTGTGGGGGAGGGTTCCCTTACCCCTCCCTCCACTTTTCTACTGTTGGCACCAGGTATTTCCCAAGTCCTACAAAGCAGCAGCGTACTTCCCTGCTGCCCCATTTGCTCTTTGACTGGAAGCGGCTGGAAGTAGCTGGCACGCGTGTGTCCATGTTCAGGTCCAGCTTCTTCTGGCCATTTCCTGCCGAAGAACAAACGGGGCAGCAGGGAAGTATGCTGCCACCATGTAGCACTTGAGAAATAGTGGGCGTCAGTGGGGGGAAAGCAGAGGAAGGGGTAAATGCACTCTCCCCTGCCCCCTAAAGTGCGACCCCCACCTTTGAAGATCGAACTGCCCGGGTGCCCCTGAGCGAGTGGTGATGCAATGCACATAGGGTGCCAACCACCCCCATACCCACAAGCCCATGGGGTACTGGGATTTGTGGTTTTTTAGGTGTTCAGAGAGTAGATTCTCTGGTAGCAAGTGAGAGTGGATTCAAAAATTACTTGGGGCCCCCACCCCCCACAGGGAGGGCAGCAAGATGGATTTGGCTGGATTGGAAGCTGGCTCCACCTCCACCACCTCCACATCTGCCACGGGAGGAACCTTCTTCCCTGGCAGGGGAGGCCCTCCCTCCAACTGCTGCCTGGCCGCAGGCCCTGGCATAGTGCCAGGCAGACAAGAGAAGTCCAGCCTGTCCACCAAAGCAGGGGTAGGGGTGACTGGGGGAGGTCTAAGCTACTCTTGGTGTGGTCAGTGCCTGGATGGGAGGCTCATGGACGCCACCTTTGAGGTTGGGGCCATAGTTCAGTGATGGAGCATCTGCCTTGCATGAAGGCTGCCGTTTCATTCCCTGGAAGCATCTCCAGGTAGGGCTGGGGGAAACTCCGGCTGGAAGCCCTGGAGAGCTCCTGCCAGTCACAGTCACAGTCAGAAGGGTTTCTGAGGACTCAGGGATGCATCTGTTCCCAGAAATCAGAACTGCCAGTTCAAAAACAAAGAGAACACAGATTGCAAGTATGCAGCAGAAGCTTTATTGAGAATGTGAAGGAAATGGCATCATATTAGAGGCCGCTGGGAGACAGAAGGAAACCAATGAATTCATACTGAGGAAAGCAGAGCAAAGTAGTGGGAGAAGAAGGGTGCCCAGTCCCCTCAAAGTCCAGGCCTGGATTTCAGCCATGCGTATACTTCAAGCTGAGAAATTTCCCCCCCTTTCTTTGTTCAAGCCACCCAAGGTTCAGGCTGGCAACCAGCGTTCCCTCTAACAGGGATTCCCAGATGTTGTTGACTAAAACTCCCAAATCCCCAGCTGCAATGCCTCTTACTTGGGAATAACTGGAGTTGTAATCAACAACATCAGGGGATTCCTGTTAGAGAAAACCCTGATGGGAATCCTCTTGTAAGGAGTTGAGGACAGAGGGGTGCAGATGTGGCTTTTCTATGTTTCTATGAGAATAAACATAAGGGAACTGCTGGATCTGACCAAAATCCTTCCAGTTCAGCCTCCTGTTTCCAACACTGGACAACAAGATACTACTGAGACGTCCACTAGCAGGGCTAAATGTTTCCATTCCAAATGTTTCCATTCCAAATAGCCCCTTCCCGCTTTTGCTCCCCAGTGCCTGGCATTCAGTGGCACACTAATCCTAGCATAGCTGTCAACCGCTCTATATTCTTCTGCTTCTGCTTTCATGCTTCACTTCTGGTCTTCCTGGAGGCATCTGGTTGGCCTTTGTTGGTTCCCGATGAAAACCTTACCTAGACTGAAAACCCAATGAATGAAGAAATGCTCGCTTAATACTTTTGTCATTTATGACAAAATCATTTGTCAAAAAATATAGAATAGTGCGGATAAATGGCCTCAGAACAGTAGTACAACTGCTGGTCCCCTCCAAACTTGACTACTGCAATGCACTCTGTGTGGAGCTGCCTTTGTACGTAGTCCGGAAACTGCAGTTCATCCAGAACGCGGCGGCCAGGTTGGTCTTTGGGTCATCTCGGAGAGACAATATCACTCCTATCTTAAAAGATCTACACTGGCTGCCAGTAAGTTTCCAGGCAGAGTACAAGGTTTTGGTTACAACCTATAAAGCCCTAAACAGTTTGGACCCTGGGTATTTAAGAGAATGTCTTCTTTGCTATTAACCACAGAGATCGCTCGTAATGTATTGATATTATAACAAATATGTATCTTAATTAAATTGTTGACCACTAACCATTAGGGATGCTGTCAAAAACTGTATAAAAGCACTCGCTCTTCCAGGACCTGCCAACAGCTTCACTCGACTCTCGCAGCATCTCTTGACTTTTGCTCTTTGGAGAAGTTAGTATGTTTCTCTTCCCGTAGTCTTCTCTAGACCAGCTTGTATTCTTATTGGTTCTTGGGGTTGGCACTGAAGGCGAGGCTGGATCCAAAGGTGTGTTTTTCCACTCATACAAAGGATTTTTCTGTGTATGGAAGAATCCTTCCACTTACGGAAAGGTGTCTTAGATGAACAGGAAGGTACCTTTGGAGCCAATGTCCCATTGTGGATCATGGAGAGTTTTGGGCTCATGGAAGAAGGAGTCCTGTTGATAGCACACTCCTTCCACTTTCAGAAGAACACATTCTGTGAATGGAAGGCTAACTTTGGGAGCCAACCTTTCAAGACTTTAACATAATAAGCTGCAGTCTACTGAGTCAGACAATTGGTCCGTCTAGCTCAGTATTGCCTACACTGACTGGCAGGGTCTCTCTGTGGTTTCAGGTGAGACCAAGTCTCCATGGTCTTTCCCAGCCCTTCCTGGTGGAGATGCTGGAGATTGAATGGAGGACCTTTGGCATGCAAGGCAGACCTGACAATGGCTCCATCTCCCGTTGTGCTTGAGGGGTTTCTTCCCCACGGATTAACACATCAACAGTGAATTTTCAAGAATAAATAGATGCCATCTCAACCACCTCTAGCATCTTCCCCAGTTTTTATATTCAGCCCCAGCTTCCCCAAGATAGACTTTCTGTCCATCTGAAAATCCTGGGCATGTTTTTATGGGAAGAGACATGAGACACAGATCCTGTAAAGTGGATCAGGCTGCACAACTTCAGCCCTCTGCAGATGTGGGATTACAGCTCCCATAATCTCCGGTGCTTTTCCACAGTGGTTGGGGATGATGGGAGTTGTAGTCCAAGAACAGCTGGAGGGCTAAAGGTGTGCAGCCCCACAATGTAATGTAATGTAAAACTTTATTTCGGTCGTAGACCAGCAATACAACAATATTAAAATAATAATGATAATAACAATAATAAGATGATAATATAAAATCAGACTACATTTATACGCATTTGGCATATTATATAACAATATTTGGCCACAATATGAATAACATCCGGATTAGGATTAGTGAGCAAATAGTTTAAATAGAAATCCTCTCCACGACCCGGAAAATTAATCAAAAGTGGGGCAATTTGTTGGCGTCTTATGTCTCTGTAATATTCACAATGCAGTAAAACGTGAGCAGTTGTTTCAACGTTACCAGATCCACAAGGGCATAATCTTGATGCGTATGGTATACCCTGGAATCTCCCATGGAGCACAGCTGTTGGGAGAGCATTTACACGGGCAAGTGTTAGAGCTCGTCTAAATTTTGGAATTAAAATGCTACTTAGATATGTAGCAGGCTTGAGCTCGGTGCACCTATGTAAATGCTACTCGGTAACTTTGCATGATCCATCTGCAACTCCACGTCATGGATACATTGCACAATTTCTCTTCTGGCCTGATCAAAACCTAATCTAATAAAATTATCATGAGAGAATCCATATAATAGAAGTTTTTCTGTAATTGCCAATTTCCAATTGGATCTAAAGGAGTCTTCCAAAATTAAATGCACTAAACCGACTTTCGTGAAAACCAATTTTAACCAGTAGAGTATGATAGATCTCCAATAATGTGATTCAAATCTAACCAGACCCACCTCCTTTCTAATAACAGTATTTGGGACACAACATGGCAGCTGTAATATAGTTCTTATGAACTTAGTTTGCAGTGTTTCTAACGGAGCAAAATTACTAAATGGGCCCAATTGTGCACCATACATTATCTGAGGATACACTTTGGCCAATAGTAATTTTATTGCAACAGGGATGTACAAAGCTCCCCGTGAAAAATAAAATGATTTGATCAGATTGATTGATAATTGGGCGCTCTGAATAATATGTTTTTGATGCGCAATACGGGAACCAGATGAGTGGAATACAACACCTAAGTATTTATAAGATTGAACTTGTTCAATTGTGTTCCCCTTCATGTGCCAGGTATATCTCTTTGGCCGTTTAGCAAACACCAAAACTTTTGTCTTTTGGTGGTTTACCTCTATCATCTCTCTGTTACAAAATGAACTTAATTGTGCTAGTGCTCGATGTAGTCCTATGGGCGTCTGGGATATAAGGATCATATCATCTGCATACAGCAGGACTGCAATGTGTTTCTGTGCCAGTTTTGGAGGGTGCATAGACATGTCAGATAAACAGCTCACCACTGAGTTGATATAGATGTTAAATAAAGTAGGTGCCAAAATACAACCCTGCTTTACCCCTTTACTAGTTGGAACATCTGACGTTAAATAACCATACTGGTTGCAGCGGACCCGCAATCGAGACTTCTCATATAGTTTATAAATTAATAATAGTAATCTCTTATCAATTTCCAAATCTATTCGTTTTTGCCAGAGCCTGTCTCTTGATATGGAATCAAATGCCGATTTCAGATCTATAAATGCAGTATAAAGTGCAGCACCCGACTTAGCTGTATATTTTTCAACAAGATAATGGAGGGTCAGGGCATGTTCTGTAGTAGATCGACCTGTTCGAAAGCCAGCCTGTTCAACTGCAAGAATGTTCTTTTCCTCAATCCAGTCCACCAGCTTAATTGCTAAGTGTTTAGCATAAATTTTACTAATCACACTCAGGAGGCTTATTGGCCTATAATTTGCAGGATCACTCTGTTTACCTTTTTTGTATATTGGGACTATTATCGCCATTCCCCATTGTGGTGGAATTTTTGCCGTATTATCAATAAACGTGAACAGTGAGGCTAAAACTGGAACCCACCAGTCTAGGTTAGACAGAATCAACTCTATAGTAATATAATCGGTTCCAGGGGCTCTTCCTTTTTAAAATTGTCTTACAAGACCTTCTACTTCCGAGCAGGAGACCGAGTCCCATCTTGGGGGGTCAGTTATATATGCCTCGACATTCACCGTTATGGCGTCATTTCGTCTATACATTTCGTGAAAATGATTTTCCCATTTATCAGCTGGAATTATACAATCAGGTAAAGTGGGGGCTATTCCTAATGAAGGTGCTACCAAGCGCCAAAAGGTGCTTTGATTTTTCAGTTTGGCCGCTTCTATTAACTCCTCCCCTCTCTGTATCATCCATTGAGATTTCTTTTGCTTTAATAGTCTCTTATATTGCCCTACAGCGGAGTCACTCCCCATCATTGGGGTTTCCATCTCTCAAAGCATGGTGATACAGATGAAAAAGGAGGAAATGGGCAGAGGCTGTGTGCCCCGGAAGGAATGTGGTATTATTGTCAGTCTGGGGAAAGGAGGGACATTGCACAGTGTTACCAATCGAGTGCCAAGAAGGAAACCATCAGCTACAGCCTGCACTGAAGCTTCTGGGGGCTCCCAGAGCATGGTCTAAAAGCACTTGTTACAGCCATCTTGGTGATGCTAAGCAGGATTTGGTGTGGTCAGTGCCTGGATGGGAGGCTCAAGGATGCCACTTTTGGGGTTGGGGCCATAGATCAGTGTTGGAGCATCCGCCTTGCATGCAGAAGGCTGCCGTTTCAGTCCCTGGCAGCATCTCCAGGTAGGGCTGGGGAAAACTCCAGCCAGAAGCCCTGGAGAGCTGCTGCCAGTCAGAGTAGACACTATTGAGCTGGATGGACCAAGGGTCAGACTCTGTCGAAGGCAGCTTCCTGTGTGTTCCTAAAAGAGTGCCACGTCCCCCGTCAGTTTTCATTCAGACAGAAGGGTTTCTGAGGACTCAGGGAAGCACATGCTCTGAGAAATAAGAGCTTCCAGTTCAAAAACCAAGAGACCACGAATTGCAAGAATGCAGCAGAAGCTTTATTGAGAATGTGAAGGAAATGGCATCATATTAGAGGCGGCTGGGAGACAGAAGGAAACTGATGAATTCATTTTGAGGACAGCAGAGCAAAGTAGTGGGAGAAGAAGGGCGCCCAGAGCTCTCAAAGTCCAGGCCTGGATTTCAGCGATTCTTCAGTCTCAGGGTTGTCGGTTCCTGGTCCTTATGATCAGTCCTTTGCAGTTATTGGGTCTATCGGCAGATGCTCCCACAGGGTCCCAGGAGAGAGCTTCTTCCAAGATATCCACCCCTCCCCCGGCTGAGAGCTCCGTAACCCAGACTCCCCTGGGCACCTGCTCCTACTATCCCGGAACCCCCAACGGCACAGGGAGTGATGCCTCCCACGGAGACCCGCTCTCAGCTAGGTAACAGGATGGGTCCTGGGATGGTCACCGAGATGGAGGGAGGCTGCCGAAGCCTCCTAATCCATAGCCAAGGCCACCAAAGCCACTGCCAAGAACGCCATAGCCAAGACCTGCGGAGCCAAAACCCATCACTGGGCTAGAGGCACAAGATGGGACGGTGCAGGCTGGTCCACAGAAAGACATTGCTGAGATCTCTGAAAGTATAAGCATGCATATGTATTCAGTACTTGGTTTGGGCCCGTTTTGCAGCAATTACTGCCTCAGTACGGCGTGGCATGGATGCTATCAGCCTGTGGCACTGCTGAGGTGTTATGGAAGACCAGGATGCTTCATTAGCGGCCTTCAGCTCTTCTGCATTGTTTGGTCTCATGTCTCTCATCCTTCTCTTGGCAATGCCCCATAGATTCTCTATGGGGTCAGGTCAGGCGAGTTTGCTGGCCAATCAAGCACAGTACACTGTATACTTTTCAGAGGACCGATATTGTTCTATTCTTCAATCCTTGTCTTCTTGGTTCCATGTTATTTTCTAATTTTCTGAGATTGTGGATTTGGGGTTTTCATGAGCTGTACGCCATGATCATCACAATTATATCAAATTAAGGCTTGACTTATCTCGCTTTGCATGTAATGCGTCTGTCTCATATATCAGTTTCACCTTTTAATTTGCATTACTGAACTTAATGGACTTTGGCACGATATTCTCATTTTCCGAGTTTCACCTGTATATTTCAACTTAAGTCAGCAGAATGCTATTCCAGGATCACCCAGATCCATAAAAGAACAGGTGAGATGGCCACAATGCTGTGATCACACACATAACAATGTCAACCATATGGATTCATTAGGCAGATGAGTGTTTTCTCTGGTCCCTAATGAGCATGCCGGGAACAAGGGTTGACTCCTTGCTAATGGGCCTTAAGGAATGGCAGAAAAATGCTTAGCTCTGCCTCTCCTGATCTCTTCAGAGAGCTGAGCCTCCTTGCTGAAAGAAAGGAGACCAGCTGGGGAGAGGATCAAGGAGAGAGCGCTGTACTTGGAGAATGGAATCGTTCATGGGATTAGATAGTGACAAGGGATCCCTATGACTATGTGTTGCCCTTCCAGGAGAGGCGGGGAGGGGAGGGATTGGTGAAGTGACGTGATAAGAGTCAGTTGCCTCATTTGACAAATCGGAGAAGGATCGGAAGGGTGCTGAGTTCTTGGCATGAACCACAACACAACATAGACCCCAGAGGAAGAGGCTGTTGTGATCCCCGAGTCTGATCCCCCCAGCCAAGACATACCCTGAGGAGGTGAAGGGAGAAGCAATATGAAGTCATCTGGCTTCAGGACTAAGGGGCCCTGTATCTCCTGAACCCCTTTGTTGGCCTGAGGATGCCCCCTTGCCCTCTTTGTTGTCCTCCAGCTCAGGAGGAGGAGAGCTGGTCTTAATAAGCTACACGAGAACATAAGAATAACCCTGCTGGATCAGGCCCAAGACCTGTCTAGTCCAGCATCCTGTTTCACACATTGGCCCACCAGATGTCTCTAGGAAGCCCACAGGCAGGAGGTGAGGGAACACCCTTCCTCTTGCTGAAGCTCCCCTGCCACTGGTCTGATGGGAGTGAGCATGAATTGTCTCCTCTGCTAAGCTGGGTCTGCCCTGGTTTGAATTTGGATGTGGGACTACATGGGAGAGCTATCTGAGGTAGGATGGGGGTCATAGCTCCGTGGAAGAGGATCTGCTTCACCTGCAGAAGGTCCCAGGTTCAACCCCTGGCAGGGCTGGGAGAGACACATGCCTGAAACCTTGGAGGGCTTCTGTCAGTCAGTGTAGACCAGGGATTCTCAATGTTGGATCCCCAGATGTTATTGGACTTCAACTCCCATAATCCCCAACCAAAGGCCACTGGGGCTTGGCTTTATGGGAGTTGAAATCCAATAACATCTGGGGACCCAACGTTGAGCATCCCTGGTGTAGACAATATTGTGGATCAAGGGTTTGACTCAGAATAAGGCAACATCCTAGATTCCTAAGAGGAGGTTGAAGCTGTGCCAGCTCCATCATCATCACTTGTGGTTCAGCTATGCTGCAGCCAGTGACCACAAAAGGTGTGGGCATCTTAAGGTTTCCAGCACTCCCGACCAGGGATATGGCTAGGGTCAGGTTAGCAAGTTGGCAAGGTTAACCAAGAGTTGGACCATGAACGTTGGATGTGTGCCCAACATGCTGAACTCTGAAGAAACAGCTGAACAAGAGTACTAGTTTGAGGAAGGACTTTATTCCCTGAAGCCTGAGGGTACAGAAGAAAAGATCAGAGTGGGAAGTGATCACAAAAAAAGTCGCAATTGCATGGATTCATTAGGCAAATGAGTACTTTCTCTGGCCTCTAATTAGCATGCCTGCAACAAGAGGGGGCCTCCTTGCAAATGGGCCTTGAACACCCCAAGGCATGGCAGAAAAACGCTTTGCTCATTTTTCTCTTATCTCCCAAGCTCTGCAGACAGCCAAGTCACCTTGCTACAAGAAAGGAGACCTGGGGAGAAAAGAAAGCACCGTGCTTGGAAAATGCAACCAGATAAGAATTACATCCCAACAAGGGACCTGTGTGACCATGGAAGAACCTTCCATGAGGGGTGGCGAGGGGATACAGGTGCCTCAGCTGGCAAATTACTGGGGTGCCAGAAGGGTGCCAAGATGTTGACGTGACCCCTGAGCCTGACCCCAAGTGGAGGATCAAACTCTGAGACAGACCCCGAGGACTCAGAGCAAGAGGTTGCTGTGATCCCTAAGTCCGATCCTCCACAATCCAAGACAGACCCTGAGGATGCAGGGGGAGAAGCTGTATGCAAGGCTCCCTTGCTCCAGGACCCGGGGGAGATGCATCTCCTGAGCCTTCTCTTCAATCCAAGGATGCCCACCTAGCCTTCAACATCCTCCTCCAGCTCAGGAGGAGGAGAGCTGGCCTTGTGGTCACTGACTGATTGATGAAGTGCCGTCAAGTCGGTCTCAACTCTTAGCGACCACATAGATAGATTCTCTCAAGGACGATCTGTCTTCAAGTTGACCTTTAAGGTAGGGATGTGCACAAATCGCTTTTTTTGTTTCGGTTTGTACCCGAATCAAATCACCCCAATTTGTTTTGGGTTCAAATAAGCCCCCTCGAATCACCCCAGATTCGATTTGTACCCGAATTTTGCAAATGTGAATCTGAATCGATTCGGGGCAAAAAAGGGGTCCCAGGGGCAAATGACTCTCAGTAGTGCATTCACTGCTGTCGTAACCACGTCAAGGTGTTCCGATGCAAGGTGTTATGAGCCCTATTTCCCAAACGTAGAGGATTCTACCATTCAAAACCCTCTGTGCACTATCTAGTGACCCCCCAACCCAGTTCCTCTTGAGGAAATACTAGCTATTGCTTGAAGTACAGGGGTTATTATTACTCACGAATACAGAACAGCATAACACCATAGATTGTGAGCCCTTTGGGGAGAGGGGTCCATCTTATTTATTTGTTATTTCTCTGTGTAAACCACCCTGAGCCATTTTTGGAAGGGCAGTATAGAAATTGAATAAATAACAAATAAATAACATGGACAGCTGTTTTCGGGAGACAAATAGAGCTTCCTTGCAAAGAAGTTTCCAAAATGAATGGTGGGACAATTTAGCTTGTTTTCATCATTGGGTAATGAGGGCGATTAAAACCTAGCCAGGGTGTGTGTGTTGCAAAAAACTCATCGTCATCAGATTCAGATCATGCATTCCTGCAAAAGGGAGCATACGTGACTTTTGAAGTGCTTTGATGAGCTCCAGTCCCTCCCTGAGGTGTTTTAAGTGGTTCGCTCGACAGCTTGGAGACTGAAGCCAGTCAGGTTGAGGTCGAAAAGTTGACTGCAAAATAAATAGGCATTGGGTGGTTAACATGGCATCAAAACAAATAGCTTAGCTATTATTCACTCTTTCTGTTTGGTAAACTCATTTTGGCCCAGGGGATAAAGAAGTGTCAGCAACAACCCAATAAAAGGATAGCTGGAGTGACGAAGCATCCTAACTGCAAGGCAGGCTGGTGGACCTCTATAAAAGCTGTGCATTCCCTCTGTCCTTCCATCAGCTTCATTCGAGTCTTCTGTCTTCACTGCATCTTCTCAGAGAAGCCGGTAAGTCCATTTTCTTGGTGGTGTTTTGATAGAGTCTCGTTGACACAGAGCTTGGTGGATCTTCCACCTTGAGTCTTCTGTTCTTCAGAATATGGAGCGGTTGACAGCTAGTCTAGGATTAGTGTGCCACTGAATGCCAGGCAATGGGGAGCAAAAGTGGGAAGGGGCTATTTTCTTTTTGCCAGGCTTTGTGGACCTCCCAATGGTATCGCGTCTGCTGTTGGAAACAGGAGGCTGAACTGGAAGGATTTTGGTCTGATCCAGCAATTCAGTTATGTTCATTCTCATAGAAACATAGAAAACTGCTTAGACTGAGTCTGACCCTTAGCCCCGCCAAGCGTCAGTAATGTCTACACTGACTGGAAACAGCTCCTCGAGGTTTCAGGCAGGAGACGCTCACCCCCCAATTAAGAGATACCAGTTGTTTGAACAAGGAAAGGTGGACATTTCTCAGCTTGATGTGTACTCTCTCAAGACAATCACAATCCTTTCTGCTTCTATGTTGGGTCTCTTTGAGGATACGTTCCCAGGAGAGACATTGGAGAATTTTCTCTGATGGTTTTGTCACATCCCTGAGTGAAGCTCAGTTCACCGTAATGTGATGCTCAACCATTTCTGTTTCAGACTCGCCTCCACCTCCTCAGCAATGTCTTTCTGTGGACCAGCCTGCATCGTCCCATCTTGTGCCTCTGGCCCAGTGGTGGGTTTTGGCTCCGCAGGTCTTGGCTACGGCGGTCGTGGCAGTGGCTTTGGTGGCCTTGGCTATGGATTAGGAGGCTTCGGCT
This sequence comes from Hemicordylus capensis, assembly GCF_027244095.1. Taxonomy (NCBI): domain Eukaryota; kingdom Metazoa; phylum Chordata; class Lepidosauria; order Squamata; family Cordylidae; genus Hemicordylus; species Hemicordylus capensis. Next base: position 21,436,692 of record NC_069670.1, on the reverse strand, counting down.
ATGGTGCTGGTGCTGGTGCCTTGGGCGCTGTAGGAGGCAGCACAAGCTCTGGAGAGCTCGGTACACTGGCCGGGGTAAACCCTCAACCCATCAACCAGATCCCCGAAGTAGAGATTGTGGCCCAGCCTCCCCCCTTCTTGGTGACCCTCCCAGGACCCCTCCTGTTCCCTAGGTGAGAGCGGGTCTCCGTGGGAGGCATCACTCCCTGAGGCTGAGGCACGGCTGAAATACAGGTCTGGACTTTGAGAGCTCTGGGCACCCTTCTTCTCCCACTACTTTGCTCTGCTGTCCTCAAAATGAATTCATCACTTTCCTTCTGTCTCCAAGCCGCCTCTAATATGATGCCATTTCCTTCACATTCTCAATAAAGCTTCTGCTGCATTCTTGCAATTGGTGGTCTCTTGGTTTTTGAACTGGCAGCTCTGATTTCTGGGAAGAGCTGCTTCCCTGAGTCCTCAGAAACCCTTCTGTCTGAATGAAAACTTACGGGGGACGTGGCACTCTTTTAGGAACATACAGGAAGCTGCCTTCGACAGAGTCTGACCCTTGGTCCATCCAGCTCAATAGTGTCTACTCTGACTGGCAGCAACTCTCCAGGGCTTCTGGCTGGAGTTTTCCCCAGCCCAACTGGAGATGCTGCCAGGGACTGAAAGGGCAGCCTTCTGCATGCAAAGCGGATGCTCCAACACTGATCTAAGGCCCCAACCTCAAAAGTGGCATCCTTGAGCCTCCCATCCAGGCACTGAGCACACCAATTCCTGCTTAGCATAACCAAGGTGGCTGTAACAAGGTCTTTTAGACCATGCTCTGGGAGCCTCCAGAAGCTTCAGTGCAGGCTGTAGCTGATGGTTTCCTTCTTGGCACTCAGTTGGTAACGCTGTGCAATGTCCCTCCCTTCCCCAGACTGACAATAATACCACATTCCTTCCGGGGCACCCAACCTCTGCCCCTTTCCTCCTTTTTCATCCGTATCACCATGCTTTGAGAGATGGAAACCCCCATGATGGGGAGTGACTGCGCTGTAGGGTTCAACAGTGTGAGTTGAGAAGGCCCAGATTCAGATCTCACTTTTGCTATAGATTCACTTGGGGGCTTGAGCAAGGGACTCTTTCTCAACCTATTATTATTTAATAATAATAATTTAAGAGAGCACCTTCTTCATTACAAGCCCCATCGCCCATTGAGGTCCATCTCTGAGGAGGTCCATCTCCAACTCGTTTGGTGGCTACACAGAGACGGGCCTTCTCAGTCGCTGCCCGGAGATTGTGGAATGTGCTCCCTGCTGAGATACGGTCCTCCCTCTCTCCGGTAATTTTCAAAAAACACCTGAAAACCCACCTTTTCGCCCAAGCTTTCTCAGCTTCCTAATATTTTGGGTTTTAATCTCTGGTTTATTTTTAAATTGTTACATTGTTTTTAAGATTTTGTAGGATGCAAAAACCCCGCTAGCATGCAGTAGATTTTGCTGAGGTGACATAGGTGAAGGATTGGAACCATTCAATGGAGGGAGGAGCAATGTGGTAACTTACTACTAACACTCCACTGCAATCAGGCCCATAGCCACTAGAGGGCAGTCACTCCCAAGAAGCAGCCGTCCCTCCATCCTTACTGGTCCACACTGGGAAGACCTGTTTATTTCAAGAACCAAAGGGAGCATGTTCTGAACATACTCCGTGGACCGAGGACTCCAGCTGCTGGGGAAACCAGCAGCGAAGGAAGTCTATTGCTTTTTGACAATGTGTCACAGTTTCGATGCCCTGCGCACAAGGGCAGATTCGACTGGTCATAGGAATTTTAGGGTACCTTCCCTCCAGTACAGCATATGGAAGTGTGTTAAATCATGCCAGGGAGAAGGCACTTCTCTGGGACAAGGTAGTTAAATTCTTTATATAGTGGTCTGGTTTATGGTAATTTGTGAAACTACCAAGAAAGTTTCTTGCAGAAATTAGTGCCAGGTTGCTCTGCTTTTCAGTGTCTCCTATACATTGTTTTATAAACCTAGCAGCATCAAGAGGTTTGCCCAGAGGCATTAGAAATTGAGGGGAGCATTCAGGTTTGTACAACATAGCATAGATTTGTTACGCCAATTAGAATGGGAGCTGTCTTACAAAACAACGGGGATTCGTCTTTTAGAGTTGAAGATGATTTTAATCTAACGGTTGAATACATGGATCCAAACCTTGGACTCCACTCTTGTTAGGCTGGCCTCCACTCATAGAATGACATTGGGCACACATCTGGGGGCCGAGAATAGAACACACAAGAATTTTGATTGGAACTTCTCCATTTGTTTAAAGGTATGCAGAGCACAAATAGCAGCACCATACACCAACTGTGAGAGCACTTTAGACTCATAAGCCTTAACTGCAGCAGCTGTTCAGTGGCCATCTCTCTGGAAGAAGAACTTTAAGATAGCAGAGGCCCTCTTCTGAGTGTCAGTTGCAACATGCTCACAGTGGTAGAAAATACTGAGCTAGATGGACAAAGGGTCTGACTTGGCAGAAGGCAGCTTCCTATCTTCCGATGGATGGTGGGGGTCCCACAGGGTCCCAGGAGAGAACTTCTTGCAAGATATCCACTGCTCCACTGTGGACATTGCAAAAAACTCATCGGTAATGAGTAGTGATTGAAACCCATCGGTAATGAGAGTGATTGAAACCCAGCCAGGGCACGTACCGCGGGCACTGCAAAAAACTCATCATCATCACATGCAGATCACTCATTCCTGCAAAAGGGAGAATGGGTGACTTTTGAAGTGCTTTAATGAGCCGCAGTCCCTCCCTGAGGTGTTTTAAGTGGTTCACTAGAAACTGAAACCAGTCAAGTAGAAGTCGAAGAAAGGAGACTGTGAGATAAATAGGCACTGGGTGGTTAACATGGCATCAAAACAAATAGCTTAGCTATTTTTCACTCTTTCTGCTTGGTAAGCTGTTTTTGGCCCTGGGGATAAAGAAGTGTCAGGAGCAAGGCAATAAAAAGTTAGCTGGAGTGATGGAGCATCCTAACCGCAAAGGAGGCTGGTGGACCTGTATAAAAGCTGTGCATTCTATTGTATCTGTCCATTTCTCTAGCAGGGGGCCTAGGTTGGGCTGTCACTCCCTGCAGATGTGTGGGGAACCTACTTTCGAGCATTGTATGGGATGTCTGCCGCTGAAGGAATGCCCCTTTCCCTGTAGAATTTCTACCAAATTGGCACTCAGTTTCCCTCAAGGAGGTCTTTAGTTTAGTAACCCAACACAATCCGGGTAAGACCCCATGGTTGGATCATATACCCTCTGCACTGTTCAAATCAAATTTGAATGGTGGGCTCCTGTATTTGCAAGATTCTTTACTTATATGGACCGTACTGCCTGTATCCCTGAGGAGTGAGGTACAACGATGATTGTTTCCATCTATAAGGAAGGCCAACACTCTGACCCTTCTCATTATTGACCAATCAGTCTGTTGAGCATTATTCATAAATTATATTCTAGACATCTATATGTTAACCTCACGGACTGGTTGGAACAGGAGAACATACTAAGGGAGGAACAGGCGGGGTTTATGTCCATTCGGATGACTCTTGATCAGGCCCAAGTTCTACAACATCTGGCTGAAAAGTATTCACCTCTGTATGCAGCTTTAAAGGCAGGGTTTGACTCCATTTCTAGGGAGCGCGTGGGGAGTAAACTTGCCAATTCCTCCATTGATCGTAAGCTGCTTCTCCTTTCCTGAGATGCTGCCAGTCAGTGTAGAAAATACTAAGCTAGATGGACAAAGGGTCTGACATGGCAGAAGGCAGCATGCTATGTTCCGATGGGAGGTGGGGGTCCCACAGGGTCCCAGGAGAGATCATCTTCCAAGATATCCACCCCTCCACTGTGGACATTGCAATTTGGTGCATTTTAATAATTCGGTAATGAGAGTGATTGAAACCCAGCCAGGGCACGTAACGCAGGCATTGCAAAAAAGCTCATCATCATCACATGCAGATCACTCATTCCTGCAAAAGGGAGAATGGGTGACTTTTGAAGTGCTTTAATGAGCCACAGTGCCTTCCTGAGGTGTTTAAAGTGGTTCATTCGAAACTGAAACCAGTCAAGTAGAAGTCGAAGAAAGGAGACTGTGAGATAAATAGGCACTGGGTGGTTAACATGGCGTCAAAACAAATAGCTTAGCTATTTTTCACTCTTTTTGCTTGGTAAGCTTTTTTTGGCCCAGGGGATAAAGAAGTGCCAGCAACAACCCAATAAAAGCTATAGGCGCTGTAGGAGGCAGCACAAGCTCCAGAGAGCTTGACACACTGGCTTGGGTCAACCCTCAAACCATCAACCAGATCCCCACAGCAGAAGTCACGATCGTGCCACCTGGCTCCCTCCTGACCATCCCAGGACCCATCACGTGCGCTAGCTGTATGCCGGTCTACGTGGGAGGCATCATTGCCATTGGAGGTTCCAAGATTGTAGGATGAGGAGCCTGGGGATGTCTGGGTTACAGAGCTCTGGGCCAGTGGAGAGGTGGATATCTTGGAAGAAGCTCTCTCCTGGGACCCTGTGGGAGCATCTTCCAATAGACCCCATAACGTCCAACGACTGATCATAATGACCAGGAACCGGCAACCCTAAGTCTGAGGCATCGCTGAAATCCAGGCCAGGACTTTGAGGGGACTGGGTGCCCTTCTTCTCCCACTACTTTGCTCTGCTATCCTCAATATGAATTCATCGGTTTCCTTCTGTCTCCCAGCTGTCTCTTCCCTGAGTCCTCAGAAACCCTTCTGTAAGAATGAAAACTTATTCAGCTTCCATATATTTTTGTTTTAATCTCTGGTTTATTTTTAAATTGTTAAATTGTTTTTAAGTTTTTGTATATGTTTTTAACTGGTTTTATGCCATTGGTAACCGCCCATAGATGAAAGTTGGGGGCGGTGTACGAATTTGCTAAATCACTCACTCAATCAATCAATCATACGCAGGACCACAGCTGCACTCTGGGGAGGATGCACACCTACCTCGCTAGCATGCGGTAAAGTTTGCTGAGGTGACGTAGGTGAAGGATTGGAACCATTCAAAGGAGGAAGAAGCAATGATGTGGTATCTTACTACTAACACTCCACTGCAATCAGGCCCATAGCCACTAGAGGGCAGTCACTTCCAAGAAGCAGCCATCCCTCCATCCCTACCGGCCCACCCTGGGAAGACCTGTTTATTTTCAGAACCAAAGGGAGCCTGTTCTGGAACATACTCCTTGGACCGAGGACTCCAGCTGCTGGGGAAACCACCAGCGAAGGAAGTCTCCCTCCAAAGAGCATTTTTATTGAAAACCACTCCCAGGTATTTAGAAGTCCTTACCTGATCTATTGATTGATTAAGTGCCATCAAGTCGTGTCGACTCTTAGCAACCACATAGATAGATTCTCTCCAGGATGATTTGTCTTCAACTTGGCCTTTCAGGTTTCTCAGTGGTGCATTCATTGCTGTTGTGATCGAGTCCATCCACCTTGCTGCTGGTCATCCTCTTCTTCTCTTTCCTTCAACTTTCCCCAGCATTATGGACTTCTCAAGGGAGCTGGGTCTTCGCATAGTGTGTCCAAGTATGATAGTCTGAGCCTGGTCATTTGTGCCTCGAGTGAAAGTTCTGGATTGATTAAACTCCCCATTAATCCACCAGACATCTTTCTTAGTTAGTTTGTTTTTTAAGCAAAACTCATGATCTAAGACTTTTGGACATTTATAGATAAATAGTCTTCTTCTCATGTCAACAGATGTGATGATCTAGATAGAATAACTGCATCATCAGCATGAAGCAGAACTGTGATAGATTTACTGGCTAATTTAGGAGGGTGGGAATCTGGGTTATGCAAGAACGTAAATAAAGATTGAAAAGAAGAGGGGCAAAAATGCATCCCTGTTTGACTCCCTTCTGTGTGGGTACAGACAGGGTCAGATGTCATTGGACATTGCATCTCACCCAAAGTGAGGTATTCTCATGCAACATTCGGATAAGGAGAAAGAGCCGACCATCAATGGAGGAATTGGCAAATTTACTCCCCAAGCGCTCCCTAGAAATGGAGTCAAACCCTGCCTTAAAAGCTGCGTAAAGTGGTGAATACTTTTCAGCCAGATGTTGTAGAACTTGGGCGTGATCAAGAGTCATCTGAATGGACCTAAACCTCGCTTGTTACTCCCTTAGTATGTTCCCCTGTTCCAACCAGTCCGTGAGATTAACATATAGATGTCTAGAATATAATTTATGAATAATGCTCAGCAGACTATTTGGTCGATAATTAGAAGGGTCAGAGTGTTGGCCTTCCTTATAGATGTGAACAATCACAATCACCAGACAAGATGGGTCCTGGGATGGTGACGATGATGGGAGATGGCCAGATCATGACATCTACTGAGGGGATCTGGTTGATGGGCTGAGGGTTGACATCAACCTGGGTTTCAAGCACTGCGGAGTTTGTCCTGCCTCCATAGCCTCCAATGCCTCAAAGCCGCCGAGGCTTACAGAACCTGCAGAGCCGAAACCGACCACTGGGTTGGAGGGCGAGATGGGATGGTGAAGGCTGGGCCCCAGTAAGCCATTGTGGGAGGCAGACCTGAAAGAAAAGATGTGGACATGGAACGTTGGAGGGATTGGGAAATGGAAGGCGATTGCACTCTTTGGAGAGGGTCAACTTGATCATGAACATACAACAGCTCCCAGTTCCTGCTCTTTGCCTCGTCCAAATTCCAATCAAAATTGGGAAACCCTTTCTTCTTCTTCTTCCGAGGGTGGAACCAGTGTTTAGGGATCTCCATTTGTTCCCTGTTGATTACCAAATCATATCGACTACTTTGGACATGCAGTTTGCTATGGCTTTCGGTTTCTTCTGAATCTTTGTACTACCCCCCTCCCACTGTATTACCAATTCACTGAGCAAACAATACAAAACCAAAGCTATTTTTGTGACAGTTAAGCAGATAATGGGGATGGCAATCCCTTTGTGTCGTCTTCTGCTGTGGATACGGACCATCCACTGCAGAAACGCATATCATGGTGTGATGGGTCACCTCAAGGGCTGAAGTCTTGCAGCTCTGATCCACTTTCCAGGATCCGTGTCTCTTTTCTCTTCCCATAAAAACATGCCCACGATTTTCAGATGGACAGAAAGCCTATCTTGTGAAAACTGGGGCTGAATATAAAAACTGGAGAAGATGCTTGAGGTGGTTGAGATGGCATCTATTTATTCTTGAAAATTTACTGTTGATGTGTTAATCCTTGGGGAAGAAACCCCTCAAGCACAGTGGGAGATGGAGCCATTGTCAGGTCTGCCTTGCATGCCAAAGGTCCTCCGTTCAATCTCCAGCATCTCCACCAGGAAGGGCTGGGAAAGACCATGGAGACTTGGTCTCACCTGAAACCACAGAGAGACCCTGCCAGTCAGAGTAGGCAATACTGACCTAGATGTACCAATTTTCTGACTCAGTAGACTGCAGCTTATTATGTTAAAGTCTTGAAAGGCTGGCTCCAAAAGTTAGCCTTCCATTCACAGAATGTGTTCTTCTGAAAATGGAAGGAGTGTGCTATCAACAGGACTCCTTCTTCCATGAACCCAAAACTCTCCATGATCCACAGGGGGAGGTTGGCTTCAAAGGTACCTTCCTGTTCATCTAAGACACCTTTCCGTAAGTGGAAGGATTCTTCCATACACAGAAAAATCCTTTCTATGAGTGGAAAAACACACCTTTGGATCCAGCCTCGCCTTCAGTGCCAACCCCAAGAACCAATAAGAATAGAAGCTGGTCTAGAGAAGACTACGGGAAGAGAAACATACTAAATTCTCTGAAGAGCAAAAGTCAAGAGATGCTGTGAGAGTCGAGTGATCTGTTGGCAGGTCTTGGAAGAGCGAGTCCTTTTATACAGTTTTTGACAGCATCCCTAGTGGTTAGTGGTCAACAATTTAATTAAGATACATATTTGTTATACTATCAATACGTTACGAGCGATGGGTTCATTTCCATCTTGTTTTTGCTTGCTTATGCAGGGTAAGGTGAACAGGGGAGAACATCCTGATCTGAAAAAGGGACACCACCATGTCCTCATTTGAATTCACCACGGCATTTTATTTGATTAAGTAAATTGCATCAAGTGTTCATGCCAACCCCATGCTTTGTCATGAACCCTGCTGCCCATTAAGATCATCTCAAGAGGTTCGTTTAGGGTTGCCGCCAGCTCGTCTGGTAGCTAAATGGGACATGACTGGGACGTGACCGGGACGTGACCGGGACGTATCTCCATGTATGTTACTTAGATAGCTGCAACCACTAAACTCTGAACTCTGTAAGTGGAATGGTAGTTTCCTTAGTGCTTAGTGCTAAAGAATCACAGACCCCAACAAATTGTTTCATTCATCTCATCCTGACTCAGCTTATCTACCTGTAAATCAACCACTGATGGCCACTTCAGGAATCAACAAAAATTTGAAATCTACTCTTTGGGGTGTCCCACATTGTTTTGAATAGGATTTTAATGGAGTATATAATAAGGTTTCTTGATTTTTGGAAAGGGGCGTAGCAAGGTTGGAGTGGGCCCAGAGACAAGATTTTAAAATGTGCCCCCCCCCCGAAGTTCAGCTGGTGAATGAAGTAAAGAAATCTTAAATGAAGCTGAATAATGGTAACAAAAAGCATAGTAACATTTATAGATATAGATATAACACACCTATGTGTCACAATAGAACATCATCCTAAATTATTTTTTAAAAGGGTTTGTAAATTGTGGATGATGTAAGTCATTTATTGGTACTAGAGAAAGACATGCTGCTCTGGGAGCTCCAAGTCCTAACACCCACATCAATTTCAGAGAATGAATACAATTGAAGGAAGCCTGGGTGAGTGCATGGCTGGGGGAATCAGTCATGTTACTTGCCTCTGGGGGGCCCCCAAGGCAGTGGGCCCCCAGACAACTATCTCCACTTGCCCTATTATAGTTACGCCCCTGCTTTTGGAGATGTAATCTTGAAAACCATGTTTGTTTCAAAGGAATTAAGTCAGCAAAGAATTCTGATGACTGGTCAGTTAGCATATAAAACACAATCTAATGACCAAAGTTTCAACCGCATCAAAAAGCTGTGTCATGTTGAACCAGGAAGAAGAGGTTCAGAATGAAATTTCTCAGGGAGTTTTCCTGTATAGCCCCAGCTGTTGTTCTACTGAAATATCAACCAAAGAGAAATTCAGAATGAATATCATAGTTCCTCCCAAAGGGCGGAGGCAGGAACGGGGACGGGGACTTCTGTAAACCTTCAAGGGAAGCCTAAATTAATTTCTATAAAGGAAGGGGACATTTCACAGTGGGGTTCTGCATTTTTTTGACCCAGTCATCCCTTATGAAAAGTGACTCCCACACCCCACTTGGTGGTAGTTTGGATAGACTGTGAAATGGGACAAAAACAATTCATCCATTCAGAGTGAGGGCAAGAATCAATGCCCTCACTCTGATTTGGCTTCGGGAAATCACCACACAGCCAAATTTGATTGGCCATGTGGTAATAACCAAGCTGACAAGAGAATCCCTGATAGGTTGTCCCACCTCAGCAGCGAAAAGAAGAACTCTAATCTGAAAATCGCAGTTAAGCAGCTCCTGAGAAGGGGACGGTGAAGAGGAGTGCCCCTCGTTATTATGGTGACTGAGATGGGGGGGGGATATATTGTCTTGTCCCATGTCCTTGGTGGTAGGCCAATCCCCCTTCCAAGACCAATTCCTGCAAGCTTTCAAAATGTGTGGGGTTGGGGAGAAGGAAAGGCTTCCAGAAGCCTTCTCTTGAAAGGGAGGAGAATCACTCCTCGCAAAGCTTGGCAGGGCCAGATTGCACCCAAAGAGGCAGATATGAGGGGCATTTTACCACCCTGTTCATGCCCCAATCATCTGCCGCCTTAGGCAATTGCCTCCCCTTGCCTCATGAAAGGACCATTAATGAAAGAGAATCAAAAAATTAAAAAATTGGAAGAGGTGGGTCCTACATGCATACATTCCAGGAGCAGTAAAATGAGTATTGTGTTCTGAATGCGTCCCTCCTCTGTGAACCAGGACATGCTGAACGCTGCATGGGCATCGGCAGAACCAAATGTATTATTACATTTGAAATGTGATGCTATAAAACCAGAGATGAGGTTCATACTGAAGGAAGGCCATGCCCGTATTCAGGGCTCCTGACCTTCCTTTCTGTTCTTACCAACTTGTCCCAGTCAGAAAAACAACTCCGGTTGTTCCCAAATTATCTTCTGGAGAGAACGAGAAATGCCAGCTGCCCAGAGGGATGAACTGGGTTGATTTCAAGGAACTACAGAGGAACAGAAAATCATCATCTTATTCTCAGTCTTTTGCTTAAAGCAGCAGGAATTGTCTACAACAACAACAACAACTATTTATATACCGCTTTTCGACAAAAATTTCCAAAGCGGTTTACAGAGAGAAATAATAAATAAATAAGATGGCTCCCTGTCCCCAAAGGGCTCACAATAATAAACAAAGAAACATAAGATAGACACCGGCAACAGCCACTGGAGGTCCTGTGCTGGGGGTGGATAGGGCCAGTTACTCTCTCCCTGCTAAATAAAGAGAATCACCACGTTATAAAGGTGTCTCTTTGTCCAGTTAGCAGGGGAGTTCTACAGTATAACACATTGTCTATAACACATTGTCCATCTCCACCGTAAGGCCTAATTCAGTCATTTCTTGGACCCGACATCCCACAGAAAGAGAAATATCTGGATTACCCCCTTGAAACATATTACCTCAGTGCTGTTCCATATACACTTGCTTCTGGTTCTGAAGCCCAGTTCAGCACTGGTATTCATCCAGACTGCCTTAAATGATTTAGGAGGAATAGATCTGAAGGACAAATGCTTCCCACCATGTGATGCCCCCATACTGAGGCTGTTGGCATGACCAGAGCTCCCTGGGCAGGAGAGGGTTAAACCAGGGATTGGTTTAATTGGGGAACCATGCATGCATGTGTCAGTTGGGGAACCTTGAACTCACCTGACCTAGCTGTGCCGAAGCTGAGTAGCCCAGATTCGCTACCCAGGTTAAAAGGAAGGTAGGAAGGCAACCAAGACTGTCCTACCCTTTCTTTGGTTATCTGTGAGTACAATTTGACATAAATGTGGCTTGGGCTGCCAGCAGCCATGTTTCTCATAGAGTTCTACAGTACTGAGGTCTGACTCTTCTGTGCTCCATGTTGCATTATGGGATACTGGAGGACGGAGCTCAGATTTTCTTCCCTCCTGGAGAGCATGGCACCCCAGTCGTCTAGGGGGTTGGGTAAGGTCATACGACAGGCCTGAGGCATGGGCCTGTCTCCCCTCCAGCCCACCCCACACATGGTCGTGAGAACAGGCTCACTGTGTTGGTCATTGGTGCCTTCTCTGTGGTGACCCCGCCTCATTAACAGTGTTTCAGTGGGTCGCCCAGACGTTTTTCTTCCACTGTGGTTTTAGGCTGCAGTCCAAAATCGATTCCAGGAAAGCCTGAGAAAGACTCTTGTATGTACTCTCAAGAGCTGCTGCCAGTCGTTGTAGACAATATTGAGTCTAATGGACCGAAGTTCAGACTCAGTAGGTAACTGGGCAATGGGAATATTTTAACATTTGTTTGTTTATTTCTTTAACATATTTATATACCACCCAAAACGCAAGCCTCTGAGCAGTTTACGACAATACAATAAAAACAACAAATTAAAAGGTGAAAACATAACAATATGCAACATAATGTTGCTTTTAATTAAACTTTACATATCAAGCAAAATATCCAGCAGAGTTGTAATTACCATGAAAGCAATCAAAGGAAATTATTGAATTGAAAGGAACGAGTCCTACTCAGCAAATAATAACAGTTTTTTTTCTAGAATAATTTGTGCTAATGCAAGCAATCGAGGGAGAAGCTCAACAAGTCGCTAATTAAAGCTCTGGTCAAAAAGGGACTTTCCCCAAGGATAGGAAAATGGTATATAAGCATGGCCAGTTCCTTAGATTCTCCAACAGCTTTTCTTGACTTTCACCTTCTCACGTCTTCTCGGATAAGGTAAGTCAAACAGCACAGGGCAACTTCTTACATGGAAGAGAAACGCTGTGTTGAAAGATCTTGAGCTGATGTACAACATCAGATGTACTTGGACTCCGATCCTGGCTGGGGTTGCCTCTGAGGCTGGAAGTGGCCTATTGCCATAAGCTGGTAGCCATTGATAGACCTGTCCCCCATGAATTTCCCTAAGCCATCCAAGATGGCGGCCATCACTACCTCCCAAGGCCAGACCAGTGGTCCATCTAGCTCGGTACTGTCTACAATCTTTAAGATTTCATTTAAAATATTTGCATCAGAATATTTCTATTTGCAACAGAGCTGCCGCAACCAGAAATACCACTCATCTAAAGAGCCAAGGTTTTACTGGCTTTCTCAAAGCTGTAATGGAGATGGAGGAGTGGATCCTACTGGGAGAACATTCCCAAGTCTTGCTACATGCAATTTTAGAATATTTTTAGTTTTATTTTATTTAATATATTTCTATACTGCCTAAAACGCAAGGCCTCGGGGCGGTTTACAAAACAATAAAAACAGCCAATAAAAGATTAAAACATTTCAACACATTAAAAAGTTAAAACTCTTAAAACACAATTAAAACAATTAAAACAATTAAAACAGTATCTAATTAAAAGCCTGGGTGAACAAATGCATTTTGACTGCCCTTTTAAAAGTTGTAAGAGATGGGGAGGCTCTTATTTCAGTGGGACGTATGTTCCAAAGCCTTGGGCCAGCAATGTAGAATGCCCGTCCCCGAGTAGCCACCAGACGAGCTGGTGGCAACTGAAGATGAACCTCTCCAGATGATCTCAGTGGGCGATGTGGTTAATAGCAAAGAAGACATTCTCTTAAATACCCAGGGCCCAATCTGTTTAGGGCTTTATAGGTTGTAACCAAAGCCTTGTACTCTGCCCGGAAACTTACTGGCAGCCAGTGTAGATCTTTTAAGATAGGAGTGATATGGTCTCTCCGAGATGACCCAGAGACCAACCTGGCTGCCGAGTTCTGGACTAACTGCAGTTTCCAGACTATGTACAAAGGCAGCCCCACATAGAGTGCATTGCAGAAGTCAAGTCTGGCGGGGACCAGCAGATGTACTACTGTTCTGAGGCCATTTATCTGCACTATTTTATATTTTATGACAAATGATTTTGTCGTAAATGACAAAAGTATTATACGAGCATTTCTTAATTCATTGGGTTTTCTGTGTAGGGAGGGTTTCCATCGGGTACCAACAAAGGCCAACCAGATGCCTCCAGGAAGTCCAGAAGAGAAGCATGAAAGCAAAAGCCCCGGATCTCCCCTGTGACTGGGATAAGAGGCCCTAACTCGAAGGTAGATCATCTGCCTTGAATGCGGAACCCAGGTTCAATTCTTGGCAGTGTCTCCAGGTAGGGCTGAGAGAGACTCTTGCTCAAAACTTTGGCGAAGCCGCTGCCAGTCCATTCAGACAATACTGAGCTAGATAGACCAAAGGAACGACCTGGTATAAGGCAGCTTAATATGTTTCTGAGAAGGAACATAAAATAATAGCCCCTCTTTCCCCCCTGTGGCTGGCATCCAATGACACACAAAACCTGCACGTCATGTCAGCCTCACACTATGCTGAAGAACAACAGATTCAAGGTGGGAGAGCCACCAAGCTCTATAGCAACGAGACCCGATCAAAACACCACCAAGAAAACGGACTTACTGGCTGCTCTGAGAAGATGCAGTGAAGAAAAGTTGAATGAAGCTGATGGAAGGACAGAGGGAACACATAGCTTTTTCCTACAGGTCCCCCAGCCTCCCTTGTGGTTAGGATGCTCCAGCTAACATTCTCCAGCTAACCTCACTCCATGATGTCACTCCATGCTCCAGTTAATGTCACTCCAGCTAACATTCGGCTGGGTTGCTGACTCTTCTTCTTCCCAGGGAAGAAGTTCTTTCCACAACTTTGACTCAGTAGAAGGCAGCATCCAATGTGGATAGATACTATGTGGGTATCTTGAAAGGTGAGAATGAGGGCTGGGGAAACAGGGAAGTGCTAAGGAGTTACTACAGCAGCAACATCAGGAGGGCTCTGGTGGATTATCTCAATGGTGGGTTTAGTACAGCACCCTGTTTCCCAGATCAGACAATCAGATACTTCTAGGAAGCCAACCAGTAGAGTCAAAAAGCAATAGACTTCCTTCGCTGTTGGTTTCCCCAGCAACTGACGTCCTCAGTCCACGGAGTATGTTCTGAGCATGCTCCCTTTGGTTCTTAAAATAAACAGGTCTTCCCAGGGTGGGCAGGTAAGTTTGGAGGGACGGCTGCATCTTGGGGAGGAGTGACTGCCCTCTAGTGGCTATGGGCCTGATTGCAGTGGAGTGTTAGTAGTAAGCTACCACATCATTTCTCCTTCCTCCTTTGAATGGTTCCAATCCTTCACCTACGTCACCTCAGCAAACTTTACCGCATGCTAGCGAGGTAGGTGTGCATCCTACCCAGAGTGCAGCTGTGGTCCTGCAGATGATTGATTGATTGAGTGAGTGATTTAGCAAATTCATACACCGCCCCCAACTTTCCTCTATGGTTGGTTACCAATAGCATAAAACCAATTAAAAACATATACAAAAACTTAAAAACAATTTACAAATTTAAAAATTAACCAGAGATTAAAACCCAAAAATATTAGGAAGCTGATTAAGTTTTCATTCAGACAGAAGGGTTTCTGAGGACTCAGGGAAGAGGCAGCTGGGAGACAGAAGGAAATCGATGAATTCATTTTTAGGATAGCAGAGCAAAGTAATGGGAGAAGAAGGGCAACCAGTCCAGGACTTCAAAGTCCTGGCCTGGATTTCAACGATGCCTCAGATTTAGGGTTGCCGGTTCCTGGTCATTATGATCAGTCGTTGGACGTTATAGAGTCTATTGGCAGATGCTCCCACAGGGTCCCAGGAGAGAGCTTCTTCCAAGATATCCACCCCTCCACTGGCCCAGAGCTCCGTAAGCCACACCTCCCCAGGCACCTGATCCTACACCTCAGAACCACCAATGGCACAGGGATGCCTCCCACATAGACCGGCTTACAGCTAGTGCACGTGATGGGTCCTGGGATGGTCAGGAGGGAGCAAGGTGGCACGATCGTGACTTCTGCTGGGGGGATCTAGTTGATGGGTTGAGGGTTCACCCTGGCCAGGGTGCCGAGCTCTCCGTAGCTTGTGCTGCCTCCTACAGCACCTAAAGCTTTTATTGGGTTGTTGCTGACACTTCTTTAAATGAGCCCCTGGTGGCGCAGTGGTAAAACTGCCGCCCTGTAACCAGAAGGTTACAAGTTCGATCCTGACCCGGGGCTCAAGGTTGACTCAGCCTTCCATCCTTCCGAGGTCGGTAAAATGAGTACCCAGAATGTTGGGGGCAATATGCTAAATCATTGTAAACCGCTTAGAGAGCTTCGGCTATAGAGCGGTATATAAATGTAAGTGCTATTGCTATTGCTATTGCTATTTATCCCTGGGCCAAAATGAGCTTACCAAGCAGAAAGAGTGTAAAATAGCTAAGCTATTTGTTTTGACGCCATGTTAACCATCCAATGCCTATTTATCTCACAGTCTCCTTTGTTCGACTTCAACTTGACTGGCTTCAGTTTCGAGTGAAGCACTTAAAACACCTGAGGGAGGGACTGGGGCTCATTAAAGCACTTCAAAAGTCATCCATTCTCCCTTTTGCAGGAATGAGTGATCTGCATGTGGTGATGATGCCCGCGGTACGTGCCCTGGCTAGGTTTCAATCACTCTCATTACCAAATTATTAAAACGCACCAAATTGTCCCATTATTCATTTTGGACACTGCTTTGGAAGCTCCGTCTTTCAAAAACAGGTGTCCACGTTATGGTGTTCTGTACTCGTGAGTAATCATAACCCCTATACTTCAAGAAATAGCTAGTGTTTTCTCAAGAGGAACTGGGTCGGGGGGCAGCTAGGAAGTGCTCTGAGGCTTTTCAATGGGAGAATCCTCCCCATTTGAGCAATAGGGCTCACCTAACCTTGCTCAGAATCAAATCAAACACCTCCGGTTCCATCCGGACCAGTACTCCCCCCCCCCGCCGGCTGGTTTGCGATTCTTTAAAAAATATTAAAACAAATTTTATTACTTTCTGCCCCTTCAAGTGGTTTGTGTGTGTGTGTGTCCGCGAACATTCACCTGCCCACCACCAGATTCTAAAATCACTGCTGTGGCCCACAAGATTGGCCGGAGGGGGCAGGGGAAAGTTTGCCTATAGGAAGACCCCCGAAAGGGGCAGAAAGTAATTAATTTTTTTAAAAAAATATGAACCCCACACAGAGCGGATGGGAGGGGGGTTTCTGAAGGGTGCCGGACCAAAACTGGCCCACTTAGGTTAGTGTCTGGTCTGGACTCAAACCAACATGGGCCAGCCCATTCCGGGCACACCCCTACATGTGTTTCCGTGCACATCCCTCACCCTTAGTCCATCTAGCTACAGATGGTATCTGTCCATTCCTCTGGTAGGGATGGGCCCGGACAGGTCCAGAGGCTATTGTAAAGGCCTCCGGAGTGGTCCGGAGTGGTCCGGACTTGGGTGGTCTGGTTTGGGTGGGTGGGGAACTTACCCTCCTGCCGCTTTCCCGCTCTGGCGCCATAATTTCAGTAGTAATTGGGGAGGCAGGATACCTCCCTGCTGCCCCTTCCCTGCTGTTGCTATGAAAAACTCCAAGGAGTCCTTTGAGCGTGCGCATGTCACAGAGTTGTGAAGGATAAATACTCTTATATTTAATATATTTAATTATATTAATTAAATATAATTATATATTAATTATATTAATTATATTTAATATTTATACATAAATACTCTTCTTCTCATGTCAACAGATGTGATGATCTAGATAGAATAACTGCATCATCAGCATGAAGCAGAACTGTGATAGATATACGGGCTAATTTAGGAGGGTGGAAATCTGAGTTATCCAAGAGAGTAAATAAAGATCAAAAAGCAGTGGGGCAAAAATGCATCCCTGTTTGACTCCCTTCTGTGTGGGTACAGACAGGGTCAGATGTCATTAGACATTGCATCTCACCCAAAGTGAGGTGTTCTCATGCAACATTCGCATAAGGAGAAAGAGCCGACGATCAATGGAGGAATTGGCAAGTTTACTCCCCAAGCGCTCCCTACAAATGGAGTCAAACCCTGCCTTAAAAGCTGCATTCATCGGTGAATACTTTTCAGGAAGATATTGTAGAACTTGGGCGTGATCAAGAGTCATCTGAATGGGCCTAAACCTCGCCTGTTCCTCACTTAGTATGTTCTCCTGTTCCAACCAGTCCGTGAGGTTAACATATAGATTTCTAGAATATAATTTATGAATAATGCTCAACAGACTGATTGGTCGATATTTAGAACGGTCAGAGTGTTGGCCTTCCTTATAAATGGGAATAATCACTTTTGTATCCCACTCCTCCGGGATACAGGTAGTACGAACCATATAAGTAAAGAATCTTGCAAGTACAGGAGCCCACCATTCAACATTTGATTTTAACAGTGCAGAGGGGATCTGATCCAACCCCGGGGTCTTACCCGGTTTGAACTGGGCAGCTTTATATATTTCTGAGAAGGAACATAAAATATTAGCCCCTGTTTTCCCCCTGTGGCTGGCATCCAGTGACACACAAAACCTGCATATCATGTAAACCTCACACTATGCTTCATTGCAAAAAACTCATCATCATCACATACAGATCACTCATTCCTCCAAAAGGGAGAATGGATGACTTTTGAAGTGCTTTAATGAGCCCCATTCCCTCCCTGAGGTGTTTTAAGTGGTTCGCTCAAAATTGAAGCCAGTCAAGTTGAAGTCGAAGAAAGGAGACTGTGAGATAAATAGGCATTGGGTGGTTAACATGGCGTCAAAACAATGCTTCCAGTTCAAAAACCAAGAGAACACAGATTGCAAGAATGCAGCAGAAGCTTTATCGAGAATGTGAAGTTAATGGCATTATATGAGAGGCAGCTGGGAGACAGAAGGAAACCGATGAATTCATATTGAGGATAGCAGAGCAAAGTAGTGGGAGAAGAAGGGCGCCCAGTCCCCTCAAAGTCCAGGCCTGGATTTCAGCCATGCCTCAGACTTAGGGTTGCCGGTTCCTGGTCATTATCATGACTTCCACATAGACCGGCTAGCAGCTAGCGGAAAATGGGTCCTGGGAGGGTCCCGAAAATAGGGGGTGGCTGGATTTGGAATTCTGCTGCAAAGATCTGGTTGATGGATTGAGGGTTGACCCCATCCAGAGTGCCAAACTCTCTGGAGCTTGTGCTGCCTCCTACAGCACCCAAGGCGTGAGCACGAACACCAGAGCCAAGGCATCCATAATAGGCAAGGCCTCGAAAAACGGGGCCTAAACTGTAAAAACCACAACCAGTGGAGATGATAGACATTACTGGGGAGATGGAGGTGAGTCTGAAACAGAAATGAATGAACAACACATTACGGTGAATTGACATTCACTCAGGGATGGGACGGAACCCTCAGAGACATTTCTCCCAAGTTTCTCCTTGGTACCAATCCACAAAGACCCCCAACATAGAAGCAGAAATGTTTGTGACTGTCTTGATGGAGGATACTTCAAGCTGAGACATTTCCCCCCTTTCTTTGTTCAAGCCACCCAATGTTCAGGGTGGCAACTGGGGTTCCCTCTAACAGGGATTCCCAGATGATGTTGACTAAAACTCGCGAATCCCCAGCTGCAATTCCTCTTCCTTGGATATATTTGGATTTCTGGTCAACAACATCAGGGGGTTGCTGTTAGAGAAAACCCTGATGGGAACCCTCTTGTAAGGAGATGAGGACAGAGGGGTGCAAATGTGGCTTTTCAGTGTTTCTATGAGAATAAACATAAGAGAACTGCTGGATCAGACCAAAATCCTTCCAGTTCAGCCTCCTGTTTCCATCACTGGACAACAAGATACCATTGGGAGCTCGACAAAGCCTGGCACGAAGGAAATAGCCCCTTCCCGGTTTTGCTCCCCAGTGCCTGGCATTCAGTGCCACATTAATCCTAGCCTAGCTGTGAACTGCTCTATATTATGAAGAACAGATGACTCAAGGTGGAAGATCCACCAAGCTCTGTGTCAACGAGCCACCAGCCTCCCTTGCGGTTAGGATGCTTCATCACTCCAGCTAACCTTTTGTTGGGTTGCTCCTTTATCCTCTGGGCCAAAATGAGCTTACCAAGCAGAAAGAGTGAAAAATAGCTAAGCTATTAGTGTTGGCGTCATGTTAACCACCCAGTGCCTATTAAGCTCACAGTCTCCTTTCTTCGACTTCAACTTGACTGGTTTAAGTTTCGAGCAAACTACTTAGAACACCTCAGGGAGGGACTGGGCCTCCTTAAAGCACTTCAAAAGTCATCCATTCTCCCTTTTGCAGGAATGTGTGATCCGCATGTGATGATGATGAGTTTTTTGCAATGCCCGCAGTACGTGCCCTAGCTCGGATTCAATCACTCTCATTACCAAATTTTTAAAACGCCCAAATTGTCCCATTATTCATTTTGGACACTGCTTTGGAAGCTCCGTCTTTCAAAAACAGGTGTCCACGTTGTGGTGTTCTGTACTCGTGAGTAATCATAACCCCTATACTTCAAGCAATAGCTAGTGTTTTCTCAAGAGGAACTGGGTCGGGGGGCAGCTAGGAAGTGCTCTGAGGCACTTGAATGGGAGAATCCTCCCCATTTGAGAAATAGGGTTCACCTCACCTTGCATCAGAACATAGGAAGCTTCCTTCTACCGGTTCAGACCCTTAGTAGGGATGCACATGAACCTCTTCAGAGGCCCTTTTATGGGCCTCCAAACAGGTTCAAACATCAGGCGGTTCAAAGTTCAAAGGTGTAGGGTCACACATTAAGGGTGGGGGATGGTGTCCTTACCCTTCTCTCCACTTTCCCCCAATGCTTCCCCGTTTCCCTAATGCCCTGTTTCCTTTTTGGCTGGAAGTGGCCCGAAGCAGCTGGCACATGTGTGCCCGTCTGCACATCCAGCTAATTCTGGCCACTTACAGCTGAGGAGCAAACCGGGCAGTGCCCCGTAGGACTTGGGAAATACCTGGTGCCGGCGGGGGAAACAGAGGGTAGGGGTAAGTGCATTGTATAGGATGCCTGCCTCTGAAGGAATGCCCCTTTCCCTATAGAATTTCTACGGATTTGGCACTCAGTTTCCCTCAAGGAGGTCTCTAGTTTAGTGACCCAATCCAAACCTTTTAAGACCCTGGGGTTGGATCAGATCCCCTCTGCACTGTTAAAATCAAATGTTGAATGGTGGGCTCCTGTACTTGAACGATTCTTTACTTATATGGATTGTATTGCCTGTATCCCAGAAGTGTGGGATACAATGGTGACTGTTCCGATCTATGAGAAAGGCCAACACTCTGACCCTTCATATTATCAACCATTCAATCTGTTGAGCATTATTCATAAATTATATTCTAGACATCTATATGTTAACCTCACGGACTGGTTGGAACAGGAGAACATACTAAGTGAGGACCAGGCGAGGTTTATGTCCATTCAGATGACTCTTGATCAAGCCCAAGTTCTACAACATATGGGTGAAAAGTATTCACCACTGTATGCAGCTTTTAAGGCAGGGTTTGACTCCATTTCTAGGGAGCGCCTGGGGAGTAAACTTGCCAATTCCTCCTTTGATCGTAAGCTGCTTCTCCTTATCCGAGATGCTGCCAGTCAGTGTAGAAAATACTTAGATAGATTTACAAAGGGTCTGACTTGGCAGAAGGCAGCTTCCTATCTTCCGATGGAAGGTGGGGGTCCCACAGGGTCCCAGGAGAGAACTTCTTCCAAGATATCCACCCCTCCACTGTGGACATTGCAAAAAAATCATCAACATCACATGCAGATCACTCATTCCTGCAAAAGGGAGAATGGATGACTTTTGAAGTGCTTTAATGAGCTCCAGTCCCTCCCTGAGGGGTTTTAAGTGGTTCGCTCGAAACTGAAGCCAGTCAAGTTGAAGTCGAAGAAAGGAGACTGTGAGATAAATAGGCATTGGGTGGTTAACATGGCGTCAAAACAAAGAGCTTAGCTATTATTCACTCTTTCTGCATGGTAAGCTCATTTTGGCAAAGGGAATAAAGAAGTGTCAGCAACAACCCAATAAAAGGTTAGCTGGAGTGATGGAGCATCCTAACCGCAAGGGAGGCTGGTGGACCTTTATAAAAGCTGTGCATTCCCACTGTCCTTCCATCAGCTTCATTCAACTCTACTGTCTTCACTGCATCTTCTCAGAGAAGCCGGTAAGTCCATTTTCTTGGTGGTGTTTGGATAGACTCTCGTTGACACAGAGCTTGGTGGATCTTCCACCTTGAGTCTTCTGTTCTTCAGAATATAGAGCAGTTGACGGCTAGGCTAGGATTAGGATGCCACTGAATTCCAGGCACCGGTGAGCAAAACCGGGAAGGGGCTACTTCCATTTAGGCAGGCTTAAAGACGTCTCAGTCGTATCTTGTTGTCCACTGTTGCAAACAGGAGGCTGAACTGGAAGGATTTTGGTCTGATCCAGCAGTTCTCTTATGTTTATTCTCATAGAAACATAGAAAAGCCAAATCTGCACCCCTCTGTCCTCATCTCCTTACAAGAGGGTTCCCATCAGGGTTTCTCTAAGAGGAATCCCCTGATGTTCTTGACTACAACTCCAATTATCCCCAAGTAAGTGGCATTGCGGCTGGGGATTCGGCAGTTTTAGTCAACAACATCTGGGAATCCCTGTTAGAGGGAACGCTGGTTGCCACCCTGAACCTTGAGTGGCTTCAACAAAGAAATTGGGGGGATTTCTCAGCTTGAAGTATACTCCATCAAGACTGTCACAAACCATTCTGCTTCTATGTTGGGGGTCTTTGAGGATTGGTACCAAGGAGAAATTTGGGAGAAATGTCTCTGAGGGTTCCGTCCCATCCCTGAGTGAATGTCAATTCACCGTAATGTGTTGTTCATTCATTTCTGTTTCAGACTCACCTCCATCTCCCCAGTAATGTCTATCATCTCCACTGGTCGTGGTTTTCACAGTTTAGGCCCCGTTTTCAAGGCCATGGCTTTTATGGATGCCTTGGCTCTGGTGTTGGAGCAGGCGCCCTGGGCGCTATAGGAGGCAGCAAAAGCTCCGGAGAGTTCAGCACCCTGGCTGTGGTGAACCCACAACCCATCAACCAGTTCGACCCAGAAGAAGTCTCGCTCGGGTCACCTCCCCCACTCTTGACCGTCCCAGGACCCTTCACTGCATGTGCCATTGGAGGTTCCGGGATTGTAGGATCAGGTGCCTGGGGAGGTATGGGTTATGGAGATTTGAGCCAATGGAGGGGTGGATATCTTGGAAGAAGCTCTCTCCTGGGACCCTGTGGGATCATCTACCCATAGACGCCATAATGTCCAACGACTGATCATAGTGACCAGGAACCGGCAACCCTAAGTCTGAGGCATCGCTGAAATCCAGGCCTGGACTTTGAGGGGACTGGGCACCCATCTTCTCCCACTACTTTGCTCTGCTTTCCTCAGTATGAATTCATCGGTTTCCTTCTGTCTCCCAGCTGCCTCTAATATGATGCCATTTCCTTCACATTCTCAATAAAGCTTCTTCTGCATACTTGCAATCCGTGTTCTCTTGGTTTTTGAACTGGCAGCTCTGATTTCCGGGAACAGATGCTTCCGTGGGTCTTGGTAGCCCAGAAACCCTTCTGACTGTGACTGTGACTGGCAGGAGCTCTCCAGGGCTTCCAGCTGGAGTTTCCCCCAGCCCTACCTGGAGATGCTGCCAGGGACTGAAACGGCAGCCTTCTGCATGCAAGGCACATGCTCCATCACTGATCGATGGCCCCAACGTCAAAAGTGGCGTCCATGAGCCTCCCATCCAGGCACTGACCACACCAAGACCTGCTTAGACCTCACCCAGTCACACCCACCCCTGCTTTGGTGGATGGGCTGGACTTCTCTTGTCTGCCTGGCCCTATGCCAGGGCCTGCGGCCAGGCAGCAGTTGGAGGGAGGGCCTCCCCTACCAGGGAAGAAGGTTCCTCCCGTGGCAGATGTGGAGATGGTGGAGGTGCAGCCAGCTTCCAGGCTAGCCAAATCCATCTTGCTGCCCTCCCTGCATACTTCCCTGCTGCCCCGTTTGTTCTTCGGCAGGAAATGGCCAGAAGGAGCTGGACCTGAACATGGACACGCGCATGCCAGCTACTTTCAGCCACTTCCAGTCAAAGAGCAAATGGGGTGGCAGTGAAGTACGCTGCTGCCCCATAGGACTTGGGGAATACCTGGTGCCAGCAGGAGAGAAGTGGAGGGAGGGGTAAGGGCACCCTCCCCCACCATTAAGGTGCGACACCCAGCCACCATCGAGCCACCCACACCTGGTTCCATGCAGATCTCTAACTCTTAGTCCATCTAGCTCAGGATTGTCTACACTGACGGGCAGCAGCTCTCCAAGGTTTCAAGCAGGGATCTTTCCCAGCCCTACCAGGAGATGCTGCCAGGGACTGAACCTGGGACCTTCTGCATGCCAAACAGATGCTCTACCACTGAGCTTCTGTCACATCCGCGCAGTTAGGGAAACTCAAAACCTTTGTACATGAAGATCACTCAAGATTGTATCTGTCCATTCCTCTGTCAGGGGGCCTAGGATGGGCTGTCACATCCCTGCAGATGCATGGGTAACCTACTTTCAAGCATTGTATGGGATGTCTGCCCCTGAAGGAGTGCCCCTTTCCCTATAGAATTTCTACCAATATGGCACTCAGTTTCCCTCAAGGAGGTCTCTAGTTCAGTGACCCAACCCAAGCCAGGTAAGACCCCGGGGTTGGATCAGATCCCCTCTGCACTGTTAAAATCAAATGTTGAATGGTGGGCTCCTGTACTTGCAAGATTCTTTACTTATATGGATTGTATTGCCTGTATCCCAGAAGAGTGGGATACAATGGTGATTCTTCCGATCTATGAGAAAGGCCAACACTCTGACCCTTCAAATTATCAACCATTCAATCTGTTGAGCATTATTCATAAATTATATTCTAGACATCTATATGTTAACCTCACGGACTGGTTGGAACAGGAGAACATACTAAGTGAGGAACAGGCGAGGTTTATGTCCATTCAGATGACTCTTGATCAAGCCCAAGTTCTACAACATCTGACTGAAAAGTATTCACCGATGTATGCAGCTTTTAAGGCAGGGTTTGACTCCATTTCTAGGGAGCGCTTGGCAAGTAATCTTGCCAATTCCTATATTGATCATCGGCTGTTTCCCCTTATCCGAATGTTGCATGAGAACACCTCACTTCGGGTGAGATGCAATGTCCAATGACATCTGACCCTGTCTGTACCCACACAGAAGGCAGTCAAACAGGGATGCATTTTCGCCCCACTTCTTTTCAATCTTTATTTACGCTCTTGCATAACCCAGATTTCCACCCTCCTAAATTAGCCAGTAAATCTATCAAAGTTCTGCTTCATGCTGATGATGCAGTTATTCTATCTAGAACATCACACCTGTTGACATGAGAAGAAGACTATTTATCTATAAATGTATCATGAGTTTTGCTTAAAAAACAAACAAAGAAAGAAAGATGTCTGGTGGATTAATGGGGAGGTAATCAATCCAGAACTTTCACTCGAGGCACAAATGTCCAGGCTCAGACTATCATACTTGGACACACTATGCAAAGACCCAGCTCCCTTGAGAAGTCCATAATGCTGGGGAAAGTTGAAGGAAAGAGAAGAAGAGGACGACCAGCAGCAAGGTGGATGGACTCGATCACAGCAGCAATGAATGCAGCACTGAGAAACCTGAAAGGCCAAGTTGAAGACAAATCATCCTGGAGAGAATCTATCTATGTGGTTGCTAAGAGTCAACACGACTTGATCGCACTTTATCAATCAATTGATCAAGTAAGGAATTATAAATACCTGGAAGTGGTTTTCAGTAAAAATGCTCCTTGGAGGGAGACTTCCCTCGCTGGTGTTTCCCCAGCAAGTGGAGTCCTCAGTCCATGGAGTATGTTCAGAACATGCTCCCTTTGGTTCTTAAAATAAACAGGTCTTCCCAGGGTGGGCCGGTAAGGATGGAGGGACGGCTGCTTCTTGGGGAGGAGTGACTGCCCTCTAGTGGCTATGGGCCTGATTGCAGTGGAGTGTTACTACGGTAGTAATTTATCATATTGCTCCTTCCTCCATTGAATGGTTCCAATCCTTCACTTACGTCACCACAGCAAAATCTACCGCATGCTAGCGGGGTAGGTGTGCATCCTCCCCAGACTGCAGCTGTGGTCCTGAGGTTGATTGATTGAGTGAGTGAGTGAGTGATTTATCAAATTTGTACACCGCCTCCAACTTTCATCTATGGGTGTTTACCAATAACATAAAACCAGTTGAAAACATATACAAAAACTTAAAAACAATTTAACAATTTAAAAATAAAACAGAGATTAAAACCCAAAAATATTAGGAAGCTGAGAAAGCTTGGGCAAAAAGATGGGTCTTCAGGTGTTTTATGAAAATTGCCGGTGAGAGGGAGGATCGTATCTCATCAGGGAGCGCATTCCACAATCTCGGGGCAGTGACCGAGAAGGCCCGTCTCTGTGTAGCCACCAAACGAGTTGGCGGTAACTGGAGACGGACCTCCTCAGAGCACCACAATGGGCGATGGGGCTTGTAATGAAGAAGGTGCTCTCTTAAATTATTATTATTAAATAATAATAGGTTGAGAAAGAGTCCCTTGCACACGCCCCCAAGTGATTCTATAGCAAAAGTGAGATCTGAATCTTCTCAACTCACACTGTTGACCTCTAAAGCGCAGTCACTCCCCATCATGGGGGTTTCCATCTGTCAAAGCACGGATGAAAAAGGAGCAAAGGGGAAGAGGCTGTGTGCCCCGGAAGGAACGTGGCATTATTGTCAATCTGGGGAAGGGAGGGACATTGCACAGCGTTACCAATTGAGTGCCAAGAAGGAAACCATCAGCTACAGCCTGCACTGAAGCTTCTGGAGGCTCCCAGAGCATGGTCTAAAAGCACTTGTTACAGCCACCTTGGTGATGCTAAGCAGGATTTGGTGTGGTCAGTGCCTGGATGGGAGGCTCAAGGATGCCACTTTTGGGGTTGGGGCCATAGATCAGTGATGGAGCATCTGCCTTGCACACAGAAGGCTGCCGTTTCAGTCCCTGGAAGCATCTCCAGGTAGGGCTGGGGAAAACTCCAGCCGGAAGCCCTGGAGAGTTGCTGCCAGTCAGAGTAGACACTATTGAGCTAGATGGACCAAGGGTCAGACTCTGTCGAAGGCAGCTTCCTGTGTGTTCCTAAAAGAGTACCACGTCCCCCGTAAGTTTTCATTCAGACAGAAGGGTTTCTGAGGACTCAGGGAAGCAGCTGTTCCCAGCAATCAGAGCTGCCCGTTCAAAAACCAAGGGAACACGAATTGCAAGAATGCAGCAGAAGCTTTATTGAGAATGTGAAGGAAACTAAAAAAAACTAACTAAAAGAAAGAAACTAACTAAAAAGCTTAACTGAAATATCAAATTTGGTTAGAGATTGATTTTAGTATAGATGTCGGACATAATATAGAAAGGGCAGCCTGGGGAAAGTTATGGAAGAGTGATTTAAAACTTACTGCTTGCTATGCTTTGAAGGAAAAGTATTATAAAATGATTTATATGGTATCTGACATTAAAAACTGGCATTAATGTATAAAAATGTTTTAAACAAATGTTTGAAGCGTGGGCATACTGAAGATATTCTTTTTTGGTGGTGGACCCGTGGGAAGGTTAAGGCCTATTGAGACATGATATATAATGAATTAAAGAAAGAGACTTTTCCCAAGAAGCCAGAATCCTTCCTGCTGGGAATAATGTAGGGAGTAATCTTTACAAATGGCTTGACTTTCTTCATGTATGCATTGACAGTGGACAGAATGATATATGCAAAGAAATAGAAGAGTAATGAACTGCCGTTAAGGGAAGATTAGCTTAAAAAGAAAAGAAAAAAAGGTCTTGTTTTTGTTTTTGTTTTTTCTTTTGGTTTTTTTATTGTTCTGATTTTTTTCTCTTGTTATATTTAAAGAATTATTTTCCTATTATTGATCTTACAGCAGGTTTTGATTTGAAATGCAGGGTGGGTAGATTCATGGTTTTTTCTTTTCTTATAACTTTAAGGGTTTAAATTTGTGTTTTTTATTATTATTATAATAAGGGTAAATTTTATAGTTATAATTTCATGAAGAGAGGTGCGTGGGAAGTCCATTTGTGTTTATTATGATTGTTATGTTTATTACTGTTAAAATTGAATTTGAGAAAAAAGAGAATGTGAAGGAAATGGCATCATATTAGAGGTGGCTGGGAGACAGAAGGAAACTGATGAATTCATTTTGAGGACAGCAGAGCAAAGTAGTGGGAGAAGAATGGCGCCCAGACCTCTCAAAGTCCAGGCCTGGATTTCAGCGATGCCTCAGTCTGAGGGTTGCCGGTTCCTGGTCACTATGATCAGTCCTTTGAAGTTATTGGGTCTATTGGCAGATGCTCCCACAGGGTCCCAGGAGAGAGCTTCTTCCAAGATATCCACCCCTCCTCTGGCCCAGAGCTCCATAACCCAGACTCCCCCAGGCACCTGCTCCTACTATCCCGGAACCCCCAACGGCACCATCGAGTTCTGTGATGGAGCATCTAGACCCGGAGTGAGAAGAGCCACGAGGTTCCGGGACCATCCTCCCAGCCTCA
Organism: Hemicordylus capensis; assembly: GCF_027244095.1. Taxonomy (NCBI): domain Eukaryota; kingdom Metazoa; phylum Chordata; class Lepidosauria; order Squamata; family Cordylidae; genus Hemicordylus; species Hemicordylus capensis. The sequence continues at coordinate 21,408,911 of NC_069670.1, read as the reverse complement.
AGCTCCTGTATTAACGTCTGCTACCCCTCTCTTGCCCCCCTTTTCCGCTTTGTTTCCTGAATGTCTCCTTTCCAAGAAGGAGCTCCCCTTGAGCTTGCCTGTATCATTTTCACAACCTTCATCTCCTACCGTTGTTCACTCTACTCTTTTTCAATAAAATTCATGCTGCACTCTAACACGAGTCTCTTGGTCTGCTTGAAACCCCCTGGCCCAATTTATGACCGTGTGGTGGGAGTTTACTCCAGATCTCGGGGAGGGCTTTGGACTGAGAACACAGAACCACACGTGGGAGGGCTCAGAGGCAAGTGTGGAGAGGAAGGGCACACAAGCTGACGAGAGGACTTCTCCACCATCCCATTCACAGGTGGTCACCTCCGTTTCCATTCATCATCCCATCTGTAGAACTGGGGACTCATTGGGGCTAAGTGCTTTGGGGGTTAAATGGGGCAAAAGGTGGGGCTTGATGGTGGTAGCAGCTAGCTTGACCCAACTCCCCAGCATGCCTCTGTTGACACCTTTAGATGGCAGAATTCTAGAGTATACGGGAGAGAGAGAGAGAGAGAGAGAGAGAGAGAGAGAGAGAGAGAGCGCTCCTGCATCAAAACTTCTCTGCCTGCAGTAAATGAAGGAAACGTAATTCTCCACGTGCCCTGAAACAACTTTACCCATAAGAGGTGTTTAAAAAAAAAGGTTTATTTGATTTTGAGGGTTAATAACTCTGCACATGTTCAGACGCACTCACTCTTAGGTGACAGCAGTTCTGTGAGCAGAAGGCGGCATCTCGAAACTCCACAGAGAAAATGAACAAAACCACTTCAAAATGAATGCCGATGCGGGAAACCACCTTTTCTTGACTTTGTTCCTTCTTACGGCAGCAAATAGCCTGGAGCTGTAGGTTTTAATTAAGCAGAAGCTCCCATGTTCTGTTTTCTCCATGGAAATGCACTAAGCCCAAACTGGCTGCCGTTCCTGTTCCCCAGAGGACTGAGTTCACTCCCAGATCTTCAGTGGCAGACTCAGGTCAGACTGTTCCCGACTGCAGAGTCGTCTGGCAAATATTAGCAACATAGGAAGCTGCCATATACGGAGTCAGACCCTTGGTCTATCTAGCTCAGTATTGTCTTCACAGACTGGCAGCAGCTTCTCCAAGGTTGCAGGCAGGAATCTCCCGCAGCCCTATCTTGGAGTCGCTGCCAGGGAGGGAACTTGGAACCTTCTGCTGTGATTAAGTGATGTGAAACAGGCTATGATTCCACAGGTGTGTGAGAGTGCTGCGTTCAACTGCAGGGGTGGCCTAACTACTGCAGTGCTAAAGCTGAGACATCAAATTCTGCCTTGCTTCAGCCCCCTTTAAGAACCAACCCTTGTAGACTTTGGAAGGACCATGATGGGCAGGGAGGAGGGCAGGTTCCCAGCAGCCTCCTCTTCTCTCCTTGTGCATCTTGCAATCTTTGCAAGGGGTGTGAGGAGAAGCACTTCCTGCAAAGCTTGAGGGACAGGTCAGGCTGAAAGAACTGCTTCGATAGCAGCGGCAGGGGCATCTTGCTACTCTGCCGCCACCCCTAATAATCTGTCACCTGAGGACACCACCTCACTTCGCCACATGAAAAGGCCGCCCCATCCTACTTGAACCACAAGGCAATCACAAGCGCTCGGCAATTCCAGCTTTCACTGGAGGTGATCACCCAGCTTTCCAGGAAACTTAGTTTTAAGCTTTCTATTCTGCCGAGGGCTGCATTCCATCCCATAATGGGCACTCCTCCTGCATCGTGGCCGCTCCTGTTTGGTTTTGTCTGTTGGGCTATGCGACAGCTGCAGCTTAGCTTGAGGTATAGCTTGGCATGTGATCTACTACCAAGCCAGAGTGGGGCCCTATCATTTCCTCTCTATTGATTGGGCTAGCAAAAGGGAAACAGAGGCTTAAGCATGTGACAAACTCATATTTCAAGAAGACTAAGTCTCGGCAGCCACAGCTGATTCCACAGAGGATGTTGGGTGCTCATTCGTCCTGAAATTAAGGCCTGTAACCTCAACTGTTTCATAGATGGAAGCAGATGAGTTGGAAGAGAGATCTGCTCCAGGTTTTTGGAGACATTGAGAACCCCTTGGCCCAGCTGCAGCGGGCTGCAGTTGGAATTGAAGATGCTCATGCAGACCTGGATGTCCTGCCATGGATCCTGAGGCCATCTCCTCCCCCGCTCCAGATAGACAATTAGGGATGAATTAGCAGGGGGTAGGCAGACATTGCTTCTGCTCCCAAGGTATCCCCCATAACAGCCCACCTGCTGGATGTGATTCCAGAACCACCAATGGTGCAGGGCGTGTCTCATCTTGCAGACAGGATGGGTCCTGCGATGGTGACGATGATGGGAGATGGCCAGATCATGACATCTACTGAGGGGATCTGCTTGGTGGGCTGAGGGTTAACATCAACCAGGGCTTCAAGCACTGCGGAGTTTGTCCTGCCTCCATAGCCTCCAATGCCTCAAAGCCGCCGAGGCTTACAGAACCTGCAGAGGCGAAACCGACAACTGGGTTGGAGGCGCGAAATGGGATGGTGAAGGCTGGGCCCCAGTAAGCCATTGTGGGAGGCAGACCTGAAAGAAAAGATGTGGACATGGAACGTTGGAGGGATTGGGAAATGGAAGGCGATTGCAATCTTTGGAGAGGGTCAACTTGATCATGAACACACAACAGCTCCCGGTTCCTGCTCTTTGCCTCATCCAATTTCCAATCAAAATTGGGAAACCCTTTCTTCTTCTTCTTCCAAGGGTGGAACCAGTGTTTAGGGATCTTCATTTGTTCCCTGTTGATTACCAAATCATATCGACTGCTTTGGACATGCAGGTTGCTACGGTGTTCGGTTTCTTCTAAATTTTTGTACTACCCCCCTCCTACTGTATTAACAATTCACTGAGCAAACAATACAAAACCAAAGCTATTTTTGTGACAGTTACGCAGATAACAGGGATGGCAATCCCTTTGTGTCGTCTTCTGCTGTGGATACGGACCATCCACTGCAGAAACGCATCTCATGGTGTGACGGGTCACGTCAAGGTTCCTTCAGTGTGGTGTTCTCCCTGTTCAATCGGGCACGTGCACGTCAGTGAAGAACACACCGGAGAAAAATCTGGTCACAGTCACACATGTGATCCCACTCAAGACTGTTATTTGTGCCAATGGCTTTCCAATGGGCATGTGTGAGCATTGGTTAAGTGGGCTGGGGGTGGGGGGAGATGGAGCTGGCCACTGTGCATGCACCAATTCTTGGATTGAATTTTTGGGATTCACCTTGTCAAGGTAGAATTCAGGAGGAGTGGAATAAGTTAACCCATGGAACCACTACAGGTCAGGAACCCCTGCAATCAAGGCATGGAAGAGGGGATTCCTGCTGGTTTCAAGTGAGAGCTAGCTCAAGTTGGCAGCCAAGCACAGAAAACGGAGGAGTAAGTAGAAATCCCCAATGTGAAATTATGAAAGATCATCAGCAGACTCATTTCAGATGGTTAGGGATCCATTGCGGGGCTGCACACCTTTAGCCCTCCAGCTGATCTTGGACTACAACTCCCATCATCCCCAGCCAATGTGGACAAGCACCGGAGATGATGGGAGCTGTAGTCCGACGTCTGCAGATGGCTGAAGTTGTGCAGCCCTGATCCACTTTCCAGGATCCGTGTCTCTTGTCTCTTCCCATAAAAACATGCCCAGGAGAAGATGCTTGAGGTGGTTGAGATGGCATCTATTTATTCTTGAAAATTCACCCTTGATGTGTTATTCCTTGGGGAAGAAACCCCTCAAGCACAGTGGGAGATGGAGCCATTGTCAGGTCTGCCTTGCATGCCAAAGGTCCTCCGTTCAATCTCCAGCCTCTCCACCAGGAAGGGATGGGAAAGACCATGGAGACTTGGTCTCACCTGAAACCACAGAGAGACCCTGCCAGTCAGAGTAGGCAATACTGAGCTAGATGGACCAATTGTCTGACTCAGTAGACTGCAGCTTATTATTTTAAAGTCTTGAAAGGCTGGCTCCAAAAGTTAGCCTTCCATTCACAGAATGTGTTCTTCTGAAAGTGGAAGGAGTGTGCTATCAACAGGAATCCTTCTTCCATGAGCCCCAAACTCTCCATGATCCACAATGGGATGTTGGCTCCAAAGGTATCTTCCTGTTTATCTAAGACACCTTTCCGTAAGTGGAAGGATTCTTCCATACACAGAAAAATCCTTTGTATGAGTGGAAAAATACACCTTTGGATCCAGCCTCACCTTCAGTGCCAACCCCAAGAACCAATAAGAATACAAGCTGGTCTAGAGAAGACTACGGGAAGAGAAACATACTAACTTCTCTGAAGAAGAGAAGTCAAGAGATGCTGCGAGAGTCGAGTGAAGCTGTTGGCAGGTCTTGGAAGAGCGAGTCCTTTTATACAGTTTTTGACAGCATCCCTAGTGGTTAGTGGTCCACAATTTAATCAAGTGGTTAGTGGTCCACAATTTAATTAAGATAATATTTGTTATAATATCAATACATTACGAACGATGGGATCATTTCCATCTTGTTTTTGCTTGCTTATGCAGGGTAAGGGGAACAGGGGAGAACATCCTGATCTGAAAAAGGGACACCACCCTGTCCTCATTCGAGTTCACCACGGCATTTTATTTCATTAAGTAAATTGCATCAGCAGTTCCTGCCAACCCCATGCTTTGCCATGAACCCTTCCGCCCATTAAGATCATCTAGAGAGCTTCGTTTAGGGTTGCCGCCAGCTCGTCTGGTAGCGAAACGGGACGTGACTGGGACGTGACTGGGATGTGACCAGGACGTATCTCCATGTATGTTACTTAGATAGCAGCAACCACTAAACTCTGAACTCTGTAAGTGCAGTGGTAGCTTCCTTAGTGCTTAGTGCTAAAGAATCACAGACCCCAACAAATTGTTTCATTCATCTCATCCTGACACAGCTTATCTACCTGTAAATCAACCACTGATGGCCACTTCAGGAATCAACAAAAATTGGAAATCTACTCTTTGGGGTGTCCCACATTGTTTTGAATAGGATTTTAACGGAGTCTATAATAAGGTTTCTTGATTTTTGGAGATGTAATCTTGAAAACCATGTTGGTTTCAAAGGAATTCAGTCAGCCGAGAATCCTGATGACTGGTCAGTTAGCATATAAATCACAATCTAATGACCAAAGTTTCAACCGCATCAAAAAGCTGTGTCATGTTGAACCAGGAAGAAGAGGTTCAGAATGAAATTTCTCAAGGAGTTTGCCTGTACAGCCCCAGCTGTGGTTCTACTGAAATATCAACCAAAGAGAAATTCATAATGAATATCATAGTTCCTCCCAAAGGACGGTGGCGGGAACAGGGATGGGGACGGGGACATCTGTGAACCTTCAAGGGAAGCCTAAATTAATTTCTAGAAAGACAGGGGACATTTCACAGTAGGGTTCTGCATTTTTGGGGTCCAGTCATCCCTTGTGAAAAGTGACTCCCACACCCCACTTGGTGGTAGTTTGGATAGACTGTGACATGGGACAAAAACAATTCTTCCATTCAGAGTGAGGGCAAGAATCAATGCCCTCACTCTGATTTGACTTTGGGAAATCACCACACAGCCAAATTTGATTGGCCATGTGGTAATAACCAAGCTGGCAAGAGAATCCCTGATAGGTTGTCCCAACTCAGCAGCGAAAAGAAGAACTCTAATCTGAAAATAGCAGTTAAGCAGCTTATGAGAAGGGGACGGTGAAGAGGAGTGCCCCAAGTTATTATGGTGACTGAGATGGTGGGGGGCAATATATTGTCTTGTCCCATGTCCCTGGTGGTAGGCCAATCCCCCTTCCAAGACCAATTCCTGCAAGCTTTGAAAATGTGTGGGGTTGGGGAGAAGGAAAGGCTTCCAGAAGCCTTCTCTTGAAAGGGAGGTCAATCACTCCTCGCAAAGCTTGGCACGGCCAGATTTTACCCAAAGAGGCAGATATGAGGGGCATTTTACCACCCTGTTCATGCCCCAATCATCTGCCGCCTGAGGCAATTGCCTCCCCTTGCCTCATGAAAGGAGCATGAATGAAAGAGAATAATAAATAAATAAATTGGACAAGGTGGGTCCTACATGCATACATTCCAGGAGCAGTAGAATGAGTATTGTGTTCTGAATGCGTCCCTCCTCTGTGAACCAGGACATGCTGAACGCTGCATGGGCATCGGCAGAACCAAATGTATTATTACATTTGAAATGTGATGCTATAAAACCAGAGATGACGTTCATACTGAAGAAAGGCCATGCCGGTCTTCAGGGCTCCTGTCTTTCCTTTCTGTTCTTGCCAACTTGTCCCAGTCAGAAAAACAACTCCAGTTGTTCCCAAATTATCTTCTGGAAAGAACAAGAAATGCCAGCTGCCCAGAGGCATGAACTGGGTCGTTTTCATAGAACTACAGCGGAACAGAAAATCATCATCTTATTCTCAGTCTTTTGCTTAAAGCAGCAGGGGTAGTCTACAACAACAACAACAATTTATATACCCCCTTTTCGACAAAAATTTCCCAAGCATTTTACACAGAGAAATAATAAATCAATAAGATGGCTCCCTGTCCCCAAAGGGCTCACAAAAATAAAAAAAAAGAAACATAAGATAGACACCAGCAACAGCCACTGGAGGTCCTGTGCTGGGGGTGGATAGGGCCAGTTACTCTCTCCCTGCTAAATAAAGAGAATCACCACGTTAAAAAGGTGTCTCTTTGTACAGTTAGCAGGGGAGATCTACAGTAAAACCATTGTCTATAACACATTGTCCATCTCTGCCGTAAGGCCTTATTCAGTCATTTCTTGGACCCGCCATCCCACAGGCAGAGAAATATCTGGATTACCCCCTTGAAACATATTACCTCAGTGCTGTTCCATATACACTTGCTTCTGGTTCTAAAGCCCAGTTCTGCACTGGTGTTCATCCAGACTGCCTTAAATGATTTAGGAGGAATAGATCTGAAGGACCAATTCTTCCCACCATGTGATGCCCCCATACTGAGGCTGTTGGCATGACCAGAGATCCCTGGGCAGGAGAGGGTTAAACCAGGGATTGCTTTAATTGGGGAACCATGCATGCATGTGTCAGTTGGGGAACCATGAACTCACCTGACCTAGCTGTGCCGAAGCTGGGTAGACCAGATTCGCTACCCAGGTTAAAAGGAAGGTAGGAAGGCAACCAAGACTGTCCTACCCTTTCTTTGGAAATCTGTGAGTACAATTTGAAATAAATGTGGCTTGGGCTGCCAGCAGCCATGTTTCTCATAGAGTTCTGCAGTACTGAGGTCTGACTCTCCTGTGCTCCATGTTGCATTATGGGATACTGGAGGACCCAGCTCAGATTTTCTTCCCTCCTGGAGAGCATGGCACCCCAATCGTCTAGGGGGTTGGGTAAGTGAACCCAACCAGGGGTACAGGTCATACGACAGGCATGGGGCATGGGCCTGTCTCCCCTCCAGCCCATCCCACACATGGTCGTGAGAACCGGCTCGCTGTGTTGGTCATTGGAACCTTCTCTGTGGTGACCCCGCCTCATTAACGGTGTATCAGTGGGTCGCCCAGACATTTTTCTTCACTGTGGTTTTAGGCTGCAGTCCAAAATCGATCCCAGGTAAGCTATCTCCAGGCAAGCCTCTTAGCCGTTTACAACAATACAATAAAAACAACAAATTAAAAGGTGAAAACATAACAATATGAAACATAATGTTGCTTTTAATTAAACTTTACATATCAAGCAAAAATCCAGCAGAGTTGTAATTACCATGAAAGCAATCAAAGGGAATTATTGAATTGAAAGGAACGAGTCCTACTCAGCAAATAATAACAGTTCTTTTGCTAGAATCATTTGTGCTAATCCAAGCATTCGAGGGAGAAGCTCAAGAAGTCGATAATTAAAGCTCTGTCAAAAAGGGACTTTCCCCAAGGCTAGGAAAATGGTGTATAAGCACGGCCAGTTCCTTAGATTCTCCAACAGCTTTTCTTGACTTGCACCTTCTCACGTCTTCTCCCCCTTGGATAAGGGAAGTCAAATAGCACAGGGTAACTTCTTACATGGAAAAGAAACGCCGTGTTGAAAGATCTAAGGTGGTGTACAACATCAGATGTACTTGGAATCCTATCCTGGCTGGGGTTGCCTCTGAGGCTGGAAGTGGCCTATTGCCATAAGATGGTAGCCATTGATAGACCTGTCCCCCATGAATTTCCCTAAGCCATCCAAGATGGCGGCCATCACTACCTCCCAAGGCCAGACCAGTGGTCCATCTAGCTCGGTACTGTCTACAATCTTTAAGATTTCATTTAAAATATTTTCATCAGAATATTTCTATTTGGAACTGAGCTGCCCCAACCAGAAATACCACTCATCTAAAGAGCCAAGGTTTTCCTGGCTTTCTCAAAGCTGTGATGGAGACGGAGGAGTGGATCCTACTGGGAGAACATTCCCAAGTCTTGCTACATGCAATTTTAGAATATTTTCAGTTTTATTTTATTTAATATATTTCTATACTGCCTAAAACGCAAGTCCTCGGGGCGGTTTACAAAACAATAAAAACAGCCAATAAAAGATGAAAACATTTCAACAAATTAAAAAGTTAAAACTCTTAAAACACAATTAAAACAATTAAAACAGTATCTAATTCAAAGCCTGGGTGAACAAATGCATCTTGACTGCCCTTTTAAAAGTTGTAAGAGATGAGGAGGCTCTTATTTCAGCAGAAAGTGTGTTCCAAAGCCTCAGGGCAGCTACGGAGAAGGCCCGTCCCGGAGGAGCCACCAGACGAGCTGGTGGCAACTGAAGATGAAACTCTCCAGATGATCTCAGTGGGCGATGTGGTTAATAGCAGAGAAGACATTCTATTAAATACCCAGGGCCCAAGCTGTTTAGGGATTTATAGGTCGTAACCAAAACCTTATACTCTGCCCAGAAACTTACTGGCAGCCAGTGTAGATCTTTTAAGATAGGAGTGATATGGTCTCTCTGAGATGATCCAGAGACCAACCTGGCCATCGCGTACTGGACTAACTGCAGTTTCCAGACTACATACAAAGGCAGCCCCACATAGAGTGCCTTGCAGTAGTCAAGTCTGGCGGGGACTGGCAGATGTACTACTGTTCTGAGGCCATTTATCTGCACTATTTTATATTTTATGACAAATGATTTTGTCATAAATGACAAAAGTATTAAATGAGCATTACTTCATTCATTGGGTTTTCTGTGTAGGTAGGGTTTCCATCGGGAACCAACAAAGAACAACCAGATGCCTCCAGGAAGACCAGAAGTGAAGCATGAAAGCAAAAACCCCGTATCTCCCCTGTGACTGGGATATGAGGCCCTCACTCGAAGGTAAAACATGTGCCTTGCATGCGAAACCCAGGTTCAATTCTTGGCAGTGTCTCCAGGTAGGGCTGAGAGAGATTTGATCGAAACCTTGGCGAAGCCACTGCCAGACCGTGTAGAAAATACTAAGCTAGATAGACCAAAGGTCGAACCTGGTATAAGGCAGCTTAATATGTTTCTGAGAAGGAACATAAAATAATAGCCCCTGTTTTCCCCCTGTGGCTGGCATCCAGTGACACACAAAACCTGCACGTCATGTCAACCTCACACTATGCTGAAGAACAACAGATTCAAGGTGGGAGATCCCCAAACTCTATGTCAACGAGACCCTATCAAAACACCACCAAGAAAACGGACTTACTGGCAACTCTGATAAGATGCAGTGAAGACAAGAGAGTTGAATGAAGCTGATGGAAGGACAGAGGGAACACATAGCTTTTTCTACAGGTCCCCCAGCCTCCCTTGTGGTTAGGATGCTCCAGCTAACATTCTCCAGCTAACCTCACTCCATGACGTCACTCCATGCTCCAGTTAACGTCACTCCAGCTAACATTCGGCTGGGTTGCTGACACTTCTTCTTTCCACGGAAGAAGTTCTTTCCACAACTTTGACTCAGTAGAAGGGAACTTCCAATGTGGATAGATACTATGTGGGTATCTTGAAAGATGAGAATGAGGGCTGGGGAAACAGGGAAGTGCTAAGGAGTTACTACAGCAGCAACATCAGGAGGGCTCTGGTGGATTATCTCAATGGTGGGTTTAGTACAGCACCCTGTTTCCCAGATCAGACAACCAGATACTTCGAGGAAGCCAACCAGTAGAGTCAAAAAGCAATAGACTTCCTTCGCTGTTGGTTTCCCCAGCAACTGACGTGCTCAGTCCACGGAGTATGTTCTGAGCATGCTCCCTTTGGTTCTTAAAATAAACAGGTCTTCCCAGGGTGGGCAGGTAAGGTTGGAGGGACGGCGGCATCTTGGGGAGGAGTGACTGCCCTCTAGTGGCTATGGGCCTGATTGCAGTGGAGTGTTAGTAGTAAGCTACCACATCATTTCTCCTTCCTCCTTTGAATGGTTCCAATCCTTCACCTACGTCACCTCAGCAAACTTTACCGCATGCTAGCAAGGTAGGTGTGCATCCTACCCAGAGTGCAGCTGTGGTCCTGCGGATGATTGATTGATTGAGTGAGTGATTTAGCAAATTCATACACCACCCCCAACTTTCCTCTATGGTTGGTTACCAATAGCATAAAACCAATTAAAAACATATACAAAAACTTAAAAAACAATTTAAAAATTTAAAAATTAACCAGAGATTAAAACCCAAACATATTAGGAAGCTGATTAAGTTTTCATTCAGACAGAAGGGTTTCTGAGGACTCAGGGAAGAGGCAGCTGGGAGACAGAAGGAAATAGATGAATTCATATTGAGGATAGCAGAGCAAAGTAGTGGGAGAAGCAGGGCACCCAGTCCAGGACTTCAAAGTCCAGGCCTGGATTTCAGCCATTTCTCAGACTTAGGGTTGCCGGTTCCTTGTCATTATGATCAGTCGTTGGGCGTTATAGAGTCTATTGGCAGATGCTCCCACAGGGTCCCAGGAGAGAGCTTCTTCCAAGATATCCACCCCTCCACTGACCCAGAGCTCCATAAGCCAGACCTCCCCAGGCACCTGATCCTACAACCTCAGAACGACCAATGGCACAGGGATGCCTCCCACATAGACCGGCTTAAAGCTAGCGCACGTGATAGGTCCTGGGATGGTCAGGAGGGAGCAAGGTGGCACAATCGTGGCTTCTGCTGGGGGGATCTAGTTGATGGGTTGAGGGTTGACCCCGGCCAGGGTGCCGAGCTTTCCGGAGCTTGTGCTACAGCACCTAAAGCTTTTATTGGGTTGTTGATGACACTTCTTTACCCCTGGGCCAAAATGAGCTTACCAAGCAGAAAGAGTGAAAAATAGCTAAGCTATTTGTTTTGACGCCATGTTAACCATCCAATGCCTATTTATCTCACAGTCTCCTTTCTTCGACTTCTACTTGACTGGCTTCAGTTTCGAGCGAACCACTTAAAACACCTGAGGGAGGGACTGGGGCTCATTAAAGCAATTCAAAAGTCATCCATTCTCCCTTTTGCAGGAATGAGTGATCTGCATGTGAGGATGATGAGTTTTTTGCAATGCCCGCGGTACGTGCCCTGGCTAGGTTTCAATCACTCTCATTACCAAATTATTAAAACGCACCAAATTGTCCCATTATTCATTTTGGACAGTGCTTTGGAAGCTCCGTCTTTCAAAAACAGGTGTCCACGTTATGGTGTTCTGTACTCGTGAGTAATCATAACCCCTATACTTCAAGAAAGCTAGCTAGTTTTTTCTCAAGAGGAACTGGGTCGGGGGGCAGCTAGGAAGTGCTCTGAGGCTTTTCAATGGGAGAATCCTCCCCATTTGAGCAATAGGGCTCACCTAACCTTGCTCAGAATCAAATCAAACACCGCCGGTTCCATCCGGACCAGTACTCCCCCCTCCCCCGCCGGCTGGTTTGGGATTCTTTTAAAAATATTAAAACAAATTTTATTTCTTTCTGCCCCTTCAAGTGGTTTGTGTGTGTGTGTGTCCGCGAACATTCACCTGCCCACCACCAGCTTCTAAAATCACTGCTGTGGCCCACAAGATTGGCCGGAGGGGGCAGGGGAAAGTTTGCCTATAGGAAGACCCCCGAAAGGGACAGAAAGTAATTAATTTTTTAAAAAATTATGAACCCCGCCCAGAGCAGAAGGGAGGGGGGTTTCTGAAGGGTGCCGGACCAAAACTGGCCCACTTAGGTTCGTGTCTGGTCCGGACTCAAACCAACATGGGCCAGCCCATTCCGGGCACACCCCTACATGTGTTTCCGTGCACATCCCTCACCCTTAGTCCATCTAGCTACAGATGGTATCTGTCCATTCCTCTGGTAGGGATGGGCCCGGACAGGTCCGGAGGCTATTGTAAAGGCCTCCGGAGTGGTCCGGAGTGGTCCGGACCTGGGCGGTCTGGTTTGGGTGGGTGCGGTACTTACCCTCCTGCCGCTTTCCCGCTCTGGCGCCATAATTTCAGTAGTAATTGGGGAGGCAGGATACCTCCCTGCTGCCCCTTCCCCGCTGTTGCTATGAAAAACTCCAAGGAGTCCTTTGAGCGTGCGCATGTCACAGAGATGTGAAGGATAAATACTCTTATATTTAATATATTTAATTATATTAATTATATATAATTATATATTAATTATATTAATTATATTTAATATTTATAGATAAATACTCTTCTTCTCATGTCAACAGATGTGATGATCTAGATACAATAACTGCATCATCAGCATGAAGCAGAACTGTGATAGATATACTGGCTAATTTAGGAGGGTGGAAATCTGGGTTATCCAAGAGAGTAAAGAAAGATCAAAAAGAAGTGGGGCAAAAATGCATCCCTTTTTGACTCCCTTCTGTGTGGGTACAGACAGTGTCAGATGTCATTAGACATTGCATCTCACCCAAAGTGAGGTGTTCTCATACAACATTCGGATAAGGAGAAAGAGCCGACAATCAATGGAGGAATTGGCAAGTTTACTCCCCAAGCGCTCCCTACAAATGGAGTCAAACCCTGCCTTAAAAGCTGCATACATCGGTGAATACTTTTCAGCCAGATATTGTAGAACTTGGGCCTGATCAAGAGTCATCTGAATGGACATAAACCTCGCCTCTTCCTCCCTTAGTATGTTCTCCTGTTCCAACCAGTCCGTGAGGTTAACATATAGATTTCTAGAATATAATTTATGAATAATGCTCAACAGACTGATTGGTCGATAATTAGAACGGTCAGAGTGTTGGCCTTCCTTATAGATGGGAATAATCACTATTGTAACCCACTCCTCCGGGATACAGGTAGTACGAACCATATAAGTAAAGAATCTTGCAAGTACAGGAGCCCACCATTCAACATTTGATTTTAACAGTGCAGAGGGGATCTGATCCAACCCCAGGGTCTTACCCGGCTTGAGTTGGGTCACTAAATTAGAGACCTCCTTGAGGGAAACTGAGTGCCAAATTGGTAGAAATTCTACAGGGAAAGGGGCATTGCTTCAGGGGCAGACATCCCATACAATGCTCGGAAGTAGGTTACCCACACATCTGCAGGGATGTGACAGCCCAGCCTAGGCCCCCTGCTAGAGAAATTGACAGATACAATCTTGAGTGTTCTTCATGTACAAAGGTTTTCAGTTTCCCTAACTGCGCGGATGTGACAGAAGCTCAGTGGTAGAGCATATGTTTGGCATGGAGAAGGTCCCAGGTTCAGTCCCTGGCAGCATCTCCTGGTAGGGCTGGGAAAGATCCCTGCCTGAAACCTTGGAGAGCTACTGCCAGTCAGTGTAGACAATCCTGAGCTAGATGGACTAAGGCTTAGAGATCTGCATGGAACCAGGTGTGGGTGGCTCAATGGTGGCCGGGTGTTGCACCTTAATGGCGGGGGAGGGTGCCCTTACTCCTCCCTCCATTTGCCCCCCTGCTGGCACCAGGTATTTCCCAAGTCCTACGGGGCAGCAGCGTACTTCCCTGCTGCCCCATTTGCTCTTTGACTGGAAGTAGCTGGCACGCGTGTGTGTCAATGTTCAGGTCTAGCTTCTTCTGGCCATTTCCTGCCGAAGAACAAATGGGGCAGCAGGGAAGTATGCTGCCACCGGGTAGCACTTGAGAAATACTGGGCGTCAGTTGGGGGAAAGAAGAGGAAGGGGTAAGTGCACCCTCCCCTGCCCCCTAAAGTACGACCCCCACCTTTGAAGGTCGAACTGCCCCGGTGCCCCAGAGCGAGTGGTGATGCAATGCACATAGGGTGCCAACCACCCCCATACCCACAAGCCCATGGGGTACTGGGATTTGTGGTTTTTTAGGTGTTCTGAGGGTAGATTCTCTGGTAGCAAGTGAGAGTGGATTCAAAAATTACTTGGGGCCCCCACCCCCCACAGGGAGGGCAGCAAGATGGATTTGGCTGGACTGGAAGCTGGCTCCACCTACAACACCTCCACATCTGCCACGGGAGGATCCTTCTTCAGTGGCAGGGGAGGCCCTCCCTCCAACTGCTGCCTGGCCGCAGGCCCTGGCATAGGGAGAGGCAGACAAGAGAAGTCCAGCCTGTCCACCAAAGCAGGGGTGGGGGTGACTTGGGGAGGTCTAAGCAGGTCTTGGTGTGGTCAGTGCCTGGATGGGAGGCTCATGGACGCCACTTTTGAGGTTGGAGCTATAGATCAGTGATGGAGCATCCGCCTTGCATGCAGAAGGCTGCCGTTTCAGTCCCTGGCAGCATCTCCAGGTAGGGCTGGGGGAAACTCCAGCCGGAAGCCCTGGAGAGCTCCTGCCAGTCACAGTCACAGTCAGAAGTGTTTCTGGGCTACCAAGACTGAGGGAAGCATCTGTTCCCAGAAATCAGAGCTGCCAGTTCAAAAACCAAGTAAACACGGATTGCAAGTATGCAGCAGAAGCTTTATTGAGAATGTGAAGGAAATGGCATCATATTAGAGGCCGCTGGGAGACAGAAGGATACCGATGAATTCATATTGAGGATAGCAGAGCAAAGTAGTGGGAGAAGAAGGGCGCCCAGTCCCCTCAAAGTCCAGGCCTGGATTTCAGCCATGCCTCAGACTTAGGCTTGCCGGTTCCTGGTCATTATCATGACTTCCACATAGACCAGCTCGCAGCTAGTGGAAAATGGGTCCTGGGACAATCACGAAAAAAGGGGGTGGCTGGATCCGGAATCCTGTTCCAGGAATCTGGATAATGGGTTGAGTGTTGACCCCAGCCAGGGTGCCGAGCTGTCCGGAGCTTGTGCTGCCTCCTACAGCGCCCAGGGCACCAGCACCAACACCAGAGCAAAGGCGTGCAACGGATCTAATGCCAAGGCCAATATTAATGGGCCCGAAACCGCCAAAGCCACGACCCGTGGAGATGACAGACATTGCTGGGGAGATGGAGGTGATTCTGAAACAGAAATGCATGGACAACACATTACGGTGAATTGACATTCACTCAGGGATGGGACGGAACCCTCAGAGACATTTCTCCCAAGTTTCTCCTTGGTACCAATCCACACAGACCCCCAACAGAGAAGCAGAAAGGTTTGTGACTGTCTTGATGGAGTATACTTCAAGCTGAGAAATTTTCCCCCTTTCTTTGTTCAAGCCACCCAAGGTTCAGGGTGGCAACTAGTGTTCCCTCTAACAGGGATTCCCAGATGTTGTGGACTAAAACTCCCGAATCCCCAGCTGGAATGCCTCTCCCTTGGAGATAATTGGATTTCTGGTCAACAACATCAGGGGATTCCTGTTAGAGAAAACACTGGTGGGAACCCTCTTGTATGGAGATGAGGACAGAGGGGTGCAGATGTGGCTTTTCTATGTTTCTATGAGAATAAACATTAGAGAACTGCTGGATCAGACCAAAATCCTTCCAGTTCAGCCTCCTGTTTTCATCACGGGTTAACAAGAACATTGGGAGGTCCACAAAGCCTGGCACGAATGAAGTAGCCCCTTCCCGGTTTTGATCCCCAGTGCCTGGCACTCAGTGGCAAATTAATCCTAGCCTAGCTGTGAACTGCTCTATATTCTGAAGAACAGAGGACGCAAGGTGGAAGATCCACCAAGCTCTGTGTCAACGAGACTCTATCCAAACACCACCAAGAAAATGGACTTACCGGCTTCTCTGAGAAGATGCAGTAAAGACAGGAGAGTCGAAGGAAGCTGATGGAAGGACAGAGGGAATGCCCTGCTTTTATACAGGTCCACAAGCCTCCCTTGTGGTTAGGGTGCTCCATCACTCCACCTAACCTTTTATTGGGTTGCTCCTTTATCCCCTGGGCCAAAATGAGCTTACCAAGCAGAAAGAGTGAAAAATAGCTAAGCTATTAGTTTTGGCGCCATGTTAACCACCCCGTGCCTATTAAGCTCACAGTCTCCTTTCTTCGACTTCAACGACTGGTTTAGGTTTCAAGCGAACCACTTAGAACACCTGAGGGAGGGCCTGGGGCTCATTAAAGCACTTCAAAAGTCATCCATTCTCCCTTTTGCAGGAATGAGTGAACTGCATGTGATGATGATGAGTTTTTTGCAGTGCCCACGGTACGTGCCCGGGCTGGGTTTCAATCACTATCATTACCGAATTATTAAAACGCGCCAACTTGTCTCATTATTCATTTTGGACACTGCTTTGGAAGCTCCGTCTTTCAAAAACAGGTGTCCACGTTGTGGTGTTCTGTACTCCTGAGTAATCATAACCCCTATACTTCAAGCAATAGCTAGTGTTTTCTCAAGAGGAACTGGGTCGGGGGGCAGCTAGGAAGTGCTCTGAGGCACTTGAATGGGAGAATCCTCCCCATTTGAGCAATAGGGCTCACCTCACCTTGCATCAGAACATAGGAAGCTTCCTTCTACCAGGTCAGAACCTTAGTAGGGATGCACATGAACCTGTTCAGAGGCCCTTTAATGGGCCTCCAAACAGCTTCGAACATCAGGCGGTTGAAAGTTTAAAGGTGTGGGGTCACACATTAAGGGCGGGGGAGGGTGCCCTTACCCTTCCCTCCACTTTCCCCCCTGCTTCCCCGTTTCCCTGCTGCCCCGTTTCCTCTTCGGCTGGAAGTGGCCTGAAGCAGCTGGTACATGTGTGCCCATGCTTAGGTCCAGCAAATTCTGGCCACTTACAGCTGAAGAGCAAACAGGGCAGTGCCCCATACTTGGGAAATACCTGGTGCCGGAGAGGGAAAAGCAGAGGGAGGGGTAAGTGACACCCACCTGCCATCGAGTCCCCTGCACAGAGTTAGGCATGTGCAAAACAGTCCGGGGGTTCAGGAGTTCGGATTGGGGGTTCAGGGGCTCGGAGTCGAATTGAACACCTCCGGTTCCTTCCAGAACATTACTGTCCCACACCCGATGGTTTGCGATTTTAAAAAAATATTAAAATAAATTTAATTACTTCCTGCCCCTTAAAGCGGTGTGCGTGTGTGTGTGTGTGTGTCCATGAACATTCCCCTGCCCGCTACCAGCTTCTAAAATCACTGCTGCGGCCCACTGGACCGGCCGGCGGGGGAAAGGGGAAAGTTTGCCTATCGGAAGCCCCCTGAAAGGGGCAGAAAGAAATTAATTTTTTTGAAAAAATTACAAACCCCGCCCGGACCGGATGGGAAGCGGGTTTCCGAAGGGTGCCGGACCAAATCTGGCCCACTCAGGTTCGTGTCTGGTGCGGATTCAAACCAAAAGAAGCCAGCCCATTCCGGGCACACCCCTACATGTGTTTCCGTGCACATCCCTCACCCTTAGTCCATCTAGCTCAGATTGTCTACACTGACTGGCAGCAGCTCGCTAAGGTTTCAGGCAGGGGTCTTTCCCACCCATGCTGGGAGATGGTACCAGGGACTGAACCAGTGTCCTTCTGCATGCCAAACAGATGCTCTGCCACTGAGCTGCTGTTGACTCCACACAGTTAGCGAAACTCAAAAGCTTTGTACATGAAAACCACTCAAGATTGTATCTGTCCATTCCTCTGGTTGGGATGGGCACGGACCGGCCCGGAGGCCATTGTAAAGGCCTGGTCTGGACATGGGCGGTCCGGTTTGGGTGGGGGAGTGCCTTTACGAGCGGGGTGAGGGCTTACTTACCCCTCCCGCCACTTTCCCGCTCTGGTGCCGTAATTTCAGTAGTAATTGGGGAGGCAGGATACCTCCCTGCTGCCCCTTCCCCGCTGTCACTATGAAAAACTCCCAGGAGTCCTTTGCGTGTGCGGACATCACAGAGATGTGAAGCGCGCATGATGTGTGCGCGTGCAAAGGACTGGTGGGAGTTTTTCATAGCGACAGCGGGGAAGGGGCGGCAGGGAGGTATCCTGCTGCCCCAATTACTACTGAAATTATGGTGCCAGAGCGGGAAAGCGGCTGGAGGGATAAGTAAACACTCCCCGCGCTCTTAAAGTCACCTCCCACCCCAGTGCCGGACCGCAGTTTGGCGGTTCCGTGCACAACCCTATCCTCTGGCCGGGGGCCTAATCTGGGCTGTCACATCCCTGCAGATGTGTGGGGAACCTACTTTGGAGCATTGTATAGGATGTCTGCCCCAGAAGGAATGCCCCTTTCCCTATAGAATTTCTACCAATTTGGCACTCAGTTTCCCTCAAGGAGGTCTCTAGTTTAGTGACCCAACCCAAGCTGGGTAAGACATTGGGGTTGGATCAGATCCCCTCTGCACTGTTAAAATCAAATGTTGAATGGTGGGCTCCTGTACTTGCGGGATTCTTTACTTATATGGATCGTACTGCCTGTATCCCTGAGAAGTGGAGGTACAACGGTGATTGTTCCCATCTACAAGGAAGGCCAACATTCTGACCCTTCAGTCTGCTGAGCATTATTAATAAATTATATTCTAGACATCTATATGTTAACCTCACGGACTGGTTGGAACAGGAGAACATCCTAAGTGAGGAACAGGTGAGGTTTAGGTCCATAAAGATGACTCTTGATCCGGCCTAAGATCTACAACATCTGGCTGAAAAGTATTCACCGCTGTATGCAGCTTTAAAGGCAGGGTTTGACTCCATTTCTAGGGAGCGCTTGGAGAGTAAACTTGCCAGTTCCTCCATTGATCGTAAGCCGCTTCTCCTTATCCGAGATACTTCCAGTCAGCGTAGAAAATTCTGAGCTTGATGGACAAGGGTCTGACTTGGCAGAAGGCAGCTTCCTATGTTCCGATGGAAGGTGGAGGTCCCACAGGGTCCCAGGAGAGAGCTTCTTCCAAGATATCCACCCCTCCACTGCGGACACTGCAAAAAACTCATCATCATCACATCTGCACCCCTCTGTCCTCTTCCCCTTACAAGAGGGTTCGCATCAGGGTTTTCTCTAACAGGAATCCCCTGATGTTGTTGACAACATCTCCAATTATCCCCAAGTAAGAGGCATTGCATCTTGGGATTCGGGAGTTTTAGTCAACAACATATGGGAATCCCTGTTAGAGGGGACGCTAGTTGCCACCCTGAACCTTGACAGGCTTGAACAAAGAAAGGGGGAAAATTTCTCAGCTTGAAGTATACTCCATCAAGACAGTCACAAACCTTTCTACTTCTGTGTTGGGGGTCTTTGTGGATTCGTACCACGGAGAAACTTTGGAGAAATGTCTCTGAGGGTTCCGTCCCATCCCTGAGTGAATGTCAATTCACCGTAATGTGTTGTTCATTCATTTCTGTTTCAGATTCACCTCCATGTCCCCAGTAATGTCTGTCATCCAACTCAGCAACCGGATCCCCCCAGAAGAAATGACGTTCCGGTTACTTGGCGAAATCATTATCATCGTATTACCCATCATTTCCAGTAGCTCCTAGCCGGTCTATGTGGGAGGCAGCACTCCCTGAGGCTAAGGCATGGCTGAAATACAGGCCTGGACTTTGAGAGGTCTGGGCACCCTTCTTCTCCCACTACTTTGCTCTTCTTTCCTCAAAATTAATTCATCAGTTTCCTTCTTTCTCCCAGCCCCCTCTGATATGATGCCATTTCCTTCACATATTCAATAAAGCTTCTGCTGCATTCTTGCAATTCGTGGTCTCTTGGTTTTTGAACTGGCAGCTCTGATTTCTGGGAACAGCTGCTTCCCTGAGTCCTCAGAAACCCTTCTGTCTGAATGAAAACTTACGGGGGACGTGGCACTCTTTTAGGAACACATAGGAAGCTGCCTTCGACAGAGTCTGACCCTTGGTCCATCCAGCTCAATAGTGTCTACTCTGACAGGCAGCAACTCTCCAGGGCTTCCGGCTGGGGTTTTCTCCAGCCCTACCTGGAGATGCTGCAATGGACTGAAACGGCAGCCTTCTGCATGCAAGGCGGATGCTCCTTCACTGATCTATGGCCCCAACCTCAGAAGTGGCATCTTTGAGCCTCCCATCCAGGCACTGACCACACCAAATCCTACTTAGCATCACCAAGGTGGCTGTAACAAGTGCTTTTAGACCATGCTCTGGGAGCCTCCAGAAGCTTCAGTGCAGGCTGTAGCTGATGGTTTCCTTCTTGGCACTCCATTGGTAACACTGTGCAATGTCCCTCCCTTCCCCAGACTGACAATAATACCACATTCCTTACGGGGCACACAGCCTCTGCCCCTTTGCTCCTTTTTCATCCGTATCACCATGCTTTGAGAGATGGAAACCACCATGATGGGGAGTGACTGCGCTGTAGGGGTCAACAGTGTGAGTTGAGAAGGCCCCAATTCAGATCTCACTTTTTCTATAGATTCACTTGGGGGCTTGAGCAAGGGACTCTTTCTCAACCTATTATTATTTAATAATAATAATTTAAGAGAGCACCTTCTTCATTACAAGCCCCATCGCCCATTGAGGTCATGAAGGGGCTAAACATTTGGAATGGAAACATTTAGCCCTGCTTGTGGACGTCTCAGTAGTATCTTGTCCAGTGTTGGAAACAGGAGGCTGAACTGGAATGATTTTGGTCAGATCCAGCAGTTCCCTTATGTTTATTCTCATAGAAACATAGAAAAGCCACATCTGCACCCCTCTGTCCTCATCCCCTTACAAGATGGTTCCCCAAGAATCCCCTGATGTTGTTGACTACAACTCCAATTATCCCCAAGTAAGAGGCATTGCAGCTGGGGATTTGGGAGTTTTAGTCAACAACATCTGGGAATCCCTGTTAGAGGGAACGCTGGTTGCCACCCTGAACCTTGACTGGCTTGAACAAAGAAAAGGGGGAAATTTCTCAGCTTGAATTATACTCCATCAAGACAGTCACAAACCTTTCTGCTTCTCTGTTGGGGGTCTTTGTGAATTGGTACCAAGGAGAAACTTGGGAGAAATGTCTCTGAGGGTTCGGTCCCATCCCTTAGTGAATCTCAATTCACCGTAATGTGTTGTTCGTTCATTTCTGTTTCAGACTCACCTCCATCTCCCCAGCAATGTCTGTCATCTCCACGGGTCGTGGTTTTGGGGATTTTGGCCCCGTTTTTCGGGGCCTTGCCTATTATGGATGCCTTGGCTCTGGTGTTGGTGCTGGAGCCCTGGGCTCTCTAGGAGGCAGCACAAGCTCCATAGAGCTCGGCATCCTGGCTGGGGTCAACCCTCAACCCATCAACCGGATCCCCCAGAAGAAGTCACGTTCGTGCCACCTGACCTCATCTTTACCGTCCCATGACCCATCACGTGCGCTAGCTGCAAGCCGGTCTATGTGGGAGGCATCACTCCCTTTGCCATTGGAGGTTCCGGGATTGTAGGATCAGTTGCCGGGGAGGTCTGGGTTACGGAGCTCTGGGCCAGTGGAGGGGTGGATATCTTGGAAGAAGCTCTCTCCTGGGACCCTGTGGGAGCATCTGCCAATAGACCCCATAATGTCCAACGACTGATCATAATGACCAGGAACCGGCAAACCTAAGCCTGAGGCATCGCTGAAATCCAGGCCTGGACTTTGAGGGGACTGGGCACCCTTCTTCTCCCACTACTTTGCTCTGCTATCCTCCATATGAATTCATCGGTTTCCTTCTGTTTCCCAGCTGCCTCTCCCCTGAGTCCTCAGAAAACCTTCTGTCTGAATGAAAACTTACTCAGCTTCCTAATATTTTTGGGTTTTAATCTCTGGTTTATTTTGCAAATTATGTTCTGTTGTGTGTCATAATGTTTCTGGCAATGACCGAAATAAAGTATGTTCTGTTCTGTTTTAAATTATTAAATTGTTTTCAAGTGTTTGTATATATTTTTAACTGGTTTTATGCTATTGGTAACCGCCCATAGAAGAAAGTTGGGGGCGGTGTACGAATTTGATCAATCAATCAATCAATCAATCAATAAACCTCAGGACCACAGCTGCACTCTGGGGAGGATGCACAACTACCTCGCTAGCATGCGGTAAAGGTTGCTGAGGTGACGTAGGTGAAGGATTGGAACCATTCAAAGGAGGAAGAAGCAATGATGTGGTAGCTTACTACTAACACTCCACTGCAATCAGGCCCATAGAAATGAGAGGGCAGTCACTTCTCCCCAAAATGCAGCCGTCCCTCCTTCCTTACCAGCCCACCCTGGGAAGACCTGTTTATTTTAAGAACCAAAGGGAGCATGTTCAAAACATACTCCGTGGACTGAGGACGCCAGCTGCTGGGGAAACCACCAGCGAAGGAAGTCTCCCACCAAAGAGCATTTTTACTGAAAATCACTCCCAGGTATTTATAAGTCCTTACTGGATCTATTGATTGATTAAGTGCCATCAAGTTGTCAACCACATAGATAGATTCTCTCCAGGATGATTTGTCTTCAACTTGGCCTTTCAGGTTTCTCAGTGTTGCATTCATTGCTGTTGTGATCGAGTCCATCCACCTTGCTGCTGGTCATCATCTTCTTCTCTTTCCTTCAACTTTCCCCAGCATTATGGACTTCTCAAGGGAGCTGGGTCTTTGCATAGTGTGTCCAAGTATGATAGTCTGAGCCTGGTCATTTGTGCCTCGAGTGAAAGTTCTGGATTGATTACCTCCCCATTAATCCACCAGACATCTTTCTTTGTTTGTTTTTTAAGCAAAACTCATGATCTAAGACTTTTGGACATTTATAGATAAATAGTCTTCTTCTCATGTCAACAGGTGTGATGATCTAGATAGAATAACTGCATCATCAGCATGAAGCAGAACTGTGATAGATTTACTGGCTAATTTAGGAGGGTGGAAATCTGGGTTATCCAAGAGCGCAAATAAAGATTGAAAAGAGGTGGGGCAAAAATGCATCCCTGTTTGACTCCCTTCTGTGTGGGTACAGACAGGGTCAGATGTCATTGGACATTGCATCGCACCCGAAGTGAGGTGTTCTCATGCAACATTCAGATAAGGAGAAACAACTGATGATCAATGGAGGAATTGGCAAGTTTACTCCCCAAGCGCTCCCTACAAATGGAGTCAAACACTGCCTTAAAAGCTGCATACAGCGGTGAATACATTTCAGCCAGATGTTGTAGAATTTGGGCCTGATCAAGAGTCATCCGAATAGACATAAACTCCGCCTATTCCTCCCTTAGTATGTTCTCCTCTTCCAACCAGTCCGTGAGGTTAACATATAGAGGTCTAGAATATAATTTATGAATAATGCTCAGCAGACTGATTGTTCGATAATGATAAGGGTCAGAGTGTTGGCCTTCCTTATATATGGGAACAATCACCGTTGTACCCCTCTCCTCTGGGATACAGGCAGTACGATCCAATATAAGTAAAGAATCTTGCAAGTACAGGAGCCCACCATTCAAAATTTGATTTTAATAGTACAGAGGGTAGCTGATCCCACCCCGGGGTCTTACCTGGTTTGGGTTGGGTCACTAAACTAGAAACCTCCTTGAGGGAAACTGAGTGAGGAAATCGGTAGAAATTCTATAGGAAAAGGGGCACTCCTTCAGGGGCAGACATCCCATACTATGCTTGAAAGTAGGTTACCTATGCATCTGCAGGGATGTGACAGCCCATCCTAGGTCCCCTGCCAGAGGAATGGACGGATTCAATCTTGAGTGTTCTTCATGTTCAAAGGTTTTGAGTTTTCCTAACTGCGCGGATGTGACAGAAGCTCAGTGGTAGAGCATCTGTTTGGCATGCAGATGGTCCCAGGTTCAGTCCCTGGTAGCATCTCCAGGCATGGCTGGGAAAGATCCGTGCCTGAAACCTTGGAGAGCTGCTGCCGGTCAGTGTAGACAATCCTGAGCTAGATAGACTAAGGGTTAGAGAGCTGCATGGAACCAGGTTTGGGTGGCTCAATGGCGGCTGGGTGTCGCACCTTAATTGTGGGGGAGGGTTCCCTTACCCCTCCCTCCACTTTTCTACTGTTGGCACCAGGTATTTCCCAAGTCCTACAAAGCAGCAGCGTACTTCCCTGCTGCCCCATTTGCTCTTTGACTGGAAGCGGCTGGAAGTAGCTGGCACGCGTGTGTCCATGTTCAGGTCCAGCTTCTTCTGGCCATTTCCTGCCGAAGAACAAACGGGGCAGCAGGGAAGTATGCTGCCACCATGTAGCACTTGAGAAATAGTGGGCGTCAGTGGGGGGAAAGCAGAGGAAGGGGTAAATGCACTCTCCGATGCCCCCTAAAGTGCGACCCCCACCTTTGAAGATCGAACTGCCCGGGTGCCCCTGAGCGAGTGGTGATGCAATGCACATAGGGAGCCAACCACCCCCATACCCACAAGCCCATGGGGTACTGGGATTTGTGGTTTTTTAGGTGTTCAGAGAGTAGATTCTCTGGTAGCAAGTGAGAGTGGATTCAAAAATTACTTGGGGCCCCCACCCCCCACAGGGAGGGCAGCAAGATGGATTTGGCTGGATTGGAAGCTGGCTCCACCTCCACCACCTCCACATCTGCCACGGGAGGAACCTTCTTCCCTGGCAGGGGAGGCCCTCCCTCCAACTGCTGCCTGGCCGCAGGCCCTGGCATAGTGCCAGGCAGACAAGAGAAGTCCAGCCTGTCCACCAAAGCAGGGGTAGGGGTGACTGGGGGAGGTCTAAGCTACTCTTGGTGTGGTCAGTGCCTGGATGGGAGGCTCATGGACGCCACCTTTGAGGTCGGGGCCATAGATCAGTGATGGAGCATCTGCCTTGCATGAAGGCTGCCGTTTCATTCCCTGGAAGCATCTCCAGGTAGGGCTGGGGGAAACTCCGGCTGGAAGCCCTGGAGAGCTCCTGCCAGTCACAGTCAGAAGGGTTTCTGAGGACTCAGGGATGCATCTGTTCCCAGAAATCAGAACTGCCAGTTCAAAAACAAAGAGAACACGGATTGCAAGTATGCAGCAGAAGCTTTATTGAGAATGTGAAGGAAATGGCATCATATTAGAGGCCGCTGGGAGACAGAAGGAAACCAATGAATTCATACTGAGTAAAGCAGAGCAAAGTAGTGGGAGAAGAAGGGTGCCCAGTCCCCTCAAAGCCAGGCCTGGATTTCAGCCATGCGTATACTTCAAGCTGAGAAATTTCCCCCCCTTTCTTTGTTCAAGCCACCCAAGGTTCAGGCTGGCAACCAGCGTTCCCTCTAACAGGGATTCCCAGATGTTGTTGACGAAAAATCCCAAATCCCCAGCTGCAATGCCTCTTACTTGGGAATAACTGGAGTTGTTTTCAACAACATCAGGGGATTCCTGTTAGAGAAAACCCTGATGGGAATCCTCTTGTAAGGAGATGAGGACAGAGGGGTGCAGATGTGGCTTTTCTATGTTTCTATGAGAATAAACATAAGGGAACTGCTGGATCTGACCAAAATCCTTCCAGTTCAGCCTCCTGTTTCCAACACTGGACAACAAGATACTACTGAGACGTCCACTAGCAGGGCTAAATGTTTCCATTCCAAATGTTTCCATTCCAAATAGCCCCTTCCCGCGTTTGCTCCCCAGTGCCTGGCATTCAGTGGCACACTAATCCTAGCATAGCTGTTAACCGCTCTATATTCTTCTGCTTCTGCTTTCATGCTTCACTTCTGGTCTTCCTGGAGGCATCTGGTTGGCCTTTGTTGGTTCCCGATGAAAACCTTACCTAGACTGAAAACCCAATGAATGAAGAAATGCTCGCTTAATACTTTTGTCATTTATGACAAAATCATTTGTCATAAAATATAGAATAGTGCGGATAAATGGCCTCAGAACAGTAGTACAACTGCTGGTCCCCTCCAGACTTGACTACTGCAATGCACTCTGTGTGGAGCTGCCTTTGTACGTAGTCCGGAAACTGCAGTTCATCCAGAACGCGGCGGCCAGGTTGGTCTTTGGGTCATCTCGGAGAGACAATATCACTCCTATCTTAAAAGATCTACACTGGCTGCCAGTAAGTTACCAGGCAGAGTACAAGGTTTTGGTTACAACCTATAAAGCCCTAAACAGTTTGGACCCTGGGTATTTAAGAGAATGTCTTCTTTGCTATTAACCACAGAGATCGCTCGTAATGTATTGATATTATAACAAATATGTATCTTAATTAAATTGTTGACCACTAACCATTAGGGATGCTGTCAAAAACTGTATAAAAGCACTCGCTCTTCCAAGACCTGCCAACAGCTTCACTCGACTCTCGCAGCATCTCTTGACTTTTGCTCTTCGAAGACGTTAGTATGTTTCTCTTCCCGTAGTCTTCTCTAGACCAGCTTGTATTCTTATTGGTTCTTGGGGTTGGCACTGAAGGCGAGGCTGGATCCAAAGGTGTGTTTTTCCACTCATACAAAGGATTTTTCTGTGTATGGAAGAATCCTTCCACTTACGGAAAGGTGTCTTAGATGAACAGGAAGGTACCTTTGGAGCCAACCTCCCCCTGTGGATCATGGAGAGTTTTGGGCTCATGGAAGAAGGAGTCCTGTTGATAGCACACTCCTTCCACTTTCAGAAGAACACATTCTGTGAATGGAAGGCTAACTTTGGGAGCCAACCTTTCAAGACTTTTACATAATAAGCTGCAGTCTACTGAGTCAGACAATTGGTCCGTCTAGCTCAGTATTGCCTACACTGACTGGCAGGGTCTCTCTGTGGTTTCAGGTGAGACCAAGTCTCCATGGTCTTTCCCAGCCCTTCCTGGTGGAGATGCTGGAGATTGAATGGAGGACCTTTGGCATGCAAGGCAGACCTGACAATGGCTCCATCTCCCGTTGTGCTTGAGGGGTTTCTTCCCCACGGATTAACACATCAACAGTGAATTTTCAAGAATAAATAGATGCCATCTCAACCACCTCTAGCATCTTCCCCAGTTTTTATATTCAGCCCCAGCTTCCTCAAGATAGACTTTCTGTCCATCTGAAAATCCTGGGCATGTTTTTATGGGAAGAGACATGAGACACAGATCCTGTAAAGTGGATCAGGCTGCACAACTTCAGCCCTCTGCAGATGTGGGATTACAGCTCCCATAATCTCCGGTGCTTTTCCACAGTGGTTGGGGATGATGGGAGTTGTAGTCCAAGAACAGCTGGAGGGCTAAAGGTGTGCAGCCCCACAATGTAATGTAATGTAAAACTTTATTTCGGTCGTAGACCAGCAATACAACAATATTAAAATAATAATGATAATAACAATAATAAGATGATAATATAAAATCAGACTACATTTATACGCATTTGGCATATTATATAACAATATTTGGCCACAATATGAATAACATCCGGATTAGGATTAGTGAGCAAATAGTTTAAATAGAAATCCTCTCCACGACCCGGAAAATTAATCAAAAGTGGGGCAATTTGTTGGCGTCTTATGTCTCTGTAATATTCACAATGCAGTAAAACGTGAGCAGTTGTTTCAACGTTACCAGATCCACAAGGGCATAATCTTGATGCGTATGGTATACCCTGGAATCTCCCATGGAGCACAGCTGTTGGGAGAGCATTTACACGGGCAAGTGTTAGAGCTCGTCTAAATTTTGGAATTAAAATGCTACTTAGATATGTAGCAGGCTTGAGCTCGGTGCACCTATGTAAATGCTACTCGGTAACTTTGCATGATCCATCTGCAACTCCACGTCATGGATACATTGCACAATTTCTCTTCTGGCCTGATCAAAACCTAATCTAATAAAATTATCATGAGAGAATCCATATAATAGAAGTTTTTCTGTAATTGCCAATTTCCAATTGGATCTAAAGGAGTCTTCCAAAATTAAATGCACTAAGCCGACTTTCGTGAAAACCAATTTTAACCAGTAGAGTATGATAGATCTCCAATAATGTGATTCAAATCTAACCAGACCCACCTCCTTTCTAATAACAGTATTTGGGACACAACATGGCAGCTGTAATATAGTTCTTATGAACTTAGTTTGCAGTGTTTCTAATGGAGCAAAATTACTAAATGGGCCCAATTGTGCACCATACATTATCTGAGGATACACTTTGGCCAATAGTAATTTTATTGCAACAGGGATGTACAAAGCTCCCCATGAAAAATAAAATGATTTGATCAGATTGATTGATAATTGGGCGCTCTGAATAATTTGCTTTTGATGCGCAATACGGGAACCAGATGAGTGGAATACAACACCTAAGTATTTATAAGATTGAACTTGTTCAATTGTGTTCCCCTTCATGTGCCAGGTATATCTCTTTGGCCGTTTAGCAAACACCAAAACTTTTGTCTTTTGGTGGTTTACCTCTATCATCTCTCTGTTACAAAATGAACTTAATTGTGCTAGTGCTCGACGTAGTCCTATGGGCGTCTGGGATAAAAGGATCATATCGTCTGCATACAGCAGCACTGCAATGTGTTTCTGTGCCAGTTTTGGAGGGTGCATAGACATGTCAGATAAACAGCTCACCACTGAGTTGATATAGATGTTAAATAAAGTAGGTGCCAAAATACAACCCTGCTTTACCCCTTTACTAGTTGGAACATCTGACGTTAAATAACCATACTGGTTGCAGCAGACCCGCAATCGAGACTTCTCATATAGTTTATAAATTAATAATAGTAATCTCTTATCAATTTCCAAATCTATTCGTTTTTGCCAGAGCCTGTCTCTTGATATGGAATCAAATGCCGATTTCAGATCTATAAATGCAGTATAAAGTGCAGCACCCGACTTAGCTGTATATTTTTCAACAAGATAATGGAGGGTCAGGGCATGTTCTGTAGTAGATCGACCTGTCCGAAAGCCAGCCTGTTCAACTGCAAGAATGTTCTTTTCCTCAATCCAGTCCACCAGCTTAATTGCTAAGTGTTTAGCATAAATTTTACTAATCACACATAGGAGGCTTATAGGCCTATAATTTGTAGGATCACTCCGTTTACCTTTTTTGTATATTGGGACTAATATCGACACTCCCCATTGTGGTGGAATTTTTGCCGTATTATCAATGAACGTGAACAGTGAGGCTAAAACTGGAACCCACCAGTCTAGGTTAGACAGAATCACCTCTATAGTAATATAATCGGTCCCAGGGGCTCTACCTTTTTAAAATTGTCTTACAAGACCTTCTACTTCCGAGCAGGAGACCGAGTCCCATCTTGGGGGGTCAGTTATATATGCCTCGACATTCGCCGTTATGGCGTCATTTTGTCTATACATTTTGTGAAAATGATTTTCCCATTTATCAGCTGGAATGATACAGTCAGGTAAAGTGGGGGCTCTTCCTAACGAAGGTGCTACCAAGCGCCAAAAGGTGCTTTGATTTTTCAGTTTGGCCGCTTCTATTAACTCCTCCCCTCTCTGTATCATCCATTGAGATTTCTTTTGCTTTAATTGTCTCTTATATTGCCTCCTCATTATTAGTAAACCCTGTACATTGAAGTTAGTTGTATCATCTGTATATCTATCAAATGCCTTTATTGATGAACCTCCTGCCTCTTGGCAGTCTCTATGAAACCAGGGACGAGAAAGAACTTTCCGTCCAGTTTTTGGCATAGTGTTAATGAGCGTTGGGTGTATTAAGGTTAAGGGGCTATCATAGTGTTCTAGCAGGCAGATACCATCAGGGACGGATGTCCCTTGAATAATAACATTCCGTAACAACTGGGCTTTTGAGGAGTTTAGTAAATCAGTAAGACGTGCAGCCTGCCCAACCATCCATTTTGCCCTTTGTGGGGCATTTCCCTTTGGTATGCCCAAAGCCCATTCACAGTCCGAAGAATTTCTCCCTCTTAGTGTTATGTTCAGCAATAATGGGAAATGGTCACTTTCCGGGTGAGGTATCACCTGAAAGTACCCCACCCATGGTGCTAAATTTCTTGTTACAGCAACATAATCAATTAATGAGGGATTTGGGCCCGTCCAGTGCGTATACTCAGCCGGATAATCCGGTTGCATTGCACCATTGAGCAAGTGTAGGTCCAATTTATGGAGAGTTGATAATAAATTCAGACCTGAAAAATTAATTATAACATCCTTCGACTGCCTTATAATTAGGGGAGAAGGGGTAGGTAGCATTACCGGGTAGAAATGGTATTTTGCAAAAACTGCCTCATTATTCTTCCCCAATCGGGCATTAAAATCACCAGCAATAATCAGATGAGAATCATGATGTACTATTAATATGTCTGTAATAAAGATTTCCAGTTTGGCCCATGTCTCTGTCACCTCTGTACTTGAACTCATTGGCGGTATATAAATATTAATCAGTATCGATTTAAAGGTCCCAATAATAAGTTGTGTAGCAAGGGCATAAGGGTCTAACTTAATAAGCAGGGACAGTTGTGATGTCAGAGCTGTGGAGGCCAAGACTGCCAAGCCAACACTCGGTCTGCCTCTGCGTGCAGTTCTTCCCGCATTTAATGAAATCGATATACAACCAGGAAGAGTAATATCTTCTGTCCACCAAGTTTCCTGCATTATCAATATCTCGTGCTTGGTGATAAAGGACATAAAATCAGGGTCTGTAATTTTAGACCTTAAGCCAGCCACATTCCATAAAAGTGCTGCAACCTGGTTAAAAGGCTTTGAATGTCAATCTGAAACCAGCATGTTTCCCTGTTCAGATGGGGTAGGTCCTTGGATCTGTCCCATTATTTCAGATGTTCTCTGCAAAGATCTATTGCAACACTCATTGTCCAGCGGGATTATTGTCCTCGATGAGACTGTGTCTAAATCAGGGAGTCG
This sequence comes from Hemicordylus capensis, assembly GCF_027244095.1. Taxonomy (NCBI): domain Eukaryota; kingdom Metazoa; phylum Chordata; class Lepidosauria; order Squamata; family Cordylidae; genus Hemicordylus; species Hemicordylus capensis. Next base: position 21,377,993 of record NC_069670.1, on the reverse strand, counting down.
CTTGACCTCATGCTCTAGGAAGCTGTTTACACTAAAAGTAACTTTACCCAACCTAGTCTGGGCATCTCTCTTTGGGGAGGAATTGTCCTTACTGTAGGTGTCAGTAGAGCTGTGATGTTATCAAAGTGAGGGTCAGTTAGTATCCCCCTCCAGCTATTTTCCGTCAATGGAGCATTTTTGCTGTGCAATGTCCCTCCCTTCCCCAGACTGACAATAATACCACATTCCTTCCGGGGCACCCAGCCTCTGCCCCTTTCCTCCTTTTTCATCCGTATCACCATGCTTTGAGAGATGGAAACCCCCATGGTGGGGAGTGACTGCGCTGTAGGGGTCAACAGTGTGAGTTGAGAAGGCCCAGATTCAGATCTCACTTTTGCTATAGATTCACTTGGGGGCTTGAGCAAGGGACTCTTTCGCAACCTATTATTATTTAATAATAATAATTTAAGAGAGCACCTTCTTCATTACAAGCCCCATCGCCCACTGAGGTCCTCTGAGGAGGTCCGTCTCCAGTTACCACCAACTCATTTGGTGGCTACACAGAGACGGGCCTTCTCGGTCGCTGCCCCGTGATTGTGGAATGCGCTCCCTGCTGAGATACGATCCTCCCTCTCTCCGGCAATTTTCAAAAAACACCTGAAGACCCATCTTTTCACCAAGGCTTTCTCAGCTTCCCAATATTTTTGGGTTTTAATCTCTGGTTTATTTTTAAATTGTTAAATTGTTTTTAAGTTTTTGTATAGGTTTTTAACTGGTTTTAAGTTATTGGTAACCGCCCAAAGATGAAATTTGGGGGCGGTGTACGAATTTGATAACTCAATCAATCAATCAACCTCAGGACCCCAGCTGCACTCTGGGGAGGATGCACACCTACCCCGCTAGCATGCGGTAGATTTTGCTGAGGTGACGTAGATGAAGGATTGGAACCATTCAATGAAGGAATGGTCATTATGCTCACTTCCAAATAGACCAGCTTGCCACTGGCGCACATGATGGGTCCTGGGATGGTCACAAGGGAGCCAGGTGGCTGGATCGTGACTTCTGCTGGGGGGATCTGGTTGATGGGTTGAGGGTTGACCCCAGCCAGGGTGCCAAGCTCTCCGGAGCTTGTGCTGCCTCCGACAGCACCTACGGCTTTTATTGGGTTGTTGATTATTTTTCTTTATTCCCTGGGCCAAAATGAGCTTGCCAAGGAGAAAGAGTGAATAATAGCTAAGCTATTTGTTTTGACGCCATGTTAACCATCCAATGTCTGTTTATCTCACAGTCTCCTTTCTTCGACTTCAACTTGACTGGCTTCAGTTTCGAGCGAACCACTTAAAACACCTCCGCGAGGGACTGGGGCTCATTAAAGCACTTCAAAAGTCACCCATTCTCCCTTTTGCAGGAATGAGTGATCTGCATGTGATGATGATGAGTTTTTTGCAATGCGCGCGGTACGTGCCCTAGCTAGGTTTCAATCACTATCATTACCGAATTATTAAAAGGCGCCAACTTGTCTCATTATTCATTTTGGACACTGCTTTGGAAGCTCCGTCTTTCAAAAACAGGTGTCCACGTTGTGGTGTTCTGTACTCCTGAGTAATCATAACCCCTATACTTCAAGCAATAGCTAGTGTTTTCTCAAGAGGAACTGGGTCGGGGGGCAGCTAGGAAGTGCTCTGAGGCACTTGAATGGGAGAATCCTCCCCATTTAAGCAATAAGGCTCACCTCACCTTGCATCAGAACATAGGAAGCTTCCTTCTACCAGGTCAGACCCTTAGTAGGGATGCACATGAACCTGTTCAGAGGCCCTTTTATGGGGCTCCAAAGAGGTCCGAACATCAGGCGGTTGAAAGTTCAAAGGTGTGGGGCCACACATTAAGGGCGGGGCAGGGTGCCCTTACCCTTCCCTCCACTTTCCCCCTACTTCCCCGTTTCCCTGCTGCCCCGTTTCCTCTTCGGCTGGAAGTGGCCTGAAGCAGCTGGCACATGTGTGCCCATGCTTACGTCCAGCTAATTCTGGCCACTTACAGCTGAAGAGCAAACAGGGCAGTGCCCCATACTTGGGAAATACCTGGTGCCGGTGGGGGAAAAGCAGAGGGAGGGGTAAGTGACACCCACCTGCCATCGAGTCCCCTGCACAGAGTTAGGTATGTGCAAAACAGTCCGGGGGTTCAGGAGTTCGGATTGGGGGTTCAGGGCCTCGGACTCCAATCGAACACCTTCGGTTCCTTCCGGACCATTACTGCCCCCCCCCCGGCTGGTTGGCGATTTTAAAAAAATATTAAAATAAATTTAATTACTTCCTGCCCCTTCAAGCGGTGTGTGTGTGTGTGTCCATGAACATTCCCCTGCCCGCTACCAGCTTCTAAAATCACTTCTGCGGCCAACTGGACTGGCCGGCGGGGGGCAGGGGAAAGTTTGCCTATCGGAAGCCCCCCGAAAGGGGCAGAAAGTAATTAATTTTTTTAAAAAAATTACAAACCCCGCCCGGACCGGATGGGAAGGGGGTTTCCGAAGGGTGCCGGATCAAAACTGGCCCACTCAGGTTCGTGTCTGGTGCGGACTCGAACCAAAAGAGGCCAGCCCATTCCAGGCACACCCCTACATGTGTTTCCGTGCACATCCCTCACCCTTAGTCCATCTAGCTCAGATCGTCTACACTGACTGGCAGCAGTTCGCTAAGGTTTCAGGCAGGGGTCTTTCCCACCCATGCTGGGAGATGGTACCAGGGACTGAACCTGTGTCCTTCCGAATGCCAAACAGATGCTCTGCCACTGAGCTGCTCTTGCCTCCACACAGTTAGCGAAACTCAAAAGCTTTGTACATGAAAACCACTCAAGATTGTATCTGTCCATTCCTCTGGTTGGGATGGGCCCGGACCGGCCCGGAGGCCATTGTAAAGGCCTGGTCTGGACATGGGCGGTCCGGTTCGGGTGGGGGAGTGCCTTTACGAGCGGGGTGAGGGCTTACTTACCCCTCCCGCCACTTTCCCGCTCTGGTGCCGTAATTTCAGTAGTAATTGGGGAGGCAGGATACGTCCCTGCTGCCCCTTCCCCGCTGTCACTATGAAAAACTCCCAGGAGTCCTTTGCGTGTGCGGACATCACAGAGATGTGAAGCGCGCATGATGTGTGCGCGTGCAAAGGACTGGTGGGAGTTTTTCATAGCGACAGCGGGGAAGGGGCGGCAGGGAGGTGTCCTGCTGCCCCAATTACCACTGAAATTACGGTGCCAGAGCGGGAAAGCGGCTGGAGGGATAAGTAAACACTCCCAGCGCTCTTAAAGTCACCTCCCACCCCAGTGCCGGACCGCAGTTTGGCGGTTCCGTGCACAACCCTATCCTCTGGCCGGGGGCCTAATCTGGGCTGTCACATCCCTGCAGATGTGTGGGGAACCTACTTTGGAGCATTGTATAGGATGTCTGCCCCAGAAGGAATGCCCCTTTCCCTATAGAATTTCTACCAATTTGGCACTCAGTTTCCCTCAAGGAGGTCTCTAGTTTAGTGACTCAACCCAAGCCGGGTAAGACCCTTGGGTTCTATCAGATCCCCTCTGCATTGTTAAAATCAAATGTTGAATGGTGGGCTCCTGTACTTGCGGAATTCTTTACTTATATGGATCGTACTGCCTGTATCCCTGAGGAGTGGGGGTACAACGGTGATTGTTCCCATCTACAAGGAAGGCCAACACTCTGACCCTTCAGTCTGCTGAGCATTATTAATAAATTATATTCTAGACATCTATATGTTAACCTCATGGACTGGTTGGAACAGGAGAACATCCTAAGTGAGGAACAGGTGAGGTTTAGGTCCATAAAGATGACTCTTGATCAGGCCCATGTTCTACAACATCTGGCTGAATAGTATTCACCGGTGTATGCAGCTTTAAAGGCAGGGTTTGACTCCATTTCTAGGGAGCGCTTGGGGAGTAAACTTGCCAATTCCTCCATTGATCGTAAGCTGCTTCTCCTTATCCGAGATACTGCCAGTCAGTGTAGAAAATTCTGAGCTTGATGGACAAAGGGTCTGACTTGGCAGAAGGCAGCTTCCTATGTTCCGATGGAAGGTGGAGGTCCCACAGGAGACAGCTTCTTCCAAGATATCCACCCCTCCACTGCGGACATTGCAAAAAACTCATCATCATCACATCTGCACCCCTCTGTCCTCTTCCCCTTACAAGAGGGTTCGCATCAGGGTTTTCTCTAACAGGAATCCCCTGATGTTGTTGACAACATCTCCAATTATCCCCAAGTAAGAGGCATTGCAGCTGGGGATTCGGGAATTTTAATCAACAACATATGGGAATCCCTGTTAGAGGGAACGCTAGTTGCCACCCTGAACCTTGACTGGCTTGAACAAAGAAAGGGGGAAAATTTCTCAGCTTGAAGTATACTCCATCAAGACTTTCACAAACCTTTCTACTTCTGTGTTGGGGGTCTTTGTGGATTCGTACCAAGGAGAAACTTGGGAGAAATGTCTCTGAGGGTTCCGTCCCATCCCTGAGTGAATGTCAATTCACCGTAATGTGTTGTTCATTCATTTCTGTTTCAGATTCACCTCCATGTCCCCAGTAATGTCTTTCATTCAACTCAGCAACCGGATCCCCCAGAAGAAATGACGTTCCGGTTACTTGGCGAAATCATTATCATCGTATTACCCATCATTTCCAGTAGCTCCTAGCCGGTCTATGTGGGAGGCAGCACTCCCTGAGGCTAAGGCATGGCTGAAATACAGGCCTGGACTTTGAGAGGTCTGGGCACCCTTCTTCTCCCACTACTTTGCTCTTCTTTCCTCAAAATTAATTCATCAGTTTCCTTCTGTCTCCCAGCCACCTCTAATATGATGCCATTTCCTTCACATATTCAATAAAGCTTCTGCTGCATTCTTGGAATTGGTGTTCCCTTGGTTTTTGAACTGGCAGCTCTGATTTCTGGGAACAACTGCTTCCCTGAGTCCTCAGAAACCCTTCTGTCTGAATGAAAACTTACGGGGGACGTGGCACTCTTTTAGGAACACACAGTAAGCTGCCTTCGACAGAGTCTGACCCTTGGTCCATCCAGCTCAATACTGTCTACTCTGACTGGCAGCAACTCTCCAGGGCTTCCGGCTGTAGTTTTCCCCAGCCCTACCTGGAGATGCTGCCAGGGACTGAAACGGCAGCCTTCTGCGTGCAAGGCGGATGCTCCAACACTGATCTAAGGCCCCAACTTCAAAAGTGGCATCCGTGAGGCTCCCATCCAGGCACTGACCACACCAAATCCTGCTCAGCATCACCAAGGTGGCTGTAACAAGTGCTTTTAGACCATGCTCTGGGAGCCTCCAGAAGCTTCAGTGCAGGCTGTAGCTGATGGTTTCCTTCTTGGCACTCAATTGGTAACGCTGTGCAATGTCCCTCCCTTCCCCAGACTGACAATAATACCACATTCCTTCCGGGGCACACAGCCTCTGCCCCTTTCCTCCTTTTTCATCCGTATCACCATGCTTTGAGAGATGGAAACCCCCATGATGGGGAGTGACTGCGCTGTAGGGGTCAACAGTGTGAGTTGAGAAGGCCCAGATTCAGATCTCACTTTTGCTATAGATTCACTTGGGGGCTTGAGCAAGGGACTCTTTCTCAACCTATTATTATTTAATAATAATAATTTAAGAGAGCACCTTCTTCATTACAAGCCCCATCGCCCACTGAGGTCCTCTGAGGAGGTCCGTCTCCAGTTACCGCCAACTCATTAAGTGGCTACACAGAGACGGGCCTTCTCGGTCGCTGCCCCGTGATTGTGGAATGCGCTCCCTGCTGAGATACGATCCTCCCTCTCTCCGGCAATTTTCAAAAAACACCTGAAGACCCATCTTTTCACCAAGGCTTTCTCAGCTTCCCAATATTTTTGGGTTTTAATCTCTGGTTTATTTTTAAATTGTTTTTAAGTTTTTGTATAGGTTTTTAACTGGTTTTAAGTTATTGGTAACCGCCCATAGATGAAATTTGGGGGCGGTGTACGAATTTGATAACTCAATCAATCAGTCAATCAACCTCAGGACCCCAGCTGCACTCTGGGGAGGATGCACACCTACCCCGCTAGCATGCGGTAGAATATGCTGAGGTGACGTAGATGAAGGATTGGAACCATTCAATGGAGGAATGGTCATTATGCTCACTTCCACATAGACCGGCTTGCCACTGGCGCAAATGATGGGTCCTGGGATGGTCACAAGGGGGCCAGGTGGCTGGATCGTGACTTCTGCTTGGGGGATCTGGTTGATGGGTTGAGGGTTGACCCCAGCCAGGGTGCCAAGCTCTCCGGAGCTTGTGCTGCCTCCGACAGCACCTACGGCTTTTATTGGGTTGTTGATTATTTTTCTTTATTCCCTGGGCCAAAATGAGCTTGCCAAGGAGAAAGAGTGAATAATAGCTAAGCTATTTGTTTTGACGCCATGTTAACCATCCAATGCCTATTTATCTCACAGTCTCCTTTCTTCGACTTCAACTTGATTGGCTTCAGTTTCGAGCGAACCACTTAAAACACCTCCGCGAGGGACTGGGACTCATTAAAGCACTTCAAAAGTCACCCATTCTCCCTTTTGCAGGAATGAGTGATCTGCGTGTGATGATGATGAGTTTTTTGCAATGCCCGCGGTACGTGCCCTAGTTAGGTTTCAATCACTATCATTACCGAATTATTAAAAGGCGCCAACTTGTCTCATTATTCATTTTGGACACTGCTTTGGAAGCTCCGTCTTTCAAAAACAGGTGTCCACGTTGTGGTGTTCTGTACTCCTGAGTAATCATAACCCCTATACTTCAAGCAATAGCTAGTGTTTTCTCAAGAGGAACTGGGCAGCTAGGAAGTGCTCTGAGGCACTTGAATGGGAGAATCCTCCCCATTTGAGCAATAGGGCTCACCTCACCTTGCATCAGAACTTAGGAAGCTTCCTTCTACCAGGTCAGAACCTTAGTAGGGATGCACATGAACCTGTTCAGAGGCCCTTTAATGGGCCTCCAAACAGCTTCGAACATCAGGCGGTTGAAAGTTTAAAGGTGTGGGGTCACACATTAAGGGCGGGGGAGGGTGCCCTTACCCTTCCCTCCACTTTCCCCCCTGCTTCCCCGTTTCCCTGCTGCCCCGTTTCCTCTTCGGCTGGAAGTGGCCTGAAGCAGCTGGTACATGTGTGCCCATGCTTAGGTCCAGCAAATTCTGGCCACTTACAGCTGAAGAGCAAACAGGGCAGTGCCCCATACTTGGGAAATACCTGGTGCCGGAGAGGGAAAAGCAGAGGGAGGGGTAAGTGACACCCACCTGCCATCGAGTCCCCTGCACAGAGTTAGGCATGTGCAAAACAGTCTGGGGGTTCAGGAGTTCGGATTGGGGGTTCAGGGGCTCGGAGTCGAATTGAACACCTCCGGTTCCTTCCAGAACATTACTGTCCCCCACCCGATGGTTTGCGATTTTAAAAAAATATTAAAATAAATTTAATTACTTCCTGCCCCTTCAAGCGGTGTGTGTGTGTGTGTGTGTGTGTGTGTCCATGAACATTCCCCTGCCCGCTACCAGCTTCTAAAATCACTGCTGCGGCCCACTGGACCGGCCGGCGGGGGAAAGGGGAAAGTTTGCCTATCGGAAGCCCCCTGAAAGGGGCAGAAAGTAATTAATTTTTTTGAAAAAATTACAAACCCCGCCCGGACCGGATGGGAAGGGGGTTTCCGAAGGGTGCCGGACCAAAACTGGCCCACTCAGGTTTGTGTCTGGTGCGGACTCAAACCAAAAGAGGCCAGCCCATTCCGGGCACACCCCTACATGTGTTTCCGTGCACATCCCTCACCCTTAGTCCATCTAGCTCAGATTGTCTACACTGACTGGCAGCAGCTCGCTAAGGTTTCAGGCAGGGGTCTTTCCCACCCATGCTGGGAGATGGTACCAGGGACTGAACCAGTGTCCTTCCGCATGCCAAACAGATGCTCTGCCACTGAGCTGCTGTTGCCTCCACACAGTTAGCGAAACTCAAAAGCTTTGTACATGAAAACCACTCAAGATTGTATCTGTCCATTCCTCTGGTTGGGATGGGCACGGACCGGCCCGGAGGCCATTGTAAAGGCCTGGTCTGGACATGGGCGGTCCGGTTTGGGTGGGGGAGTGCCTTTACGAGCGGGGTGAGGGCTTACTTACCCCTCCCGCCACTTTCCCGCTCTGGTGCCGTAATTTCAGTAGTAATTGGGGAGGCAGGATACGTCCCTGCTGCCCCTTCCCCGCTGTCACTATGAAAAACTCCCAGGAGTCCTTTGCGTGTGCGGACATCACAGAGATTTGAAGCGCGCATGATGTGTGCGCGTGCAAAGGACTGGTGGGAGTTTTTCATAGCGACAGCGGGGAAGGGGCGGCAGGGAGGTATCCTGCTGCCCCAATTACTACTGAAATTATGGTGCCAGAGCGGGAAAGCGGCTGGAGGGATAAGTAAACACTCCCCGCGCTCTTAAAGTCACCTCCCACCCCAGTGCCGGACCGCAGTTTGGCGGTTCCGTGCACAACCCTATCCTCTGGCCGGGGGCCTAATCTGGGCTGTCACATCCCTGCAGATGTGTGGGGAACCTACTTTGGAGCATTGTATAGGATGTCTGCCCCAGAAGGAATGCCCCTTTCCCTATAGAATTTCTACCAATTTGGCACTCAGATTCCCTCAAGGAGGTCTCTAGTTTAGTGACCCAACCCAAGCTGGGTAAGACCCCGGGGTTGGATCAGATACCCTCTGTACTGTTAAAATCAAATGTTGAATGGTGGGCTCCTGTACTTGCAAGATTCTTTACTTATATGGATCGTACTGCCTGTATCCCAGAGGATTGGGGCACAACGGTGATTGTTCCCATCTATAAGGAAGGCCAACACCCTGACCCTTCTAATTATCGACGAATCAGTCTGCTGGGCATTATTCATAAATTATATTCTAGACATCTATATGTTAACCTCACGGACTGGTTGGAACAGGAGAACATACTAAGGGAGGAATAGGCGGAGTTTATGTCTATTCGGATGACTCTTGATCAGGCCCAAATTCTACAACATCTGGCTGAAAAGTATTCACCTCTGTATGCAGCTTTTAAGGCAGGGTTTGACTCCTTTTGTAGGGAGCGCTTGGGGCGTAAACTTGCCAATTCCTCTATTGATCATCAGTTGTTTCTCCTTATCTGAATGTTGCATGAGAACACCTCACTTCGGGTGCGATGCAATGTCCAATGACATCTGACCCTGTCTGTACCCACACAGAAGGGAGTTAAACTAGGATGCATTTTTACCCCACTTCTTTTCAATCTTTATTTGCGCTCTTGCATAACCCAGATTTCCACCCTCCTAAATTAGCCAGTAAATCTATCACAGTTCTTCTTCATGCTGATGATGCAGTTATTCATTCTAGAACATCACATCTGTTGACATGAGAAGAAGACTATTTATCTATAAATGTATCATGAGTTTTGCTTAAAAAACAAACAAAGAAAGAAAGATATCTGGTGGATTAATGGGGAGGTAATCAATCCAGAACTTTCACTCGAGGCACAAATGACCAGGCTCAGACTATCATACTTGGACACACTATGCAAAGACCCAGCTCCCTTGAGAAGTCCATAATGCTAGGGAAAGTTGAAGGAAAGAGAAGAAGAGGACGACCAGCAGCAAGGTGGATGGACTCGATCACAACAGCAATGAATGCACCCCTGAGAAACCTGAAAGGCCAAGTTGAAGACAAATCATCCTGGAGAGAATCTATCTATGTGGTTGACAACTTGATGGCACTTAATCGATCAATAGATCCAGTAAGGACTTATAAATACCTGGGAGTGGTTTTCAGTAAAAATGCTCTTTGGAGGGAGACTTCCTTCGCTGGTGGTTTCCCCAGCAGCTGGAGTCCTCAGTCCACGGAGTATGTTCAGAACATGCTCCCTTTGGTTCTTAAAATAAACAGGTCTTCCCAGGGTGGGCCGGTAAGGAAGGAGGGACGGCTGCATTTTGGGGAGAAGTGACTGCCCTCTAGTGGCTATGGGCCTGATTGCAGTGGAGTGTTAGTAGTAATTTACCACATCATTGCTCTTTCCTCCATTGAATGGTTCCAATCCTTCACCTACGTCACCTCAGCAACGTTTACCGCATGCTAGCTAGGTAGTTGTGCATCCTCCCCAGAGTGCAGCTGTGGTCCTGAGGTTTATTGATTGATTGATTGATTGATTGATCAAATTTGTACACCGCCCCCAACTTTCATCTATGGGCGGTTACCAATAGCATAAAACCAGTTAAAAATATATACAAACACTTGAAAACAATTTAATAATTTAAAACAGAACAGAACATATTTTATTTCGGTCATTGCCAGAAACATTATGACACACAACAGAACATAATTTGCAAAATAAACCAGAGATTAAAACCCAAAAATATTAGGAAGCTGAGTAAGTTTTCATTCAGACAGAAGGGTTTCTGAGCACTCAGGGGAGAGGCAGCTGGGAAACAGAAGGAAACCGATGAATTCATATGGAGGACACCAGAGCAAAGTAGTGGGAGAAGAAGGGCGCCCAGTCCCCTCAAAGTCCAGGCCTGGATTTCAGCGATGCCTCAGGCTTAGGTTTGCCGGTTCCTGGTCATTATGATCAGTAGTTGGACGTTATGGGGTCTATTGGCAGATGCTCCCACAGGGTCCCAGGCGAGAGCTTCTTCCAAGATATCCACCCCTCCACTGGCCCAGAGCTCCGTAACCCAGACCTCCCCAGGCAACTGATCCTACAATCGCGGAACCTCCAATGGCAAAGGGAGTGATGCCTCCCACATAGACCGGCTTGCAGCTAGCACACGTGATGGGTCATGGGACGGTAAAGACAAGGTCAGGTGGCACGAACGTGACTTCTTCGGGGGGGATCCGGTTGATGGGTTGAGGGTTGACCCCAGCCAGGATGCCGAGCTCTCTGGAGCTTGTGCTGCCTCCTAGAGAGCCCAGGGCTCCAGCACCAACACCAGAGCCAAGGCATCCATAATAGGCAATGCCCTGAAAAACGGGGCCAAAATCCCCAAAACCACGACCCGTGGAGATGACAGACATTGCTGGGGAGATGGAGGTTAGTCTGAAACAGAAATGAATGAACAACACATTACGGTGAATTGACATTCACTCAGGGATGGGACCGAACCCTCAGAGATATTTCTCCCATGTTTCTCCTTGGTACCAATCCACAAAGACCCCCAACACAGAAGCAGAAAGGTTTGTGACTGTCTTGATGGAGTATACTTCAAGCTGAGAAATTTCTCCCCTTTCTATGTTCAAGCCAGTCAAGGTTCAGGGTGGCAACCAGCGTTCCCTCCAACAGGGATTCCCAGATGTTGTTGACTAAAACTCCCAAATCCCCAGATCCAATGCCTCTTACTTGGGGATAATTGGAGTTGTAGTCAACAACATCAGGGGATTCTTGTTAGAGAAAACCCTGATGGGAACCCTCTTGTATGGAGATGAGGACAGAGAGGTGCAGATGTGGCTTTTCTATGTTTCTATGAGAATAAACATTAGGAAACTGCTGGATCTGACCAAAATCCTTCCAGTTCAGCCTCCTGTTTCCAACACTGGACAAAAAGATACTACTGAGATGTCCACAAGCAGGGCTAAATGTTTCCATTCCAAATGTTTAGCCCCTTCATGACTTCAATGGGTGATGGGGCTTGTAATGAAGAAGGTGATCTCTTAAATTATTATTATTAAATAATAGTAGGTTTTGAAAGAGTCCCTTGCTCAAGCCCCCAAGTGAATCTGTAGAAAAGGTGAGATCTGAATTGGGGCCTTCTCAACTCACACTGTTGACCCCTACAGCGCAGTCACTCCCCATCATGGGGGTTTCCATCTCTCAAAGCATGGTGATACGGATGAAAAAGGAGGAAAGGGGCAGAGGCTGTGTGCAGGAGCCCACCATTCAACAGGAGCCCACCATTCAACATTTGATTTTAACAGTGCAGAGGGGATCTGATCCAACCCCAGGGTCTTATCCGGCTTGGGTTGGGTCACTAAACTAGAGACCGCCTTGAGGGAAACTGAGTGCCAAATTCGTAGAAATTCTATAGGGAAAGGGGCATTCCTTCTGGGGCAGACATCCTATACAATGCTCCAAAGTAGGTTCCCCACACATCTGCAGGGATGTGACAGCCCAGATTAGGTCCCCGGCCAGAGGATAGGGTTGTGCTCGGAACCGCCAAACTGCGGTCCGGCACTGGGATGGGAGCTGGCTTTAAAAGCGGGGGGAGTGTTTACTTATCCCTCCAGCTGCTTTACCGCTCTGGCACCGTAATTTCAGTAGTAATTGGGGCAGCAGGATATCTCCCTGCCGCCCCTTCTCCGCTGTCACTATGAAGAACTCCCAGCAGTCCTTTGCACGCGCACAAATCATGCACGCTTCACATCTCTGTGATGTCCGCAACGCAAAGGACTCCTGGGAGTTTTTCATAGTGACAGCGGGGAAGGGGCAGCAGGGAGGTATCCTGCCTCCCCAATTACTACTGAAATTACGGCACCAGAGCGGGAAAGTGGCGGGAGGGGTAAGTAAGCCCTCAACCCGCTTGTAAAGGCACTCCCCCACCCGAACCGGACCGCCCATGTCCAGACCCGGCCTTTACAATGGCCTCCGGGCCGGGCCGGGCCCATCCCAACCAGAGGAATGGACAGATACAATCTTGAGTGGTTTTCATGTACAAAGCTTTTGAGTTTCGCTAACTGTGTGGAGGCAACAGCAGCTCAGTGGCAGAGCATCTGTTTGGCATGCAGAAGGACACAGGTTCAGTCCCTGGTACCATCTCCCGGCATGGGTGGGAAAGACCCCTGCCTGAAACCTTAGCGAGCTGCTGCCAGTCAGTGTAGACAACCTGAGCTAGATGGATTAAGGGTGAGGGATGTGCACGGAAACAGATGTAGGGGTGTGCCCGGAATGGGCTGGCCTATTTTGGTTCGAATCCGCACCAGACACAAACCTGAGTGGGCCAGTTTTGGTCCGGCACCCTTCAGAAACCCAATTCCCATTCGGTCCAGGCGGGGTTCTTAATTTTTTAAAAAAATAAGTGCTTTCTGCCCCTTTCGCGGGGCTTCCCATAGGCAAACTTTCCCCTGCCCCCCGCCGGCCAGTCCAGTGGGCCGCATCAGTGATTTTAGTAGTTTGTAGCGGGCAGGGGAATGTTCATGGACACACACACACACACACACACACTCACACACACACCCCGCTTGAAGGGACAGGAAGTAATTAAATTTATTTTAATATTTTTTTAAAAATCGCAAACCAGCGGGGGGGGGGACAGTAATGGTCTGGAAGGTTGCAAGATCGATCCTGACCAGGGGCTCAAGGTTGACTCAGCCTTCCATCCTTCCGAGGTCGGTAAAATGAGTACCCAGAATGTTGGGGGCAATATGCTAAATCATTGTAAACCGCTTAGAGAGCTCCGGCTATAGAGCGGTATATAAATGTAAGTGCTATTGCTATTGCTATTGCTATGGAAGGATCCGGAGGTGTTCAATTTGACTCCGAGCCCCTGAACCCCCAATCCGAACTCCTGAACCCCCGGGCTGTTTTGCACATGCCTAACTCTGTGCAGGGGACTCGATGGCATGTGGGTGTCACACCTTAAGCGCAGGGGAGGGTGCACTTACCCCTCCCTCTGCTTTTCCCTCGCCGGCACCAGATATTTCCCAAGTATGGGGCACTGCCCTGTTTGCTCTTCAGCTGTAAGTGGCCAGAATTAGCTGGACGTACAAACGGGCACACATGTGCCAGCTGCTCTGGGCCACTTCCAGCCGAAGAGGAAACGGGGCAGCAGGGAAACGGGGAAGCGGGGGGGAAAGTGGAGTGAAGGGTAAGGGCACCCTCTCCCGCCCTTAATGTGTGGCCCAACACCTTTGAACTTTCAACAGCCTGATGTTCGGACCTCTTTGGAGCCCCATCAAAGGGCCTCTGAAGAGGTTCATGTGCATCCCTACTAAGGGTCTGACCTGGTAGAAGGAAGCTTCCTATGTTCTGATGCAAGGTGAGGTGAGCCCTATTGCTCAAATGGGGAGGATTCTCCCATTCAAGTGCCTCAGAGCACTTCCTAGCTGCCCCCCGACCCAGTTCCTCTTGAGAAAACACTAGCTATTGCTTGAAGTATAGGTGTTATGATTACTCACGAGTACAGAACACAACGTGGACACCTGTTTTTGAAAGACGGAGCTTCCAAAGCAGTGTCCGAAATGAACAATGAGACAATTTGGCGCCTTTTAATAATTCGGTAATGATAGTGATTGAAACCTAGCTAGGGCACGTACCGCGGGCATTGCAAAAAACTCATCATCATCACATGCAGATCACTCATTCCTGCAAAAGGGAGAATGGGTGACTTTTGAAGTGCTTTAGTGAGTCCCAGTCCCTCGCGGAGGTGTTTTAAGTGGTTCGCTCGAAACTGAAGCCAGTCAAGTTGAAGTCGAAGAAAGGAGACTGTGAGATAAATAGGCATTGGATGGTTAACATGGCGTCAAAACAAATAGCTTAGCTATTATTCACTCTTTCTGCTTGGCAAGCTCATTTTGGCCCAGGGAATAAAGAAAAATAATCAACAACCCAATAAAAGCCGTAGGTGCTGTCGGAGGCAGCACAAGCTCCGGAGAGCTCGGCACCCTGGCTGGGGTCAACCCTCAACCCATCAACCAGATCCCCCCAGCAGAAGTCACGATCCAGCCACCTGGCCCCCTTGTGACCATCCCAGGACCCATCATGTGCGCCAGTGGCAAGCCGGTCTATGTGGAAGTGAGCATAATGACCATTCCTCCATTGAATGGTTCCAATCCTTCATCTACGTCACCTCAGCATAATCTACCGCATGCTAGCGGGGTAGGTGTGCATCCTCCCCAGAGTGCAGCTGGGGTCCTGAGGTTGACTGATTGAATGATTGAGTTATCAAATTCGTACACCGCCCCCAAATTTCATCTATGGGCGGTTACCAATAACTTAAAACCAGTTAAAAACCTATACAAAAACTTAAAAACAATCTAACAATTTAAAAATAAACCAGAGATTAAAACCCAAAAATATTGGGAAGCTGAGAAAGCTTGGGCGAAAAGATGGGTCTTCAGGTGTTTTTTGAAAATTGACGGAGAGAGGGAGGATCGTATCTCAGCAGGGAGCACATTCCACAATCACGGGGCAGCGACCGAGAAGGCCCGTCTCTGTGTAGCCACCAAATGAGTTGGTGGTAACTGGAGACGGACCTCCTCAGAGGACCTCAGTGGGCGATGGGGCTTGTAATGAAGAAGGTGCTCTCTTAAATTATTATTATTAAATAATAATAGGTTGAGAAAGAGTCCCTTGCTCAAGCCCCCAAGTGAATCTATAGCAAAAGTGAGATCTGAATCTGGGCCTTCTCAACTCACACTGTCGACCCCTACAGCGCAGTCATTCCCCATCATGGGGGTTTCCATCTCTCAAAGCATGGTGATACGGATGAAAAAGGAGGAAAGGGGCAGAGGCTGTGTGCCCCGGAAGGAATGTGGTATTATTGTCAGTCTGGGGAAGGGAGGGACATTGCACAGCGTTACCAATTGAGTGCCAAGAAGGAAACCATCAGCTACAGCCTGCACTGAAGCTTCTGGAGGCTCCCAGAGCATGGTCTAAAAGCACTTGTTACAGCCACCTTGGTGATGCTAAGCAGGATTTGGTGTGGTCAGTGCCTGGATGGGAGCCTCACGGATGCCACTTTTGAAGTTGGGGCCTTAGATCAGTGTTGGAGCATCCGCCTTGCACGCAGAAGGCTGCCGTTTCAGTCCCTGGCAGCATCTCCAGGTAGGGCTGGGGAAAACCACAGCCGGAAGCCCTGGAGAGTTGCTGCCAGTCAGAGTAGACAGTATTGAGCTGGATGGACCAAGGGTCAGACTCTGTCGAAGGCAGCTTCCTGTGTGTTCCTAAAAGAGTGCCACGTCCCCCGTAAGTTTTCATTCAGACAGAAGGGTTTCTGAGGACTCAGGGAAGCAGTTGTTCCCAGAAATCAGAGCTGCCAGTTCAAAAACCAAGGGAACACCAATTCCAAGAATGCAGCAGAAGCTTTATTGAATATGTGAAGGAAATGGCATCATATTAGAGGTGGCTGGGAGACAGAAGGAAACTGATGAATTAATTTTGAGGAAAGAAGAGCAAAGTAGTGGGAGAAGAAGGGTGCCCAGACCTCTCAAAGTCCAGGCCTGTATTTCAGCGATGCCTTATCCTCAGGGAGTGCTGCCTCCCACATAGACCGGCTAGGAGCTACTGGAAATGATGGGTAATACGATGATAATGATTTCGCCAAGTAACCGGAACGTCATTTCGTCTGGGGGGATCCGGTTGCTGAGTTGGATGACAGACATTACTGGGGACATGGAGGTGAATCTGAAACAGAAATGAATGAACAACACATTACGGTGAATTGACATTCACTCAGGGATGGGAAGGAACCCTCAGAGACATTTCTCCCAAGTTTCTCCTTGGTACGAATCCACAAAGACCCCCAACACAGAAGTAGAAAGGTTTGTGACAGTCTTGATGGAGTATACTTCAAGCTGAGAAATTTTCCCCCTTTCTTTGTTCAAGCCAGTCAAGGTTCAGGGTGGCAACTAGCGTTCCCTCTAACAGGGATTCCCATATGTTGTTGACTAAAACTCCCGAATTCCCAGCTGCAATGCCTCTTACTTGGGCATAATTGGAGATGTTGTCAACAACATCAGGGGATTGCTGTTAGAGAAAACCCTGATGCGAACCCTCTTGTAAGGGGAAGAGGACAGAGGGGTGCAGATGTGATGATGATGAGTTTTTTGCAATGTCCGCAGTGGAGGGGTGGATATCTTGGAAGAAGCTGTCTCCTGGGACCCTGTGGGACCTCCACCTTCCATCGGAACATAGGAAGCTGCCTTCTGCCAAGTCAGACCCCTTGTCCATCAAGCTCAGAATTTTCTACACTGACTGGCAGTATCTCGGATAAGGAGAAGCAGCTTACGATCAATGGAGGAATTGGCAAGTTTACTCTCCAAGCGCTCCCTACAAATGGAGTCAAACCTGCCTTTAAAGCTGCATACGGCGGTGAATACTTTTCAGCCAGATGTTGTAGATCTTAGGCCTGATCAAGAGTCATCTTTATGGACCTAAACCTCACCTGTTCCTCACTTAGGATGTTCTCCTGTTCCAACCAGTCCGTGAGGTTAACATATAGATGTCTAGAATATAATTTATTAATAATGCTCAGCAGACTGAAGGGTCAGAATGTTGGCCTTCCTTGTAGATGGGAACTATCACCGTTGTACCCCCACTCCTCAGGGATACAGGCAGTACGATCCATATAAGTAAAGAATCCCGCAAGTACAGGAGCCCACCATTCAACATTTGATTTTAACAGTGCAGAGGGGATCTGATCCAACCCCAGGGTCTTACCTGGCTTGGGTTGGGTCACTAAACTAGAGACCTCCTTGAGGGAAACTGAGTGCCAAATTGGTAGAAATTCTATAGGCAAAGGGGCATTCCTTCTGGGGCAGACATCCTATACAATGCTCCAAAGTAGGTTCCCCACACATCTGCAGGGATGTGACAGCCCAGATTAGGCGTCCGGCCAGAGGATAGGGTTGTGCACCGAACCGCCAAACTGCGGTCCGGCACTGGGGTGGGAGGTGACTTTAAGAGCGCGGGGAGTGTTTACTTATCCCTCCAGCCGCTTTCCCGCTCTGGCACCGTAATTTCAGTAGTAATTGGGGCAGCAGGATACCTCCCTGCCGCCCCTTCCCCGCTGTCGCTATGAAAAACTCCCACCAGTCCTTTGCACGCGCACACATCATGCGCGCTTCACATCTCTGTGATGTCCGCACACGCAAAGGACTCCTGGGAGTTTTTCATAGTGACAGCGGGGAAGGGGCAGCAGGGAGGTATCCTGCCTCCCGAATTACTACTGAAATTACGGAACCAGAGCGGGAAAGTGGCGGGAGGGGTAAGTAAGCCATCACCCCGCTCGTACAGGCACTCCCCCACCCGAACTGGACCGCCCATGTCCAGACCAGGCCTTTACAATGGCCTCCGGGCCGGTCCGGGCCCATCCCAACCAGAGGAATGGACAGATACAATCTTGAGTGGTTTTCATGTACAAAGCTTTTGAGTTTCGCTAACTGTGTGGAGGCAACAGCAGCTCAGTGGCAGAGCATCTGTTTGGCATGCGGAAGGACACAGGTTCAGTCCCTCGTACCATCTCCCGGCATGGGTGGGAAAGACCCCTGCCTGAAACCTGAGCGAGCAGCTGCCAGTCAGTGTAGACAACCTGAGCTAGATGGGTTAAGGGTGAGGGATGTGCACGGAAACACATGTAGGGGTGTGCCCGGAATGGGCTGGCCTATTTTGGTTCGAGTCCGCACCAGACACAAACCTGAGTGGACCAGTTTTTGTCCGGCACCCTTCGGAAACCCCCTTCCCATTTGGTCCAGGCGGGGTTCTTAATTTTTTTAAAAAAATAATTGCTTTCTGCCCCTTTCGGGGGGGTTCCGATAGGCTAACTTTCCCCTTTCCCCCGCCGGCCGGTCCAGTGGGCCGCAGCAGTGATTTTAGTAGCTGGTAGCGGGCAGGGGAATGTTCATGGACACACACACACACACACCGCTTGAAGGGGCAGGTAGTAATTAAATTTATTTTAATATTTTTTAAAAATCGCCAACCAGCTGGGTGGGGGGCAGTAATGGTCCGGAAGGAACCGGAGGTGTTCAATTCGACTCCGAGCCCCTGAACCCCCTATCCGAACTCCTGAACCCCCGGACTGTTTTACACATGCCTAACCATGTGCAGGTGACTCGATGGC
The DNA here is from genome assembly GCF_027244095.1 of Hemicordylus capensis. NCBI lineage: Eukaryota > Metazoa > Chordata > Lepidosauria > Squamata > Cordylidae > Hemicordylus > Hemicordylus capensis. The sequence continues at coordinate 21,359,182 of NC_069670.1, read as the reverse complement.
AGGTGGGTGTCACACTTTAAGGGCAAGGGAGGGTGCACTTACCCCTCCCTCTGCTTTTCCCCCGCCGGCACCAGGTATTTCCGAAGTATGGGGCACTGCCCTGTTTGCTCTTCAGCTGTAAGTGGCCAGAATTTGCTGGATGTAAGCATGGGCACACATGTGCCAGCTGCTTCAGGCCACTTCCAGCCGAAGAGGAAACGGGGCAGCAGGGAAACGGGGAAGCAGGGGGGAAAGTGGAGGGAAGGGTAAGGGCACCCTCCCCCGCCCTTAATGTGTGGCCCCACACCTTTGAACTTTCAACTGCCTGATGTTCGAACCTGTTTGGAGGCCCATAAAAGGGCCTCTGAACAGGTTCATGTGCATCCCTACTAAGGGTCTGACCTGGTAGAAGGACGCTTCCTATGTTCTGATGCAAGGTGAGTTGAGCCCTTTTACTCAAATGGGGAGGATTCTTCCATTCAAGTGCCTCAGAGCACTTCCTAGCTGCCCCCCGACTCAGTTCCTCTTGAGAAAATACTAGCTATTGCTTGAAGTATAGGGGTTATGATTAATCACGAATACAGAACACCACAACGTGGACACCTGTTTTTGAAAGACAGAGCTTCCAAAGCAGTGTCCAAAATGAATAATGGGACAATTTGGCGTGGTTTAATAATTCGGTAATGATAGTGATTGAAACCTAGCCAGGGCACGTACCGCTGGCATTGCAAAAAACTCATCATCATCACACACAGATCACTCATTCCTGCAAAAGGGAGAATGGGTGACTTTTGAAGTGCTTTAAGGAGCCACAGTCCGTCCCTGAGGTGTTCTAAGTGGTTCGCTTGAAACCTAAACCAGTTGTTGAAGTCGAAGAAAGGAGACTGTGAGCTTAATAGGCACTGGGTGGTTAACATGGCGCCAAAACTAATAGCTTAGCTATTTTTCACTCTTTCTGCTTGGTAAGCTCATTTTGGCCTAGGGGATAAAGGAGCAACCCAATAAAAGGTTAGGTGGAGTAATGGAGCACCATAACCACAAGGGAGGCTTGTGGACCTGTATAAAAGCAGGGCATTCCCTCTGTCCTTCCATCAGCTTCCTTCGACTCTCCTGTCTTTACTGCATCTTCTCAGAGAAGCCGGTAAGTCCATTTTCTTGGTGGTGTTTGGATAGAGTCTCGTTGACAGAGAGATTGGTGGATCTTCCACCTTGCGTCCTCTGTTCTTCAGAATATAGAGCAGTTCACAGCTAGGCTAGGATTAATGTGCCACTGAATGCCAGGCACTGGGGAGCAAAACCGGGAAGGGGCTACTTCCTTCGTGCCAGGCTTTGTGGACCTCCCAATGGTTTCTAGTTGTCCAGTGATGGAAACAGGAGGCTGAACTGGAAGGGTCCATTTTGGTCTGATCCAGCAGTTCTCTTATGTTTATTCTCATTGAAACATAGAAAAGCCACATCTGCACCCCTCTGTCCTCATCTCCATAAAAGAGGGTTCCCACCAGTGTTTTCTCTAACAGGAATCCCCTGATGTTGTTGACCAGAAATCCAATTATCTCCAAGGGAGAGGCATTCCAGCTGGGGATTCTGGAGTTTTAGTCAACAACATCTGGGAATCCCTGTTAGAGGGAACACTAGTTGCCACCCTGAACGTTGGGTGGCTTGAACAAAGAAAGGGGGAAAATTTCTCAGCTTGAAGTATACTCCATCAAGACAGTCACAAACCTTTCTGCTTCTCTGTTGGGGGTCTGTGTGGATTGGTACCAAGGAGAAACTTGGGAGAAATGTCTCTGAGGGTTCCGTCCCATCCCTGAGTGAATGTCAATTCACCGTAATGTGTTGTCCATGCATTTCTGTTTCAGAATCACCTCCATCTCCCCAGCAATGTCTGTCATCTCCACGGGTCGTGGCTTTGGCGGTTTCGGGCCCATTAATATTGGCCTTGGCATTAGATCCATTGCACGCCTTTGCTCTGGTGTTGGTGCTGGTGCCCTGGGCGCTGTAGGAGGCAGCACAAGCTCCGGAGAGATCGGCCTCCTGGCTGGGGTCAACCCTCAACCCATTAACCAGATTCTCATAGCAGGATTCCGGATCCAGCCACCCCCTTTTTACGTGAGCCTCCCAGGACCCATTTTGCACTAGCTGAGAGCTGGTCTATGTGGAAGTCATGATAATGACCAGGAACCGGCAACCCTAAGTCTGAGGCATGGCTGAAATCCAGGCCTGGACTTTGAGGGGACTGGGCGCCCTTCTTCTCCCACTACTTTGCTCTGCTATCCTCAGTATGAATTCATCAGTATCCTTCTGTCTCCCAGCGGCCTCTAATATGATGCCATTTCCTTCACATTCTCAATAAAGCTTCTTCTGCATACTTGCAATCCGTGTTTACTTGGTTTTTGAACTGGCAGCTCTGATTTCTGGGAACAGATTCTTCCCTCAGTCTTGGTAGCCCAGAAACACTTCTAACTGTGACTGTGACTGGCAGGAGCTCTCCAGGGCTTCCGGCTGGAGTTTCCCCCAGCCCTACCTGGAGATGCTGCCAGGGACTGAAAGGGCAGCCTTCTGCATGCAAGGCGGATGCTCCATCACTGATCTATAGCTCCAACCTCAAAAGTGGCATCCATGAGCCTCCCATCCAGGCACTGATCACACCAAGACCTGCTTAGACCTCCCCAAGTCACCCCCACCCCTGCTTTGGTGGACAGGCTGGACTTCTCTTGTCTGCCTGGCCCTATGCCAGGGCCTGCGGCCAGGCAGCAGTTGGAGGGAGGGCCTCCCCTGCCACTGAAGAAGGATCCTCCCGTGGCAGATGTGGAGGTGTTGTAGGTGGAGCCAGCTTCCATTCAAGCCAAATCCATCTTCCTGCCCTCCCTGTGTGGGGTGGGGGCCCCAAGTAATTTTTGAATCCACTCTCACTTGCTACCAGAGAATCTACCCTCAGAACACCTAAAAAACCACAAATCCCAGTACACCATGGGCTTGTGGGTATGGGGGTGGTTGGCACCCTATGTGCATTGCATCACCACTCGCTCTGGGGCACCGGGGCAGTTCGACCTTCAAAGGTGGGGGTCGCACTTGAGCGGGCAGGGGAGGGTGCACTTACCCCTTCTTCTTCTTTCCCCCAACTGACGCCCAGTATTTCTCAAGTGCTACCCAGTGGCAGCATACTTCCCTGCTGCCCCATTTGTTCTTTGGCAGGAAATGGCCAGAAGAAGCTGGACCTGAACATTGACACACACGCGTGCCAGCTACTTCCAGTCAAAGAGCAAATGGGGCAGCAGGGAAGTACGCTGCTGCCCCGTAGGACTTGGGAAATACCTGGTGCCAGCAGGGGGGCAAATGGAGGGAGGAGTAAGGGCACCCTCCCCCGCCATTAAGGTGTGACACCCGGCCACCATTGAGCCACCCACACCTGGTTCCATGCAGATCTCTAACCCTTAGTCCATCTAGCTCAGGATTGTCTACACTGACTGGCAGTAGCTCTCCAAGGTTTCAGGCAGGGATCTTTCCCAGCCCTACCAGGAGATGCTGCCAGGGACTGAACCTGGGACCTTCTGCATGCCAAACATATGCTCTACCACTGAGCTTCTGTCACATCCGCGCAGTTAGGGAAACTGAAAACCTTTGTACATGAAGAACACTCAAGATTGTATCTGTCAATTTCTCTAGCAGGGGGCCTAGGCTGGGCTGTCACATCCCTGCAGATGTGTGGGTAACCTACTTCCGAGCATTGTATGGGATGTCTGCCCCTGAAGAAATGCCCCTTTCCCTGTAGAATTTCTACCGATTTGGCACTCAGTTTCCCTCAAGAAGGTCTCTAATTTAGTGACCCAACTCAAGCCGGGTAAGACCCTGGGGTTGGATCAGATCCCCTCTGCACTGTTAAAATCAAATTTTGAATGGTGGGCTCCTGTACTTGCAAGATTCTTTACTTATATGGTTCGTACTACCTGTATCCCGGAGGAGTGGGATACAATAATGATTATTCCCATCTATAAGGAAGGCCAACAGTCTGACCGTTCTAATTATCGACCAATCAGTCTGTTGAGCATTATTCATAAATTATATTCTAGAAATCTATATGTTAACCTCACGGACTGGTTGGAACAGGAGAACATACTAAGGGAGGAAGAGGCGAGGTTTATGTCCATTCAGATGACTCTTGATCAGGCCCAAGTTCTACAATATCTGGCTGAAAAGTATTCTCCGATGTATGCAGCTTTTAAGGCAGGGTTTGACTCCATTTGTAGGGAGCGCTTGGGGAGTAAACTTGCCAATTCCTCCATTGATCGTCGGCTCTTTCTCCTTATCCGAATGTTGCATGAGAACACCTCACTTTGGGTGAGATGCAATGTCTAATGACATCTGACCCTGTCTGTACCCACACAGAAGGGAGTCAAAAAGGGATGCATTTTTGCCCCACTTCTTTTTGATCTTTATTTACTCTCTTGGATAACCCAGATTTCCACCCTCCTAAATTAGCCAGTATTTCTATCACAGTTCTGCTTCATGCTGATGATGCAGTTATTCTATCTAGATCATCACATCTGTTGACATGAGAAGAAGAGTATTTATCTATAAATATTAAATATAATTAATATAATTAATATATAATTATATATAATTAATATAATTAAATATATTAAATATAAGAGTATTTATCCTACACATTTCTGTGACATGCGCACGCTCAAAGGACTCCTTGGAGTTTTTCATAGCAACAGCAGGGAAGGGGCAGCAGGGAGGTATCCTGCCTCCCCAATTACTACTGAAATTATGGCGCCAGAGCGGGAAAGCGGCAGGAGGGTAAGTACCCCACCCACCCAAACCAGACCGCCCAGGTCCGGACCACTCCGGACCACTCCGGAGGCCTTTACAATAGCCTCCGGACCTGTCCGGGCCCATCCCTACCAGAGGAATGGACAGATACCATCTTTAGCTAGATGGACTAAGGGTGAGGGATGTGCACGGAAACACATGTAGGGGTGTGCCCGGAATGGGCTGGCCCATGTTGGTTTGAGTCCGGACCAGACACGAACCTAAGTGGGCCAGTTTTGGTCCGGCACCCTTCAGAAACCCCCCTCCCATCTGCTCTGGGCGGGGTTCATAATTTTTTTAAAAATTAATTACTTTCTGTCCCTTTCGGGGGTCTTCCTATAGGCAAACTTTCCCCTGCCCCCTCCGGCCAATCTTGTGGGCCACAGCAGTGATTTTAGAAGCTGGTGGTGGGCAGGTGAATGTTCGCGGACACACACACAGACAAACCACTTGAAGGGGCAGAAAGAAATAAAATTTGTTTTAATATTTTTAAAAGAATCGCAAACCAGCCGGCGGGGGAGGGGGGAGTACTGGTCCGGATGGAACCGGTGGTGTTTGATTTGATTCTGAGCAAGGTTAGGTGAGCCCTATTGCTCAAATGGGGAGGATTCTCCCATTGAAAAGCCTCAGAGCACTTCCTAGCTGCCCCCCGACCCAGTTCATCTTGAGAAAACACTAGCTATTTCTTGAAGTATAGGGGTTATGATTACTCACGAGTACAGAACACAATAACGTGGACACCTGTTTTTGAAAGACGGAGCTTCCAAAGCAGTGTCCAAAATGAATAATGGGACAATTTGGTGCGTTTTAATAATTTGGTAATGAGAGTGATTGAAACCTAGCCAGGGCACGTACCGCGGGCATTGCAAAAAACTCATCATCCTCACATGCAGATCACTCATTCCTGCAAAAGGGAGAATGGGTGACTTTTGAAGTGCTTTAATGAGCCCCAGTCCCTCCCTCAGGTGTTTTAAGTGCTTCATTCGAAACTGAAGCCAGTCAAGTTGAAGTCGAAGAAAGGAGACTGTGAGATAAATAGGCATTGGATGGTTAACATGGCGTCAAAACAAATAGCTTAGCTATTTTTCACTCTTTCTGCTTGGTAAGCTCATTTTGGCCCAGGGGTAAAGAAGTGTCATCAACAACCCAATAAAAGCTTTAGGTGCTGTAGCACAAGCTCCGGAGAGCTCGGCACCCTGGCTCATCAACTAGATCCCCCCAGCAGAAGTCACTATCGTGCCACCTTGCTCCCTCCTGACCATCCCAGGACACATCACGTGCGCTAGCTGTAAGCCGGTCTATGTGGGAGGCATCCCTGTGCCATTGGTGGTTCTGAGGTTGTAGGATCAGGTGCCTGGGGATGTCTGGCTTACGGAGCTCTGGGCCAGTGGAGGGGTGGATATCTTGGAAGAAGCTCTCTCCTGGGACCCTGTGGGAGCATCTTCCAATAGACTCTATAACGCCCAACGACTGATCATAATGACAAGGAACCGGCAACCCTAAGTCTGAGGCATGGCTGAAATCCAGGCCTGGACTTTGAAGTCCTGGACTGGGTGCCCTGCTTCTCCCACTACTTTGCTCTGCTATCCTCAATATGAATTCATCGATTTCCTTCTGTCTCCCAGCTGCCTCTTCCCTGAGTCCTCAGAAACCCTTCTGTCTGAATGAAAACTTAATCAGCTTCCTAATATGTTTGGGTTTTAATCTCTGGTTAATTTTTAAATTTTTAAATTGTTTTTAAGTTTTTGTATATGTTTTTAATTGGTTTTATGCTATTGGTAACCAACCATAGAGGAAAGTTGGGGGTGGTGTATGAATTTGCTAAATCACTCACTCAATCAATCAATCATCCGCAGGACCACAGCTGCACTCTGGGGAGGATGCACACCTACCTCGCTAGCATGCGGTAAAGTTTGCTGAGGTGACGTAGGTGAAGGATTGGAACCATTCAAAGGAGGAAGGAGAAATGATGTGGTAGCTTACTACTAACACTCCACTGCAATCAGGCCCATAGCCACTAGAGGGCAGTCACTCCTCCCCAAGATGCAGCCGTCCCTCCAACCTTACCTGCCCACCCTGGGAAGACCTGTTTATTTTAAGAACCAAAGGGAGCATGCTCAGAACATACTCCGTGGACTGAGGAGGTCAGTTGCTGGGGAAACCAACAGCGAAGGAAGTCTATTGCTTTTTTACTCTACTGGTTGGCTGCCTAGAAGTATCTGGTTGTCTGATCTGGGAAACAGGGTGCTGTACTAAACCCACCATTGAGATAATCCACCAGAGCCCTCCTGATGTTGCTGCTGTAGTAACTCCTTAGGACTTCCCTGTTTCCCCAGCCCTCATTCTCATCTTTCAAGATACCCACATAGTATCTATCCACATTGGAAGTTCCCTTCTACTGAGTCAAAGTTGTGGAAAGAACTTCTTCCGTGGAAAGAAGAAGTGTCAGCAACCCAGCCGAATGTTAGCTGGAGTGACGTTAACTGGAGCATGGAGTGACGTCATGGAGTGAGGTTAGCTGGAGAATTTTAGCTGGAGCATCCTAACCACAAGGGAGGCTGGGGGACCTTTAGAAAAAGCTATGTGTTCCCTCTGTCCTTCCATCAGCTTCATTCAACTCTCTTGTCTTCACTGCATCTTATCAGAGTAGCCAGTAAGTCCATTTTCTTGGTGGTGTTTTGACAGGGTCTCGTTGAGATAGAGCTTGGTGGATCTCCCACCTTGAATCTGTTGTTCTTCAGCATAGTGTGAGGTTTACATGATATGCAGGTTTTGTGTGTCACTGGATGCCAGCCACAGGGGGAAAACAGGGGCTATTATTTTATGTTCCTTCTCAGAAACATATTAAGCTGCCTTATACCAGGTTGGAACTTTGGTCTATCTAGCTCAGTATTTTCTACACGGTCTGGCAGTGGCTTCGCCAAGGTTTCGAGCAAATCTCTCTCAGCCCTACCTGGAGACACTGCCAAGAATTGAACCTGGGTTTCGCATGCAATGCACATGTTTTACCTTCGAGTGAGGGCCTCATATCCCAGTCACAGGGGAGATACGGGGTTTTTGCTTTCATGCTTCACTTCTGGTCTTCCTGGAGGCATCTGGTTGTTCTTTGTTGGTTCCCGATGGAAACCCTACCTACACAGAAAACCCAATGAATGAAGTAATGCTCATTTAATACTTTTGCCATTTATGACAAAATCATTTGTCATAAAATATAAAATAGTGCAGATAAATGGCCTCAGAACAGTAGTACATCTGCCAGTCCCCGCCAGACTTGACTACCGCAAGGCACTCTATGTGGGGCTGCCTTTGTATGTAGTCTGGAAACTGCAGTTAGTCCAGTACGCGATGGCCAGGTTGGTCTCTGGATCATCTCAGAGAGACCATATCACTCCTATCTTAAAAGATCTACACTGGCTGCCAGTAAGTTTCTGGGCAGAGTATAAGGTTTTGGTTACGACCTATAAATTCCTAAACAGCTTGGGCCCTGGGTATTTAATAGAATGTCTTCTCTGCTATTAACCACATCGCCCACTGAGATCATCTGGAGAGTTTCATCTTCAGTTGCCACCAGCTCGTCTGGTGGCTCCTCCGGGACGGACCTTCTCCGTAGCTGCCCTGAGGCTTTGGAACACACTTTCTGCTGAAATAAGAGCCTCCTCATCTCTTACAACTTTTAAAAGGGCAGTCAAGATGCATTTGTTCACCCAGGCTTTGAATTAGATACTGTTTTAATTGTTTTAATTGTGTTTTAAGAGTTTTAACTTTTTAATTTGTTGAAATGTTTTCATCTTTTATTGACTGTTTTTATTGTTTTGTAAACCGCCCCGAGGACTTGCGTTTTAGGCAGTATAGAAATATATTAAATAAAATAAAACTGAAAATATTCTAAAATTGCATGTAGCAAGACTTGGGAATGTTCTCCCAGTAGGATCCACTCCTCCGTCTCCATCACAGCTTTGAGAAAGCCAGTAAAACCTTGGCTCTTTAGATGAGTGGTATTTCTGGTTGGGGCAGCTCAGTTCCAAATAGAAATATTCTGATGAAAATATTTTAATGAAATCTTAAAGATTGTAGACAGTACCGAGCTAGATGGACCACTGGTCTGGCCTTGGGAGGTAGTGATGGCCGCCATCTTGGATGGCTTAGGGAAATTCATGGGGGACAGGTCTATCAATGGCTACCATCTTATGGCAATAGGCCACTTCCAGCCTCAGAGGCAACCCCATCAATGATAGGAGTCCAAGTACATCTGATGTTGTACACCAGCTCACGATCTTTCAACACGGCGTTTCTTTTCCATGTAAGAAGTTACCCTGTGCTATTTGACTTTCCTTATCCAAGGGGGAGAAGACGTGAGAAGGTGCAAGTCAAGAAAAGCTGTTGGAGAATCTAAGGAACTGGCCGTGCTTATATACCATTTTCCTAGCCTTGGGGAAAGTCCCTTTTTGACAGAGCTTTAATTATCGTCTTGTTGAGCTTCTCCCTCGAATGCTTGGATTAGCACAAATGATTCTAGCAAAAGAACTGTTATTATTTGCTGAGTAGGACTCGTTCCTTTCAATTCAATAATTCCCTTTGATTGCTTTCATGGTAATTACAACTCTGCTGGATTTTTGCTTGATATGTAAAGTTTAATTAAAAGCAACATTATGTTTTATATTGTTATGTTTTCACCTTATTATTTGTTGTTTTTATTGTATTGTCGTAAACCGCTCAGAGGCTTGCATTTTGCGTGGCATATAAATACGTTAAAGAAATAAACAAACAAATGTTAAAATATTCCCATTGCCCAGTTACCTACTGAGTCTGAACTTCGGTCCATTAGACTCAATATTGTCTACGACGACTGGCAGCAGCTCTTGCGAGTACATACAAGAGACTTTCTCAGACTTACCTGGAGATAGCTTACCTGGAATCGATTTTGGACTGCAGCCTAAAACCACAGTGAAGAAAAATGTCTGGGCGACCCACTGAAACACTGTTAATGAGGCGGGGTCACCACAGAGAAGGCTCCAATGACCAACACAGCGAGCCGGTTCTCACGACCATGTGTGGGGTGGGCTGGAGGGGAGACAGGCCCATGCCTCAGGCCTGTCGTATGACCTTACCCAACCCCCTAGACGATTGGGGTGCCATGCTCCCTAGGAGGGAAGAAAATCTGAGCTGGGTCCTCCAGTATCCCATAATGCAACATGGAGCACAGGAGAGTCAGACCTCAGTACTGCAGAACTCTATGAGAAACATGGCTGCTGGCAGCCCAAGCCACATTTATTTCAAATTGTACTCACAGATTTCCAAAGAAAGGGTAGGACAGTCTTGGTTGCCTTCCTACCTTCCTTTTAACCTGGGTAGCGAATCTGGTCTACCCAGCTTCGGCACAGCTAGGTCAGGTGAGTTCATGGTTCCCCAACTGACACATGCATGCATGGTTCCCCAATTAAACCAATCCCTGGTTTAACCCTCTCCTGCCCAGTGATCTCTGGTCATGCCAACAGCCTCAGTATGGGGGCATCACATGGTGGGAAGAATTGGTCATTCAGATCTCTTGCTCCTAAATCATTGTAGGCAGTCTGGATGAACACCAGTGCAGAACTGGGCTTTAGAACCAGGAGCAAGTGTATATGGAACAGCACTGAGGTAATATGTTTCAAGGGGGTAATCCAGATATTTCTCTGCCTGTGGGATGTCGGGTCCACGAAACGACTGAATAAGGCCTTACGGCAGAGATGGACAATGTGTTATAGACAATGGTTTTACTGTAGATCTCCCCTGCTAACTGGACAAAGAGACACCTTTTTAACGTGGTGATTCTCTTTATTTAGCAGGGAGAGAGTAACTGGCCCTATCCACCCCCAGCACAGGACCTCCAGTGGCTGTTGCTGGTGTCTATCTTATGTTTCTTTTTTTATTTTTGTGAGCCCTTTGGGGACAGGGAGCCATCTTATTGATTTATTATTTCTCTGTGTAAAATGCTTGGGAAATTTTTGTCGAAAAGGGGGTATATAAATTGTTGTTGTTGTTGTTGTAGACTACCCCTGCTGCTTTAAGCAAAAGACTGAGAATAAGATGATGATGTTCTGTTCCTCTGTAGTTCTATGACAACGACCCAGTTCATGCCTCTGGGCAGCTGGCATTTCTTGTTCTTTCCAGAAGATAATTTGGGAACAACTGGAGTTGTTTTTCTGACTGGGACAAGTTGGCAAGAACAGAAAGGAAGGACAGGAGCCCTGAAGATGGGCATGGCCTTCCTTCAGTATGAACGTCATCTCTGGTTTTATAGCATCACATTTCAAATGTAATAATACATTTGGTTCTGCCGATGCCCATGCAGCGTTCAATATGTCCTGGTTCACAGAGGAGGGACGCATTCAGAACACAATACTCATTTTACTGCTCCTGGAATGTATGCATGTAGGACCCACCTTGTCCAATTTATTTATTTATTATTCTCTTTCATTCATGCTCCTTTCATGAGGCAAGGGGAGGCAATTGCCTCAGGCGGCAGATGATTGGGGCATGAACAGGGTGGTAAAATGCCCCTCATATCTGCCTCTTTGGGTGCAATCTGGCCGTGCCAAGCTTTGCGAGGAGTGATTCTCCTCCCTTTCAAGAGAAGGCTTCTGGAAGCCTTTCCTTCTCCCCAACCCCACACATTTTCAAAGCTTGCAGGAATTGGTCTTGGAAGGGGGCTTGGCCTACCACCAGGGACATGGGACAAGACAATATATTGCCCCCCACCATCTCAGTCACCATAATAACTTGGGGCACTCCTCTTCACCGTCCCCTTCTCAGGAGCTGCTTAACTGCTATTTTCAGATTAGAGTTCTTCTTTTCGCTGCTGAGTTGGGACAACCTATCAGGGATTCTCTTGCCAGCTTGGTTATTACCACATGGCCAATCAAATTTGGCTGTGTGGTGATTTCCCAAAGTCAAATCAGAGTGAGGGCATTGATTCTTGCCCTCACTCTGAATGGAAGAATTGTTTTTGTCCCATGTCACAGTCTATCCAAACTACCACCAAGTGGGGTGTGGGAGTCACTTTTCACGAGGGATGACTGGACCCCCAAAATGCAGAACCCTACTGTGAAATGTCCCCTGTCTTTCTAGAAATTAATTTAGGCTTCCCTTGAAGGTTAACAGATGTCCCCGTCCCCATCCCTGTTCCCGCCACCGTCCTTTGGGAGGAACTATGATATTCATTATGAATTTCTCTTTGGTTGATATTTCAGTAGAACCACAGCTGGGGCTGTACAGGCAAACTCCTTGAGAAATTTCATTCTGAACCTCTTCTTCCTGGTTCAACATGACACAGCTTTTTGATGCGGTTTAAACTTTGGTCATTAGATTGTGATTTATATGCTAACTGACCAGTCATCAGGATTCTCGGCTGACTGAATTCCTTTGAAACCAATAGTGATGTGCGGTTTGGTCCGGATCCGGACCGGTTCGTCCCGAACCGGTCCGGATCCGGCGGTTCGATCCCGGACCGAATCGGGCCCTTCTGGGACCGATCCGGACCGAATCCGAGTCGGTTCGGCTCCGAACCGGCTCGGGTTTCCCGAAACGGTTCGGGAGTTCAATTGAGTCTCTGGAGTCAGTGGAGTGTCCCTTTAAAGTTTGAAGTGTGTCCTCCATTTTGTGGCTCATTCCTGAAACTTTTGCTCCTAGCATCCATTTTGTGATGCTATTTTCAGGCATTGTATTGGCTGCGCTATTGATCCTTTGATTGGCCAGAATGAGTCCTTTGGTCTGGTAGGCTGCTTGGCTGTTGTACTGTTGAGAGCTGGCACCCTGTTGGCCGTGGGGGGAGTACAAAGGTGGGGGCTCCCAAAGGAGGGAATTTCAAACCTATATAAACCCAAGCCTCTTCTCTGGAAACTTCTCTTGGCTGCAGTTGTGGGATCATCTCTGAGACCTTGCTTGCTCTTTTGCTGCTGGTGTCTGCTGTGAGTCCCTGCTGACTGTGTGTCACATTAGTGTGTGTCTGTCTCTCTGCTCTCTCTGTGTGTTGTTGTGTGCCACCTTGTCCATCTGCCCTCTGTCTGTCTCTGTCCAAACCTCTTTAATACTTTCCCCTCAACTTCTTCCAACTTTTCCTGTTGTGTTTTCTGTTCTCTTCACCCTTTCTCTCTCAACCCTTCTCCCAAAGTTTTGGCTTTCCCTCCTCCCCCCCCCACCCCCATCTTCTGCATTGCTTTCCTGTTTTTGTGCCTTGCCTGACTTTTGTTCCACTTTTTGAGTTTCATTCAATTATTGCTTCTGTGTAAATTTATATATTTGCTGATTTTGGTTTTTAATTAATAACTTCTGCTATTGTTATTGCTGGCTGCCTGTCTGAGTTGTGTTTCTGAGGATTTAGTTTATATTATTGCTGCAATTTGATTCCTTGTGTTCTGATTTTGATTGTTAATTTGTTCCCCTCTGGCCCTGCTCCTAGCTTCCCCCCCTCCCTCCCTCCCTCCCACCCAGATAAGATTGTTTCCCTCCTGTGCTGCTGCCTGTTGAGCCTTGCATTCTTTGGATTTCTTTGTGGAATTAGGTTCTGGTTTTGGTTTTGCTCCCTGTGTGTGTCCCACCCACTCCCCCAGTCCCTCCCCCTGGTAGTTGTTACCCCCCCCCCCCGCCCTGAGACTTTCTGGCTGCCCTTTGGTTTCCTTTTTTTTACTTTGTGTATAGATTGTTTTGATTCAAATTTGATTGTTCCCCTGTGTGGTCCTGCTCCTAGCTTACCCCCTCCCTCCCCTCTAGAAACCCACTCCCCCCACTGCCACCTCCTCCTCCTCCACTCCTGCCCTGCCTGCCCCCTCCCACCCAGATTCATCCCCCTTGACGCATACTAATCCCCCCAAAACACACCCTGCCCTCTGGTCTCTCCCCCTCTTGCCCCCCGACTCCCTGCTACATACCCCAGACCCCCTGAAACACACTCCACCCCCCAAACACCCTCTGTTGGTCTCTCCCCCTCTTGCCCCCCTGACTCCCCGCTACATACCCCAGACCCCCTGAAACACACTCCACCTCCCAAACACACTCTGTTGGTCTGTCCCCCTCTTGCCCCCGACTCCCCGCTACATACCCCAGACCCCCTGAAACACACTCCACCTCCCAAACACCCTCTCTTGGTCTCTCCCCCTCTTGCCCCCCGACTCCCCGCTACATACCCCAGACCCCCTGAAACACACTCCACCCCCCAAACACCCTCTGTTGGTCTCTCCCCCTCTTGGGACCGTCACCGCTGCTGCTGCTGTCCTCCTCCCACACCCGAATCCCCCTCCCTGCTGCTACATTACAGCTCCTCCTCTCTTCTTCCTCTCTCTCTCTCTTTCTCTCTCCTCATCCCTTCACTTCTTCTTCCTCCCACAGCTGCAGCCACACAGTATCCTACCTCCGACCTCACCTGGAGGTCCCCGCCATCGGTTTTTTTTTCTTTTGAAAGTTGTTTTATTTCATTTGTCTCTGCTTGGGGGTGAGTTGAGCAACAACACATAAATAGTGTGGTCTCCTCACTTCTGCCCCTCCATCGTTGAACTACCCCGGTTGCCTGTGCCTCGTGCGGCCGCCCTGTTGTGTCCCAGCCCAGGGGGTTGGCTGTTGGCGGCGCATCCGTGACCAGCAGTGAGCGGCAGGAGAAGGACCGGAAGAAGAGGGGTTAGTGCGTGTGCAATTGTGCACCTTTTGTTGCCCCCTTTCTCTCCCTAGCTGGCGGTTTTAAATAGGGACACCCCTATCTTGAAATGCATTTGGGTGTGGGGAGGAGGGAGAGGAGATGTACCGTTGTAACTTGTGTCTTCATGCCCAATAAAGAAATTGCTGCTGCTGTGTGTTGCGTTGCATTGCATGCGTCTTGCAGGTGGTTTTTGAACAGGTGCCTTCTTCCAGAGTGTTTCCTTGCCTCTGGGGCAGTCTGAGTGGGGTCAGGGGATCGGATGCTGCCACTACATGCTGGGCCAATGCCATGCCAGAGTGCTTCCTTGCCTCTGGGGCAGTCTGAGTGGGGTCAGGGGATCGGATGCTGCCACTACATGCTGGGCCAATGCCATGCCAGAGTGCTTCCTTGCCTCTGGGGCAGTCTGAGTGGGGTCAGGGGATCGGATGCTGCCACTACATGCTGGGCCAATGCCATGCCAGAGTGCTTCCTTGCCTCTGGGGCAGTCTGAGTGGGGTCAGGGGATCGGATGCTGCCACTACATGCTGGGCCAATACACACATATGATGATGATGTTCAATCCATGATGCTGCCATCAAGTGTTTGCTGCTGCTTGCTTGCCATGGCATTGGGCGGGCAGAGTCACAGAGTGGGTGGGTTCAACCTCTGTTTAGGTGTGACTGGGTTCTGGTTTTGGTTGTGTGCAATTTAGAGTCACTACATAGGCTGCATTGAGTTTGATGCTCCCCCCACAGGAGCATTACTTGAGAACCACCCCCCCAGAACCCACACTTTGTGTTCCAGTTCACTAAATAAGGCTTTCCTCCTTTGATCTGCAGGTTCCCAAGCGTTGACTGCATCCCTCCCCCACCCCTGGTAGGTGCTGTGCCCTCCCCCCATCCACTCTCCCCCCCAAAAAAGTTAAAAACTTGCCACCCACACCACAACTACTCCACCCAACTGCCCGTGCCACCCACACCAGGGGTCCACCCTTTAACCCCCTATTTTTTTAAAAAACCCTCCAAGACCCATCTCCCCAATTGGCTTGGTTGACTCCCGAGTCCCAAAATCGTGGCAGAGGCAGAGGCACCGTTAGGGCTGTGGCGGGTCCCTCCTCGCCGGCGGCACCAGGTGCTGCTGAGCTACCGCCAGTTGTTGAGGTGGAGGAGACTGTGGAGTTGGAAGAGCAGGTAGAGGGCGGTGAGGACCGTGCGGCTGGCAGCGATGCAGCCAGGTTCTCCCTCCCTCTGGGGCCCCTTCCCCCTATCCTTTCGCCGCTCAGTGGGCCCCCCCCTCGTGAAGCCCGAAACTCTGGTGGGGAGCGGTCTGGCGAGGTGGTGGAGGAGAGGCCTGCCTCTCCGATGCCAGTTCAGCCGGGCCCTTCCTCCGCTGTGGAGGGCGGAAGGGGCGGGTTGGGTGGCAGCAGTGGGCAGGCAGCGGCGGCCGCCCCCCCCCCCCTTGGACTGCAGCCACCCTGCGAGAAACGGCCTAGGACGGCGCCCAGGGCGCAGGAGGCCAAGGGCAGTGGTGCATGGGTGCATTTTGAGGTCCCTCAAGATGAACCATTCCACGCCCGCTGTGTCCACTGCAGGATGCTTGTCAGCCGTGGAAGGGACCCTGCGCACCTGAGTACGACGCCTATGTGGAGACACATAGAGCGTCACCACCCAGGTCTCAGGGGACAGGCTGGCAGCGCTAGTGCGCCTTGTGCATCTGCCACTAGGGCGGGCAGCGGCAGTGTGCCAGCCAGCAGGCAGGCTACACTGCCCGTCCAGCGGTGGACACAGTCCTCGGGCAGCCAGCGTATTGTTCGCGTGGACCATCATCACCTCACCCGCCTCATAGGGGAGATGATTTCCACCGATGACCAGCCGTTTCAGGTGGTCGAGAACAACGGCTTCCGCCGGATTCTCCAATACCTGGCTCCCGAATACGTCATCCCCTCAAGGACCACGTTCAGCCGGAACGTGGTCCCCTCCCTGTACCGCCGGTGCAGGGAACTCGTGTCGGCCGAGCTGCATGCAGCTCCGGACGGGACAAGCGTGCATTTCACGACTGACCTTTGGACCAGTGTCAGTGGGATGCACGCTTCTTTCCTGGCCCTCACTGCCCACTGGTGGGGCCCGGAGAGTGAGGGGACCTCCCCGGGCGATGCTTCCGGGTCCGGCGCGGCTCCCGCTGCACTACGGCACAGGTGGGCCGTCCTGCACGTGGAGACGATGGACACGAGGCACACCGCGGAGGAGGTGGCGGCCGTACTCGACCGCCAGATAGAGGAGTGGATTGGCGGGTGTCCACACCTCTCCCGCGGCTTCATTGTCACCGACAATGGAGCCAACGTTACCGCCGCTGTCGAGACAGTCATGGACTGTGTGAACATACGGTGTATGGCACACACGCTCCATCTGACCGTCAGGGACGCCCTTGGCCTTAAGGAGCTGAAGGCGTCCCAGGAGAAGGGGGCCCGCCCCATCCCAGTTGCTGTTGCTGCCACGGCCACGCTTGTGGATAAGTCTCGCAAGCTGGCCGCCCACTTCCACCGCAGCGAGAAGTCCAGGAGACTGCTTCGCCAGAAGCAGGATGACCTTGGCCTTCCTCGCCATCTCATCCCTACGGATGTGGAGACGTGGTGGAACTCCACCTTCCTCCTGTTCCAGCGCCTGTTGGAGCAGGAGAGAGCCCTTGTCGCCCTGGCGAGGGACGAGTCCTTGGATGTCTGCGACTTCTCGAACGCAGAGTGGAAGCAGATGTCCGAGGCGGTGTTGGCACTCGAGCCCTTCCAGCTTGCCACGAAGGGCTTGTGTGGCGACACCACTCCCTTGAGCCAGGCGCTGCCCACAGCTGTTGGTCTCGAGAAGCTGATGGGTGGACTCCATATCTCTCTGACCACGCCAGAGGGTCGTGCTCTGGCTGGGAGGCTGAGGTCTGGGGTTGACAAGCGGCTCGTTGATGTGCTGGGAGACAGGGAGGAGTATGTCCTCGCTTGTCTCTGTCACCCAGCCCTCAAGGGCAATGCCGTGAGTGCCGACGACTTGCCCAGGTGGAAGGGCATCCTGGTCGAGAAGGTTAGGGAGGAGGAGGCCGCTAGGGCCCGCAGAGACCAGGGTGTTGGTAGTGGTGCGGGGGCAGCCCTCGCGGCCCAACCCGCACCCAGCAGCAGCATGGGCGGCCAGCCGGCGTCAGCTTCCCCTTCCCCTCCCTCTTCCCAGTCCAGCAGCGCGGCATCCCAGGCGGCGCCATCGCAGCAGCCATTTGCTACCGACTCGAGATCCGCCCAGTGGTTTCAGCGGTTCTGCTATGGCGCCATGCCTGGTATGCGGGAGGCTCGACCTGCCAGGCCCCCCTCCAGTGCTGAGCAATGCGTTGCGCAGTACTTGGAGGAGCCTGTGGAGGGAGACGGCGTGGACTGCGCACAGTTCTGGGCGAGCCGCCGCCAAGTCTGGCCGGACCTGGCGGTGGTGGCTGTGCGCCTCCTCTCCTGCCCCCCAACCAGTGTCCAGAGCGAGCGGGTGTTTTCACGTGCCGGGGACGTGGTGACACCCTCTCGCTCCCGCTTGGACCCTGGTCTGGTGGAGCAGCTGGTCTTCCTTAAGGTGAATCTCCCCCTGTTGGGCTACCCCAAGCTGGAGTTTGAGCCGGGCGAGTGATTACCGTGGGTTGCCCCATGGTTGGTCACCTGCCTGGCTCGACCTCTGTGCTTATCCCTACCCTCCCCCCTTCCACCTCTAGCTGAGCTGACGTGACAGATGCTGAGCCGTGCCAGCCAGTCGCAGCGTGTAGTGTGCCCACACAGAGATGCAGTTGTAGTAGTAGTTGTAGTGCTGCGACTGGCCAGATGTTTACAATGCCCACGCCCACCTAAAAAGAAACCCAATGCTGACCAGCACAGGCCCTTTATCTATCCACCTGTCAGCATTTGGGGACCTGGCGTGGGCACAGCACACACCCCCCAAAGTAGCACAGCCCACAGAGTACTAGACTTAGCGGCAGCGGCAGGTATACGTTCTAAAATGCAGTGTAGATATGTAAATACTGTATGTAAATAAACATGTAAATAATTTTTTCTTTTAAAACCCCATGTTAAAATCAAGCCTCAAAATTATGCAAAAGAAAGAAAAAAAGGTGACAAAGGGAGAACAAAATGATGAATGCCAAATGAATTGATTTTATTGAAAATGTTACCAGAAATCATGTGTGGGGGGCTTGGTTTACATGGAGAAAATGATTGGGTGATTTTTTGAAATGAAACGAATGAATTATTATCATCTTATGTTCATCTTGATTGTGGTCACTGTTGATGTTGGCTGATGGCAAAAAACCCCAAACCATCAGAATAGCAATGAACTGGCTGCCAACACAACATATTGATTGATAACTGTGCAGGGGGGGAATTGGGTCTGTGTGTGTGTGTGTGGTGCAGGCTCAGTCTGTCTCTTCCTGTTGTGTGTCTGTCTGTCTGTCTGTCTGTGTGAATGGATGCCTAGCACTGTCTCTGTGTGTGGATGCTTTCTGTGTGTAGTGTGGTGTGTGTCTGTCTACATGTTTTTTTTCCTCCCCCCCCAACTCCCTCCCCCCCATGCCTCCTTCCATCCTTCCCCTCTCATCCTCTCCCCTTCCTCTTCACCACCTTCCATCCTCCCTCCCTTCCAGCCCACCACCGCCTCACCTGCCCCTAACCCCGGTCTGGCAGATGATGAGAGTCTGGTCTCTCCCACCGAAGCACACACGTGAGCATGTGTGTGCACAAATATGTGGCTGACCAACTCTGAGCCGGACCCTCCCCCCTTCAATCCCCTCTACATCCCTCTCCCCTCCCCTTTCCTCCCCCCTGCCTCCCTGCCTCCCTCCCTCCCCCCTCCTAGCTAGCAGCGCACACATACACACACAAAACACCTGTGGTGGCAAACACCACCAGCACACATGCACTCACACTGGTGCCACCACCTCTGCCTTGGGCCTCTGTGTCCTTGAGCAGATATGTGGTGGTGGACCAGAGAAGCATTTCTTTCCAGCAAGGCAAAAGGCATGCACTCACTGCACACACACACACACACACACACACACACACACGAAGAGGTGAAAAGACGAGAAGAGGCAACTTCTAGAACCAGCAGCAGCAGGTGAGTGTCGTGTAATTGTGTTGCTTCCCAAGGCCACTGCCCATGCTCAATGCTCAGTCTGCTGAAACTAAAGAACTAGCTACAATCATCCTTCCTCACACGCAGCTCAGCTGCACAGCACACTGACTAACTAGACACTGCAGCTGGTGGTAGAAAAAACAGAAGTCTAGATTCTAGAAGATGTCCTGGTGGATTTTAAACTTTCAAATCTGTGCTAGGATTGCCTTGCCTCCTCCTCCTCCTGCTGCCTGTAATTGTGCCCTCTCCCCTTGCAGTTGCGCCGTCGTGATGGGTTGGTGATGTGCGTGCGCCGTCTACTTAGCTCTCTCCTCCTCATGTTGGCTGGGCTTGCCAGGCACTGGCTGGCAACAGCTGTTGGCTGTGTGCTAGGCTCAGGCTGTGGCGCGCGTGACTGGACTGGGAATGTTATTGTAGCGGCAACACTGGTTGTGGTGGTAGCAGTAGTAGCTGTTGTTGTTGCTGGGCTGGTGGCTGCTGGCCTGTGCTGACTCTGCACACTTGGTCTGGTCTGGTCTGGTCATTTGGATGCAGATGTAGGGTGTGTGTGCATCATCCATGCGGAACATCAGAGCAGAGCAGAGCAGGTTGGCTGGCTTCTGTCTGTCGGGCCTAGTCAGTGGCAGGCACTGAGTGAGGCGGTGGTTTCTTTGGGCATCACGTCACCCATCATGCAGAGCGGCAGGTCTGCTGCTCTGCTGCTCCGCCTCCTGCTTCTTCTCTGTGTGTGCTGCTCTTGTGCTTAGTGTGCTGCTCCGCTGCTGCTGCTGTGCTGGCAGGCAGCACAGCAGTGGCCTTTTTGTTAGATCAGAGAGTGGGTGTTGTCTCTCTGAGTGTCCTCCTCTTACTTGCTTGGATAGGAGTGGTGGTAGTAGGTAGGCATTAAGATGGACTGACTAGGTGTTACGTGTTAGGGCGCCCAGAGAGAGGGGCCAAAAAGATGGGGTGGCAATTGTTGGGTTGCTCCTAGTATTATTGGTGAATTTCTGAAAATTTTTTTTCCATTGGCTAGAATGGGGGTTCGGGGCTGCCCCAGACCCGCCTCTGTGGGGTGGCAGCACCGCCAAAGTGGGTCCGGGGCCATGGCAAAAATGCCCTCAGTCCCTCCCAGCAATCCCCGTAGAGATAGGAGTGATGGTTCTGTTGTTTTTCTGAGGTGTTCTGAGTGAGTGTGGATTCTGTGATAGCAAATGAGAGTGGATTCATGGTGTCTCATTGGAAATCTCATAAGCTATCATAGAATCTACACTCAGAATACCTCAGAAAAACAACAGAACCATCACTCCTATCTCTACGGGGATTGCTGGGAGGGACTAAAGGCATTTTTGCCATGGCCCCGGACCCACTTTGGTGGTGCTGCCACCCCACAGAGGTGGGTCTGGAGCAGCCCCAAACCCCCATTCTAGCCAATGGAAAAAAAAAATTCTTCAGAAATTCACCAATAATACTAGGAGCCACCAATTGCCTTGGGATTTTTGGGGTGGAGGACACCCATGGGTGGCTACCACCCACCCCAGCTTTTTTGCCCCTAAGGGCTCCACATTGTGAGTTATGGGCAAAAATTTATTTTTTGAAAAAAAAATGTAAAAAATCAGAGGAAGGTCCAATCGACTTGAAATTTGGGTGGCAGGTAGAACACAATGTCCCCTTCAAAACCAGCCACTTTTTCTGATCCGAACCAGTTCGGTTCGGATCCGAACCGGTTCGAAACCGAACCGGACCGGGGGGTGGTCTGGCAAAACCAAAACCGAACCACCCCGGTCCGGTCCGGACCCGGATCAGACCCGAACCGAACCGGGAGAACCGGTTTTATGCACATCCCTAATGAATTCATATTGAGGATAGCAGAGCAAAATAGTGGGAGAAGAAGGGCGCCCAGTCCCCTCAAAGTCCAGGCCTGGATTTCAGCCATGCGTATACTTCAAGCTGAGAAATTTCCCCCCCTTTCTTTGTTGAAGCCACCCAAGGTTTTGGCTGGCAACCAGCGTTCCCTCTAACAGGAATTCCCAGATGTTGTTGACTAAAACTCCCGAATCCGCAGCTGCAATGCCTCTTACTTGGGGATAATTGGAGTTGTAGTCAACAACATCAGGGGATTCCTATTAGAGAAAACCCTGATGGGAACCCTCTTGTATGGAGATGAGGACAGAGGGGTGCAGATGTGGCTTTTCTATGTTTCTATGAGAATAAACATAAGGGAACTGCTGGATCTGACCAAAATCCTTCCAGTTCAGCCTCCTGTTTCCAACACTGGACAAGATACTACTGAGATGTCCACAAGCAGGGCTAAATGTTTCCATTCCAAATGTTTCCATTCCAAATAGCCCCTTCCGGCGTTTGCTCCCCAGTGCCTGGCATTCAGTGGCACACTAATCCTAGCATAGCTGTCAACCGCTCTATATTCTTCTGCTTCTGCTTTCATGCTTCACTTCTGGTCTTCCTGGAGGCATCTGGTTGGCCTTTATTGGTTCCTGATGAAAACCTTACCTAGACTGAAATCCCAATGAATGAAGAAATGCTCGCTTAATACTTTTGTCATTTATGACAAAATCATTTGTCATAAAATATAAGATAGTGCAGATAAATGGCCTCAGAACAGTAGTACAACTGCTGGTCCCCTCCAGACTTGACTACTGCAATGCACTCTATGTGGAGCTGCCTTTGTACGTAGTCCGGAAACTGCAGTTCGTCCAGAACGCGGCGGCCAGGTTGGTCTTTGGGTCATCTCGGAGAGACCATATCACTCCTATCTTAAAAGATCTACACTGGCTGCCAGTATGTTTCCAGGCAGAGTACAAGGTTTTGGTTACAACCTATAAAGCCCTAAACAGTTTGGACCCTGGGTATTTAAGAGAATGTCTTCTTTGCTATTAACCACATCGCCCACTGAGATCATCTCGAGAGGTTTATCTTCAGTTGCCACCAGCTCGTCTGATGGCTACTCAGGGACGGGCCTTCTACATTGCTGGCCCAAGGCATTGGAACACACTTCCCACTGAAATAAGAGCCTTCGCATCTCTTACAACTTTTAAAAGGGCTGTCGAGACACATTTGTTCACCCAGGCTTTTAATTAGATACTGTTTTAGTTGTTCTAATTGTGTTTTAAGAGTTTTAACTTTTTAATCTGTTGAAATGTTTTCATCTGTTAATGGCTGTTTTTATTTTTTTGAAAACTGCCCCGAGGACTTGCGTTTGAGGCAGTATAGAAATATATTAAACAAAATGAAGCTAAAAATAGTCTAAAATAGCATGTAGCAAGACTTGGGAATGTTCTCCCAGTAGGATCCACTCCTCCGTCTCTATCACAGCTTTGAGAAAGCCAGTAAAATCTTGGCTCTTTAGATGAGTGGTAGAGTATTTCTGGTTGCGGCAGCTCTGTTCCAAATAGAAATACTCAGATGCAAAAATTTGAAATGAAATCTTAAAGAGTGTAGACAGTACTGAGCTAGATGGACCACTGGTCTGGCCTTGGGAGGTAGTGATGGCCACCATCTTGGATGGCTTAGGGAAATTCATGGGGGACAGGTCTATCAATGGCTATCAGCTTATGGCAATAGGCCACTTCCAGCCTCAGAGGCAACCCCATCAATGATAGGAGTCCATGTACATCTGATGTTGTACATCAGCTCAAGATCTTTCAACACGGCGTTTCTTTTCCATATAAGAAGTTGCCCTGTGCTGTTTGACTTACCTTATCCGAGGGGGAGAAGACGTGAGAAGGTGCAAGTCAAGAAAAGCTGTTGGAGAATCTAAGGAACTGGCCGTGCTTATATACCATTTTCCTAGCCTTGGGGAAAGTCCCTTTTTGAACAGAGCTTTAATTATCGACTTGTTGAGCTTCTCCCTCGATTGCTTGGATTAGCACAAATGATTCTAGCAAAAGAACTGTTATTATTTGCTGAGTAGGACTCGTTCCTTTCAAATCAATAATTCCCTTTGATTGCTTTCATGGTAATTACAACTCTGCTGGATATTTTGCTTGATATGTAAAGTTTAATTAAAAGCAACATTATGTTTTATATTGTTATGTTTTCACCTTATTATTTGTTGTTTTTATTGTATTGTCGTAAACCGCTCAGAGGCTTGCATTTTGCGTGGCATATAAATACGTTAAAGAAATAAACAAACAAATGTTAAAATATTCCCATTGCCCAGTTACCTACTGAGTCTGAACTTCGGTCCATTAGACTCAATATTGTCTACGACGACTGGCAGCAGCTCTTGCGAGTACATACAAGAGACTTTCTCAGACTTACCTAGAGATAGCTTACCTGGAATCGATTTTGGACTGCAGCCTAAAACCACAGTGAAGAAAAATGTCTGGGCGACCCACTGAAACACCGTTAATGAGGCGGGGTCACCACAGAGAAGGCTCCAATGACCAACACAGCGAGCCGGTTCTCACGACCATGTGTGGGGTGGGCTGGAGGGGAGACAGGCCCATGCCTCATGCATGTCGTATGACCTGTACCCCTGGTTATGTTCACTTACCCAACCCCCTAGACGATTGGGGTGCCATGCTCCCTAGGAGGGAAGAAAATCTGAGTTGGGTCCTCCAGTATCCCATAATGCAACATGGAGCACAGGAGAGTCAGACCTCAGTACTGCAGAACTCTATGAGAAACATGGCTGCTGGCAGCCCAAGCCACATTTATTTCAAATTGTACTCACAGATAACCAAGGAAAGGGTAGGACAGTCTTGGTTGCCTTCCTACCTTCCTTTTAACCTGGGTAGCGAATCTGGTCTACCCAGCTTTGGCACAGCTAGGTCAGGTGAGTTCATGGTTCCCCAACTGACACATGCATGCATGGTTCCCCAATTAAACCAATCCCTGGTTTAACCCTCTCCTGCCCAGGGATCTCTGGTTATGCCAACAGCCTCAGTATGGGGGCATCACATGGTGGGAAGAATTGGTCCTTCAGATCTCTTGCTCCTAAATCATTGTAGGCAGTCTGGATGAATACCAGTGCTGAACTGGGCTTCAGAACCAGAAGCAAGTGTATATGGAACAGCACTGAGGTAATATGTTTAAAGGGGATAATCCAGATATTTCTTTGCCTGTGGGATGTCGGGTCCAAGAAATGATTGAATAAGGCCTTACGGCGGAGATGGACAATGTGTTATAGACAATGTGTTATACTGTAGATTTCGCCTGCTAACTGGACAAAGAGACACCTTTTTAACGTGGTGTTTCTCTTTATTTAGCAGGGAGAGAATAACTGGCCCTATCCACCCCCAGCACAAGACCTGCAGTGGCTGTTGCTGGCGTCTATCTTATGTTTCTTTTTTTATTATTATTGTGAGCCCTTTGGGGACAGGGAGCCATCTTCTTTATTTATTATTTCTCTGTGTAAACCGCTTTGGAAATTTTTGTCGAAAAGCGGTATATAAATTGTTGTTGTTGTTGTTGTAGACAACCCCTGCTGCTTTAAGCAAAAGACTGAGAATAAGATGATTATTTTCTGTTCCACTGTAGTTCTTTGAAATCAACCCAGTTCATGTCTCTGGGCAGCTGGCATTTCTGGTTCTCTCCAGAAGATAATTTGGGAACAACCGGAGTTGTTTTTCTGACTGGGACAAGCTGGCAAGAACAGAAAGGATGGACAGGAATCCTGAAGACGGGCATGGCCTTCCTTCAGTATGAACCTCATCTCTGGTTTTATAGCATCACATTTCAAATGTAATAATACATTAGGTTCTGCCGATGCCCATGCAGCGTTCAACATGAATTAAATTTACATGCTCTAAATTAAGACTGAGAATTAAATTTACATGCTCTAAATTAAGACTGAGCTATGTTGGGTGGTCAATATTTTCATTTGGAAAAAAGAGAGCTTGCGGTGATCAAAATATTAATATTGAGGTCATCAAAACATTATCCAAAGGACCCACCTTGTCCAATTTTTTTATTTTTTATTCTCTTTCATTCATGGGCCTTTCATGAGGCAAGGGGAGGCAATTGCCTCAGGCGGCAGATGATTGGGGCATGAACAGGGTGGTAAAATGCCCCTCATATCTGCCTCTTTGGGTGCAATCTGGCCCTGCCAAGCTTTGCGAGGAGTGATTCTCCTCCCTTTCAAGAGAAGGCTTCTGGAAGCCTTTCCTTCTCCCCAACCCCACACATTTTCAAAGCTTGCAGGAATTGGTCTTGGAAGGGGGCTTGGCCTACCACCAGGGACATGGGACAAGACAATATATTGCCCCCCACCATCTCAGTCACCATAATAACTTGGGGCACTCCTCTTCACCGCCCCCTTCTCAGGAGCTGCTTAACTGCTCTTTTAAGATTAGAGTTCTTCTTTTCGCTGCTGAGCTGGGACAACCAATCAGGAATTCTGATGTCAGCTTGGTTATTACCACATGGCCAATCAAATTTGGCTGTGTGGTGATTTCCCAAAGCCAAATCAGAGTGAGGGCATTGATTCTTGCCCTCACTCTGAATGTTTTTGTCCCATTTCACAGTCTATCCAAACTACCACCAAGTGGGGTGTGGGAGTCACTTTTCACAAGGGATGACTGGGCCCAAAAAATGCAGAACCCTACTGTGAAATGTCCCCTGTCTTTCTAGAAATTAATTTAGGCTTCCCTTGAAGGTTCACAGATGTTCCCGTTACTGTTCCCGCCACCGCCCTTTGGGAGGAACTATGATATTCATTCTGAATTTCTCTTTGGTTGATATTTCAGTAGAACAACAGCTGGGGCTATACAGGAAAAGTCCCTGAGGAATTCCATTCTGAACCAATTCTTCCTGGTTCAACATGACACAGCTTTTTGATGCGCTTGAAACTTTGGTCATTAGATTGTGATTTATATGCTAGCTGACCAGTCATCAGGATTCTCTGCTGACTGAATTCCTTTGAAACAAACATGGTTTTCAAGATTACATCTCCAAAAGCAGGGGCGTAACAATTATAGGGCAAGGGGAGATAGTTGTCTGGGAGCCCACTGCCTTGGGGGCCCCCCAGAAGCAAGTAACATGACTGATTCCCCCAGCCACGCACCCACCCAGGCTTCCTTCAATTGTATTCATTCTCTGAAATTGATGTGAGTGTTAAGACTTGTAGCTCCCAGAACAGCATGTCTTTCTCTAGTACCATTAAATGACTTACATCATCCACAATTTACAAAACCTTATAAAAAATAATTTAGGATGATGTTCTATTGTGACACATAGGTGTGTTATATCTATATCTATAAATTTTATTATGCTTTTTGTTACCACTATTCGGCTTCATTTAAGATTTCTTTACTTCACAGCTGAGCTTCAGTGGGGGGGGGGGCGCATTTTAAAATCTGGTCTCTGGGCCCACTCCAACCTTGCTACACCCCTGTCCAAAAATCAAGAAACCTTATTATATACTCCATTAAAATCCTATTCAAAACAATGTGGGACACCCCAAAGAGTAGATTTCCAATTTTTGTTGATTCCTGGAGTGGCCATCAGTGGTTGATTTAAAGGTAGATAAGCTGAGTCAGGATGAGATGAATGAAACAATTTGTTGGGGTCTGTGATTCTTTAGCACTAAGCACTAAGGAAGCTACCACTCCACTTACAGAGTTCAGAGTTTAGTGGTTGCAGCTATTTTAGTAACATACATGGAGATACGTCCCGGTCACTTCCCAGTCACATCCTGGTCACGTCCCAGTCACATCCCAGTCACGTCCCGATTCGCTACCAGACGAGCTGGCGGCAACCCTAAACGAACCTCTCGAGATGATCTTAATGGGCAGCAGGGTTCATGACAAAGCATGGGGTTGGCATGAACTGCTGAGGCAATTTACTTAATCAAATAAAATGTCGTGGTGAACTCAAAAGAGGACAGCGTGGTGTCCCTTTATCAGATCAGGATGTTCTCCCCTGTTCACCTTACCCTGCATAAGCAAGCAAAAACAAGATGGAAATGAACCCATCGCTTGTAACTTATTGTTATTATAACAAATATGTATCTTAATTAAATTGTTGACCACTAACCACTAGGGATGCTGTCAAAAACTGTTTAAAAGGAATCGCTCTTCCAAGACCTGCCAACAGCTTCACTCAACTCTCGCAGCATCTCTTGACTTCTGCTCTTTGGAGAAGTTAGTATGTTTCTCTTCCCGTAGTCTTCTCTAGACCAGCTTGTATCCTTATTGGTTCTTGGGGTTGGCACTGAAGGCGAGGCTGGATCCAAAGGTGTGTTTTTCCACTCATAGAAAGGATTTTTCTGTGTATGGAAGAATCCTTCCACTTACGGAAAGGTGTCTTAGATGAACAGGAAGGTACCTTTGGAGCCAACCTCCCCCTGTGGATCATGGAGAGTTTTGGGCTCATGGAAGAAGGAGTCCTGTTGATAGCACACTCCTTCCACTTTCAGAAGAACACATTCTGTGAATGGAAGGCTAACTTTGGGAGCCAACCTTTCAAGACTTTAACATAATAAGCTGCAGTCTACTGAGTCAGAAAATTGGTCCGTCTAGCTCAGTATTGCCTACACTGACTGGCAGGGTCTCTCTGTGGTTTCAGGTGAGACCAAGTCTCCATGGTCTTTCCCATCCCTTCCTGGTGGAGATGCTGGAGATTGAATGGAGGACCTTTGGCATGCAAGGCAGACCTGACAATAGCTCCATCTCCCGCTGTGCTTGAGGGGTTTCTTCCCCATGGATTAACACATCAACAGTGAATTTTCAAGAATAAATAGATGCCATCTCAACCACCTCTAGCATCTTCCCCAGTTTTTATATTCAGCCCCAGCTTCCCCAAGATAGACTTTCTGTCCATCTGAAAATCCTGGGCATGTTTTTATGGGAAGAGACATGAGACACGGATCCTGGAAACTGGATCAGGGCTGCACAACTTCAGCCCCCTGCAGATGTGGGATGACAGCTCCCATCATCTCCGGTGCTTTTCCACAGTGGTTGGGGATGATGGGAGTTGTAGTCCCATCAGCTGGAGGGCTAAAGGTGTGCAGCCCCACAATGGATCCCTAACCATCTGAAATTAGTCTGCTGGTAATCTTTCACAATTTCACATTGGGGATTTCTGCCTACTCCTCCATTTTTTGTGCTTGGCTGCCAACTTGAGCTAGCTCTCACTTGAAACCAGGAGGAATCCCCTCTTCCTTGCCTTGATTGCAGGGGTTCCTGACCTGTAGTGTTCCAGATGTTGTTGAACTACAAATCCCATCACCCTCAGCTAAAATGTATTGTGGTTAGGAATGGTGGGAGTCGTAGCTGAGAAATGTCTGGACTACCACAGGTTGGAAAAGCCTGCTTTATGGTTCCATGGGTTTACTCATTCCATTCCTCCTGAATGCTACCTTGACAAGGTGAATCCCAAAAATTCAGCCCAAGAATTGGTGCATGCACAGTGGCCACCTCCATCTCCCCCCACCCCCAGCCCACTTTATCAATGCCCACACATGCCTGTTGGAAAGCCATGGCACAAAAAAACGGTCTTGAGTGGGATCACATGTGTGACTGTGACCGGTTTTTTCTCCGGTGCGTTCTTCACTGACGTGCCCGTGCCCGACTGAACAGGGAGAACACCACACTGAAGGAACCTTGACATGACCCGTCACACCATGAGATGCGTTTCTGCAGTGGATGGTCCGTATCCACAGCAGAAGTTGACACAAAGGGATTGCCATCCCCATTATCTGCGTAACTGTCACAAAAATAGCTTTGGTTTTGTATTGTTTGCTCAGTGAATTGGTAATACAGTGGGAGGGGGGTAGTACAAAAATGCAGAAGAAAAAGAAAGACGTAGCAACCTGCATGTCCAAAGTAGTCGATATGATTTGGTAATCAACAGGGAAGAAATGGAGATCCCTAAACACTGGTTCCACCCTCGGAAGAAGAAGAAGAAAGGGTTTCCCAATTTTGATTGGAATTTGGACGAGGCAAAGAGCAGGAACTGGGAGCTGTTGTATGTTCATGATCAAGTTGACCCTCTCCAAAGATTGCAATCGCCTTCCATTTCCCAATCCCTCCAACGTTCCATGTCCACATCTTTTCTTTCAGGTCTGCCTCCCACAATGGCTTACTGGGGCCCAGCCTTCACCATCCCATTTCGCGCCTCCAACCCAGTGGTCGGTTTCGGCTCTGCAGGTTCTGTAAGCCTCGGCGGCTTTGAGGCATTGGAGGCTATGGAGGCAGGACAAACTCCGGAGTGCTTGAAACCCTGGTTGATGTCAACCCTCAGCCCACCAAGCAGATCCCCTCAGTAGATGTCATGATCTGGCCATCTCCCATCATCGTCACCATCCCTGGACGCATCCTGTCTGCAAGATGAGACACACCCTGCTCCATTGGTGGTTCTGGAATCACATCCAGTGGGGAGGGGCTGTTATGGGGGATACCTTGGGAGCAGAAGCAATGTCTGCCTATGCCCTGCTAATTCGTCCATAATTGTCTACCTGGAGCGGGGAGGAGATGGCCACAAGATCCATGGCAGAACATCCAGGTCTGCATGAGCACCTTCAATTCCAACTGAAGCCCGCTGCAGCTGGGCCAAGGGGTTCTCCATGTCTCCGAAAACTGGGAGCAGATCTCTCTCCCAACTCATCTGCTTCCATCTATGAAACAGTTGAGGTTACAGGCCTTAATTTCAGGACGACTGAGCACCCAACATCCTCTGTGGAATCAACTGTGGCTGCGGAGACTCAGTCTTCTTGAAATATGAGTGTGCCACATGCTTAAGCCTCTGTTTCCCTTTTGCTAGCCCAGTCAATAGAGAGGAAATGATAGGGCCCCACTCTGGCTTGGTAGTAGATCACATGCCAAGCTATACCTCAAGCTAAGCTGCAGCTGTCGCATAGCCCAACAGACAAAACCAAACAGGAGCGGCCACGATGCAGGAGGAGTGCCCATTATGGGATGGAATGCAGCCCTCGGCAGAATAGAAAGCTTAAAACTAAGTTTCCTGGAAAGCTGGGTGATCACCTCCAGTAAAAGCTGGAAATGCCGAGCGCATGTGATTGCCTTGTGGTTCAAGTAGGATGGGGCGGCCTTTTCATGTGGCGAAGTGAGGCGGTGTCCTCAGGTGGCAGATTGTTAGGGGTGGCGGCAGAGTAGCAAGATGCCCCTGCCGCTGCTATCGAAGCAGTTCTTTGAGCCCAACCTGTCCCTTCAAGCTTTGCAAGAAGTGCTTCTCCTCACACCCCTTGCAAAGATTGCAAGATGCACAAGGAGAGAAGAGGAGGCTGCTGGGAACCTGCCCTCCTCCCTGCCCATCATGGTCCTTCCAAAGTCTACAAGGGTTGGTTCTTAAAGGGGGCTGAAGCAAGGCAGAATTTGATGTCTCAGCTTAAGCACTGTAGTAGTTAGGCCACCCCTGCAGTTGTACGCAGCACTCTCACACACCTGTGGAATCATAGCCTGTTTCACATCACTTAATCACAGCAGAAGGTTCCAAGTTCCCTCCCTGGCTTCTCCAAGATAGGGCT
This sequence comes from Hemicordylus capensis, assembly GCF_027244095.1. Taxonomy (NCBI): domain Eukaryota; kingdom Metazoa; phylum Chordata; class Lepidosauria; order Squamata; family Cordylidae; genus Hemicordylus; species Hemicordylus capensis. The sequence goes on along the minus strand of NC_069670.1, from coordinate 21,328,179 downwards.
GAGGGAGATTCCTGCCTGCAACCTTGGTAAAGCCGCTGCCAGTCTGTGAAGACAATACTGAGCTAGATCGACCAATGGTCTGACTCCGTATATGGCAGCTTCCTATGTTGCTAATATTTGCCACATGACTCTGCAGTCGGGAACAGTCTGACCTGAGCCTCCCACTGAAGATCTGGGAGTCAACTCAGTCCTCTGAGGAACAGGAACGGTAGCCAGTTTGGGCTTAATGCATTTCCATGGAGAAAACAGAGCATGGGAGCTTCTGCTTAATTAAAACCTACAGCTCCAGGCTGTTTGCTGCCGTAAGAAGGAACAAAGTCAAGAAAAGGTGGTTTCCCGCATCTGCATTCATTTTGAAGTGGTTTTGTTCATTTTCTCTGTGGAGTTACGAGATGCCGCCTTCTGCTCACAGAACTGCTGTCACCTAAGAGTGAGTGCGTCTGAACATGTGCAGAGTTATTTCCCCTCAAAATCAAATAAACATTTTTTAAAAAAAACACCTCTTATGGGTAAAGTTGTTTCAGGGCACGTGGAGAATTACGTTTCCTTCATTTACTGCAGGCAGAGAAGTTTTGATGCAGGAACACTCTCTCTCTCTCTCTCTCTCTCTCTCTCTCTCTCTCTCTCTCTCTCTCTCTCTCCACCTGTATGCTCTAGAATTCTGCCCTCTAAAGGTGTCTACAGTGGCATGCTGGGGGGCTGGGTCAAGCTAGCTGCTACCACCATCAAGCCCCACCTTTTGCCCCATTTTACCCCCAAAGCACTTAGCCCCAATGAGTCCCCATTTCTGCAAATGGGATGATGAATGGAAACAGAGGTGACCACCTGTGAATGGGATGGTGGAGAAGTCCTCTCCTCAACTTGTGTGCCCTTCCTCTCCACACTCGCCTCTTTTGCCTCCCACCTTTGGTTCTGTGTTCTCAGTCCAAAGCCCTCCCCGAGATCTGGAGACAGCCCCCACCACACGGTCATAAATTTGGCGGGGGGGTTTCAAGCAGACCAAGAGACTCGTGTTAGAGCGCAGCATGGATTTTATTGAAAAGGAGTGGAGTGAACAACTGTAGGAGATGAAGGTTGTGAAAATGATACAGGCAAGCACAAGAAGAGATGGGAGCTCCTTCTTGGAAAGGAGACATTCAGGAAACAAAGCGGAAAAGGGGGGCAAGAGAGGGGTAGCGGACGTTAATACAGGAGCTTGAGGCTGGGAGAATGGTCCCGGAACCTCGTGGCTCTTCTCACTCCGGGTCTAGATGCTCCGTCACAGAACTCGATGGTGGCTGTCCGTTCCTGGTCATTTCTGCTTTCATGGGGATCTTCTTTTCAGCATTAAGAGGTTTATATACAGATGTTCCCACAGACGCTCCCACGGCGCCCCAGGAAAGACCTCTTTCCAAAATATCCACCCCTCCTTCCAAGGGCTCCGTAACCCAAGCCAGAACCCAGGCCGCCATAGAGACCGGATCCTACAATCCCGGAACCCCCAATGGCACAGGGAGTGTTGCCTCCCACGGAGACGGGCTCGCAGCTAGCGGACAGGATGTTTCCTGGGATGGCCACCACGGAGGAGGGTGGCTGGATCACGACCTCTGCTGCGGGGATCTGGTTGATGCAGGAAGGGATGACTCTGGCCAGGGTGCCCAGGTTGCCAGAAGTTTCAGCCAAGGTGCCAGCACCGTAGCCATAGCTGAGACCTCAGTAGCCATAGCCGAGACCGCCATAGCCAAGGCCACAGCTGCCTGCCGATCCAAAGCCAATGACAGGGGTGGAAGCACAGGAAGGGACGGTACAGGCTGGTCCACAGTCAACCATTGTTTGCTGGAGGAGAAGCTGAAAGAAAACATCCCAGGATATCCTCCTGGGATCCATCCCGGTTTTACTCCCTTCTGTGTGGGTACAGACAGAGTCAGATGTCATTAGACATTGCAACTCACCCAAAGTGAGATGTTCTCATGCAACATTCAGATGAGAAACAGCTGATGATCAATAGAGGAACTGTCAAGTTTACTTCCCAAGCGCTCCCTCGAAATGGAGTCAAACCCTGCCTTAAAAGCTGCATACAGCGGTGAATACTTTTCAGCCAGATGTTGTAGAACTTGGGCCTGATCAAGAATCATCCGAATGGACATAAACCCCGCCTGTTCCTCCCTTACTATGTTCTCCTGTTCCAACCAGTCCGTGAGGTTAACATATAGATGTCTAGAATATAATTTATGAATAATGCTCAGCAAACTGATTGGTCAATAATTAGAAGGGTCAGAGTGTTGTCCTTCCTTATAGATGGGAACAATCACCGTTGTACCCCTCTCCTCTGGGATACAGGTAGTACGATCATTATACGTAAAGAATCTTGCAAGTACAGGAGCCCACCATTCAAAATTTGATTTTAACAGTACAGAGGGATCTGATCCAACCCCGGGGTCTTACCCGGCTTGGGTTGGGTCACTAAACTAGAGACCTCCTTGAGGGAAACTGAGTGCCAAATTAGTAGAAATTCTACAGGGAAAGGGGCATTCCTTCAGGGGCAGACATTCCATACAATGCTTGAAAGTAGGTTACCCACACATCTGCAGGGATGTGACAGCTCAGCCTAGGCCCCCTGCTAGAGAAATTGACAGATACAATCTTGAGTGGTCTTCATGTACAAAGGTTTTGATTCTCCCTAACTGCGCGGATGCAACAGAAGATCAGTGGTAGAGCATCAGTTTGGCATGCAGAAGGTCCCAGGTTCAGTCCCTGGTAGCATCTCCAGGCATGGCTGGGAAAGATCCCTGCCTGAAACCTTGGAGAGCTGCTGCCAGTCAGTGTAGACAATCCGGAGCTAGACGGACTAAGAGTTAGAGATCTGCATGAAACCAGTGTGGGTAGCTCGATGGCTACTGGGTGTCGCACCTTACTGGCGGGGGAGGGTGCCCATACCCCTCCCTCCATTTGCCCCCCTGCTGGCACCAGGTATTTCCCAAGTCCTACGGGGCAGCAGCGTACTTCCCTGCTGCCCCATTTGCTCCTTGGCTGGAAGTGGCTGGAAGTAGCTGCCACGCCCGTGTCCATGTTGAGGTCCAGCTTCTTCTGGCCATTTCCTGCCGAAGAACAAACGGGGCAGCAGGGAAGTATGCTGCCACTGGGTAGCACTTGAGAAATAGTGGTCGTCAGTGGGGGGAAAGCGGAGGAAGGGGTAAGTGCACCCTCCCCTGCCCCTAAGTGCGACCCCCACCTTGGAACGTCGAACTGCCCGGGTGTCCAGGAGCAAGTGGTGATGAAGTGCACATAGGGTGCCCACCACCCCCATACCCTCAAGCCCATGGGGTACTGGGATTTGTGGTTTTTTAGGTGTTCTGAGAGTAGATTCTCTGGTAGCAAGTGAGAGTGGATTCAAAAATTACTTGGGGCCCCCACCCCCCACCGGGAGGGCAGCAAGATGGATTTGGCTGGACTGGAAGCTGGCTCCACCTGCACCACCTCCACATCTGCCACAGGAAGAACCTTCTTCCCTGGCAGGGGAGGCCCTCCCTCCAACTGCTACCTGGACGCAGGCTCTGGCATAGGGCCAGGCAGACAAGAGAAGTCCAGCCTGTCCACCAAAGCAGGGGTGGGGGTGACTCGGGTTGGTCTAAGCAGCTCTTGGTGTGGTCAGTGCCTGGATGGGAGGCTCAACAATGCCATTTTTGAGGTTGGTGACATAGATCAGTGATGGAGCATCCACCTTGCATGCAGAAGGCTGCTGTTTCAGTTCCTGGCAGCATCTCCAGGTAGGGCTGGGGAAAACTCCAGCTGGAAGCCCTGGAGAGCTCCTGCCAGTCACAGTCACAGTCAGAAGGGTTTCTGGGCTACGAAGACTCAGGGAATAGCAATAGCAACAGCAATAGCACTTACATTTATATGCCACTCTACAGCTGGAAGCTCTCTAAGCGGTTTACAATGATTTAGCATATTGCCCCCAACATTCTAGGTACTCATTTTACCAACCTCGGAAGGATGGAAGGCTGAGTCAACCTTGTTTTACCAGTGCGCCACCAGGGGCTCTTTACCAGGGAAACAGCTGTTCCCAGAAATAAGAGCTGCCAGTTCAAAAACCAAGAGAACACATGTTGCAACATTTCTCCCAAGTTTCTCCTTAGTACGAATCCACAAAGACTCCCAACACAGAAGCAGAAAGATTTGTGACTGTCTTGATGGAGTATACTTCAAGCTGAGAGATTTTCCCCTTTCTTTGTTTAAGCCACTGAAGGTTCAGGGTGGCAACCAGCGTTCCCTCTAACAGGGATTCCCAGATGTTGTTGACTAAAACTCCCGAATCCCCAGAAGCAATGCCTCTTACTTGGGGATAATTGGAGTTGTAGTCAACAACATCAGGGGATTCCTGTTAAAGAAAACCCTGGTGGGAACCTTCTTGTAAAGAGATGAGGACAGAGGGGTGCATACGTGGCTTTTCAATGTTTCTATGAGAATAAACATAAGAGAACTGCTGGTTCAGACCAATATCCTTCCAGTTCAGCCTCCTGTTTACAACAGTGGACAACAAGATACTACTAAGACGTCCGCAAGCTCGGCTAAATGGAAATAGCCCCTTCCCACTTTTGCTCCCTAGTGCCTAGCATTCAGTGGCACACTAATCCTAGCCTAGCTGTCAACCGCTCCATATTCTGAAGAACTGAAGACTCAAGGTGGAAGATGCACCAAGCTCTGTGTCAATGAGACTCTATCAAAACACCACCAAGAAAATGGACTTACCGGCTTCTCTGAGAAGATGCAGTGAAGATAGGAGAGTCGAATGAAGCTGATGGAAGGATAGAGGGAATGCACAGCTTTTATAAAGGTCCACCAGCCTCTCTTGCGGTTAGTATGCTCCATCACTCCACCTAACCTTTTATTGGGATGCTCCTGACACTTCTTTATTCCCTGGGCCAAAATGAGCTTACCAAGCAGAAAGAGTGAAAAAAGAGTGCCGGGAGGGGGGTCTGGGTTACGGAGCTCTGGACCAGTGGAGGGGTGGATATCTTGGAAGAAGCTCTCTCCTGGTTCCCTGTGGGAGCATCTGCTATTAGACCCCATAACGTCCAACGACTGATCATAATGACCAGGAACCAGCAACCCTGAGACTGAGGCATCGCTGAAATCCAGGCCAGGACTTTGAGGGGACTGGGCGCCCTTCTTCTCCCACTATTTTGCTCTGCTGTCCTGAAAATGAATTCATCAGTTTCCTTCTCTCTCCCTGCCACCTCTAATATGATGCCATTTCCTTCACATTCTCAATAAAGCTTCTGCTGCATTCTGGCAATCCCTGGTCTCTTGTTTTTTGAACTGGGAGCTCTTATTTTTTGTAAAAGCTGCTTCCGTGAGTCTCGGTAGCCCAGATTACCTTCTGTCTGAATGAAAACTTATGGGGGACATTGCAGTCTTTTAGTAACACACAGGAAGCTGCCTTTGACAGAGTCTGACCCGTGGTCCATCTAGCTCAGTAGTGTCTACTCTGACTGGCAGCAGCTCTCCAGGGCTTCCAGCTGGAGTTTTCCCCAGCCCTACCTGGAGATGCTGCCAGGGACTGAAACGACAACCTTCTGCATGCAAGGCGGATGCTCCATCACTGATCGATGGCCCCAACCTCAAAAGTGGCATCCGTGAACCTCCCTTCCAGGCACTGACCACACCAAGACCTGCTTAGCTTCACCAAGGCGGCTGTCACATGTGCCTTTAGACCATGCTCTGGGACCTTCCAGAAGCTTCAGTGCAAGCTTTAGCTGAAGGATTCCTTCTTGGCCCTCACTTGGTAACACCGTGAGATGTCGCTCCCCTCTCCAAGTTGACATTAATACCACATTCCTTCCGGGGCACAGAGCCTCTTCCCCTTTCCTCCTTTTTCATCCGTATCACCATGTTGACCATCCGTATCACCATGTATCACTTGGGGGCTTGTAAAAGGTCTCTTTTTGAACCTCGGGACCCAGGATGCGCTACGGGGCGGATGTATACCTACTTCGCTAGCATGCAGTAAAGGCTGCTGAGGCAACGTAGGTGAGGGATTGAAACCATCCAATGAAAGAAGAAGAAGCAATGATGTGGTAACTTAGAACTAACACTCCACTGCAAGCAGGCCCATAGCCACTAGAGGGCACTCACTCCTCCCCAAGATGCAGCTGTCCCTCCATCCTTACCGGCCCACCCTGGGAAGACCTGTTTATTTTAAGAACCAAAGGGAGCATGCTCAGAACATACTCCGTGGACTGAGCACGTCAGTTGCTGGGGAAACCAACAGTGAAGGAAGTCTATTGCTTTTCGACTCTACTGGTTGGCTGCCTAGAAGTATCTGGTTGTCTGATCTGGGAAACAGGGTGCTGTATTAAACCCACCATTGAGATAATCCACCAGAGCCCTCCTGATGTTGCTGCTGTAGTAACTCCTTAGGACTTCCCTGTTTCCCCAGCCCTCATTCTCACCTTTCAAGATACCCACATAGTATCTATCCACATTGGAAGTTCCCTTCTACTGAGTCAAAGTTGTGGAAAGAACTTCATCCGTGGAAAGAAGAAGTGTCAGCAACCCAGCCGAATGTTAGCTGGAGTGACGTTAACTGGAGCATGGAGTGACGTCATGGAGTGAGGTTAGCTGGAGAATAATATTATCTGGAGCATCCTAACCACAAGGGAGGCTGGGGGACCTGTAGAAAAAGCTATGTGTTCCCTCTGTCCTTCCATCAGCTTCATTCAACTCTCTTGTCTTCACTGCATCTTCTCAGAACAGCCAGTAAGTCCATTTTCTTGGTGGTGTTTTGACAGGGTCTCGTTGAGATAGAGCTTGGTGGATCTCCCACCTTGAATCTGTTGTTCTTCAGCATAGTGTGAGGTTGACATGACGTGCAGGTTTTGTGTGTCACTGGATGCCAGCCACAGCGGGGAAAGAGGGGCTATTATTTTATCTTCCTTCTCAGAAACATATGAAGCTGCCTTATACCAGGTCGGACCTTTGGTCTATCTACCTCAGTATTGTCTGCACGGACTGGCAGTGGCTTCGCCAAGGTTTCGAGCAAATCTCTCTCAGCCCTACCTGGAGACACTGCCAAGAATTGAACCTGGGTTCCGCATGCAAGGCAGATGATCTACCTTTGAGTTAGGGCCTCATATCCCAGTCACAGGGGAGATCTGGGGCTTTTGCTTTCATGCTTCACTTCTGGTCTTCCTGGAGGCATCTGGTTGGCCTTTGTGGGTTCCCAATGGAAACCCTACCTACACTGAAAACCCAATGAATGAAGAAATGCTTGCTTAATACTTTTGTCATTTATGACAAAATCATTTGTCATAAAATATAAAATAGTGCAGATAAATGGCCTCAGAACAGTAGTACTTCTGCTGGTCGCCTCCAAACTTGACTACTGCAATGCACTCTATGTGTGGCTGCCTTTGTATGTAGTCCGGAAACTGCAGTTGGTCCAGAACGCGGTGGCCAGGTTGGTGTACGAATTTGATAACTCAATCAATCAATCAATCAACCTCAGGACCCCAGCTGCACTCTGGGGAGGATGCACACCTACCCCGCTAGCATGGGGAAGATTATGCTGAGGTGACGTAGATGAAGGATTGGAACCATTCAATGGAGGAATGGTCATTATGCTCACTTCCACATAGACCGGCTTGCCACTGGCGCACATGATGGGTCCTGGGATGGTCACAAGGGGGCCAGGTGGCTGGATCGTGACTTCTGCTGGGGGGTCTGGTTGATGGGTTGAGGGTTGACCCCAGCCAGGGTGCCGAGCTCTCCGGAGCTTGTGCTGCCTCCGACAGCACCTACGGCTTTTATTGGGTTGTTGATTATTTTTCTTTATTCCCTGGGCCAAAATGAGCTTACCAAGCAGAAAGAGTGAAAAATAGCTACGCTATTTGTTTTGATGCCATGTTAACCACCCAATGCCTATTAATCTCAAAGTCTCCTTTCTTCGACTTCAACTAGACTTGCTTCAGTATCTAGTGAACCACTTAAAACACCTCCGCGAGGGACTGGGGCTCATTAAAGCACTTCAAAAGTCACCCATTCTCCCTTTTGCAGGAATGAGTGATCTGCATGTGATGATGATGAGTTTTTTGCAATGCCCGCAGTACGTGCCCTGGCTGGGTTTCAATCACTCTCATTACCGAATTATTAAAACGCGCCAACTTGTCTCATTATTCATTTTGGACACTGCTTTGGAAGCTCCGTCTTTCAAATACAGGTGTCCACATTGTGGTGTTCTGTACTCGTGAGTAATCATAACCCCTATACTTCAAGAAATAGCTAGCATTTTCTCAACAGGAACTGGGTCAGGGGGATAGCTAGGAAGTGATCTGAGGCACTTGAATGGGAGAATCCTCCCCATTTGAGCAATAGGGCTCACCTCACCTTGCATCAGAACATAGGAAGCTTCCTTCTACCAGGTCAGACCCTTAGTAGGGATGCACATGAACCTGTTCAGAGGCCCTTTTATGGGCCTCCAAACAGCTTCGAACATCAGGCGGTTGAAAGTTCAAAGGTGTGGGGCCACACATTAAGGACAGGGGAGTGTGCCCTTACCCTTCCCTCCACTTTCCCCCCTGCTTCCCCGTTTCCCTGCTGCCCCGTTTCCTCTTCGGCTGGAAGTGGCCTGAAGCAGCTGGCACATGTGTGCCCATGTGTACGTCCAGCTAATTCTGGCCACTTACAGCTGAAGAGCAAACAGGGCAGTGACCCATACTTGGGAAATACCTGGAGCCGGCGAGGGAAAAGCAGAGGGAGGGGTAAGTGCACCCTCCCCTGCCCTTAAGGTGTGACACCCACTGGCCATCGAGTCCCCTGCACAGAGTTAGGCATGTGCAAAACAGTCCGGGAGTTCAGGAGTTCGGATTGGGGGTTCAGGGGCTCGAAGTCCAATTGAACACCTCCGGTTCCTTCTGGACCATTACTGCCCCCCCCGGCTGGTTTGCGATTTTAAAAAAATATTAAAATAAATTTAATTACTTCCTGCCCCTTCAAGCGGTGTGTGTGTGTCCATGAACATTCCCCTGCCCGCTACCAGCTTCTAAAATCACTTCTGCGGCAAACTGGACTGGCCGGCGGGGGGCAGGGGAAAGTTTGCCTATCGGAAGCCCCCTGAAAGGGGCAGAAAGTAATTAATTTTTTTTAAAAAAATTAAGAACCCCGCCCGGACCGGATGGGAAGGGGGTTTCCGAAGGGTGCCGGACCAAAACTGGCCCACTCAGGTTCATGTCTGGTGCGGACTCGAACCAAAACAGGCCAGCCCATTCCGGGCACACCCCTACATGTGTTTCCGTGCACATCCCTCACCCTTTGTCCATCTAGCTCAGATTGTCTACACTGACTGGCAGCAGCTTGCTAAGGTTTCAGGCAGGGGTCTTTCCCACCCATGCCGGGAGATGGTACCAGGGACTGAACCTGTGTCCTTCCGAATGCCATACAGATGCTCTGCCACTGAGCTGCTGTTGACTCCACACAGTTAGCGAAACTCAAAAGCTTTGTACATGAAAACCACTCAAGATTGTATCTGTCCATTCCTCTGGTTGGGATGGGCACGGACCAGCCCGGAGGCCATTGTAAAGGCCTGGTCTGGACATGGGCGGTCCGGTTCGGGTGGGGGAGTGCCTTTACGAGCGGGGTGAGGGCTTACTTACCCCTCCCGCCACTTTCCCGCTCTGGTGCCGTAATTTCAGTAGTAATTGGGGAGGCAGGATACCTCCCTGCTGCCCCTTCCCCGCTGTCACTATGAAAAACTCCCAGGAGTCCTTTGCGTGTGCGGACATCACAGAGATGTGAAGCGCGCATGATGTGTGCGCGTGCAAAGGACTGGTGGGAGTTTTTCATAGCGACAGCGGGGAAGGGGCGGCAGGGAGGTGTCCTGCTGCCCCAATTACTACTGAAATTACGGTACCAGAGCGGGAAAGCGGCTGGAGGGATAAGTAAACACTCCCCGTGCTCTTAAAGTCACCTCCCACCCCAGTGCCCGACCGCAGTTTGGCGGTTCCGTGCACAACCCTATCCTCTGGCCGGACGCCTAATCTGGGCTGTCACATCCCTGCAGATGTGTGGGGAACCTACTTTGGAGCATTGTATAGGATGTCTGCCCCAGAAGGAATGCCCCTTTCCCTATAGAATTTCTACCAATTTGGCACTCAGTTTCCCTCAAGGAGGTCTCTAGTTTAGTGACCCAACCCAAGCTGGGTAAGACCCCGGGGTTGGATCAGATCCCCTCTGCACTGTTAAAATCAAATGTTGAATGGTGGGCTCCTGTACTTGCGGGATTCTTTACTTATATGGATCGTACTGCCTGGATCGCAGAGGAGTGGGGGTACAACGGTGATTGTTCCCATCTACAAGGAAGGCCAACATTCTGACCCTTCAGTCTGCTGAGCATTATTAATAAATTATATTCTAGACATCTATATGTTAACCTCATGGACTGGTTGGAACAGGAGAACATCCTAAGTGAGGAACAGGTGAGGTTTAGGTCTATAAAGATGACTCTTGATCCGGCCTAAGATCTACAACATCTGGCTGAAAAGTATTCACCGCTGTATGCAGCTTTAAAGGCAGGGTTTGACTCCATTTCTAGGGAGCGCTTGGAGAGTAAACTTGCCAGTTCCTCCATTGATCGTAAGCCGCTTCTCCTTATCCGAGATACTTCCAGTCAGCGTAGAAAATTCTGAGCTTGATGGACAAAGGGTCTGACTTGGCAGAAGGCAGCTTCCTATGTTCCGATGGAAGGTGGAGGTCCCACAGGGTCCCAGGAGAGAGCTTCTTCCAAGATATCCACCCCTCCACTGCGGACACTGCAAAAAACTCATCATCATCACATCTGCACCCCTCTGTCCTCTTCCCCTTTCAAGAGGGTTCGCATCAGGGTTTTCTCTAACAGGAATCCCCTGATGTTGTTGACAACATCTCCAATTATCCCCAAGTAAGAGGCATTGCATCTGGGGATTCGGGAGTTTTAGTCAACAACATATGGGAATCCCTGTTTGAGGGAACGCTAGTTGCCACCCTGAACCTTGACTGGCTTGAACAAAGAAAGGGGGGAAAGTTCTCAGCTTGAAGTATACTCCATCAAGACAGTCACAAACCTTTCTACTTCTGTGTTGGGGGTCTTTGTGGATTCGTACCAAGGAGAAACTTTGGAGAAATGTCTCTGAGGGTTCCGTCCCATCCCTGAGTGAATGTCTATTCACCGTATTGTGTTGTTCATTCATTTCTGTTTCAGATTCACCTCCATGTCCCCAGTAATGTCTGTCATCCAACTCAGCAACCAGATCCCCCCAGAAGAAATGACGTTCCGGTTACTTGGCGAAATCATTATCATCGTATTACCCATCATTTCCAGTAGCTCCTAGCCGGTCTATGTGGGAGGCAGCACTCCCTGAGGCTAAGGCATGGCTGAAATACAGGCCTGGACTTTGAGAGGTCTGGGCAGCCTTCTTCTCCCACTACTTTGCTCTTCTTTCCTCAAAATTAATTCATCAGTTTCCTTCTGTCTCCCAGCCACCTCTGATATGATGCCATTTCCTTCACATTCTCAATAAAGCTTCTGCTGCATTCTTGCAATTCGTGGTCTCTTGGTTTTTGAACTGGCAGCTCTGATTTCTGGGAACAGCTGCTTCCCTGAGTCCTCAGAAACCCTTCTGTCTGAATGAAAACTTACGGGGGACGTGGCACTCTTTTAGGAACACATAGGAAGCTGCCTTCGACAGAGTCTGACCCTTGGTCCATCCAGCTCAATAGTGTCTACTCTGCCTGGCAGCAACTCTCCAGGGCTTCCGGCTGGGGTTTTCCCCAGCCCTAACTGGAGATGCTGCAATGGACTGAAACAGCAGCCTTCTGCATGCAAGGCGGATGCTCCTTCACTGATCTATGGCCCCAACCTCAGAAGTGGCATCTTTGAGCCTCCCATCCAGGCACTGACCACACCAAATCCTACTTAGCATCACCAAAGTGGCTGTAACAAGTGCTTTTAGACCATGCTCTGGGAGCCTCCAGAAGCTTCAGTGCAGGCTGTAGCTGATGGTTTCCTTCTTGGCACTCAATTGGTAACGCTGTGCAATGTCCCTCCCTTCCCCAGACTGACAATAATACCACATTCCTTCCGGGGCACACAGCTTCTGCCCCATTCGTCCTTTTTCATCCGTATCACCATGCTTTGAGAGATGGAAACCACCATGATGGGGAGTGACTGCGCTGTAGGGGTCAACAGTGTGAGTTGAGAAGGCCCCAATTCAGATCTCACTTTTTCTATAGATTCACTTGGGGGCTTGAGCAAGGGACTCTTTCTCAAACTATTATTATTTAATAATAATAATTTAAGAGATCACCTTCTTCATTACAAGCCCCACCGCCCATTGAGGTCATGAAGGGGCTAAACATTTGGAATGGAAACATTTAGCTCTGCTTGTGGACGTCTCAGAAGTATCTTGTCCAGTGTTGGAAACAGGAGGCTGAACTGGAATGATTTTGGTCAGATCCAGCAGTTCACTTATGTTTATTCTCATAGAAACATAGAAAAGCCACATCTGCACCCCTCTGTCCTCATCCCCTTACAAGATGGTTCCCCAAGAATCCCCTGATGTTGTTGACTACAACTCCAATTATCCCCAAGTAAGAGGCATTGCAGCTGCGGATTCGGGAGTTTTAGTCAACAACATCTGGGAATCCCTGTTAGAGGGAACGCTGGTTGCCACCCTGAACCTTGACTGGCTTTAACAAAGAAAGGGGGGAAATTTCTCAGCTTGAATTATACTCCATCAAGATAGTCACAAACCTTTCTGCTTCTCTGTTGGGGGTCTTTGTGGATTGGTACCAAGGAGAAACTTGGGAGAAATGTCTCTGAGGGTTCGGTCCCATCCCTTAGTGAATGTCAATTCACCATAATGTGTTGTTCAGACATTTCTGTTTCAGACTCACCTCCATCTCCCCAGCAATGTCTGTCATCTCCACGGGTCGTGGTTTTAGGGATTTTGGCCCCGTTTTTCGGGGCCTTGCCTATTATGGATGCCTTGGCTCTGGTGTTGGTGCTGGAGCCCTGGGCTCTCTAGGAGGCAGCACAAGCTCCAGAGAGCTCGGCATCCTGGCTGGGGTCAACCCTCAACCCATCAACCGGATCCCCCAGAAGAAGTCACGTTCGTGCCACCTGACCTCGTCTTTACCGTCCCATGACCCATCACGTGCGCTAGCTGCAAGCCGGTCTATGTGGGAGGCATCACTCCCTTTGCCATTGGAGGTTCCGGGATTGTAGGATCAGTTGCCTGGGGAGGTCTGGGTTACGGAGCTCTGGGCCAGTGGAGGGGTGGATATCTTGGAAGAAGCTCTCTCCTGGGACCCTGTGGGAGCATCTGCCAATAGACCCCATAACGTCCAACGACTGATCATAATGACCAGGAACCGGCAAACCTAAGTCTGAGGCATCGCTGTAATCCAGGCCTGGACTTTGAGGGGACTGAGCGCCCTTCTTCTCCCACTACTTTGCTCTGCTATCCTCAATATGAATTCATCGGTTTCCTTCTGTTTCCCAGCTGCCTCTCCCCTAAGTCCTCAGAAACCCTTCTGTCTGAATGAAAACTTACTCAGCTTCCTAATATTTTTGGGTTTTAATCTCTGGTTTATTTTGCAAATTATGTTCTGTTGTGTGTCACAATGTTTCTGGCAATGACCGAAATAAAGTATGTTCTGTTCTGTTTTAAATTATTAAATTGTTTTCAAGTGTTTGTATATATTTTTAACTGGTTTTATGCTATTGGTAACCACCCATAGAAGAAAGTTGGGGGCTGTGTACGAATTTGATAAATCAATCAATCAATCAATCAATCAATAAACCTCAGGACCACAGCTGCACTCTGGGGAGGATGCACAACTACCTCGCTAGCATGCGGTAAAGGTTGCTGAGGTGACGTAGGTGAAGGATTGGAACCATTCAAAGGAGGAAGAAGCAATGATGTGGTAGCTTACTACTAACACTCCACTGCAATCAGGCCCATAGCCACTAGAGGGCAGTCACTTCTCCCCAAAATGCAGCCGTCCCTCCTTCCTTACCAGCCCACCCTGGGAAGACCTGTTTATTTTAAGAACCAAAGGGAGCCTGTTCTGAACATACTTCTTGGACCGAGGACGCCAGCTGCTGGGGAAACCACGCGCGAAGGAAGTCTCCCTCCAAAGAGCATTTTTACTGAAAACCACTCCCAGGTATTTATAAGTCCTTACTGGATCTATTGATTGATTAAGTGCCATCAAGTTGTCAACCACATAGATAGATTCTCTCCAGGATGATTTGTCTTCAACTTGGCCTTTCAGGTTTCTCAGGGGTGCATTCATTGCTGTTGTGATCGAGTCCATCCACCTTGCTGCTGGTCGTCCTCTTCTGCTCTTTCCTTCAACTTTCCCTAGCATTATGGACTTCTCAAGGGAGCTGGGTCTTTGCATAGTGTGTCCAAGTATGATAGTCTGAGCCTGGTCATTTGTGCCTCGAGTGAAAGTTCTGGATTGATTACCTCCCCATTAATCCACCAGACATCTTTCTTTGTTTGTTTTTTAAGCAAAACTCATGATGTAAGACTTTTGGACATTTATAGATAAATAGTCTTCTTCTCATGTCAACAGGTGTGATGATCTAGATAGAATAACTGCATCATCAGCATGAAGCAGAACTGTGATAGATTTACTGGCTAATTTAGGAGGGTGGAAATCTGGGTTATCCAAGAGCGCAAATAAAGATTGAAAAGAAGTGGGGCAAAAATGCATCCCTGTTTGACTCCCTTCTGTGTGGGTACAGACAGGGTCAGATGTCATTGGACATTGCATCGCACCCGAAGTGAGGTGTTCTCATGCAACATTCAGATAAGGAGAAACAACTGATGATCAATGGAGGAATTGGCAAGTTTACTCCCCAAGCGCTCCCTACAAATGGAGTCAAACCCTGCCTTAAAAGCTGCATACAGCGGTGAATACATTTCAGCCAGATGTTGTAGAATTTGGGCCTGATCAAGAGTCATCCGAATAGACATAAACTCCGCCTATTCCTCCCTTAGTATGTTCTCCTGTTCCAACCAGTCCGTGAGGTTAACATATAGAGGTCTAGAATATAATTTATGAATAATGCTCAGCAGACTGATTGATCGATAATGATAAGGGTCAGAGTGTTGGCCTTCCTTATATATGGGAACAATCACCGTTGTACCCCTCTCCTCTGGGATACAGGCAGTACGATCCAATATAAGTAAAGAATCTTGCAAGTACAGGAGCCCACCATTCAAAATTTGATTTTAACAGTACAGAGGGTAGCTGATCCCACCCCGGGGTCTTACCTGGTTTGGGTTGGGTCACTAAACTAGAAACCTCCTTGAGGGAAACTGAGTGAGGAAATTGGTAGAAATTCTATAGGAAAAGGGGCACTCCTTCAGGGGCAGACATCCCATACTATGCTTGAAAGTAGGTTACCCATGCATCTGCAGGGATGTGACAGCCCATCCTAGGTCCCCTGCCAGAGGAATGGACGGATTCAATCTTGAGTGTTCTTCATGTTCAAAGGTTTTGAGTTTCCCTAACTGCGCGGATGTGACAGAAGCTCAGTGGTAGAGCATCTGTTTGGCATGCAGATGGTCCCAGGTTCAGTCCCTGGTAGCATCTCCAGGCATGGCTGGGAAAGATCCGTGCCTGAAACCTTGGAGAGCTGCTGCCAGTCAGTGTAGACAATCCTGAGCTAGGTGGACTAAGGGTTAGAGAGCTGCATGGAACCAGGTTTGGGTGGCTCAATGGCGGCTGGGTGTCGCACCTTAATTGTGGGGGAGGGTTCCCTTACCCCTCCCTCCACTTTTCTACTGTTGGCACCAGGTATTTCCCAAGTCCTACAAAGCAGCAGCGTACTTCCCTGCTGCCCCATTTGCTCTTTGACTGGAAGCGGCTGGAAGTAGCTGGCACGCCGGTGTCCATGTTCAGGTCCAGCTTCTTCTGGCCATTTCCTGCCGAAGAACAAACGGGGCAGCAGGGAAGTATGCTGCCACCATGTAGCACTTGAGAAATAGTGGGCATCAGTGGGGGGAAAGCAGAGGAAGGGTTAAATGCACTCTCCCCTGCCCCCTAAAGTGCGACCCCCACCTTTGAAGGTCGAACTGCCCGGGTGCCCCTGAGCGAGTGGTGATCCAATGCACATAGGGTGCCAACCACCCCCATACCCACAAGCCCATGGGGTACTGGGATTTGTGGTTTTTTAGGTGTTCTGAGAGTAGATTCTCTGGTAGCAAGTGAGAGTGGATTCAAAAATTACTTGGGGCCCCCACCCCCCACAGGGAGGGCAGGAAGATGGATTTGGCTGGACTGGAAGCTGGCTCCACCTACAACACCTCCACATCTGCCACGGGAGGAACCTTCTTCCCTGGCAGGGGAGGCCCTCCATCCAACTGCTGCCTGGCCGCAGGCCCTGGCATAGTGCCAGGCAGACAAGAGAAGTCCAGCCTGTCCACCAAAGCAGGGGTGGGGGTGACTGGGGGAGGTCTAAGCTACTCTTGGTGTGGTCAGTGCCTGGATGGGAGGCTCATGGACGCCACCTTTGAGGTTGGGGCCATAGATCAGTGATGGAGCATCTGCCTTGCATGAAGGCTGCCGTTTCATTCCCTGGAAGCATCTCCAGGTAGGCCTGGGGGAAACTCCGGCTGGAAGCCCTGGAGAGCTCCTGCCAGTCACAGTCAGAAGGGTTTCTGAGGACTCAGGGATGCATCTGTTCCCAGAAATCAGAACTGCCAGTTCAAAAACCAAGAGAACACGGATTGCAAGTATGCATCAGAAGCTTTATTGAGAATGTGAAGGAAATGGCATCATATTAGAGGCCGCTGGGAGACAGAAGGAAACCGATGAATTCATACTGAGGAAAGCAGAGCAAAGTAGTGGGAGAAGAAGGGTGCCCAGTCCCCTCAAAGTCCAGGCCTGGATTTCAGCCATGTGTATACTTCAAGCTGAGAAATTTCCCCCCCTTTCTTTGTTCAAGCCACCCAAGGTTCAGGCTGGCAACTAGTGTTCCCTCTAACAGGGATTCCCAGATGTTGTTGACTAAAACTCCGGAATCCGCAGCTGCAATGCCTCTTACTTGGGAATAACTGGAGTTGTAATCAACAACATCAGGGGATTCCTGTTAGAGAAAACCCTGATGGGAATCCCCTTGTAAGGAGATGAGGACAGAGGGGTGCAGATGTGGCTTTTCTATGTTTCTATGAGAATAAACATAAGGGAACTGCTGGATCTGACCAAAATCCTTCCAGTTCAGCCTCCTGTTTCCAACACTGGACAACAAGATACTACTGAGACGTCCACAAGCAGGGCTAAATGTTTCCATTCCAAATGTTTCCATTCCAAATAGCCCCTTCCCGCTTTTGCTCCCCAGTGCCTGGCATTCAGTGGCACACTAATCCTAGCATAGCTGTCAACCGCTCTATATTCTTCTGCTTCTGCTTTCATGCTTCACTTCTGGTCTTCCTGGAGGCATCTGGTTGGCCTTTGTTGGTTCCCGATGAAAATCTTACCTAGACTGAAAACCCAATGAATGAAGAAATGCTCGCTTAATACTTTTGTCATTTATGACAAAATAATTTGTCATAAAATATAGAATAGTGCGGATAAATGGCCTCAGAACAGTAGTACAACTGCTGGTCCCCTCCAGACTTGACTTCTGCAATGCACTCTGTGTGGAGCTGCCTTTGTACGTAGTCCGGAAACTGCAGTTCATCCAGAACGCGGCGGCCAGGTTGGCCTTTGGGTCATCTCGGAGAGACAATATCACTCCTATCTTAAAAGATCTACACTGGCTGCCAGTAAGTTTCCAGGCAGAGTACAAGGTTTTGGTTACAACCTATAAAGCCCTAAACAGTTTGGACCCTGGGTATTTAAGAGAATGTCTTCTTTGCTATTAACCACAGAGATCGCTCGTAATGTATTGATATTATAACAAATATGTATCTTAATTAAATTGTTGACCACTAACCACTAGGGATGCTGTCAAAAACTGTATAAAAGCACTCGCTCTTCCAAGACCTGCCAACAGCTTCACTCGACTCTCGCAGCATCTCTTGACTTTTGCTCTTCGGAGACGTTAGTATGTTTCTCTTCCCGTAGTCTTCTCTAGACCAGCTTGTATTCTTATTGGTTCTTGGGGTTGGCACTGAAGGCGAGGCTGGATCCAAAGGTGTGTTTTTCCACTCATACAAAGGATTTTTCTGTGTATGGAAGAATCCTTCCACTTACGGAAAGGTGTCTTAGATGAACAGGAAGGTACCTTTGGAACCAACCTCCCCCTGTGGATCATGGAGAGTTTTGGGCTCATGGAAGAAGGAGTCCTGTTGATAGCACACTCCTTCCACTTTCAGAAGAACACATTCTGTGAATGGAAGGCTAACTTTGGGAGCCAACCTTTCAAGACTTTAACATAATAAGCTGCAGTCTACTGAGTCAGACAATTGGTCCGTCTAGCTCAGTATTGCCTACACTGACTGGCAGGGTCTCTCTGTGGTTTCAGGTGAGACCAAGTCTCCATGGTCTTTCCCAGCCCTTCCTGGTGGAGATGCTGGAGATTGAATGGAGGACCTTTGGCATGCAAGGCAGACCTGACAATGGCTCCATCTCCCGCTGTGCTTGAGGGGTTTCTTCCCCACGGATTAACACATCAACAGTGAATTTTCAAGAATAAATAGATGCCATCTCAACCACCTCTAGTATCTTCCCCAGTTTTTATATTCAGCCCCAGCTTCCCCAAGATAGACTTTCTGTCCATCTGAAAATCCTGGGCATGTTTTTATGGGAAGAGACATGAGACACAGATCCTGTAAAGTGGATCAGGATGCACAACTTCAGCCCTCTGCAGATGTGGGATTACAGCTCCCATCATCTCCGGTGCTTGTCCACAGTGGTTGGGGATGATGGGAGTTGTAGTCCAAGAACAGCTGGAGGGCTAAAGGTGTGCAGCCCCACAATGTAATGTAATGTAAAACTTTATTTCGGTCGTAGACCAGCAATACAACAATATTAAAATAATAATGATAACAATAATAAGATGATAATATAAAATCAGACTACATTTATACGCATTTGGCATATTATATAACAATATTTGGCCACAATATGAATAACATCCGGATTAGGATTAGTGAGCAAATAGTTTAAATAGAAATCCTCTCCACGACCCGGAAAATTAATCAAAAGTGGGGCAATTTGTTGGCGTCTTATGTCTCTGTAATATTCACAATGCAGTAAAACGTGAGCAGTTGTTTCAACGTTACCAGATCCACAAGGGCATAATCTTGATGCGTATGGTATACCCTGGAATCTCCCATGGAGCACAGCTGTTGGGAGAGCATTTACACGGGCAAGTGTTAGAGCTCGTCTAAATTTTGGAATTAAAATGCTACTTAGATATGTAGCAGGCTTGAGCTCGGTGCACCTATGTAAATGCTACTCGGTAACTTTGCATGATCCATCTGCAACTCCACGTCATGGATACATTGCACAATTTCTCTTCTGGCCTGATCAAAACCTAATCTAATAAAATTATCATGAGAGAATCCATATAATAGAAGTTTTTCTGTAATTGCCAATTTCCAATTGGATCTAAAGGAGTCTTCCAAAATTAAATGCACTAAGCCGACTTTCGTGAAAACCAATTTTAACCAGTAGAGTATGATAGATCTCCAATAATGTGATTCAAATCTAACCAGACCCACCTCCCTTCTAATAACAGTATTTGGGACACAACATGGCAGCTGTAATATAGTTCTTATGAACTTAGTTTGCAGTGTTTCTAATGGAGCAAAATTACTAAATGGGCCCAATTGTGCACCATACATTATCTGAGGATACACTTTGGCCAATAGTAATTTTATTGCAACAGGGATGTACAAAGCTCCCCGTGAAAAATGAAATGATTTGATCAGATTGATTGATAATTGGGCGCTCTGAATAATATGTTTTTGATGCGCAATACGGGAACCAGATGAGTGGAATACAACACCTAAGTATTTATAAGATTGAACTTGTTCAATTGTGTTCCCATTCATGTGCCAAGTATATCTCTTTGGCCGTTTAGCAAACACCAAAACTTTTGTCTTTTGGTGGTTTACCTCTATCATCTCTCTGTTACAAAATGAACTTAATTGTGCTAGTGCTCGATGTAGTCCTATGGGCGTCTGGGATATAAGGATCATATCATCTGCATACAGCAGGACTGCAATGTGTTTCTGTGCCAGTTTTGGAGGGTGCATAGACATGTCAGATAAACAGCTCACCACTGAGTTGATATAGATGTTAAATAAAGTAGGTGCCAAAATACAACCCTGCTTTACCCCTTTACTAGTTGGAACATCTGACGTTAAATAACCATACTGGTTGCAGCGGACCCGCAATCGAGACTTCTCATATAGTTTATAAATTAATAATAGTAATCTCTTATCAATTTCCAAATCTATTCGTTTTTGCCAGAGCCTGTCTCTTGATATGGAATCAAATGCCGATTTCAGATCTATAAATGCAGTATAAAGTGCAGCACCCGACTTAGCTGTATATTTTTCAACAAGATAATGGAGGGTCAGGGCATGTTCTGTAGTAGATCGACCTGTTCGAAAGCCAGCCTGTTCAACTGCAAGAATGTTCTTTTCCTCAATCCAGTCCACCAGCTTAATTGCTAAGTGTTTAGCATAAATTTTACTAATCACACTCAGGAGGCTTATAGGCCTATAATTTGCAAGATCACTCCGTTTACCTTTTTTGTATATTGGGACTATTATCGCCACTCCCCATTGTGGTGGAATTTTTGCCGTATTATCAATAAACGTGAACAGTGAGGCTAAAACTGGAACCCACCAGTCTAGGTTAGACAGAATCAACTCTATAGTAATATAATCGGTTCCAGGGGCTCTGCCTTTTTTAAATTGTCTTACAAGACCTTCTACTTCCGAGCAGGAGTCCAAGTCCCATCTTGGGGGGTCAGTTATATATGCCTCAACATTCACCGTTATGGCGTCATTTCGTCTATACATTTCGTGAAAATGATTTTCCCATTTATCAGCTGGAATTATACAATCAGGTAAAGTGGGGGCTCTTCCTAATGAAGGTGCTACCAAGCGCCAAAAGGTGCTTTGATTTTTCAGTTTGGCCGCTTCTATTAACTCCTCCCCTCTCTGTATCATCCATTGAGATTTCTTTTGCTTGAATAGTCTCTTATATTGCCCTACAGCGGAGTCACTCCCCATCATGGGGGTTTCCATCTCTCAAAGCATGGTGATACGGATGAAAAAGGAGGAAAGGGGCAGAGGCTGTGTGCCCCGGAAGGAATGTGGTATTATTGTCAGTCTGGGGAAAGGAGGGACATTGCACAGTGTTACCAATCGAGTGCCAGGAAGGAAACCATCAGCTACAGCCTGCACTGAAGCTTCTGGAGGCTCCCAGAGCATGGTCTAAAAGCACTTGTTACAGCCACCTTGGTGATGCTAAGCAGGATTTGGTGTGGTCAGTGCCTGGATGGGAGGCTCAAGGATGCCACTTTTGGGGTTGGGGCCATAGATCAGTGTTGGAGCATCCGCCTTGCATGCAGAAGGCTGCCGTTTCAGTCCCTGGCAGCATCTCCAGGTAGGGCTGGGGAAAACTCCAGCCAGAAGCCCTGGAGAGCTGCTGCCAGTCAGAGTAGACACTGTTGAGCTGGATGGACCAAGGGTCAGACTCTGTCGAAGGCAGCTTCCTGTGTGTTCCTAAAAGAGTGCCACGTCCCCCGTAAGTTTTCATTCAGACAGAAGGGTTTCTGAGGACTCAGGGAAGCACATGCTCTGAGAAATAAGAGCTTCCAGTTCAAAAACCAAGAGACCACGAATTGCAAGAATGCAGCAGAAGCTTTATTGAGAATGTGAAGGAAATGGCATCATATTAGAGGCGGCTGGGAGACAGAAGGAAACTGATGAATTCATTTTGAGGACAGCAGAGCAAAGTAGTGGGAGAAGAAGGGCGCCCAGAGCTCTCAAAGTCCAGGCCTGGATTTCAGCGATTCTTCAGTCTCAGGGTTGTCGGTTCCTTGTCATTATGATCAGTCCTTTGCAGTTATTGGGTCTATCGGCAGATGCTCCCACAGGGTCCCAGGAGAGAGCTTCTTCCAAGATATCCACCCCTCCCCCGGCTGAGAGCTCCGAAACCGAGACTCCCCTGGGCACCTGCTCCTACTATCCCGGAACCCCCAACGGCACAGGGAGTGATTCCTCCCACGGAGACCCGCTCTCAGCTAGGTAACAGGATGGGTCCTGGGATGGTCACCGAGATGGAGGGAGGCTGACGAAGCCTCCTAATCCATAGCCAAGGCCACCAAAGCCACTGCCAAGACCGCCATAGCCAAGACCTGCGGAGCCAAAACCCATCACTGGGCTAGAGGCACAAGATGGGACGGTGCAGGCTGGTCCACAGAAAGACATTGCTGAGATCTCTGAAAGTATAAGCATGCATATGTATTCAGTACTTGGTTTGGGCCCCTTTTGCAACAAGTACTGCCTCAGTACGGCGTGGCATGGATGCTATCAGCCTGTGGCACTGCTGAGGTGTTATGGAAGACCAGGATGCTTCATTAGCGGCCTTCAGCTCTTCTGCATTGTTTGGTCTCATGTCTCTCATCCTTCTCTTGGCAATGCCCCATAGATTCTCTATGGGGTCAGGTCAGGCGAGTTTGCTGGCCAATCAAGCACAGTACACTGTATACTTTTCAGAGGTCCGATATTGTTCTATTCTTCAATCCTTGTCTTCTTGGTTCCATGTTATATTCTAATTTTCTGAGATTGTGGATTTGGGGTTTTCATGAGCTGTACGCCATGATCATCACAATTATAACAAATTAAGGCTTGACTTATCTCGCTTTGCATGTAATGCGTCTGTCTCATATATCAGTTTCACCTTTTAATTTGCATTACTGAAATTAATGGACTTTGGCACGATATTCTCATTTTCTGAGTTTCACCTGTATATTTCAACTTAAGTCAGCAGAATGCTATTCCAGGATCACCCAGATCCATAAAAGAACAGGTGAAATGGCCACAATGCTGTGATCACACACATAACAATGTCAATCATATGGATTCATTAGGCAGATGAGTGTTTTCTCTGGTCCCTAATGAGCATGCCTTTAACAAGGGGTGACTCCTTGCTAATGGGCCTTAAGGAATGGCAGAAAAATGCTTAGCTCTGCCTCTCCTGATCTCTTCAGAGAGCTGAGCCTCCTTGCTGCAAGAAAGGAGACCAGCTGGGGACAGGATCAAGGAGAGAGCGCTGTACTTGGAGAATGGAATCGTTCATGGGATTAGATAGTGACAAGGGATCGCTATGACTATGTGTTGCCCTTCCAGGAGAGGCGGGGAGGGGAGGGACTGGTGAAGTGACGTGATAAGAGTCAGTTGCCTCATTTGACAAATCGGAGAAGGATCGGAAGGGTGCTGAGTTCTTGGCATGAACCACAACACAACATAGACCCCAGAGGAAGAGGCTGTTGTGATCCCCGAGTCTGATCCCCCCAGCCAAGACATACCCTGAGGAGGTGAAGGGAGAAGCAATATGAAGTCATCTGGCTTCAGGACTAAGGGGCCCTGTATCTCCTGAACCCCTTTGTTGGCCTGAGGATGCCCCCTTGCCCTCTTTGTTGTCCTCCAGCTCAGGAGGAGGAGAGCTGGTCTTAATAAGCTACACGAGAACATAAGAATAACCCTGCTGGATCAGGCCCAAGACCTGTCTAGTCCAGCATCCTGTTTCACACATTGGCCCACCAGATGTCTCTAGGAAGCCCACAGGCAGGAGGTGAGGGAACACCCTTCCTCTTGCTGAAGCTCCCCTGCCACTGGTCTGATGGGAGTGAGCATGAATTGTCTCCTCTGCTAAGCTGGGTCTGCCCTGGTTTGAATTTGGATGTGGGACTACATGGGAGAGCTATCTGAGGTAGGATGGGGGTCATAGCTCAGTGTAAGTGGATCTGCTTCACCTGCAGAAGGTCCCAGGTTCAACCCCTGGCAGGGCTGAGAGAGACACATGCCTGAAACCTTGGAGGGCTTCTGTCAGTCAGTGTAGACCAGGGATTCTCAATGTTGGGTCCCCAGATGTTATTGGACTTCAACTCCCATAATCCCCAACCAAAGGCCACTGGGGCTTGGGATTATGGGAGTTGAAATCCAATAGCATCTGGGGACCCAACGTTGAGAATCCCTGATGTAGACAATATTGTGGATCAAGGTTTTTGTGGATCAAGTGTATTGTGGATCAAGGGTATTGTGGATCAAGTGTAGACAATATAGATGGATCAAGGGTTTGACTCAGAATAAGGCAATGTCCTAGATTCCTAAGAGGAGGTTGAAGCTGTGCCAGCTCCCTCATCATCACTTGTGGTTCAGCTATGCTGCAGCCAGTGACCACAAAAGGTGTGGGCATCTTAAGGTTTCCAGCACTCCCGATCAGGGATATGGCTAGGGTCAGGTTAGCAAGTTGGCAAGGTTAACCAAGAGTTGGACCATGAACGTTGGATGTGTGCCCAACATGCTGAACTCTGAAGAAACAGCTGAACAAGAGTACTAGTTTGAGGAAGGACTTTATTCCCTGAAGCCTGAGGGTACAGAAGAAAAGATCAGAGTGGGAAGTGATCCCAAAAAAAGTTGCAATTGCATGGATTCATTAGGCAAATGAGTACTTTCTCTGGCCTCTAATTAGCATGCCTGCAACAAGAGGGGGCCTCCTTGCAAATGGGCCTTGAACACCCCAAGGAATGGCAGAAAAACGCTTTGCTCATTTTTCTCTTATCTCCCAAGCTCTGCAGACAGCCAAGTCACCTTGCTACAAGAAAGGAGACCTGGAGAGAAAAGAAAGCACCGTGCTTGGAAAATGCAACCAGATAAGAATTACATCCCAACAAGGGACCTGTGTGACCATGGAAGAACCTTCCATGAGGGGTGGCAAGGGGATACAGGTGCCTCAGCTGGCAAATTACTGGGGTGCCAGAAGGGTGCCAAGATGTTGACGTGACCCCTGAGCCTGACCCCAAGTGGAGGATCAAACTCCGAGACAGACCCCAAGGACTCAGAGCAAGAGGTTGCTGTGATCCCTATGTCCGATCCTCCACAATCCAAGACAGACCCTGAGGATGCCGGGGGAGAAGCTGTATGCAAGGCTCCCTTGCTCCAGGACCCGGGGGAGATGCATCTCCTGAGCCTTCTCTTCAACCCAAGGATACCCACCTAGCCTTCAACATCCTCCTCCAGCTCAGGAGGAGGAGAGCTGGCCTTGTGGTTACTGACTGATTGATGAAGTGCCGTCAAGTCGGTGTCGACTCTTAGCGACCACATAGATAGATTCTCTCAAGGATGATCTGTCTTCAAGTTGACCTTTAAGGTAGGGATGTGCACAAATCGCTTTTTTTGTTTCGGTTTGTACCCGAATCAAATCACCCCAATTTGTTTTGGGTTCAAATAAGCCCCCTCGAATCACCCCAGATTCGATTTGTACCTGAATTTTGCAAATGCGAATCTGAATCGATTCGACTCAGTAGTGCATTCACTGCTGTCGTAACCGCGTCAAGGTGTTCCGATGCAAGGTGGTATGAGCCCTATTTCCCAAACGTAGAGGATTCTACCATTCAAAACCCTCTGTGCACTATCTAGCAACCCCCAACACAGTTCCTCTTGAGGAAATACTAGCTATTGCTTGAAGTACAGGGCTTATTACAGAATACAGAACAGCATAACACCATAGACTGTGAGCCCTTTGGGGAGAGGGGTCCATCTTATTTATTTGTTATTTCTCTGTGTAAACCACCCTGAGCCATTTTTGGAAGGGCAGTATAGAAATTGAATAAATAACAAATAAATAACATGGACAGCTGTTTTCAGGAGACAAATAGAGCTTCCTTGCAAAGAAGTTTCCAAAATGAATGGTGAGACAATATAGCTTGTTTTCATAATTTGGTAATGAGGGCGATTAAAACCTAGCCAGGATGTGTGCCGCGGACGTTGCAAAAAACTCATCATCATCAGATTCAGATCATTCATTCCTGCAAAATGGAGCATACGTGAGTTTTGAAGTGCTTTGATGAGCTCCAGTCCCTCCCTGAGGGGTTTTAAGTGGTTCGCTCGACAGCTTGGAGACAGAAGCCAGTCAAGTTGAGGTCGAAAAGTTGACTGCAAGATAAATAGGCATTGGGTGGTTAACATGGCATCAAAACAAATAGCTTAGCTATTATTCACTCTTTCTGCGTGGTAAGCTCATTTTGGCCCAGGGGATAAAGAAGTGTCAGCAACAACCCAATAAAAGGTTAGCTGGAGTGACGAAGCAGCCTAACTGCAAGGGAGGCTGGTGGACCTGTATAAAAGCTGTGCATTCCCTCTGTCCTTCCATCAGCTTCATTCGACTCTCCTGTCTTCACTGCATCTTCTCAGAGAAGCCGGTAAGTCCATTTTCTTGGTGGTGTTTTGATAGAGTCTCTTTGACACAGAACTTGGTGGATCTTCCACCTTGAGTCTTCTGTTCTTCAGAATATGGAGCGGTTGACAGCTAGTCTAGGATTAGTGTGCCACTGAATGCCAGGCAATGGGGACCAAAAGTGGGAAGGGCCTATTTTCTTTGTGCCAGGCTTTGTGGACCTCCCAATGGTATCTTGTCTGCTGTTGGAAACAGGAGGCTGAACTGGAAGGATTTTGGTCTGATCCAGCATTTCAGTTATGTTCATTCTCATAGAAACATAGAAAACTGCTTAGACTGAGTCTGACCCTTAGCCCCGCCAAGCGTCAGTAATGTCTACACTGACTGGAAACAGCTCC
The DNA here is from genome assembly GCF_027244095.1 of Hemicordylus capensis. NCBI lineage: Eukaryota > Metazoa > Chordata > Lepidosauria > Squamata > Cordylidae > Hemicordylus > Hemicordylus capensis. Next base: position 21,301,387 of record NC_069670.1, on the reverse strand, counting down.
TCAAGGTTTCAGGCAGGAGACGCTCACCCCCCAATTAAGAGATGCCAGTTGTTTGAACAAGGAAAGGTGGACATTTCTCAGCTTGATGTGTACTCTCTCAAGACAATCACAATTCTTTCTGCTTCTATGTTGGGTCTCTTTGAGGACACGTTCCCAGGAGAGACTTTGGAGAAATTTCTCTGATGGTTTTGTCACATCCCTGAGTGAAGGTCAGTTCACCGTAATGTGATGCTCAACCATTTCTGTTTCAGACTCGCCTCCACCTCCTCAGCAATGTCTTTCTGTGGACCAGCCTGCACCGTCCCATCTTGTGCCTCTAGCCCAGTGGTGGGTTTTGGCTCTGCAGGTCTTGGCTACGGCGGTCTTGACAGTGCCTTTGGTGTCCTTGGCTATGGATTTGGAGGCTTCGGCTATGGTGCTGGTGCTGGTGCCTTGGGCACTGTAGGAGGCAGCACAAGCTCTGGAGATTTCGGTACCCTGCCCGGGGTAAACCCTCAACCCATCAACCAGATACCCGCAAGAGTGGTTGTGATCCGGCCTATCCCCATCTCGGTGAGAATCCCAGCACCCCTCCTGTTCCCTAGATGAGAGCCGGTCTCCGTGGGAGGCATCACTCCCTGTGCCGTTGGGGGTTCCGGGATAGTAGGAGCAGGTGCCCAGGGGAGTCTTGGTTACGGAGCTCTCAGCCGGGGGAGGGGTGGATAGCTTGGAAGAAGCTCTCTCCTGGGACCCTGTGGGAGCATCTGCCGATAGACCCAATAACTGCAAAGGACTGATCATAATGACCAGGAACCGACAACCCTGAGACTGAAGAATCGCTGAAATCCAGGCCTGGACTTTGAGAGCTCTGGGCGCCCTTCTTCTCCCACTACTTTTCTCTGCTGTCCTCAAAATGAATTCATCAGTTTCCTTCTGTCTCCCAGCCGCCTCTAATATGATGCCATTTCCTTCACATTCTCAATAAAGCTTCTGCTGCATTCTTGCAATTCGTGGTCTCTTGGTTTTTGAACTGGAAGCTCTGATTTCTGGGAAGAGTTGCTTCCCTGAGTCCTCAGAAACCCTTCTGTCTGAATGAAAACTTACGGGGGACGTGGCACTCTTTTAGGAACACAGAGGAAGCTGCCTTTGACAGAGTCTGACCCTTGGTCCATCCAGCTCAACAGTGTCTACTCTGACTGGCAGCAACTCTCCAGGGCTTCTGGCTGGAATTTTCCCCAGCCCAACTGGAGATGCTGCCAGGGACTGAAAGGGCAGCCTTCTGCGTGCAAAGCGGATGCTCCAACACTGATCTAAGGCCCCAACCTCAAAAGTGGCATCCTTGAGCCTCCCATCCAGGCACTGACCACACCAATTCCTGCTTAGCATCACCAAGGTGGCTGTAACAAGGGCTTTTAGACCATGCTCTGGGAGCCCCCAGAAGCTTCAGTGCAGGCTGTAGCTGATGGTTTCCTTCTTGGCACTCCATTGGTAACACTGTGCAATGTCTCTCCCTTCCCCAGACTGACAGTAATACCACATTCCTTCCGGGGCACCCAGCCTCTGCCCCTTTCCTCCTTTTTCATCCGTATCACCATGCTTTGAGAGATGGAAACCCCAATGATGGGGAGTGACTGCGCTGTAGGGGTCAACAGTGTGAGTTGAGAAGGCCCAGATTCAGATCTCACTTTTGCTATAGATTCACTTGGGGGCTTGAGCAAGGGACTCTTTCTCAACCTATTATTATTTAATAATAATAATTTAAGAGAGCACCTTCTTCATTACAAGCCCCATCGCCCATTGAGGTCCATCTCTGAGGAGGTCCATCTCCAACTCGTTTGGTGGCTACACAGAGACGGGCCTTCTCGGTCGCTGCCCGGAGATTGTGGAATGCGCTCCCTGCTGAAATACGATCCTCCCTCTCTCTGGCAATTTTCAAAAAACACCTGAAAACCCACCTTTTCGCCCAAGCTTTCTCAGCTTCCTAATATTTTTGGGGTTTAATCTCTGGTTTATTTTTAAATTGTTAGATTGTTTTTAAGTTTTTGTAGGATGCAAAAACCCCGCTAGCATGCAGTAGATTTTGCTGAGGTGACATAGGTGAAGGATTGGAACCATTCAATGGAGGAAGGAGCAATGTGGTAACTTACTACTAACACTCCAATGCAATCAGGCCCAAAGCCACTAGAGGGCAGTCACTCCCAAGAAGCAGCCGTCCCTCCATCCTTACTGGTCCACACTGGGAAGACCTGTTTATTTCAAGAACCAAAGGGAGCATGTTCTGAACATACTCCGTGGACCGAGGACTCCAGCTGCTCGGGAAACCACCAGCGAAGGAAGTCTATTGCTTTTTGACAATGTGTCACAGTTTCGATGCCCTGCGCACAATGGCAGATTCAACTGGTCATAGGAATTTTAGGGTACCTTCCCTCCAGTACAGCATATGGAAGTGTGTTAAATCATGCCAGGGAGAAGGCACTTCTCTGGGACAAGGTAGTTAAATTCTTTATATAGTGGTCTGGTTTATGGTAATTTGTGAAACTACCAAGCAAGTTTCTTGCAGAAATTAGTGCCAGGTTGCTCTGCTTTTCAGTGTCTCCTATACATTGTTTTATAAACCTAGCAGCATCAAGAGGTTTGCCCAGAGGCATTAGAAATTGAGGGGAGCATTCAGGTTTGCACAACATATCATAGATTTGTTACGCCAATTAGAATGGGAGCTGTCTTACAAAACAACGGGGATTCGTCTTTTAGAGTGGAAGATGATTTTAATCTAACGGTTGAATACATGGATCCAAACCTTGGTCTCCACTCTTGTTAGGCTGGCCTCCACCCATAGAATTATGTTGGGCTCACATCTGGGGGCCGAGAATAGAACACACAAGAATTTTGATTGGACCTTCTCCATTTGTTTAAAGGTATGCAGAGCACAAATAGCAGCACCATACACCAACTGTGAGAGCACTTTAGCCTCATAAGCCTTAATTGCAGCAGCTGTTCAGTAGCCATCTCTCTGGAAGAAGAACTTTAAGATAGCAGAGGCCCTCTTCTGAGTGTCAGTTGCAACATGCTCACAGTGGTAGAAAATACTGAGCTAGATGGACAAAGGGTCTGACTTGGCAGAAGGCAGCTTGCTATCTTCCGATGGAAGGTCGGGATCCCACAGGGTCCCAGGAGAGAACTTCTTCCAAGATATCCACTGCTCCACTGTGGACATTGCAAAAAACTCATCGGTAATGAGTAGTGATTGATACCCATCGGAAATGAGAGTGATTGAAACCCAGCCAGGGCACGTACCGCGGGCACTGCAAAAAAACTCATCATCATCACATGCAGATCACTCATTAAAACACCCTGTGGTGTTTTAAGTGGTTCACTAGAAACTGAAACCAGTCAAGTCGAAGTTGAAGAAAGGAGACTGTGAGATAAATAGGCACTGGGTGGTTAACATGGCATCAAAACAAATAGCTTAGCTATTTTTCACTCTTTCTGCTTGGTAAGCTGATTTTGGCCCTGGGGATAAAGAAGTGTCAGGAGCAAGGCAATAAAAAGTTAGCTGGAGTGATGGAGCATCCCAACCGCAAAGGAGGCTGGTGGACCTGTATAAAAGCTTTGCATTCTATTGTATCTGTCCATTTCTCTAGCAGGGGGCCTAGGTTGGGCTGTCACTCAATGCAGATGTGTGGGTAACCTACTTTCGAGCATTGTATGGGATATCTGCCCCTGAAGGAATGCCCCTTTCCCTGTAGAATTTCTACCAAATTGGCACTCAGTTTCCCTCAAGGAGGTCTCTATTTTTGTAACCCAACCCAAGCCAGGTAAGACTGTACTTGCAAGATTCTTTACGTATATGGATTGTACTGCCTGTATCCCAGAAGAGTGGGATACAATGGTGATTGTTCCTATCTATGAGAAAGGCCAACACTCTGACCCTTCTAATTATTGACCAATCAGTCTGTTGAGCATGGGTCCCACAGGGTCCCAGGAGAGATCATCTTCCAAGATATCCACACCTCCACTGTGGACATTGCAATTTGGTGCGTTTTAATAATTCGTTAATGAGAGTGATTGAAACCCAGCCCGGGCACGTACCGCGGGCATTGCAAAAAAACTCATCATCATCACATGCAGGTCACTCATTCCTGCAAAAGGGAGAATGGATGACTTTTGAAGTGCTTTAATGAGCCCCAGTGCCTTCCTGAGGTGTTTAAAGTGGTTCACTTGAAACTGAAGCCAGTCAAGTTGAAGTCGAAGAAAGGAGACTGTGAAATAAATAGGCACTGGGTGGTTAACATGGCGTCAAAACAAATAGCTTAGCTATTTTTCACTCTTTTTGCTTGGTAAGCTGTTTTTGGCCCAGGGGATAAAGAAGTGCCAGCAACAACCCAATAAAAGCAATAGGTGCTGTAGGAGGCAGCACAAGCTCCAGAGAGCTTGACACACTGGCTTGAGTCAACCATCAAACATCAACCAGATCCCCACAGCAGAAGTCACGATCGTACCACCTGGCTCCCTCCTGACCATACCAGGACCTATCACGTGCGCTAGATGCAAGCCGGCCTATGTGGAAGGCATCACTCCCTTTGCCATTGGAGGTTCCAAGATTGTAGGATCAGGAGCCTGGGGATGTCTGGGTTACAGAGCTCTAGGCCAGTGGAGAGGTGGATATCTTGGAAGAAGCTTTCTCCTGGGACCCTGTGGGAGCATCTTCCAATAGACCCCATAACGTCCAACGACTGATCATAATGACCAGGAACTGGCAACCCTAAGTCTGAGGCATCGCTGAAATCCAGGCCAGGGCTTTGAGGGGACTGGGCGCCCTTCTTCTCCCACTACTTTGCTCTGCTATCATCAATATAAATTCGTCGGTTTCCTTCTGTCTCCCAGCTGTCTCTTCCCTGAGTCCTCAGAAATTCTTCTGTAAGAATGAAAACTTACTCAGCTTCCATATATTTTTGTTTTAATCTCTGGTTTATTTTTAAATTGTTTAATTGTTTTTAAGTTTTTGTATATGTTTTTAACTGGTTTTATGCCATTGGTAACCGCCCATAGATGAAAGTTGGTGGCGGTGTACGAATTTGCTAAATCACTCAATCAATCAATCAATCATCCGCAGGACCACAGCTGCACTCTGGGGAGGATGCACACCTACCTCGCTAGCATGCGGTAAAGTTTGCTGAGGTGATATAGGTGAAGGATTGGAACCATTCAAAGGAGGAAGAAGCAATGATGTGGTAGTTTACTGCTAACACTCCACTGCAATCAGGTCCATAGCCACTAGAGGGCAGTCACTTCCAAGAAGCAGCCCCTCCATCCCTACCGGCCCACCCTGGGAAGACCTGTTTATTTTAAGAACCAAAGGGAGCCTGTTCAGAACATACTCCGTGGACTGAGGACTCCAGCTGTTCGGTAACCAACAGCGAAGGAAGTCTCCCTCCAAAGAGCATCTTTACTGAAAACCATTCCCAGGTATTTATAAGTCCTTACTTGATCAATTGATTGATTAAGTGCCATCAAGTCGTGTCGACTCTTAGCAACCACATAGATAGATACTCTCCAGGATGATTTGTCTTCAACTTGGCCTTTCAGGTTTCTCAGTGCTGCATTCATTGCTGTTGTGATCGAGTCCATCCACCTTGCTGCTGGTCGTCCTCTTCTTCTCTTTCCTTCAACTTTTCCCAGCATTATGGACTTCTCAAGGGAGCTGGGTCTTCGCATAGTGTGTCCAAGTATGATAGTCTGAGCCTGGTCATTTGTGCCTCGAGTGAAAGTTCTGGATTGATTAAACTCCCCATTAATCCACCAGACATCTTTCTTAGTTTGTTTGTTTTTTAAGAAAAACTCATGATCTAAGACTTTTGTACATTTATAGATAAATAGTCTTCTTCTCATGTCAACAGATGTGATGATATAGATAGAATAACTGCATCATCAGCATGAAGCAGAACTGTGATAGATTTACTGGCTAATTTAGGAGGGTGGGAATCTGGGTTATGCAAGAACGTAAATAAAGATTGAAAAGAAGAGGGGCAAAAATGCATCCCTGTTTGACTCCCTTCTGTGTGGGTACAGACAGGGTCAGATGTCATTGGACATTGCATCTCACCCAAAGTGAGGTATTCTCATGCAACATTCGGATAAGGAGAAGGAGCCGACCATCAATGGAGGAATTGGCAAATTTACTCCCCAAGCGCTCCCTAGAAATGAAGTCAAACCCTGCCTTAAAAGCTGCGTAAAGTGGTGAATACTTTTCAGCCAGATGTTGTAGAACTTGGGCGTGATCAAGAGTCATCTGAATGGACCTAAACCTCGCTTGTTACTCCCTTAGTATGTTCCCCTGTTCCAACCAGTCCGTGAGATTAACATATAGATGTCTAGAATATAATTTATGAATAATGCTCAGCAGACTGATTGGTCGATAATGAGAAGGGTCAGAGTGTTGGCCTTCCTTATAGATGTGAACAATCACAATCACCAGACAAGATGGGTCCTGGGATGGTGACGATGATGGGAGATGGCCAGATCATGACATCTACTGAGGGGATCTGGTTGATGGGCTGAGGGTTGACATCAACCTGTGTTTCAAGCACTGCGTAGTTTGTCCTGCCTCCATAGCCTCCAATGCCTCAAAGCCGCCGAGGCTTACAGAACCTGCAGAGCCGAAACCGACCACTGGGTTGGAGGGCGAGATGGGATGGTGAAGGCTGGGCCCCAGTAAGCCATTGTGGGAGGCAGACCTGAAAGAAAAGATGTGGACATGGAACGTTGGAGGGATTGGGAAATGGAAGGCGATTGCACTCTTTGGAGAGGGTCAACTTGATCATGAACATACAACAGCTCCCAGTTCCTGCTCTTTGCCTCGTCCAAATTCCAATCAAAATTGGGAAACCCTTTCTTCTTCTTCTTCCGAGGGTGGAACCAGTGTTTAGGGATCTCCATTTCTTCCCTGTTGATTACCAAATCATATCGACTACTTTGGACATGCAGTGTGCTATGGCTTTCGGTTTCTTTTGAATCTTTGTACTACCCCCCTCCCACTGTATTACCAATTCACTGAGCAAACAATACAAAACCAAAGCTATTTTTGTGACAGTTAAGCAGATAATGGGGATGGCAATCCCTTTGTGTCGTCTTCTGCTGTGGATACGGACCATCCACTGCAGAAACGCATATCATGGTGTGATGGGTCACCTCAAGGGCTGAAGTCTTGCAGCTCTGATCCACTTTCCAGGATCCGTGTCTCTTTTCTCTTCCCATAAAAACATGCCCACGATTTTCAGATGGACAGAAAGCCTATCTTGTGAAAACTGGGGCTGAATATAAAAACTGGAGAAGATGCTTGAGGTGGTTGAGATGGCATCTATTTATTCTTGAAAATTTACTGTTGATGTGTTAATCCTTGGGGAAGAAACCCCTCAAGCACAGTGGGAGATGGAGCCATTGTCAGGTCTGCCTTGCATGCCAAAGGTCCTCCGTTCAATCTCCAGCATCTCCACCAGGAAGGGCTGGGAAAGACCATGGAGACTTGGTCTCACCTAAAACCACAGAGAGACCCTGCCAGTCAGAGTAGGCAATACTGAACTAGATGTACCAATTTTCTGACTCAGTAGACTGCAGCTTATTATGTTAAAGTCTTGAAAGGCTGGCTCCAAAAGTTAGCCTTCCATTCACAGAATGTGTTCTTCTGAAAATGGAAGGAGTGTGCTATCAACAGGACTCCTTCTTCCATGAACCCAAAACTCTCCATGATCCACAGGGGGAGGTTGGCTTCAAAGGTACCTTCCTGTTCATCTAAGACACCTTTCCGTAAGTGGAAGGATTCTTCCATACACAGAAAAATCCTTTCTATGAGTGGAAAAACACACCTTTGGATCCAGCCTCGCCTTCAGTGCCAACCCCAAGAACCAATAAGAATAGAAGCTGGTCTAAAGAAGACTACGGGAAGAGAAACATACTAAATTCTCTGAAGAGCAAAAGTCAAGAGATGCTGTGAGAGTCGAGTGATCTGTTGGCAGGTCTTGGAAGAGCGAGTCCTTTTATACAGTTTTTGACAGCATCCCTAGTGGTTAGTGGTCAACAATTTAATTAAGATACATATTTGTTATACTATCAATACGTTACGAGCGATGGGTTCATTTCCATCTTGTTTTTGCTTGCTTATGCAGGGTAAGGTGAACAGGGGAGAACATCCTGATCTGAAAAAGGGACACCACCATGTCCTCATTTGAATTCACCACGGCATTTTATTTCATTAAGTAAATTGCATCAAGTGTTCATGCCAACCCCATGCTTTGTCATGAACCCTGCTGCCCATTAAGATCATCTCGAGAGGTTCATTTAGGGTTGCCGCCAGCTCGTCTGGTAGCTAAATGGGACATGACTGGGACGTGACCGGGACGTGACCGGGACGTATCTCCATGTATGTTACTTAGATAGCTGCAACCACTAAACTCTGAACTCTGTAAGTGGAATGGTAGTTTCCTTAGTGCTTAGTGCTAAAGAATCACAGACCCCAACAAATTGTTTCATTCATCTCATCCTGACTCAGCTTATCTACCTGTAAATCAACCACTGATGGCCACTTCAGGAATCAACAAAAATTGGAAATCTACTCTTTAGGGTGTCCCACATTGTTTTGAATAGGATTTTAACGGAGTATATAATAAGTTTTCTTGATTTTTGGATAGGGGCATAGCAAGGTTGGAGTGGGCCCAGAGACAAGATTTTAAAATGTGCCCCCCCCCGAAGCTCAGCTGGTGAATGAAGTAAAGAAATCTTAAATGAAGCTGAATAATGGTAACAAAAAGCATAGTAAAATTTATAGATATAGATATAACACACCTATGTGTCACAATAGAACATCATCCTAAATTATTTTTTAAAAGGGCTTGTAAATTGTGGATGATGTAAGTCATTTATTGGTACTAGAGAAAGACATGCTGCTCTGGGAGCTCCAAGTCTTAACACCCACATCAATTTCAGAGAATGAATACAATTGAAGGAAGCCTGGGTGAGTGCGTGGCTGGGGGAATCAGTCATGTTACTTGCCTTTGGGGGGCCCCCAAGGCAGTGGGCCCCCAGACAACTATCTCCACTTGCCCTATTATAGTTACGCCCCTGCTTTTGGAGATGTAATCTTGAAAACCATGTTTGTTTCAAAGGAATTAAGTCAGCATAGAATTCTGATGACTGGTCAGTTAGCATATAAAACACAATCTAATGACCAAAGTTTCAACCGCATCAAAAAGCTGTGTCATGTTGAACCAGGAAGAAGAGGTTCAGAATGAAATTTCTCAGGGAGTTTTCCTGTATAGCCCCAGCTGTTGTTCTACTGAAATATCAACCAAAGAGAAATTCAGAATGAATATCATAGTTCCTCCCAAAGGGCGGAGGCAGGAACGGGGACGGGGACTTCTGTAAACCTTCAAGGGAAGCCTAAATTAATTTCTATAAAGGAAGGGGACATTTCACAGTAGGGTTCTGCATTTTTTTTTGACCCAGTCATCCCTTATGAAAAGTGACTCCCACACCCCACTTGGTGGTAGTTTGGATAGACTGTGAAATGGGACAAAAACCATTCATCCATTCAGAGTGAGGGCAAGAATCAATGCCCTCACTCTGATTTGGCTTTGGGAAATCACCACACAGCCAAATTTGATTGGCCATGTGGTAATAACCAAGCTGGCAAGAGAATCCCTGATAGGTTGTCCCACCTCAGCAGCGAAAAGAAGAACTCTAATCTGAAAATCGCAGTTAAGCAGCTCCTGAGAAGGGGACGGTGAAGAGGAGTGCCCCTCGTTATTATGGTGACTGAGATGGGGGGGGGGATATATTGTCTTGTCCCATGTCCCTGGTGGTAGGCCAAGCCCCCTTCCAAGACCAATTCCTGCAAGCTTTGAAAATGTGTGGGGTTGGGGAGAAGGAAAGGCTTCCAGAAGCCTTCTCTTGAAAGGGAGGAGAATCACTCCTCGCAAAGCTTGGCAGGGCCAGATTGCACCCAAAGAGGCAGATATGAGGGGCATTTTACCACCCTGTTCATGCCCCAATCATCTGCCGCCTGAGGCAATTGCCTCCCCTTGCCTCATGAAAGGACCATGAATGAAAGAGAATAAAAAATTAAAAAATTGGAAGAGGTGGGTCCTTTGGATAATGTTTTGATCACCAATGTTAATGTTTTGATCACCCCGAGCTCTCTTTTCCCAAATGAAAATATTCACCACCCAACACAGCTCAGTCTTCATTTTGAGCATGTAAATTTAACCCAGGGAATCTGTGTTCAGGCTTGCATGCAGGGGTATCCATTCTGAAATGAAATGAACACATGCATACATTCCAGTAGCAGTAAAATGAGTATTGTGTTCTGAATGCGTTCCTCCTCTGTGAACCAGGACATGCTGAACGCTGCATGGGCATCGGCAGAACCAAATGTATTATTACATTTGAAATGTGATGCTATAAAACCAGAGATGAGGTTCATACTGAAGGAAGGCCATGCCCGTCTTCAGGGCTCCTGGCCTTCCTTTCTGTTCTTACCAACTTGTCCCAGTCAGAAAAACAACTCCGGTTGTTCCCAAATTATCTTCTGGAGAGAACCAGAAATGCCAGCTGCCCAGAGGGATGAACTGGGTCGATTTCAAGGAACTACAGAGGAACAGAAAATCATCATCTTATTCTCAGTCTTTTGCTTAAAGCAGCAGGAATTGTCTACAACAACAACAACAACTATTTATATACCGCTTTTCGACAAAAATTTCCAAAGCGGTTTACAGAGAGAAATAATAAATAAAGAAGATGGCTCCCTGTCCCCAAAGGGCTCACAATAATAAACAAAGAAACATAAGATAGACACCGGCAACAGCCACTGGAGGTCCTGTGCTGGGGGTGGATAGGGCCAGTTACTCTCTCCCTGCTAAATAAAGAGAATCACCACGTTAAAAAGGTGTCTCTTTGTCCAGTTAGCAGGGGAGTTCTACAGTATAACACATGGTCTATAACACATTGTCCATCTCCACCGTAAGGCCTAATTCAGTCATTTCTTGGACCCAACATCCCACAGAAAGAGAAATATCTGGATTACCCCCTTGAAACATATTACCTCAGTGCTGTTCCATATACACTTGCTTCTGGTTCTGAAGCCCAGTTCTGCACTGGTGTTCATCCAGACTGCCTTAAATGATTTAGGAGGAATAGATCTGAAGGACCAATTCTTCCCACCATGTGATGCCCCCATACTGAGGCTGTTGGCATGACCAGAGATCACTGGGCAGGAGAGGGTTAAACCAGGGATTGGTTTAATTGGGGAACCATGCATGCATGTGTCAGTTGGGGAACCATGAACTCACCTGACCTAGCTGTGCCGAAGCTGGGTAGACCAGATTCGCTACCCAGGTTAAAAGGAAGGTAGGAAGGCAACCAAGACTGTCCTACCCTTTCTTTGGAAATCTGTGAGTACAATTTGAAATAAATGTGGCTTGGGCTGCCAGCAGCCATGTTTCTCATAGAGTTCTGCAGTACTGAGGTCTGACTCTTCTGTGCTCCATGTTGCATTATGGGATACTGGAGGACGGAGCTCAGATTTTCTTCCCTCCTGGAGAGCATGGCACCCCAGTCGTCTAGGGGGTTGGGTAAGGTCATACGACAGGCCTGAGGCATGGGCCTGTCTCCCCTCCAGCCCACCCCACACATGGTCGTGAGAACAGGCTCACTGTGTTGGTCATTGGTGCCTTCTCTGTGGTGACCCCGCCTCATTAACAGTGTTTCAGTGGGTCGCCCAGACGTTTTTCTTCCACTGTGGTTTTAGGCTGCAGTCCAAAATCGATTCCAGGAAAGCCTGAGAAAGACTCTTGTATGTACTCTCAAGAGCTCCTGCCAGTCGTTGTAGACAATATTGAGTCTCATGGACCGAAGTTCAGACTCAGTAGGTAACTGGGCAATGGGAATATTTTAACATTTGTTTGTTTATTTCTTTAACATATTTATATACCACCCAAAACGCAAGCCTCTGAGCGGTTTACGACAATACAATAAAAACAACAAATTAAAAGGTGAAAACATAACAATATGCAACATAATGTTGCTTTTAATTAAACTTTACATATCAAGCAAAATATCCAGCAGAGTTGTAATTACCATGAAAGCAATCAAAGGGAATTATTGAATTGAAAGGAACGAGTCCTACTCAGCAAATAATAACAGTTTTTTTTCTAGAATAATTTGTGCTAATGCAAGCAATCGAGGGAGAAGCTCAACAAGTCGCTAATTAAAGCTCTGGTCAAAAAGGGACTTTCCCCAAGGATAGGAAAATGGTATATAAGCATGGCCAGTTCCTTAGATTCTCCAACAGCTTTTCTTGACTTGCACCTTCTCACGTCTTCTCGGATAAGGGAAGTCAAATAGCACAGGGCAACTTCTTACATGGAAGAGAAACGCTGTGTTGAAAGATCTTGAGCTGATGTACAACATCAGATGTACTTGGACTCCTATCATTGATGGGGTTGCCTCTGAGGCTGGAAGTGGCCTATTGCCATAAGCTGGTAGCCATTGATAGACCTGTCCCCCATGAATTTCCTTAAGCCATCCAAGATGGCGGCCATCACTACCTCCCAAGGCCAGACCAGTGGTCCATCTAGCTCGGTACTGTCTACAATCTTTAAGATTTCATTTAAAATATTTGCATCAGAATATTTCTATTTGCAACAGAGCTGCCGCAACCAGAAATACCACTCATCTAAAGAGCCAAGATTTTACTGGCTTTCTCAAAGCTGTAATGGAGATGGAGGAGTGGATCCTACTGGGAGAACATTCCCAAGTCTTGCTACATGCAATTTTAGAATATTTTTAGTTTTATTTTATTTAATATATTTCTATACTGCCTAAAACGCAAGGCCTCGGGGCGGTTTACAAAACAATAAAAACAGCCAATAACAGATGAAAACATTTCAACACATTAAAAAGTTAAAACTCTTAAAACACAATTAAAACAATTAAAACAATTAAAACAGTATCTAATTAAAAGCCTGGGTGAACAAATGCATTTCGACTGCCCTTTTAAAAGTTGTAAGAGATGGGGAGGCTCTTATTTCAGTGGGACGTATGTTCCAAAGCCTTGGGGCAACAATGGAGAATGCCCGTCCCCGAGTAGCCACCAGACGAGCTGGTGGCAACTGAAGATGAACCTCTCCAGATGATCTCAGTGGGCGATGAGGTTAATAGCAGAGAAGACATTCTCTTAAATACCCAGGGCCCAATCTGTTTAGGGCTTTATAGGTTGTAACCAAAGCCTTGTACTCTGCCCGGAAACTTACTGGCAGCCAGTGTAGATCTTTTAAGATAGGAGTGATATGGTCTCTCCGAGATGACCCAGAGACCAACCTGGCTGCCGAGTTCTGGACTAACTGCAGTTTCCAGACTATGTACAAAGGCAGCCCCACATAGAGTGCATTGCAGAAGTCAAGTCTGGCGGGGACCAGCAGATGTACTACTGTTCTGAGGCCATTTATCTGCACTATTTTATATTTTATGACAAATGATTTTGTCGTAAATGACAAAAGTATTATACGAGCATTTCTTAATTCATTGGGTTTTCTGTGTAGGGAGGGTTTCCATCGGGTACCAACAAAGGCCAACCAGATGCCTCCAGGAAGTCCAGAAGAGAAGCATGAAAGCAAAAGCCCCGGATCTCCCCTGTGACTGGGATAAGAGGCCCTAACTCGAAGGTAGATCATCTGCCTTGAATGCGGAACCCAGGTTCAATTCTTGGCAGTGTCTCCAGGTAGGGCTGAGAGAGACTCTTGCTCAAAACTTTGGCGAAGCCGCTGCCAGTCCATTCAGACAATACTGAGCTAGATAGACCAAAGGAACGACGTGGTATAAGGCAGCTTAATATGTTTCTGAGAAGGAACATAAAATAATAGCCCCTCTTTCCCCCCTGTGGCTGGCATCCAATGACACACAAAACCTGCACGTCATGTCAGCCTCACACTATGCTGAAGAACAACAGATTCAAGGTGGGAGAGCCACCAAGCTCTATAGCAATGAGACCCGATCAAAACACCACCAAGAAAACGGACTTACTGGCTGCTCTGAGAAGATGCAGTGAAGACAAGTTGAATGAAGCTGATGGAAGGACAGAGGGAACACATAGCTTTTTCCTACAGGTCCCCCAGCCTCCCTTGTGGCTAGGATGCTCCAGCTAACATTCTCCAGCTAACCTCACTCCATGATGTCACTCCATGCTCCAGTTAATGTCACTCCAGCTAACATTCGGCTGGGTTGCTGACTCTTCTTCTTCCCAGGGAAGAAGAACTTTGACTCAGTAGAAGGCAGCATCCAATGTGGATAGATACTATGTGGGTATCTTGAAGCCAACCAGTAGAATCAAAAAGCAATAGACTTCATTCACTGTTGGTTTCCCCAGCAACTGACGTCCTCAGTCCACGGAGTATGTTCTGAGCATGCTCCCTTTGGTTCTTAAAATAAACAGGTCTTCCCAGGGTGGGCCGGTAAGGATGGAGGGACGGCTGCATCTTGGGGAGGAGTGACTGCCCTCTAGTGGCTATGGGCCTGCTTGCAGTGGAGTGTTAGTTATAAGTTACCACATCATTGCTTCTTCTTCCATTGGATGGTTTCAATTCCTCACCTACGTTGCCTCAGCACTCTATACTGCATGCTAGCGAGGTAGGTATACATCCACCCCAGAGCGCATCTGGGGTCCTGAGGTTCAATAACAGACCCTTGCACAAGCCCCCAAGTGATAGATGGTGATACGGATGGTCAACATGGTGATACGGATGAAAAAGGAGGAAAGGGGAACAGGCTGTGTGCCCCGGAAGGAATTTGGTATTAATGTCAACTTGGAGAGGGGAGGGACATCTCATGGTGTTTCCAAGTGAGGGCCAAGAAGGAATCCTTCAGCTACAGCCTGCACTGAAGCTTCTGGAGGGTCCCAGAGCATGTTCTAAAAGCACTTGTTATAGCCACTTTGGTGATGCTAAGCAGGATTTGGTGTGGTCAGTGCCTGGATGGGAAGCTCAAGGATGCCACTTTTGAGGTTGGGGCCATAGATCAGTGATGGAGCATCCGCCTTGCACGCAGAAGGCAGCCGTTTCAGTCCCTGGAAGCATCTCCGGGTAGGGCAGGGGAAAACTCCAGCCAAAAGCCGTGGAGAGCTGCTGCCAGTCAGAGTAGACACTACTGAGTTAGATGGACCACGGGTCAGACTCTGTCAAAGGCAGCTTCCTGTGAGTTCCTAAAAGACTGTCACGTCCCCGTTAAGTTTTCATTCAGACAGAAGGGTTTCTGAGCTACCGAGACTCACGGAAGCATCTTTTCCCAGAAATCAGAGCTGCCAGTTCAAAAACCAAGAGAACACGAAATGCAAAAACGCAGCAGAAGCTTAATTGAGAATGTGAAGGAAATGGCATCATATTAGAGGTGGCTGGGAGACAGAAGGAAACGGATGAATTCATTTTGAAGACAGCAGAGCAAAATAGTGGGTGAAGAAGGACGCCCAGTCCCCTCAAAGTGCATGCCTGGATTTCAGCGATGCCTCAGTCTGAGGGTTGCCGGTTCCTGGTCACTATGATCAGTCCTTTGAAGTTATTGGGTCTATTGGCAGATACTCCCAAAGGGTCCCAGGAGAGAGCTTCTTCCAAGATATTCACCCCACCACTGGCCCAGAGCTCTGTAACCCAGACCACCCCCCAGGCACTCTTTTTTCACTCTTTCTGCTTCTTAAGCTCATTTTGGCCCAGGGAATAAAGCGGTTTCAGCAGCAGCATCCCTATAGAAGCTCAGGTGGAGTGATGGAGCATCCTAACTGCAAGGGAGGATGGTGGACCTGTATAAAAGCTGTCCATTCCCTCTGTCCTTCCATCAGCTTCATTCTACTCTCCTGTCTTCACTGCATCTTCTCAGAGAAGCCGGTAAGTCCATTTTCTTGGTGGTGTTTTGATAGATTCTCGTTGACACAGAGCTTGGTGGATCTTCCACCTTGAGTCTTCTGTTCTTCAGAATATAGAGCAGTTGACAGCTAGGCTAGGATTAGTGTGCCACTGAATGCCAGGCACTGGGGAGCAAAAGGGGAAAGGGGCTATTTCCATTTCGCCCTGCTTGCGAACATCTCAGTAGTATCTTGTTGTCTACTGTTGGAAACAGGAGGCTGAACTGGAAGGATTTTGGTCTGATCCAGCAGTTCTCTTATGTTTATTCTCATAGAAACATAGAAAAGCCACATCTGCACCCCTCTGTCCTCATCTCCATACAAGAGGGTTCCCATCAGGGTTTTCTCTAACAGGAATCCCCTGATGTTGTTGACTACAACTCCAATTATCCCCAAGTAAGAGGCATTGCAGCTGGGGATTTGGGAGTTTTAGTCAACAACATCTGGGAATCCCTGTTAATGGGAACGCTAGTTGCCACCCTGAACCTTGGGTGGCTTGAACAAAGAAAGGTGAAATATTTCTCAGCTTGAAGTATACTCCATCAAGACAGTCACAAACCTTTCTGCTTCTATGTTGGGGTCTTTTTGGATTCGTATCAAGGAGAAACTTGGGAGAAATGTCTCTGAGGGTTCCGTCCCATCCCTGAGTGAATGTCAATTCACCGTAATGTGTTGTTCATGCATTTCTGTTTCAGACTCATCTCCATATCCCTAGTAATGTCTGTCATCTCCACGGGTCGTGGTTTTTTCAGTTTAGGCCCCATTTTTCGAGGCCCTACCTATTATGGTTGCCTTGGCTCTGGTGTTGCTGCTGGCGCCTTGGGCGCTGTAGGAGGCATCACAGGCTCCGGAGAGATTGGCACCCTGGCTGTGGTCAACCCTTTACCCATCAACCGTATCCCCCCAGAAGAAGTCATGCTCGTGCCACCTGACTTCGTCTGGACCGTCCCAGGACCCAACATATACTCTAGTGGCAAGCCGGTCTATGTGGAAGTCATCATAATGACCAGGAACTGGCAACCCTAAGTCCGAGGAATGGCTGAAATCCAGGCCTGGACTTTGAGGGGACTGGGCGCCCTTCTTCTCCCACTACATTGCTCTGCTATCCTCAATATGAATTCATCGATTTCCTTCTGTCTCCCAGCTGCCTCTAATATGATGCCATTTCCTTCACATTCTCAATAAAGCTTCTGCTGCATTCTTGCAATTCGTGTTCTCTTGGTTTTTGAACTGGCAGCTCTGATTTCTGGGAACAGCTGCTTCCCTGAGTCTTGGTAGCCCAGAAACCCTTCTGACTGTGACTGTGACTGTGACTGTGACTGTGACTGGCCGGAGCTCTCCAGGGCTTCCGGCTGGAGTTTCCGCCCTCCCAACCTGGAGATGCTGCCAGGGACTGAAACGGCAGCCTTCTGCATGCAAGGCGGATGCTCCATCACTGATCGATGGTCCCATCTCAAAAGTGGCATCCATGAGCCTCCCATCCAGGCACTGACCACACCAAGACCTGCTTAGACCTCCCCAAGTCACCCCCACCCCTGCATTGGTGGACAGGCTGGACTTCTCTTGTCTGCCTGGCCCTATGCCAGGGCCTGCGGCCAGGCAGCAGTTGGAGGGAGGGCCTCCCCTGCCAGGGAAGAAGGATCCTCCCGTGGCAGATGTGGAGGTGTTGTAGGTGGAGCCAGCTTCCAGTCCAGCCAAATCCATCTTGCTGCCCTCCTGGTGGGGGGTGGGGGCCCCAAGTAATTTTTGAATCCATTCTCACTTGCTACCAGAGAATCTACCCTCAAAACACCTAAACAACCACAAATCCCAGTACCCCATGGGCTTGTGGGTATGGGGGTGGTTGGCACCCTATGTGCATTGCACCATCACTCGCTCTGGGGCACCGGGACTGTTCGATGTTCAAAGGTGGTGGTCACACTTAAGGGGGCAGGGGAGGGTGCACTTACCCCTTCCTCTGCTTTCCCCCCACTGACGCCCAGTATTTCTCATATCCTACCTGGTGGCAGCATACTTCCCTGCTGCCCCGTTTGTTCTTCGGCAGGAAATGGCCAGAAGAAGCTGGACCTGAACATGGACACACACGCGTGCCAGCTACTTCCAGCCAAAGAGCAGAAAGGGTGGCAGGGAAGTACGCTGCTGCCCCGTAGGACTTGGGAAATACCTGGTGCCAGCAGGGGGGCAAATGGAGGGAGGGGTAAGGGCACCCTCTCCCACCAGTAAGGTGCGACACCCGGCCGCCATTGAGCCACCCACACCTGGTTCCATGCAGATCTCTAACTCTTAGTCCATCTAGCTCAGGATTGTCTACACTGACTGGCAGCAGCTCCAGAGGCGTAACTAGGGAAAATGGCGCCCAGGGCAAGCACTGAAATTGCCCCCCCCCACCATGCGCTCCCCCCCGCTGCCCCCTTAGCTAAGCAGTGTCCACCCTGGTTTGCATTTGAATGGGAGACTAGAAGTGTGAGCACTGGAAGATATTCCCCTCAGGAGATCGAGCCACTCTGGGAAGAGCATCTAGTTCCCAAGTTCCCTCCATGGCAGCATCTCCAAGATAGGGCTGCAAGAGACTCCTGCCGGCAACCTTGGAGAAGCCGCTGCCAGACTGGGTAGACAATACTGAGCTAGATAGACCAATGGTCTGACTCAGTATATGGCAGCTTCCTATGTTCCTAAATACTACTGCAGCACACACACAAGACACCTGTCCCATCCTGACACTCAGCCAACTTCCATAATCAATATCACACACACACACACACACACACACACACACACCACAACTGCCTACTCCTAGATTTACAAGGAATACAAGCCACACCTAATGGCACAGCAGGGAAGTAACTTGCCTAGGGAGCAAAAGGTTGCGGGTTCGAATGGAAACACCTATATAGGACTGCCAACTCTGACTGAAGCGATATGTTGGGGAACCCCTCACCCCAATATTTCACAATATCAAGCCATTTACATCTCTAGGATAGTTTTCAATAGTATCCTGGGGATTCATGCCATTTCCTGGAGATTCATGCCAACTACATCCATGACGGTATTTGCTGCAAAAAGTGGAGTCATAATCACAGAAATTGTCACTGCATGTCCCTCATGAAACAATCTTTCTTCACAAGGGCAAACATGTGTGTTAAGAAATTGAATAGTACAAACAAACCATAATTTTATCTTTATGTATAAACACAGATACACACGCAGTAGTGTGGCAAATAAGGATAAACACACACAGAGAGAAACAGTGTTCTCTCTCTCTCTCTCTCTCTCTCTCTCTCTCTCTCTCTCTCTCTCTCTCTCTGCCAGAACCTACATTTTCAGTTATAGCTTTTGCATTCAAATACATTCAGTTAGAGAGAGAAAGAGGGAGAGATTTAAAATAAGATCATTAAAAGTAAGCAAATCTGTATGTATTGTCTGTGCACAAAATCCTCAACATTTTCAAATAACATATTAATAGAAAAATACAATTATTGAGATTGTCTGGGAAAACACCTTGCCCTAGAAATTATGAAAGCACTGTGTTCAAAGGACATGGAAAATAAACCCCCTTTCTTTATAGACCTGTCCCCATGGGATTTGGCATAAGACAGACTAGAGAATTTCTAAGAAATGTCCGGTTTTCTTTACTTTGTTCTGAACAGAAACAACTTTGGCTCAAAAGGTAAATTCGATTGACTGTAGATTTTACTAAATGCGAATTTAGTGGTGCAAGCAAAGGGAAACCGAGAGTGTACTAAATAGGACTACGTTTTACAACCCCTTTCTTCCCCCTTCGTTTTTTTGATAAGCACTTAAGAGAAGCCTATTCACTGGAAGCTGCCAATTCTTTTATTTACAATGAGAACATCACCGGAGGCTCCACCCCAACAGCCCACCAGTGTGGGCTCCAAGCCAACCCCTGCCTGGGAGATTCTTCTTCCGTCCAGCAAGAAAGGGCCACCGGGACCAAGTCTCAGTTAAGAGAGTTCCTCCCCGCTGCCCCATTACTCTTAAATGATTCACAGGCTAATGTAATTCCCGCTTTCTACCCAGTTTACCTTGAAGTCTTTTGAGAGAGACCGATATCTACTTTTCGTTCAATTGATGGCTCTCAGACTCTCTCTCGGTAGCAGGTGGTGTTCTTCCTGTTCGAGGGAGGGAGAGGCCGGCAACGCGGCAGTGCGGCTTGCAATGCAACCATTTACTGAAACTAATAGCAAGGGAGTTAGGGGATCCGGCAGCGCCGTGGCTTGCATACATTACCAGCAAGCCGCCATTATTGGGGAGGAAAGGACAGGCACGGATGCCGATGGCAGCTACACACAGCAGGGAGGGGTTCAACACCATCCTCTGCTTTACAATTCAGTCTTGCACAGGGGTGGGGAAGCAGCTTTTGGTAACACTTTGGTTTGGGCTTGGAGGAAATCCAGCTTTTTGGTTGTGGCATGCGTGACTGGGGGGGAGGTGCCGCGAGGCGGGGAGTGAGCGTCCGTCAGTGGAGTGATATGAATGATGAAGAAAGGTCCGTTGACGAAGCAGCAAGCAGGCAGGTACTGCAACTTTAGGCGCCCGTGCCCGCGCCGTTGCACCCAGGAGCAAGGGGGGGCCGCCAGGACCCGGGGAGGGGGAGGGGGACTGCTCAATGCGTCCCACACTGCTGTGCACAAAAAAAAAAATTTGTGAAAGGCAGGAGCAAGGTGGTCCAACAAGGTGGCGCCTGGGGCACGTGCCCACCCTGCCCCCCCTATCGTTACACCTATGAGCAGCTCTCCAAGGTTTCAAGCAGGGATCTTTCTCAGCCCTACCTGGAGATGCGGCCAGGGACTGAACCTGGGTCCTTCTGCATGCCAAACAGATGCTCTACCACTGAGCTTCTGTTGCATCCGCACAGTTAGGCAAACTCAAAACCTTTGTACATGAAGATGACTCAAGATTGTATCTGTCCATTCCTCTGGTCAGCATGGGCCCAGACCGGTCCGGAGGCCATTGTAAAGGCCTCCGGACGGGTCTGGACTGGTCCGGACCTGGGCGGTCAGGTTCGGGTGGGGGGGTGCCTTTAAGAGCGGGGGGAGGTTTTACTTACCCCTCCTGCTGCTTTCCTGCTCTGGCATCGTAATTTCAGTAGTAATTGGTGCGGCAGGATACCTCTCTGCCACCCCTTCCCAACTTTGGCTAAAACTCCCAGGAGTCCTTTGCACGTGCGCACGTCAGAGAGATGTGAAGCACGCGCATGAAGTGCACTCACGCAAAGGGCTCATGGGAGTTGTTCATAGCGACAGCGGGGAAGGGGCGGCAGGGAGGTATCCTATTCCTGCCTCCCCAATTACTACTAAAATTACGGCGCCAGAACAGAAAAGCGGCAGGAGGGGTAAGTAAATACTCCCCCTGCTCTTAAAGCCACCCACATCCCAGTGCTGGACTGCAGTTTGGCGGATCCGTGCACACCCCTATCCTCTGGCAGGGGGCCGAGGGTGGGCTGTCACATCCCTACAGATGTGTGGGTAACCTATTTTTGAGCATTGTATGGGATGTCTGCCCCAGAAGGAATGTCCCTTTCCCTATAGCATTTCAACCAATTTGGCACTCAGTTTCCCTTAAGGAGGTATCTAGTTTAGTGACCCAACCCAAACCGGGTAAGACCCCAGGGTTGGATCAGATACCCTCTGCACTGTTAAAATCAAATCTTGAATGGTGGGCTCCTGTACTTGCAAGATTCTTTACTTATATGGATTGTACTGCCCGTTTCCCAGAGGAGTAGGGTACAACTGTGATTGTTCCCATCTATAAGGAAGGCCAACACTCTGACCCTTCTAATTATCGACCAATTCCTCCATCTGACCCTTCTAATTATTGACCAGCAGATTGATTGGTACGACCTTCCATCGGAACATAGCAAGCTGCCTTCTGCCAAGTCAGACCCTTTGTCCATCTAGCTCCGTATTAGATCATCTATCCAGAACTTTCACTTGAGGCACAAATAACCAGGCTCAGACAACCATACTTGGAAACACTATGCGAAGACCCAGCTTCCTTGAGAAGTCCATAAAGCTGGGAAAAGTTGAAGGAAAGAGAAGAAGAGGACGACCAGCACTCAAGATTGTATCTGTCCATTCCTCTGGCAGGGGGCCCTAGGCTGGGCTGTCACATCCCTGCAGATGTGTGGGTAACCTGCTTTTGAGCATTGTATGGGATGTCTGCCCCTGAAGGAATGCCCCTTTCCCTATAGAATTTCTACCATTTTGGCACTCAGCGTGGTGTAGTGGTTAGAGTGCTGGACTAGGACCAGGGAGACCCAAGTTCAAATCTCCATTCAGCCATGAAGCTAGCTGGGTGACTGTGGGCCAGTCACTTCTCTCTCAGCCTAACCTACTTCACAGGGTTGTTCTGAAAGAGAAACTGTAGTATGTAGTACACCGCTCTGGGCTCCTTGGAGGAAGAGAAGGATATAAATGTAATAATAATAATAATAATAATAATAATAATAATAATAGTTTAGTTACCCAACCCAAACCAGGTAAGACCCCAGCGTTGGATGAGATACCCTCTGCACTGTTTATATAAAATGTTGAATGGTGGGCTCCTGTACTTGCAAGATTCTTTACTTATATGGATCGTACTGCCTGTATCCCAGAGGAGTGGGATACAACGGTGATTGTTCCCATCTATAAGGAAGGCCAACACTCTGACCCTTCTAAATATTGACCAATCAGTCTGCTGAGCATTATTCCTAAATTATATTCTAGACATCTATATGTTAACCTCACAGACTGGTTGGAACAGGAAAACATACTAAGTGAGGAACAGGTGAGGTTTAGGTCCATTCGGATGACTCTTGGATGACTCTTTTTTAAAAAAAATAATTTTTTATTAATTTTAACAATAATCATTCACAGCACATTAAACAAATATGGACTTCCCGCTCACACCTCCTCATGAATCACGAACTATATAATAAACCCTTGCTATAATAATAATTCAAAACATAGATTTAAACCTTACAAACACAATTTTGATCTACTCAACCTGCTAATATTACTAAATTTCAAACCCTGTTGTAGAATCAATATTAGGAAAATAGTTATTTAAATACAATAAGAATGGTTTCCAATCTTCTTTAAAACTTTCTAAATTTTGATCTCTTATCAGTACTGTAAGTTTTGCTATCTCTGCATATTCCAAAATTTTTATCAGCCAATCTTCTTTTGAAGGCAGTTCATTGCTCTTCCATTTCTGTGCATACATTATTCTGGCCCCCATGGTAGCGTCCATAAAAAAATGTTAAATTAGTAGAAAACATTCCTTGTGTTATTCCCAGCAGGAAGGATTCTGGCTTCTTAGGAAATGTCATTTTAAATATTTTCTTTAACTCATTATATATCATGTCCCAAAATGCTTTAGCCTTCCCACAGGTCCACCACATATGAAAAAAGGTTCCTTCAGAGTGTCCACATTTCCAACATTTGTTTGAAACATTTTTATACATTAATGCCAGGTGTTTTTTTGGTGTTAAATACCACCTATACATCATTTTATAATAATGTTCTTTTAAAACATAACATGCAGTGAATTTTAAACCAGTTTTCCATAATTTTTCCCAGGCTGCCATTTCTATATTGCACCCCACATCTTGAGCCCATTTTACCATAGTCGTTTTAACCACTTCATCTCTTGTCTCCTCCAAAAGCAAGAGCTTATGCATTTTAGAAACTAATTTTTCATCATTTTCACACAGCTCTTTCTCAAACCTCGAGATCTGATCCTCAAATCCAACTTTAAGATCCTTCTTATAAAATTCATTCAGCTGATGGTACTGAAACCAATCACTAACCAAATTTTGTACTTCAATTAGACTTTTTAACTTACAATCCTTTTCTTGAAAATATAACAAATCCCTATTAGGTACCCCATTGCGATTTGATATTTATCTCTTTATGTGCTAAAGCTTCAGTCGGAGATAGCCATAACAGAGTTTTAGGTTCCAGCCATTTTTTGTATTTTACCCATACCTTCTTACATAGTGATTCAAAAAATCTTTATGTATTTTACTTTTTTCATACCACAAATATGAATGCCATCCAAACCTTCTGTCAAATCTTTCCAAATCAAGTATTCTAGGATTCCTTAATGTTATCCATTCTTTTAACCACGTCAAACAAACAGCATCAAAATACAACCTTAAGTCTGGTGGGCAAGACCACCTCTTTCCTTTGCATCTGTTAAATTCTTAAAATTAATTCTTGGTCTTTTCCCTTGCCAAACAAATTTAGTTATGTCCTTCTGCCATTGCTTAAAACAAGTTAAGGTATTAATTATAGGAATAGTCTGAAAGAGAAATAACATTTTAGGCAAGACGTTCATTTTCACCACTGAGATTCTTCCCATTAAAGACAAATTCATATTAGTCCATCTTTGTAAATCAGTGTTCACTGTATTCCATATTTTAATATAATTATTTGAGAACAACAAAGAATTATTATTTGTCAGCCAAACCCCCAGATATTTAATTTTCTTCTCCACTTTCAACTCACTTATTTCAAAAAATCTATCCTTAGATTTCTGATCCATATTTTTAGTCAAGACCTTGGTTTTAGTCTTATTTATATAAAACCCAGCCAATTGGCAAAATTGTTGTATTTTTTCCAAAAGTCTTCCAATCTTGTCCAGTGGATTTTCTAAAAAGAACACAACATCATCCACAAAGGCTCTTAGTTTATACTCTTGTTTCCCAATTTCCGGGCCTTGTAATTGATCATCTTCTCTAATACTTCTACAGAGCACTTCTAAGACTAATACAAAAAGCAATGGGGAAAGTGGACATCCTTGTCTAGTCCCCTTTTGTATTTTACAATTCTCTGATAATTCCCCATTTACAATAATCTTAGCATATTGCTCCGAATAAATTGTCATGATAGCCCTAATAAAATTGTTGCCAACGCCCATTGCATCCAATAACCTCCACATAAATTGCCAAGAAATGTTATCATTATATCAAGCTGACTTGATATTGCTTCAAGCTGTTATTATTTAACAAGCTGTTATTATTTAATCAAGCTGACTTCTTCTGCGGGAATCTTTCTGACCGAAGCTGGCTGGCAGCCAATTTCTACGGTTTGGATCTAATTAATCGTTAAAGTTTAAGAAGCTCACCTTTCAACATGATTGATGATAAATTGCTGGAATTCCTCCTGCATTTACTGGAAAGATATCACAGAGCTACAAGACGCGGCTGTAAGTTCTTTTTGGCTATAATTAAGGAGAGGAACCCAATCTTCTTGCTAATTATTGGAACTTAAGAGTTCGACTGATGTTTAAAAGTTTTCAGTATTTGGAAAAAGATCTTATTAGTGGAAACTATTTGTTTGCTGTTTGAAAAAGTTTATGGAAGAGGAAATTTGCTGTTTGTCATTGAAGCTGCCTATCACTAATTCAGCCAATTACAGTAAAAAGGCATTTCACACTACCGTGAGAAAACTGAACTGCCAGTGATAAGATATATGAGTTGTGGTGCAGAACTGTTTATATTTGGAAAATAACTACAGGCCTTTACTTTCTCTTTTGAGATCAAGGACATTAAACCCTGTTGTGAAAGTGCTCTACTCCTTTCTCTCTCCTCTAAGAAAGGGGAAGGGGGGGGGGGAAGAGCAAGAAAGAAAGATAATGGGGGAAAAAACTACACCAAAGCCAGATACATCTACAGCCTAGGAAACTTTCCCTTCCAAGTCCAGGTGTGGGGGAAGTCAAAATGTCTGCAAATTTGGATCAGACACTGTCAGAAATGAAAAAAATACTTCAGTCAAACGCTAATGCTCTTAAACAAGTTACTTTGGATATGACTCAAGTGAAACAAAACATGCAACAAATAAATGATAGAGCATAAAATATTGAAGAAACAGTCAAAAATAGCACAATATAATAAAGAATTTAAATCAAGGGTTGACACTTTAGAGAAGGATGTGGGATCACTGAAAGATGACAAAGAAAAATTATTAGATCAAATGGCATTGTTGGAATTAAGACAAAAAGAGAGATTTTTAAGGTTCAGGGGCATTCCAGAGAAAGCTGACCAGAACATTAAAAAATTACTTGGGGAGGAACTTGCATCACTTTTGGGAATTACAGTTGGAGAGATGGAGGCACAGATTGAGACAGCTTTTCACCTAAATTCAGATTTCACTACAAGAAATAAATTAACTAAAAGATTGCTTGGTGCAATTCACCTCCAAATCAATTACTGAGTGAATTTTTCAGGCTCACTTTGCTACAGCTCTCACAATTGAAGCTCACCAGATAAAAATTCTGAAAGAAATTCCAGCTAGAATTTTAAGAAAATGTAAGGATTACAAATTTGTGACTGATGCATTAAATGCCAATGGAATACATTTTAGGTGGGAACTACCAGAGGGAGTTTCTTTCTTCTACAAGGGCAAGAAGAATAGATTCACTGAGCTTCTTAAAGTGCAAGAATTTTGGCGGAAATACAAAAAAAGACTTATCTCTGGAGCATTCTGCTTCCTCAACACATAATTTGAATTAGACCACATGGATTACAAACGAAATTACAGATTTTTTTCTTGGAACGTTAATGGTTTAAATACAAAAGTTAAAAGAAATAGAGTTTTTCATTTTCTTAAGAAACAAAATTTGGACATTGTGTGCTTACAAGAGACACATATTAGAAAGCAAGATAGAAAATTTTTGGTTAATAAGGCTTTAGGACAAGAATTTGTTTCTTCAGGTAAGAAAAAAAAAAGAGGGGTAGTATTTTATGTCAAACAACAATTTGAACCCAAATTGATTTTTAAAGATGAAGAAGGCAGGTTATTAGCATTGGAAATTCTAATTTCCGGAATTAAAACAATGATAATTGGAATTTATGCTCCTAATGAAAAGAAAGTTGAATTTTATAATTACCTGGATCAAAAGATGGTGGAGTTATCGAATGTTAATTTGATTATATTGGGCAATTTTAATGGAGTTGTTTCGACATCTTTGGACAGAAAATCCAATATATCGGATAGGAACTTACAAGGTAAACTTCCCAAAGTATTCTTTGATTTAGTAGAACACATGGACCTCTATGATTTGTGGAGAATTAAAAATTCCAATGCAAAAGAATATACTTATTTTTCTGAAAGATATCAATCACATTCAAGGATAGATATGGTTTGGACATCTAAAGCTATTACACCATGTATGGAAAGGATGGATATTTTACCTAGGACCTTTTCAGATCATAACCCAATTTGTTTTACATGGAAGAAGAAAGGAACGACTTCATTTCGTTGGAGATTGAATGAATACCTCCTGAAAAAACCAGACGTTGTGGAGACAGCTAAAAAGAAGTTAAAGGACTATTTTGAATTGAATTCAAACCAGGGAATGGACAATAAAATTGTCTGGGATGCAAGTAAAATGGTTATGAGAGGTTTTTTCATACAGCAAAATTCATATTTTAAAAAGCAAAGAGGATTGAAAAAAGAGATATTATTGATGCAGATCTCCAAAAAGGAAGGGGAACTATTATAGGCTAAAGATAAGAAGGCGGTCACTCAAGCTATCAAAATGCTACAACAACTTTCTATGTTAATAGCAAATGAACTTGAACAGAATTTGAAATACGTTAAGCAAAGGACATTCGAGTTCACAAACAAACCAGGCAAGTTGTTAGCTTGGAAAATTAGATTTGAGAAGAAGAAAAATTATATATCCAAAATACTTACAAAAAATGGGCTCTCTTATGATGGGAAGGAAATAAGAGCGGAATTTTAAAAATATTATTCAGAATTATATAAAGGCAAAATAGTTGAAGATAAAAAAATTGAGCAGTTTCTCAGGACCAAAAATATTCCAAAACTTACTAAGGAACAAATAGAAATTATGAATGCTCCGATAACAATTATGGAAGTAACAAAAGCCATAAATCAAGCTAAGCCCAACAAGGCCCCAGGGCCTGATGGACTGTCAGCTTTGTACTATAAGTCATTTAAAGATCAAATCTTACAACCTCTTCAATGGACTATGAATGATTTTCTACAAAAAGGGATTATGCCGGATTCGTGGAAGTATGCAAATACTGCAGTAATCCCAAAACCAGATCAAGACCTAACATCAGTTAAAAACTATAGACCAATTTCACTTTTAAATAATGATTACAAACTTTTTGCTGCCATTTTGGCAAGAAGAATGAAGGTTATATTAAGGCATTTTATTCATGAAGATCAAGCTGGATTTTTGCCCAAGAGACAACTGAGAGACAATGTCAGAACAGTCTTGAATGTATTGGAGTACTATGAAAAACATAATGATAAACAGATGGCGATGATTTTTTTGGATGCAGAGAAAGCGTTTGACAATATTTTGTGGCAATTTATGTGGAGATTACTAGAGATAATGACTGCTGGCAACAATTTTATTAGGGCAATTAAGACAATTTATTCGAAGCAATATGCTAAGATTATTGTAAATGGGGAACTATCAGACAATTGTGTAATACAAAAAGAGACTAGACAAGGATGTCCACTCTCCCCATTGCTTTTCATACTGGTTCTAGAAGTACTTTGTAGAACCATCAGAGAAGATGATAAATTACATGGTCCCAAAATTGGGAAACAGGATTACAAGCTGAGAGCCTTTGCAGATGATGTTGTGCTGTTTTTAGAGAATCCAATGGACAAGATTGAAAGACTCTTGGATAAAATACAACAATTTGGACAGCTGGCTGGATTTTATATAAATAAGACCAAGACCAAGGTCTTGACTAAAAATATGGATCAGAAAACCAAGGACAGATTCTCTGAAATAAGTGAGTTGAAAGTGGAGAAGAAAGTTAAATATCTGGGGGTCTGGTTATCAAATAACAATTCCTTGTTGTTCACAAATAACTATGTTAAAATATGGAATTCAGTGAAAATTGATCTACAAAGATGGTCCAAAATGAATTTGTCTTTAATGGGAAGAATTTCACTGGTGAAAATGAATGTATTGCCTAAAATGTTATTTCTCTTTCAGACTATTCCCATAATTAACACTCTAACTTGTTTTAAGAAATGGCAGAAGGATATAATTAAATTTGTTTGGCAGGGGGAAAGACCAAGAATTAATTTTAAGAATTTAACAGATGCAAAAGAAAGAGGTGGTCTTACCTTACTAGACTTAAGATTATACTTTGATGCTGTTTGTTTGACATGGCTAAAAGAATGGATAACATTAAGAAACACTAGAATTCTTGATTTGGAAGGATTTGACAGAATCTTTGGATGGCATGCGTATCTGTGGTATGAAAAAAGTAAAATACATAAAGATTTTTTGAACCACTATGTGAGAAGGAGTTTAATGAGGGTGTGGTTAAAATACAAAAATTGGTTTGAACCTAAAACTCCGTTATGGATATCTCAGATTGAAGCCTTATCACGTAAAGAAGTAAATATGCAAATGTGTTGGGGTACCTATGCCTCAGACTTAGGCTTGCCGGTTCCTGGTCATTATCATGACTTCCACATAGACCGGCTAGCAGCTAGCGGAAAATGGGTCCTGGGAGGGTCACGAAAATAGGGGGTGGCTGGATCTGGAATTCTGCTGCAAAGATCTGGTTGATGGATTGAGGGTTGACCCCATCCAGAGTGCCAAGCTCTCTGGAGCTTGTGCTGCCTCCTACAGCGCCCAGGGCGCGAGCACCAACACCAGAGCCAAGGCATCCATAATAGGCAAGGCCTCGAAAAACGGGGCCTAAACTGTAAAAACCACAACCAGTGGAGATGATAGACATTACTGGGGAGATGGAGGTGAGTCTGAAACAGAAATGAATGAACAACACATTATGGTGAATTGACATTCACTCAGGGATGGGACGGAACCCTCAGAGACATTTCTCCCAAGTTTCTCCTTGGTACCAATCCACAAAGACCCCCAACATAGAAGCAGAAAGGTTTGTGACTGTCTTGATGGAGGATACTTCAAGCTGAGACATTTCCCCCCTTTCTTTGTTCAAGCCACCCAATGTTCAGGGTGGCAACTAGGGTTCCCTCTAACAGGGATTCCCAGATGATGTTGACTAAAACTCGCGAATCCCCAGCTGCAATTCCTCTTCCTTGGAGATATTTGGATTTCTGGTCAACAACATCAGGGGGTTGCTCTTAGAGAAAACCCTGATGGGAACCCTCTTGTAAGGAGATGAGGACAGAGGGGTGCAAATGTGGCTTTTCTGTGTTTCTATGAGAATAAACATAAGAGAACTGCTGGATCAGACCAAAATCCTTCCAGTTCAGCCTCCTGTTTCCATCACTGGACAACAAGATACCATTGGGAGCTCGACAAAGCCTGGCACAAAGGAAATAGCCCCTTCCCGCTTTTGCTCCCCAGTGCCTGGCATTCAGTGCCACATTAATCCTAGCCTAGCTTTGAACTGCTCTATAATATGAAGAACAGATGACTCAAGGTGGAAGATCCACCAAGCTCTGTGTCAACGAGCCACCAGCCTCCCTTGCGGTTAGGATGCTCCATCACTCCAGCTAACCTTTTGTTGGGTTGCTCCTTTATCCTCTTGGCCAAAATGAGCTTACCAAGCAGAAAGAGTGAAAAATAGCTAAGCTATTAGTGTTGGCGCCATGTTAACCACCCAGTGCCTATTAAGCTCACAGTCTCCTTTCTTCGACTTCAACTTGACTGGTTTAAGTTTCGAGCGAACTACTTAGAACACCTCAGGGAGGGACTGGGCCTCCTTAAAGCACTTCAAAAGTCATCCATTCTCCCTTTTGCAGAAATGTGTGATCTGCATGTGATCATGGCTGTGGTGAACCCTCAACCCATCAACCAGTTCGACCCAGAAGAAGTCTCGCTCGGGTCACCTCCCCCACTTGTGACCGTCCCAGGACCCTTCATATGCGGTAGCTGCAAGCCGTTCTATGTGGGAGGCATCACTCCATGTGCCATTGGAGGTTCCGGGATTGTAGGATCAGGTGCCTGGGGAGGTCTGGGTTACGGAGATTTGAGCCAGTGGAGGGGTGGATATCTTGGAAGAAGCTCTCTCCTGGGACCCTGTGGGAGCATCTACCCATAGACGCCATAATGTCCAACGACTGATCATAATGACCAGGAACGGGCAACCCTAAGTCTGAGGCATCGCTGAAATCCAGGCCTGGACTTTGAGGGGACTGGGCACCCATCTTCTCCCACTACTTTGCTCTGCTTTCCTCAGTATGAATTCATCGGTTTCCTTCTGTCTCCCAGCTGCCTCTAATATGATGCCATTTCCTTCACATTCTTAATAAAGCTTCTTCTGCATACTTGCAATCCGTGTTCTCTTGGTTTTTGAACTGGCAGCTCTGATTTCCGGGAACAGATGCTTCCGTGAGTCTTGGTAGCCCAGAAACCCTTCTGACTGTGACTGTGACTGGCAGGAGCTCTCCAGGGCTTCCAGCTGGAGTTTCCCCCAGCCGTACCTCGAGATGCTGCCAGGGACTGAAACGGCAGCCTTCTGCATGCAAGGCGGATGCTCCATCACTGATCGATGGCCCCAACCTCAAAAGTGGCGTCCATGAGCCTCCCATCCAGGCACTGACCACACCAAGACCTGCTTAGACCTCACCCAGTCACCCCCACCCCTGCTTTGGTGGACAGGCTGGACTTCTCTTGTCTGCCTGGCCCTATGCCAGGGCCTGCGGCCAGGCAGCAGTTGGAGGGAGGGCCTCCCCTGCCAGGGAAGAAGGTTCCTCCCGTGGCAGATGTGGAGATGGTGGAGGTGCAGCCAGCTTCCAGGCTAGCCAAATCCATCTTGCTGCCCTCCCTGCATACTTCCCTGCTGCCCCGTTTGTTCTTCGGCAGGAAATGGCCAGAAGGAGCTGGACCTGAACATGGACACGCGCATGCCAGCTACTTTCAGCCACTTCCAGTCAAAGAGCAAATGGGGTGGCAGTGAAGTACGCTGCTGCCCCATAGGACTTGGGGAATACCTGGTGCCAGCAGGAGAGATGTGGAGGGAGGAGTAAGGGCACCCTCCCCCACCATTAAGGTGCGACACCCAGCCACCATCGAGCCACCCACACCTGGTTCCATGCAGATCTCTAACTCTTAGTCCATCTAGCTCAGGATTGTCTACACTGACGGGCAGCAGCTCTCCAAGGTTTCAAGCAGGGATCTTTACCAGCCCTACCAGGAGATGCTGCCAGGGACTGAACCTGGGACCTTCTGCATGCCAAACAGATGCTCTACCACTGAGCTTCTGTCACATCCGCGCAGTTAGGGAAACTCAAAACCTTTGTACATGAAGATCACTCAAGATTGTATCTGTCCATTCCTCTGTCAGGGGGCCTAGGCTGGGCTGTCACATCCCTGCAGATGCATGGGTAACCTACTTTCAAGCATAGTATGGGATGTCTGCCCCTGAAGGAGTGCCCCTTTCCCTATAGAATTTCTACCAATATGGCACTCAGTTTCCCTCAAGGAGGTCTCTAGTTCAGTGACCCAACGCAAGCCAGGTAAGACCCCGGGGTTGGATCAGATCCCCTCTGCACTGTTAAAATCAAATGTTGAATGGTGGGCTCCTGTACTTGCAAGATTCTTTACTTATATGGATTGTATTGCCTGTATCCCAGAAGAGTGGGATACAATGGTGATTGTTCCGATCTATGAGAAAGGCCAACACTCTGACCCTTCAAATTATCAACCATTCAATCTGTTGAGCATTATTCATAAATTATATTCTAGACATCTGTATGTTAACCTCACGGACTGGTTGGAACAGGAGAACATACTAAGTGAGGAATAGGCGAGGTTTATGTCCATTCAGATGACTCTTGATCAAGCCCAAGTTCTACAACATATGGGTGAAAAGTATTCACCGATGTATGCAGCTTTTAAGGCAGGGTTTGACTCCATTTCTAGGGAGCGCTTGGCAAGTAATCTTGCCAATTCCTCCATTGATCATCGGCTGTTTCCCCTTATCCGAATGTTGCATGAGAACACCTCACTTCGGGTGAGATGCAATGTCCAATGACATCTGACCCTGTCTGTACCCACACAGAAGGCAGTCAAACAGGGATGCATTTTCGCCCCACTTCTTTTCAATCTTTATTTACGCTCTTGCATAACCCAGATTTCCACCCTCCTAAATTAGCCAGTAAATCTATCAAAGTTCTGCTTCATGCTGATGATGCAGTTATTCTATCTAGAACATCACATCTGTTGACATGAGAAGAAGACTATTTATCTATACATGTATCATGAGTTTTGCTTAAAAAACAAACAAAGAAAGAAAGATGTCTGGTGGATTAATGGGGAGGTAATCAATCCAGAACTTTCACTCGAGGCACAAATGTCCAGGCTCAGACTATCATACTTGGACACACTATGCAAAGACCCAGCTCCCTTGAGAAGTCCATAATGCTGGGGAAAGTTGAAGGAAAGAGAAGAAGAGGACGACCAGCAGCAAGGTGGATGGACTCGATCACAGCAGCAATGAATGCAGCACTGAGAAACCTGAAAGGCCAAGTTGAAGACAAATCATCCTGGAGAGAATCTATCTATGTGGTTGCTAAGAGTCAACACGACTTGATCGCACTTTATCAATCAATTGATCAAGTAAGGAATTATAAATACCTGGAAGTGGTTTTCAGTAAAAATGCTCCTTGGAGGGAGACTTCCTTCGCTGGTGTTTCCCCAGCAAGTGGAGTCCTCAGTCCATGGAGTATGTTCAGAACATGCTCCCTTTGGTTCTTAAAATAAACAGGTCTTCCCAGGGTGGGCCGGTAAGGATGGAGGGACAGCTGCTTCTTGGGGAGGAGTGACTGCCCTCTAGTGGCTATGGGCCTGATTGCAGTGGAGTGTTAATACGGTAGTAATTTATCATATTGCTCCTTCCTCCATTGAATGGTTCCAATCCTTCACTTACGTCACCACAGAAAAATCTACCGCATGCTAGCGGGGTAGGTGTGCATCCTCCCCAGACTGCAGCTGTGGTCCTGAGGTTGATTGAGTGAGTGAGTGAGTGAGTGATTTATCAAATTTGTACACCGCCTCCAACTTTCATCTATGGGCGTTTACCAATAACATAAAAGCAGTTGAAAACATATACAAAAACTTAAAAACAATTTAACAATTTAAAAATAAAACAGAGATTAAAACCCAAAAATATTAGGAAGCTGAGAAAGCTTGGGCGAAAAGATGGGTCTTCTGGTGTTTTATGAAAATTGCCGGAGAGAGGGAGGATCGTATCTCAGCAGGGAGCGCATTCCACAATCTCAGGGCAGTGACCGAGAAGGCCCGTCTCTGTGTAGCCACCAAACGAGTTGGCGGTAACTGGAGACGGACCTCCTCAGAGCACCACAATGGGCGATGGGGCTTGTAATGAAGAAGGTGATCTCTTAAATTATTATTATTAAATAATAATAGGTTGAGAAAGAGTCCCTTGCACACGCCCCCAAGTGATTCTATAGCAAAAGTGAGATCTGAATCTTCTCAACTCACACTGTTGACCTCTATAGCGCAGTCACTCCCCATCATGGGGGTTTCCATCTGTCAAAGCACGGATGAAAAAGGAGCAAAGGGGAAGAGGCTGTGTGCCCCGGAAGGAACGTGGTATTATTGTCAATCTGGGGAAGGGAGGGACATTGCACAGCGTTACCAATTGAGTGCCAAGAAGGAAACCATCAGCTACAGCCTGCACTGAAGCTTCTGGAGGCTCCCAGAGCATGGTCTAAAAGCCCTTGTTACAGCCACCTTGGTGATGCTAAGCAGGAATTGGTGTGGTCAGTGCCTGGATGGGAGGCTCAAGGATGCCACTTTTGGGGTTGGGGCCATAGATCAGTGATGGAGCATCTGCCTTGCACACAGAAGGCTGCCGTTTCAGTCCCTGGAAGCATCTCCAGGTAGGGCTGGGGAAAACTCCAGCCGGAAGCCCTGGAGAGTTGCTGCCAGTCAGAGTAGACACTATTGAGCTAGATGGACCAAGGGTCAGACTCTGTCGAAGGCAGCTTCCTGTGTGTTCCTAAAAGATTACCACGTCCCCCGTAAGTTTTCATTCAGACACAAGGATTTCTGAGGACTCAGGGAAGCAGCTGTTCCCAGAAATCAGAGCTGCCCGTTCAAAAACCAAGGGAACACGGATTGCAAGAATGCAGCAGAAGCTTTATTGAGAATGTGAAGGAAACTAAAAAAAACTAACTAAAAGAAAGAAACTAACTAAAAAGCTTAACTGAAATATAAAATTTGGTTAGAGATTGATTTTAGTATAGATGTTGGACATAATATAGAAAGGGCAGCCTGGGAAAAGTTATGGAAGAGTGATTTAAAACTTACTGCTTGCTATGCTTTGAAGGAAAAGTATTATAAAATGATTTATATGGTATCTGACATTAAAAACTGGCATTAATGTATAAAAATGTTTTAAACAAATGTTTGAAGCGTGGGCATACTGAAGATATTCATTTTTGGTGGTGGACCCGTGGGAAGGTTAAGGCCTATTGAGACATGATATATAATGAATTAAAGAAAGAGACTTTTCCCAAGAAGCCAGAATCCTTCCTGCTGGGAATAATGTAGGGAGTAATCTTTACAAATGGCTTGACTTTCTTCATGTATGCATTGACAGTGGACAGAATGATATATGCAAAGAAATAGAAGAGTAATGAACTGCCGTTAAGGGAAGATTAGCTTAAAAAGAAAAGAAAAAAAGGTCTTGTTTTTGTTTTTGTTTTTTCTTTTGGTTTTTTTATTGTTTTGATTTTTTTCTCTTGTTATATTTAAAGAATTATTTTCCTATTATTGATCTTACAGCAGGATTTGATTTGAAATGCAGGGTGGGTAGATTCATGGTTTTTTCTTTTCTTATAACTTTAAGGGTTTAAATTTGTGTTTTTTATTATTATTATTATAAGGGTAAATTTTATAGTTATAATTTCATGAAGAGAGGTGCGCGGGAAGTCCATTTGTTTTTATTATGATTGTTATGTTTATTACTGTTAAAATTGAATTTGAGAAAAAAGAGAATGTGAAGGAAATGGCATCATATTAGAGGTGGCTGGGAGACCGAAGGAAACTGATGAATTCATTTTGAGGACAGCAGAGCAAAGTAGTGGGAGAAGAATGGCGCCCAGACCTCTCAAAGTCCAGGCCTGGATTTCAGCGATGCCTCAGTCTGAGGGTTGCCGGTTCCTGGTCACTATGATCAGTCCTTTGAAGTTATTGGGTCTATTGGCAGATGCTCCCACAGGGTCCCAGGAGAGAGCTTCTTCCAAGATATCCACCCCTCCTCTGGCCCAGAGCTCCATAACCCAGACTCCCCCAGGCACCTGCTCCTACTATCCCGGAACCCCCAACGGCACCATCGAGTTCTGTGACGGAGCATCTAGACCCGGAGTGAGAAGAGCCACGAGGTTCCGGGACCATCCTCCCAGCCTCAAGCTCCTGTATTAACGTCCGCTACCCCTCTCTTGCCCCACTTTTCCGCTTTGTTTCCTGAATGTCTCCTTTCCAAGAAGGAGCTCCCCTCTCTTCTTGAGCTTGCCTGTATCATTTTCACAACCTTCATCTCCTACCGTTGTTCACTCCACTCTTTTTCAATAAAATTCATACTGCACTCTAACACGAGTCTCTTGGTCTGCTTGAAACCCCCTGGCCCAATTTATGACCGTGTGTTGGGAGTTTACTCCAGATCTCAGGGAGGGCTTTGGACTGAGAACACAGAACCACACGTGGGAGGGCTCAGAGGCAAGTGTGGAGAGGAAGGGCACACAAGCTGAGGAGAGGACTTCTCCACCATCCCATTCACAGGTGGTCACCTCTGTTTCCATTCATCATCCCATTTGCAGAAATGGGGACTCATTGGGGCTAAGTGCTTTGGGGGTTAAATGGGGCAAAAGGTGGGGCTTGATGGTGGTAGCAGCTAGCTTGACCCAACTCCCCAGCATGCCTCTGTTGACACCTTTAGATGGCAGAATTCTAGAGTATACGGGTGAGAGAGAGAGAGAGAGAGAGAGAGAGAGAGAGAGAGAGAGAGAGAGAGAGAGTTCCTGCATCAAAACTTCTCTGCCTGCAGTAAATGAAGGAAACTTAATTCTCCACGTGCCCTGAAACAACTTTACCCATAAGAGGTGTTTTAAAAAAAAAAAGTTTATTTGATTTTGAGGGGAAATAACTCTGCACATGTTCAGACGCACTCACTCTTAGGTGACAGCAGTTCTGTGAACAGAAGGCGGCATCTCGAAACTCCACAGAGAAAATGAACAAAACCACTTCAAAATGAATGCCGATGCGGGAAACCACCTTTTCTTGACTTTGTTCCTTCTTACGTCAGCAAATAGCCTGGAGCTGTAGGTTTTAATTAAGCAGAAGCTCCCATGTTCTGTTTTCTCCATGGAAATGCACTAAGCCCAAACTGGCTGCTGTTCCTGTTTCCCAGAGGACTGAGTTCACTCCCAGATCTTCAGTGGCAGACTCAGGTCAGACTGTTCCCGACTGCAGAGTCGTCTGGCAAATATTAGCAACATAGGAAGCTGCCATATACGGAGTCAGACCCTTGGTCTATCTAGCTCAGTATTGTCTTCACAGACTGGCAGCAGCTTCTCCAAGGTTGCAGGCAGGAATCTCCCACAGCCCTATCTTGGAGAAGCCAGGGAGGGAACTTGGAACCTTCTGCTGTGATTAAGTGACGTGAAACAGGCTATGATTCCACAGGTGTGTGAGAGTGCTGCGTTCGACTGCAGGGGTGGCCTAACTACTGCAGTGCTTAAGCTGAGACATCAAATTCTGCCTTGCTTCAGCCCCCTTTAAGAACCAACCCTTGTAGACTTTGGAAGGACCATGACGGGCAGGGAGGAGGGCAGGTTCCCAGCAGCCTTCTCTTCTCTCCTTGTGCATCTTGCAATCTTTGCAAGGGGTGTGAGGAGAAGCACTTCCTGCAAAGCTTGAGGGACAGGTCAGGCTGAAAGAACTGCTTCGATAGCAGCGGCAGGGGCATCTCGCTACTCTGCCGCCACCCCTAATAATCTGCCACCTGAGGACACCACCTCCATTCGCCACATGGAAAGGCCGCCCCATCCTACTTGAACCACAAGGCAATCACATGCGCTCGGCAATTCCAGCTTTTACTGGAGGTGATCACCCAGCTTTCCAGGAAACTTAGTTTTAAGCTTTCTATTCTGCCGAGGGCTGCATTCCATCCCATAATGGGCACTCCTCCTGCATCGTGGCCGCTCCTGTTTGGTTTTGTCTGTTGGGCTATGCGACAGCTGCAGCTTAGCTTGAGGTATAGCTTGGCATGTGATCTACTACCAAGCCAGAGTGGGGCCCTATCATTTCCTCTCTATTGATTGGGCTAGCAAAAGGGAAACAGAGGCTTAAGCATGTGACAAACTCATATTTCAAGAAGACTAAGTCTCGGCAGCCACAGCTGATTCCACAGAGGATGTTGGGTGCTCAGTCGTCCTGAAATTAAGGCCTGTAACCTCAACTATTTCATAGATGGAAGCAGATGAGTTGGACGAGAGATCTGCTCCAGGTTTTCGGAGACATTGAGAACCCCTTGGCCCAGCTGCAGCGGGCTTCAGTTGGAATTGAAGATGCTCATGCAGACCTGGATGTCCTGCCATGGATCCTAAGGCCATCTCCCCCCCGCTCCAGATAGACAATTAGGGATGAATTAGCAGGGGGTAGGCAGACATTGCTTCTGCTCCCAAGGTATCCCCCATAACAGCCCCCCTGCTGGATGTGATTCCAGAACCACCAATGGTGCAGGGCGTGTCTCATCTTGCAGACAGGATGGGTCCTGGGATGGTGACGATGATGGGAGATGGCCAGATCATGACATCTACAGATGTGGACATGGAACGTTGGAGGGATTGGGAAATGGAAGGCGATTGCAATCTTTGGAGAGGGTCAACTTGATCATGAACACACAACAGCTCCCGGTTCCTGCTCTTTGCCTCGTCCAATTTCCAATCAAAATTGGGAAACCCTTTCTTCTTCTTCTTCCGAGGGTGGAACCAGTGTTTAGGGATCTTCATTTGTTCCCTGTTGATTACCAAATCATATCGACTGCTTTGGACATGCAGGTTGCTACGGTGTTCGGTTTCTTCTAAATTTTTGTACTACCCCCCTCCTACGGGGATGGCAATCCCTTTGTTTCGTCTTCTGCTGTGGATACGGACCATCCACTGCAGAAACGCATCTCATGGTGTGACGGGTCACGTCAAGGTTCCTTCAGTGTGGTGTTCTCCCTGTTCAATCGGGCACGTGCACGTCAGTGAAGAACACACTGGAGAAAAATCTGGTCACAGTCACACATGTGATCCCACTCAAGACTGTTATTTGTGCCATGGCTTTCCAACGGGCATGTGTGAGCATTGGTTAAGTGGGCTGGGGGTGGGGGGAGATGGAGCTGGCCACTGTGCATGCACCAATTCTTGGGTTGAATTTTTGGGATTCACCTTGTCAAGGTAGAATTCAGGAGGAGTGGAATAAGTTAACCCATGGAACCACTACAGGTCAGGAACCCCTGCAATCAAGGCATGGAAGAGGGGATTCCTGCTGCTTTCAAGTGAGAGCTAGCTCAAGTTGGCAGCCAAGCACAGAAAACGGAGGAGTAAGTAGAAATCCCCAATGTGAAATTGTGAAAGATCATCAGCAGACTCATTTCAGATGGTTAGGGATCCATTGCGGGGCTGCACACCTTTAGCCCTCCAGCTGATCTTGGACTACAACTCCCATCATCCCCAGCCAATGTGGACAAGCACCGGAGATGATGGGAGCTGTAGTCCCACGTCTGCAGATGGCTGAAGTTGTGCAGCCCTGATCCACTTTCCAGGATCCGTGTCTCTTGTCTCTTCCCATAAAAACATGCCCACGATTTTCAGATGGACAGAAAGCCTATCTTGGGAAAACTGGGGCTGAATATAAAAACTGGAGAAGATGCTTGAGGTGGTTGAGATGGCATCTATTTATTCTTGAAAATTCACCCTTGATGTGTTATTCCTTGGGGAAGAAACCCCTCAAACACTGTGGGAGATGGAGCCATTGTCAGGTCTGCCTTGCATGCCAAAGGTCCTCCATTCAATCTCCAGCATCTCCACCAGGAAGGGATGGGAAAGACCATGGAGACTTGGTCTCACCTGAAACCACAGAGAGACCCTGCCAGTCAGAGTAGGCAATACTGAGCTAGATGGACCAATTGTCTGACTCAGTAGACTGCAGCTTATTATGTTAAAGTCTTGAAAGGCTCGCTCCAAAAGTTAGCCTTCCATTCACAGAATGTGTTCTTCTGAAAGTGGAAGGAGTGTGCTATCAACAGGACTCCTTCTTCCATGAGCCCCAAACTCTCCATGATCCACAATGGGACGTTGGCTCCAAAGGTATCTTCCTGTTTATCTAAGACACCTTTCCGTAAGTGGAAGGATTCTTCCATACACAGAAAAATCCTTTCTATGAGTGGAAAAACACACCTTTGGATCCAGCCTCACCTTCAGTGCCAACCCCAAGAACCAATAAGAATACAAGCTGGTCTAGAGAAGACTACGGGAAGAGAAACATACTAACTTCTCTGAAGAAGAGAAGTCAAGAGATGCTGCGAGAGTCAAGTGAAGCTGTTGGCAGGTCTTGGAAGAGCGAGTCCTTTTATACAGTTTTTGACAGCATCCCTAGTCGTTAGTGGTCCACAATTTAATCAAGTGGTT
Organism: Hemicordylus capensis; assembly: GCF_027244095.1. NCBI lineage: Eukaryota > Metazoa > Chordata > Lepidosauria > Squamata > Cordylidae > Hemicordylus > Hemicordylus capensis. The sequence continues at coordinate 21,260,827 of NC_069670.1, read as the reverse complement.
AGTGGTCCACAATTTAATTAAGATAATATTTGTTATAATATCAATACATTACGAACGATGGGTTCATTTCCATCTTGTTTTTGCTTGCTTATGCAGGGTAAGGGGAACAGGGGAGAACATCCTGACCTGAAAAAGGGACACCACCCTGTCCTCATTCGAGTTCACCACGGCATTTTATTTGATTAAGTAAATGGCATCAGCAGTTCCTGCCAACCCCATGCTTTGCCATGAACCCTTCCGCCCATTAACATCATCTACAGAGGTTCGTTTAGGGTTGCCGCCAGCTCGTCTGGTAGCGAAACGGGACGTGACTGGGACGTGACTGGGATGTGACCAGGACGTATCTCCATGTATGTTACTTAGATAGCTGCAACCACTAAACTCTGAACTCTGTAAGTGCAGTGGTAGCTTCTTTAGTGCTTAGTGCTAAAGAATCACAGACCCCAACAAATTGTTTCATTCATCTCATCCTGACACAGTTTATCTACCTGTAAATCAACCACTGATGGCCACTTCAGGAATCAACAAAAATTGGAAATCTACTCTTTGGGGTGTCCCACATTGTTTTGAATAGGATTTTAACGGAGTCTATAATAAGGTTTCTTGATTTTTGGAGATGTAATCTTGAAAACCATGTTGGTTTCAAAGGAATTCAGTCAGCCGAGAATCCTGATGACTGGTCAGTTAGCATATAAATCACAATCTAATGACCAAAGTTTCAACCGCATCAAAAAGCTGTGTCATGTTGAACCAGGAAGAAGAGGTTCAGAATGAAATTTCTCAAGGAGTTTGCCTGTACAGCCCCAGCTGTGGTTCTACTGAAATATCAACCAAAGAGAAATTCATAATGAATATCATAGTTCCTCCCAAAGGGCGGTGGCGGGAACAGGGATGGGGACGGGGACATCTGTGCACCTTCAAGGGAAGCCTAAATTAGTTTCTAGAAAGACAGGGGACATTTCACAGTAGGGTTCTGCATTTTTTGGGTCCAGTCATCCCTTGTGAAAAGTGACTCCCACACCCCTCTTGGTGGTAGTTTGGATAGACGGTGACATGGGACAAAAACAATTCTTCCATTCAGAGTGAGGGCAAGAATCAATGCCCTCACTCTGATTTGACTTTGGGAAATCACCACACAGCCAAATTTGATTGGCCATGTGGTAATAACCAAGCTGGCAAGAGAATCCCTGATAGGTTGTCCCAACTCAGCAGCGAAAAGAAGAACTCTAATCTGAAAATAGCAGTTAAGCAGCTCCTGAGAACGGGACGGTGAAGAGGAGTGCCCCAAGTTATTATGGTGACTGAGATGGTGGGGGGCAATATATTGTCTTGTCCCATGTCCCTGGTGGTAGGCCAAGCCCCCTTCCAAGACCAATTCCTGCAAGCTTTGAAAATGTGTGGGGTTGGGGAGAAGGAAAGGCTTCCAGAAGCCTTCTCTTGAAAGGGAGGAGAATCACTCCTCGCAAAGCTTGGCACGGCCAGATTGCACCCAAAGAGGCAGATATGAGGGGCATTTTACCACCCTGTTCATGCTCCAATCATCTGCCGCCTGAGGCAATTGCCTCCCCTTGCCTCATGAAAGGAGCATGAATGAAAGAGAATAATAAATAAATAAATTGGACAAGGTGGGTCCTACATGCATACATTCCAGGAGCAGTAAAATGAGTATTGTGTTCTGAATGCGTCCCTCCTCTGTGAACCAGGACATGCTGAACACTGCATGGGCATCGGCAGAACCAAATGTATTATTACATTTGAAATGTGATGCTATAAAACCAGAGATGACGTTCATACTGAAGGAAGGCCATGCCCGTCTTCAGGGCTCCTGTCCTTCCTTTCTGTTCTTGCCAACTTGTCCCAGTCAGAAAAACAACTCCAGTTGTTCCCAAATTATCTTCTGGAAAGAACAAGAAATGCCAGCTGCCCAGAGGCATGAACTAGGTCGTTTTCATAGAACTACAGAGGAACAGAAAATCATCATCTTATTCTAAGTCTTTTGCTTAAAGCAGCAGGGTAGTCTACAACAACAACAACAATTTATATACCCCCTTTTCGACAAAAATTTCCCAAGCATTTTACACAGAGAAATAATAAATCAATAAGATGGCTCCCTGTCCCCAAAGGCCTCACAAAAATAAAAAAAGAAACATAAGATAGACACCAGCAACAGCCACTGGAGGTCCTGTGCTGGGGGTGGATAGGGCCAGTTACTCTCTCCCTGCTAAATAAAGAGAATCACCATGTTAAAAAGGTGTCTCTTCGTCCAGTTAGCAGGGGAGATCTACAGTAAAACCATTGTCTATAACACATTGTCCATCTCTGCCGTAAGGCCTTATTCAGTCATTTCTTGGACCCGACATCCCACAGGCAAAGAAATATCTGGATTACCCCCTTGAAACATATTACCTCAGTGCTGTTCCATATACACTTGCTTCTGGTTCTAAAGCCCAGTTCTGCACTGGTTTTCATCCAGACTGCCTTAAATGATTTAGGAGGAATAGATCTGAAGGACAAATTCTTCCCACGATGTGATGCCCCCATACTGAGGCTGTTGGCATGACCAGAGATCCCTGGGCAGGAGAGGGTTAAACCGAGGAATGGTTTAATTGGGGAACCATGCATGCATGTGTCAGTTGGGGAACCATGAAATCACCTGACCTAGCTGTGCCAAAGCTGGGTAGACCAGATTCGCTACCCAGGTTAAAAGGAAGGTAGGAAGGCAACCAAGACAGTCCTACCCTTTCCTTGGTTATCTGTGAGTACAATTTGAAATAAATGTGGCTTGGGCTGCCAGCAGCCATGTTTCTCATAGAGTTCTGCAGTACTGAGGTCTGACTCTCCTGTGCTCCATGTTGCATTATGGGATACTGGAGGACCCAGTTCAGATTTTCTTCCCTCCTGGAGAGCATGGCACCCCAATCGTCTAGGGGGTTGGGTAAGTGAACCCAACCAGGGGTACAGGTCATACGACAGGCATGAGGCATGGGCCTGTCTCCCCTCCAGCCCATCCCACACATGGTCGTGAGAACCGGCTCGCTGTGTTGGTCATTGGAGCCTTCTCTGTGGTGACCCCGCCTCATTAACGGTGTATCAGTGGGTCGCCCAGACATTTTTCTTCACTGTGGTTTTAGGCTGCAGTCCAAAATCGATCCCAGGTAAGCTATCTCCAGGTAAGTCTGAGAAAGTCTCTTGTATGTACCCTCAAGAGCTGCTGCCAGTCATTGTAGACAATATTGAGTCTCATGGACCGAAGTTCAGACTCAGTAGGTAACTGGGCAATGGGAATATTTTAACATTTGTTTGTTTATTTCTTTAATGTGTTTATATGTCATGCAAAATGCAAGCCTCTGAGCGGTTTACGACAATACAATAAAAACAACAAATTAAAAGGTGAAAACATAACAATATGAAACATAATGTTGCTTTTAATTAAACTTTACATATCAAGCAAAAATCCAGCAGAGTTGTAATTACCATGAAAGCAATCAAAGGGAATTATTGAATTGAAAGGAACGAGTCCTACTCAGCAAATAATAACAGTTCTTTTGCTAGAATCATTTGTGCTAATCCAAGCATTCGAGGGAGAAGCTCAACAAGACGATAATTAAAGCTCTGTCAAAAAGGGACTTTCCCCAAGGCTAGGAAAATGGTATATAAGCACGGCCAGTTCCTTAGATTCTCCAACAGCTTTTCTTGACTTGCACCTTCTCACGTCTTCTCCCCCTTGGATAAGGGAAGTCAAATAGCACAGGGCAACTTCTTACATGGAAAAGAAACGCCGTGTTGAAAGATCTTGAGCTGGTGTACAACATCAGATGTACTTGGACTCCTATCCTGGCTGGGGTTGCCTCTGAGGCTGGAAGTGGCCTATTGCCATAAGCTGGTAGCCATTGATAGACCTGTCCCCCATGAATTTCCCTAAGCCATCCAAGATGGCGGCCATCACTACCTCCCAAGGCCAGACCAGTGGTCCATCTAGCTCGGTACTGTCTACAATCTTTAAGATTTCATTTAAAATATTTGCATCAGAATACTTCTATTTGGAACTGAGCTGCCCCAACCAGAAATACCACTCATCTAAAAAGCCAAGGTTTTACTGGCTTTCTCAAAGCTGTGATAGAGACGGAGGAGTGGATCCTACTGGGAGAACATTCCCAAGTCTTGCTACATGCAATTTTAGAATATTTTTTGTTTTATTTTATTTAATATATTTCTATACTGCCTAAAACGCAAGTCCTCGGGGCGGTTTACAAAACAATAAAAACAGCCAATAAAAGATGAAAACATTTCAACAAATTAAAAAGTTAAAACTCTTAAAACACTATTAAAACAATTAAAACAGTGTCTAATTCAAAGCCTGGGTGAACAAATGCGTCTTGACTGCCCTTTTAAAAGTTGTAAGAGATACAGAGGCTCTTATTTCAGCAGAAAGTGTGTTCCAAAGCCTCAGGGCAGCTACGGAGAAGGCCCGTTCCGGAGGAGCCACCAGACGAGCTGGTGGAAACTGAAGATGAAACTCTCCAGATGATCTCAGTGGGCGATGTGGTTAATAGCAGAGAAGACATTCTATTAAATACCCAGGGCCCAAGCTGTTTAGGGATTTATAGGTCGTAACCAAAACCTTATACTCTGCCCAGAAACTTACTGGCAGCCAGTGTAGATCTTTTAAGATAGGAGTGATATGGTCTCTCCAAGATGATCCAGAGACCAACCTGGCCATCGCGTACTGGACTAACTGCAGTTTCCAGACTACATACAAAGGCAGCCCCACATAGAGTGCCTTGCAGTAGTCAAGTCTGGCGGGGACCAGCAGTTGTACTACTGTTCTGAGGCCATTTATCTGCACTATTTTATATTTTATGACAAATGATTTTGTCATAAATGACAAAAGTATTAAATGAGCATTACTTCATTCATTGGGTTTTCTGTGTAGGTAGGGTTTCCATCGGGAACCAACAAAGAACAACCAGATGCCTCCAGGAAGACCAGAAGTGAAGCATGAAAGCAAAAACCCCGTATCTCCCCTGTGACTGGGATATGAGGCCCTCACTCGAAGGTAAAACATCTGCCTTGCATGCGAAACCCAGGTTCAATTCTTGGCAGTGTCTCCAGGTAGGGCTGAGAGAGATTTGCTCGAAACCTGGCGAAGCCACTGCCAGACCGTGTAGAAAATACTGAGGTAGATAGACCAAAGGTCCAACCTGGTATAAGGCAGCTTAATATGTTTCTGAGAAGGAACATAAAATATTAGCCCCTGTTTTCCCCCTGTGGCTGGCATCCAGTGACACACAAAACCTGCATATCATGTAAACCTCACACTATGCTGAAGAACAACAGATTCAAGGTGGGAGATCCACCAAGCTCTATCTCAACGAGACCCTGTCAAAACACCACCAAGAAAATGGACTTACTGGCTACTCTGATAAGATGCAGTGAAGACAAGAGAGTTGAATGAAGCTGATGGAAGGACAGAGGGAACACATAGCTTTTTCTACAGGTCCCCCAGCCTCCCTTGTGGTTAGGATGCTCCAGCTAACATTCTCCAGCTAACCTCACTCCATGACGTCACTCCACGCTCCAGTTAACGTCACTCCAGCTAACATTCGGCTGGGTTGCTGACACTTCTTCTTTCCACGGATGAAGTTCTTTCCACAACTTTGACTCAGTAGAAGGGAACTTCCAATGTGGATAGATACTATGTGGGTATCTTGAAAGATGAGAATGAGGGCTGGGGAAACAGGGAAGTGCTAAGGAGTTACTACAGCAGCAACATCAGGAGGGCTCTGGTGGATTATCTCAATGGTGGGTTTAGTACAGCACCCTGTTTCCCAGATCAGACAACCAGATACTTCGAGGAAGCCAGCCAGTCGAGTCAAAAAGCAATAGACTTCCTTCACTGTTGGTTTCCCCAGCAACTGACGTCCTCAGTCCACGGAGTATGTTCTGAGCATGCTCCCTTTGGTTCTTAAAATAAACAGGTCTTCCCAGGGTGGGCAGGTAAGGATGGAGGTACGGCTGCATTTTGGGGAGGAGTGACTGCCCTCTAGTGGCTATGGGCCTGCTTGCAGTGGAGTGTTAGTTCTAAATTACCACATCATTGCTTCTTCTTCTTTCATTGGATGGTTTCAATCCCTCACCTACGTTGCCTCAGCAATCTTGACCGCATGCTAGCGAGGTAGGTGTACATCCACCCCAGAGCGCATCTGAGGTCCTGAGGTTCAAAAAGAGACCCTTGCACAAGCCCCCAAATGATACATTGTGATACGGATGGTCAACATGGTGATACAGATGAAAAAGGAGGAAATGGGAAGAGGCTGTGTGCCCAGGAAGGAATGTGGTATTAATGTCAACTTGGAGAGGGGAGGGACATTTCACGATGTTACCAAGTGAGGGCCAAGAAGGAATCCTTCAGCTACAGACTGCACTGAAGCTTCTGGAGGGTCCCAGAGCATGGTCTAAAGGCACATGTGACAGCCGCCTTGGTGAAGCTAAGCAGGTCTTGGTGTGGTCAGTGCCTGGAAGGGAGGTTCATGGATGCCACTTTTGAGGTTTGGGCCATAGATCAGTGATGGAGCATCCGCCTTGCACGCAGAAGGCTGCCGTTGAAGAGTCTCTTTGAAGAGTCTCGTTGAAGCAGAACTTGGTGGATCTTCCACCTTGAGTCTTCTGTTCTTCATACTATGGAGGGGTTGACAGCTAGGCTAGGATTAGTGTGCCACTAAATGCCAGGCCCTGGGGAGCAAAAGTGGGAAGGGGCTATTTCCATTTAGCGGACGTCTTGCGGGCGTCTCAGTAGTATCATGTTGTCCAGTGATGGAAACTGTAGGCTGAAATGGAAGGATTTTGGTCTGATCCAGCAGTTCTCTTATGTTTATTTTCATAGAAACATAGAAAAGCCACATCTGCACCCCTCTATCCTAATCCCCTTACAAAAGGGTTCCCTCCAGGGTTTTCTCTAACAGCAATCCCCTGATGTTGTTGACTACATCTCCAATTATCCCCAAGTAAGAGGCATTGCAGCTGGGGATTCGGGAGTTTTAGTCAACAACATCTGGGAATCCCTGTTAGAGGGAACGCTGGTTGCCACCCTGAACCTTGGGTGGCTTGAACAAAGAAAGGGGGGAAATTTCTCAGCTTGAAGTATACTCCATCAAGACAGTCACAAACCTTTCTGCTTTTGTGTTGGGGGTCTTTGTGGATTGGTACCAAGGAGAAACTTGGGAGAAATGTCTCTGAGGGTTCTGTCCCATCCCTGAGTGAATGTCAATTCACCGTAATGTGTTGTTCATTCATTTCTGTTTCATACTCACCTCCATCTCCCCAGTAATGTCTGTCATCCAACTCAGCAACCGGATCCTCCCAGAAGAAATGATGTTCTGGTTACATGACAACGTCATGATCATCGTATTACCCATCATTTCCAGTAGCTCCTCGCCGGTCTATGTGGGAGGCAGCACTCCCTGAGGCTAAGGCATGGCTGAAATCCAGGCCTGGACTTTGAGAGGTCTGGGCGCCCTTCTTCTCCCACTACTTTGCTCTTCTTTCCTCAAAATTAATTCATCAGTTTCCTTCTATCTCCCAGCCACCTCTAATATGATGCCATTTCCTTCATATATTCAATAAAGCTTCTGCTGCAATCTTGCAATTCGTGTTCCCTAGGTTTTTGAACTGGCAGCTCTGATTTCTGGGAACAGCTGCTTCCCTGAGTCCTCAGAAACCCTTCTGTCTGAATGAAAACTTACGGGGGACGTGGCACTCTTTTAGGATCAAACAAGAAGCTGCCTTTGACAGAGTCTGACCCTTGCTCCATCCAGCTCAACAGTGTCTACTCTGACTGGCAGCAACTCTCCAGGGCTTCTGGCTGGAGTTTTCCCCAGCCCAACTGGAGATGCTTCCAGGGAATGAAACGGCAGCCTTCTGCGTGCAAGGCGGATGCTCCAACACTGATCTAAGGCCCCAACTTCAAAAGTGGCATCCGTGAGGCTCCCATCCAGGCACTGACCACACCAAATCCTGCTTAGCATCACCAAGGTGGCTGTAACAAGTGCTTTTAGACCATGCTCTGGGAGCCTCCAGAAGCTTCAGTGCAGGCTGTAGCTGATGGTTTCCTTCTTGGCACTCAATTGGTAACGCTGTGCAATGTCCCTCCCTTCCCCAGACTGACAATAATACCACATTCCTTCCGGGGCACCCAGCCTCTGCCCCTTTCCTCCTTTTTCATCCGTATCACCATGCTTTGAGAGATGGAAACCCCCATGATGGGGAGTGACTGCGCTGTAGGGGTCAACAGTGTGAGTTGAGAAGGCCCAGATTCAGATCTCACTTTTGCTATAGATTCACTTGGGGGCTTGAGCAAGGGACTCTTCCTCAACCTATTATTATTTAATAATAATAATTTAAGAGAGCACCTTCTTCATTACAAGCCCCATCGCCCACTGAGGTCCTCTGAGGAGGTCCGTCTCCAGTTACCACCAACTCATTTGGTGGCTAAAAAGAGACTGGCCTTCTCGGTCGCTGCCCCGTGATTGTGGAATGCGCTCCCTGCTGAGATACGATCCTCCCTCTCTCCGTCAATTTTCAAAAAACACCTGAAGACCCATCTTTTCACCAAGGCTTTCTCAGCTTCCCAATATTTTTGGGTTTTAATCTCTGGTTTATTTTTAAATTGTTTTTAAGTTTTTGTATAGGTTTTTAACTGGTTTTAAGTTATTGGTAACCGCCCATAGATGAAATTTGGGGGCGGTGTACGAATTTGATAACTCAATCAATCAATCAATCAACCTCAGGACCCCAGCTGCACTCTGGGGAGGATGCACACCTACCCCGCTAGCATGCGGTAGATTATGCTGAGGTGACGTAGATGAAGGATTGGAACCATTCAATGGAGGAATGGTCATTATGCTCACTTCCACATAGACCGGCTTGCCACTGGCGCACATGATGGGTCCTGGGATGGTCACAAGGGGGCCAGGTGGCTGGATCGTGACTTCTGCTGGGGGGATCTGGTTGATGGGTTGAGGGTTGACCCCAGCCAGGGTGCCGAGCTCTCCGGAGCTTGTGCTGCCTCCGACAGCACCTACGGCTTTTATTGGGTTGTTGATTATTTTTCTTTATTCCCTGGGCCAAAATGAGCTTGCCAAGGAGAAAGAGTGAATAATAGCTAAGCTATTTGTTTTGACGCCATGTTAACCATCCAATGCCTATTTATCTCAAAGTCTCCTTTCTTCGACTTCAACTTGACTGGCTTCAGTTTCGAGTGAACCACTTAAAACACCTCCGCGAGGGACTGGGGCTCATTAAAGCACTTCAAAAGTCACCCATTCTCCCTTTTGCAGAAATGAGTGATCTGCATGTGATGATGATGAGTTTTTTGCAATGCCCGCGGTACGTGCCCTAGCTAGGTTTCAATCACTATCATTACCGAATTATTAAAAGGCGCCAACTTGTCTCATTATTCATTTTGGACACTGCTTTGGAAGCTCCGTCTTTCAAAAACAGGTGTCCACGTTGTGGTGTTCTGTACTCCTGAGTAATCATAACACCTATACTTCAAGCAATAGCTAGTGTTTTCTCAAGAGGAACTGGGTCGGGGGGCAGCTAGGAAGTGCTCTGAGGCATTTGAATGGGAGAATCCTCCCCATTTGAGCAATAGGGCTCACCTCACCTTGCATCAGAACATAGGAAGCTTCCTTCTACCAGGTCACAACCTTAGTAGGGATGCACATGAACCTGTTCAGAGGCCCTTTAATGGGCCTCCAAACAGCTTCGAACATCAGGCGGTTGAAAGTTTAAAGGTGTGGGGTCACACATTAAGGGCGGGGGAGGGTGCCCTTACCCTTCCCTCCACTTTCCCCCCTGCTTCCCCGTTTCCCTGCTGCCCCGTTTCCTCTTCGGCTGGAAGTGGCCTGAAGCAGCTGGTACATGTGTGCCCATGCTTAGGTCCAGCAAATTCTGGCCACTTACAGCTGAAGAGCAAACAGGGCAGTGCCCCATACTTGGGAAATACCTGGTGCCGGAGAGGGAAAAGCAGAGGGAGGGGTAAGTGACACCCACCTGCCATCGAGTCCCCTGCACAGAGTTAGGCATGTGCAAAACAGTCCGGGGGTTCAGGAGTTCGGATTGGGGGTTCAGGGGCTCGGAGTCGAATTGAACACCTCCGGTTCCTTCCAGACCATTACTGACCCCCGCCCGCTGGTTTGCGATTTTAAAAAAATATTAAAATAAATTTAATTACTTCCTGCCCCTTCAAGTGGTGTGTGTGTGTGTGTGTGTGTGTGTGTGTGTGTGTGTGTGTGTGTGTCCATGAACATTCCCCTGCCTGCTACAAGCTACTAAAATCACTGCTGCGGCCCACTGGACTGGCCGGCGGGGGGCAGGGGAAAGTTTGCCTATGGGAAGCCCCCCGAAAGGGGCAGAAAGCACTTATTTTTTTAAAAAATTAAGAACCCCGCCCGGACCGAATGGGAATTGGGTTTCTGAAGGGTGCCGGACCAAAACTGGCCCACTCAGGTTCGTGTCTGGTGCGGACTCGAACCAAAATAGGCCAGCCCATTCCGGGCACACCCCTACATCTGTTTCCGTGCACATCCCTCACCCTTAATCCATCTAGCTCAGGTTGTCTACACTGACTGGCAGCAGCTCGCTAAGGTTTCAGGCAGGGATCTTTCCCAGCCATGCCGGGAGATGGTACCAGGGACTGAACCTGTGTCCTTCTGCATGCCAAACAGATGCTCTGCCACTGAGCTGCTGTTGCCTCCACACAGTTAGCGAAACTCAAAAGCTTTGTACATGAAAACCACTCAAGATTGTATCTGTCCATTCCTCTGGTTGGGATGGGCCCGGACTGGCCCGGAGGACATTGTAAAGGCATGGTCTGAACATGGGCTGTCCGGTTCGGGTGGGGGAGTGTGCCTTTATGAGCGGGGTGAGGGCTTACTTACCCCTCCCGCCACTTTCCCGCTCTGGTGCCGTAGTTTCAGTAGTAATAGGGGAGGCAGGATACCTCCCTCCTGCCCCTTCCCCGCTGTCACTATGAAAAACTCCCAGGAGTCCTTTGCGTGTGCGGACATCACAGAGATGTGAAGCGCGCATGATGTGTGCGCGTGCAAAGGACTGCTGGGAGTTTTTCATAGCAACAGCGGGGAAGGGGCGGCAGGGAGCTATCCTGCTGCCCCAATTACTACTGAAATTACGGTGCCAGAGCGGGAAAGCGGCTGGAGGGATAAGTAAACACTCCCCCCACTCTTAAAGCCACCTCCCACCCCAGTGCCGGACCGCAGTTTGGTGGTTCCGTGCGCAACCCTATCCTCTGGCCGGGGGCCTAATCTGGGCTGTCACATCCCTGCAGATGTGTGGGGAACCTACTTTGGAGCATTGTATAGGATGCCTGCCTCTGAAGGAATGCCCCTTTGCCTATAGAATTTCTACCAATTTGGCACTCAGTTTCCCTCAAGGAGGTCTCTAGTTTAGTGACCCAACCCAAGCCGGGTAAGACCCCGGGGTTGGATCAGATCCCCTCTGCACTGTTAAAATCAAATGTTGAATGGTGGGCTCCTGTACTTGCAGGATTCTTTACTTATATGGATCGTACTGCCTGTATCCCAGAGGAGTGGGGTACAACGGTGATTGTTCCCATCTACAAGGAAGGCCAACACTCTGACCCTTCAGTCTGCTGAGCATTATTAATAAATTATATTCTAGACATCTATATGTTAACCTCACGGACTGGTTGGAAAAGGAGACCATCCTAAGTGAGGAACAGGTGAGGTTTAGGTCCATTCGGATGACTCTTGATCAGGTCCAAGATCTACAACATCTGGCTGAAAAGTATTCACCGCTGTATGCAGCTTTAAAGGTAGGGTTTGACTCCATTTCTAGGGAGCGCTTGGGGAGTAAACTTGCCAATTCCTCCATTGATCGTAAGCTGCTTCTCCTTATCTGAGATACTGCCAGTCAGTGTAGAAAATACTGAGCTAGATGGACAAAGAGTCTGACTAGGCAGAAGGCAGCTTCCTATCTTCCCATGGAAGGTGGGGGTCCCACAGGGTCCCAGGAGAGAGCTTCTTCCAAGATATCCACCCCTCCACTGCGGACATTGCAAAAAGCTCATCATCATCACATGCAGATCACTCATTCCTGCAAAAGGGAGAATGGATGACTTTTGAAGTGCTTTAATGAGCCCCAGTCCCTTCCTGAGGTGTTTTAAGTGGTTCACTCGAAACTGAAGCCAGTCAAGTTGAAGTCGAAGAAAGGAGACTGAGATAAATAGGCATTGGATGATTAACATGGCGTCAAAACAAACAGCGTAGCTATTATTCACTCTTTCTGCTTGGTAAGCTCATTTTGGCCCAGGGAATAAAGAAGTGTCAACAACAACCCAATAAAAGGTTAGCTGGAGTGATGGAGCATCCTAACTTCAAGGGAGGCTGGTGGACCTTTATAAAAGCTCTGCATTCCCTCTGTCCTTCCATCAGCTTCATTCGACTCTCCTATCTTCACTGCATCTTCTCAGAGAAGCCGGTAAGTCCATTTTCTTGGTGGTGTTTGGATAGAGTCTCGTTGACACAGAGCTTAGTGGAAATTCCATCTTGAGTCTTCTGTTCTTCAGAATATAGAGCAGTTGACGGCTTGGCTAGGATTAGTGTGCCACTGAATGCCAGGCACTGGGGATCAAAAGCAGGAAGGGGCTACTTCCATTTAGCCGGGCTTACAGAGCTCTCAGTAGTATCTTGTTGTCCACTGTTGGAAACAGGAGGCTGAACTGGAAGGATTGTGGTCTGATCCAGCAATTTTCTTATGTTTATTCTCATAGAAACATAGAAAAGCCACATCTGCACCCCCCTGTCCTCATCCCCTTACAAGATGGTTCCCATCAGGGTTTTCTCTAACAGCAATCCCCTGATGTTGTTGACTACATCTCCAATTATCCCCAAGTAAGAGGCATTGCATCTGGGGATTTGGGAGTTTTAGTCAACAACATCTGGGAATCCCTGTTAGAGGGAACGCTAGTTGCCAGCCTGAACCTTGACTGGCTTAAACAAAGAAAGGGTGGAAATTTCTCAGCTTGAAGTATACTCCATCAAGACTGTCACAAACCTTTCTGCTTCTGTGTTGGGGGTCTTTGTGGATTGGTACCAAGGAGAAACTTGGGAGAAATGTCTCTGAGGGTTCAGTCCCATCCCTGAGTGAATGTCAGTTCACCGTAATGTGTTGTCCATGCATTTCTGTTTCAGACTCGCCTCCATCTCCCCAGTAATGTCTGTCATCCAACTCAGCAACCGGATCCCCCCAAAAGAAATGATGTTCCGGTTACCTGACAACTTCATGATCATCTTATTACCCATAATTTTCGCTAGCTTCTCGCTGGTCTATGTGGGAGACATCACTACCTGAGGCTGAGGCATGGCTGAAATACAGGCCTGGACTTTGAGAGGTCTGGGCACCCTTCTTCTCCCACTACTTTGCTCTGCTGTCCTCAAAATGAATTCATCAGCTTCCTTCTTTCTCCCAGCCACCTCTAATATGATGCCATTTCCTTCACATTCTCAATAAAGCTTCTGCTGCATTCTTGGAATTGGTGTTCCCTTGGTTTTTGAACTGGCAGCTCTGATTTCTGGGAACAACTGCTTCCCTGAGTCCTCAGAAACCCTTCTGTCTGAATGAAAACTTACGGGGGACGTGGCACTCTTTTAGGAACACACAGGAAGCTGCCTTCGACAGAGTCTGACCCTTGCTCCATCCAGCTCAATAGTGTCTACTCTGACTGGCAGCAACTCTCCAGGGCTTCTGGCTGGAGTTTTCCCCAGCCCTACCTGGAGATGCTGCCAGGGACTGAAACGGCAGCCTTCTGCGTGCAAGGCGGATGCTCCAACACTGATCTAAGGCCCCAACCCCAAAAGTGGCATCCTTGAGCCTCCCATCCAGGCACTGACCACACCAAATCCTGCTTAGCATCACCAAGGTGGCTGTAACAAGTGCTTTTAGACCATGCTCTGGGAGCCTCCAGAAGATTCAGTGCAGGCTGTAGCTGATGGTTTCCTTCTTGGCACTCAATTGGTAACGCTGTGCAATGTCCCTCCCTTCCCCAGACTGACAATAATACCACATTCCTTCCGGGGCACCCAGCCTCTACCCCATTCCTCCTTTTTCATCCGTATCACCATGCTTTGAGAGATGGAAACCCCCATGATGGGGAGTGACTGCGCTGTAGGGGTCAACAGTGTGAGTTGAGAAGGCCCAGATTCAGATCTCACTTTTGCTATAGATTCACTTGGGGGCTTGAGCAAGGGACTCTTTCGCAACCTATTATTATTTAATAATAATAATTTAAGAGATCACCTTCTTCATTACAAGCCCCATCGCCCATTGAGGTCATGAAGGGGCTAAACATTTGGAATGGAAACATTTAGCCCTGCTTGTGGACGTCTCAGTAGTATCTTGTCCAGTGTTGGAAACAGGAGGCTGAACTGGAAGGATTTTGGTCAGATCCAGCAGTTCCCTTATGTTTATTCTCATAGAAACATAGAAAAGCCACATCTGCACCCCTCTGTCCTCATCTCCATACAAGAGGGTTCCCATCAGGGTTTTCTCTAACAAGAATCCCCTGATGTTGTTGACTACAACTCCATTTATCCCCAAGTAAGAGTCATTGCAGCTGCGGATTCGGGAGTTTTAGTCAACAACATCTGGGAATCCCTATTAGAGGGAACGCTGGTTGCCACCCTGAACCTTGACTGGCTTGAACATAGAAAGGGGGGAAATTACTCAGCTTGAAGTATACTCCATCAAGACAGTCACAAACCTTTCTGCTTCTGTGTTGGGGGTCTTTGTGGATTGGTACCAAGGAGAAACTTGGGAGAAATATCTCTGAGGGTTCGGTCCCATCCCTGAGTGAATGTCAATTCACCGTAATGTGTTGTTCATTCATTTCTGTTTCAGACTCACCTCCATCTCCCCAGCAATGTCTGTCATCTCCACGGGTCGTGGTTTTGGGGATTTTGGCCCCGTTTTTTGGGGCCTTGCCTATTATGGATGCCTTGGCTCTGGTATTGGTGCTGGAGCCCTGGGCTCTCTAGGAGGCAGCACAAGCTCCAGAGAGCTCGGCACCCTGGCTGGGGTCAACCCTCAACCCATCAACCGGATCCCCCCAGAAGAAGTCACGTTCGTGCCACCTGACCTCGTCTTTACCGTCCCATGACCCATCACATGCGCTAGCTGCAAGCTGGTCTATGTGGGAGGCATCACTCCCTTTGCCATTGGAGGTTCCGGGATTGTAGGATCAGTTGCCTGGGGAGGTCTGGGTTACGGAGCTCTGGGCCAGTGGAGGTGTGGATATCTTGGAAGAAGCTCTCTCCTGGGACCCTGTGGGAGCATCTGCCAATAGACCCCATAACGTCCAACGACTGATCATAATGACCAGGAACCGGCAAACCTAAGTCTGAGGCATCGCTGAAATCCAGGCCTGGACTTTGAGGGGACTGGGCGCCCTTCTTCTCCCACTACTTTGCTCTGCTATCCTCAATATGAATTCATCAGTTTCCTTCTGTTTCCCAGCTGCCTCTCCCCTGAGTCCTCAGAAACCCTTCTGTCTGAATGAAAACTTACTCAGCTTCCTAATATTTTTGGATTTTAATCTCTGGTTTATTTTGCAAATTATGTTCTGTTGTGTGTCATAATGTTTCTGGCAATGACCGAAATAAAGTATGTTCTGTTCTGTTTTAAATTATTAAATTGTTTTCAAGTGTTTGTATATATTTTTAACTGGTTTTATGCTATTGGTAACCGCCCATAGATGAAAGTTGGGGGCGGTGTACGAATTTGATAAATCAATCACTCAATCAATCAATCAATAAACCTCAGGACCACAGCTGCACTCTGGGGAGGATGCACAACTACCTCGCTAGCATGCGGTAAAGGTTGCTGAGGTGACGTAGGTGAAGGATTGGAACCATTCAAAGGAGGAAGAAGCAATGATGTGGTAAATTACTACTAACACTCCACTGCAATCAGGCCCATAGCCACTAGAGGGCAGTCACTTCCAGGAAGCAGCCATCCTTCCATCCCTACCGGCCCACCCTGGGAAGACCTGTTTATTTTAAGAACCAAAGGGAGCATGTTCTGAACATACTCCGTGGACTGAGGACGCCAGCTGCTGGGGAAACCACCAGCGAAGGAAGTCTCCCTCCAAAGAGCATTTTTACTGAAAACCACTCCCAGGTATCCCACTTATAGTCCTTACTTGATCTATTGATTGATTAAGTGCCATCAAGTCGTGTCGACTCTTAGCAACCACATAGATAGATACTCTCCAGGATGATTTGTCTTCAACTTGGCCTTTCAGGTTTCTCAGGGGTGCATTCATTGCTGTTGTGATCGAGTCCATCCACCTTGCTGCTGGTCGTCCTCTTCTTCTCTTTCCTTCAACTTTCCCCAGCATTATGGACTTCTCAAGGGAGCTGGGTCTTTGCATAGTGTGTCCAAGTATGATAGTCTGAGCCTGGTCATTTGTGCCTCGAGTGAAAGTTCTGGATTGATTACCTCCCCATTAATCCACCAGATATCTTTCTTTGTTTGTTTTTTAAGCAAAACTCATGATCTAAGACTTTTGGACATTTATAGATAAATAGTCTTCTTCTCGTGTCAACAGGTGTGATGATTTAGATAGAATAACTGCATCATCAGCATGAAGCAGAACTGTGATAGATTTACTGGCTAATTTAGGAGGGTGGAAATCTGGGTTATCCAAAAGTGCAAATAAAGATTGAAAAGAAGTGGGGCAAAAATGCATCCCAGTTTGACTCCCTTCTGTGTGGGTACAGACAGGGTCAGATGTCATTAGACATTGCAACTCACCCAAAGTGAGATGTTCTCATGCAACATTCAGATGAGAAACAGCTGATGATCAATAGAGGAATTGTCAAGTTTACTCCCCAAGCACTCCCTACAAATGGAGTCAAACCCTGCCTTAAAAGCTGCATACAGCGGTGAATACTTTTCAGCCAGATGTTGTAGAACTTGGGCCTGATCAAGAATCATCCGAATAGACATAAACCCCTCCTGTTCCTCCCTTACTATGTTCTCCTGTTCCAACCAGTCCGTGAGGTTAACATATAGATGTCTAGAATATAATTTATGAATAATGCTCAGCAGACTGATTGGTCAATATTTAGAAGGGTCAGAGTGTTGGCCTTCCTTATATATGGGAACAATCACCGTTGTACCCCTCTCCTCTGGGATACAGGCAGTACGATCCATATAAGTAAAAAATCTTGCAAGTACAGGAGCCCACCATTCAAAATTTGATTTTAACAGTACAGAGGGTAGCTGATCCAACCCCAGGGTCTTAACCGGTTTGGGTTGGGTCCCTATCTAGAAACCTCCTTGAGGGAAACTGAGTGAGGAAATCGGTAGAAATTCTATAGGAAAAGGGGCACTCCTTCAGGGGCAGACATCCCATACTATGCTTGAAAGTAGGTTACCCATGCATCTGCAGGGATGTGACAGCCCAGCCTAGGTCCCCTGCCAGAGGAATGGACGGATTCAATCTTGAGTGTTCTTCATGTTCAAAGGTTTTGAGTTTCCCTAACTGCGCGGATGTGACAGAAGCTCAGTGGTAGAGCATCTGTTTGGCATGCAGAAGGTCCCAGGTTCAGTCCCTGGCAGCATCTCCTGGTAGGGCTGGGAAAGATCCCTGCTTGAAACCTTGGAGAGCTGCTGCCCGTCAGTGTAGACAATCCTGAGCTAGATGGAATAAGAGTTAGAGATCTGCATGGAACCAGGTTTGGGTGGCTCAATGGCGGCTGGGTGTCGCACCTTAATTGTGGGGGAGGGTTCCCTTACCCCTCCCTCCACTTCTCTCCTGCTGGCACCAGGTATTTCCCAAGTCCTACGGGCAACAGCGTACTTCCCTGCCACCCTTTCTGATCTTTGGCTGGAAGTAGCTGGCACGCGTGTGTGTCCATGTTCAGGTCCAGCTCCTTCTGGCCATTTCCTGCCGAAGAACAAACGGAGCAGCAGGGACGTATGCTGCTCCCGGGTAGCACTTGAGAAATCGTGGGCGTCAGTGGGGGGAAAGCGGAGGAAGGGGTAAGTGCACCCTCCCCTGAACCCTTAAGTGAGACCCCCACCTTTGAATGTCGAACTGCCCGGGTGCCCCAGAGCGAGTGGTGATGCAATGCACATAGGGTGCCAACCACCACCATATCCTCAAGCCCATGGGGTACTGGGATTAGTGGTTTTTAGGTGATTCTCTGGTAGCAAGTGAGAGTGGATTCAAAATTACTTAGGGCCCCACCCCCCACCGGGTGGGCAGCAAGGTGGATTTGTCTGGACTGGAAGCTGGCTCCACCTCCACCACCTTCACATCTGCCACGGGAGGAACCTTCTTCCCTGGCAGGGGAGGCCCTCCCTCCAACTGCTGCCTGGCCGCAGGCCCTGGCATGGGGCCAGGCAGACAAGAGAAGTCCAGCCTGTCCACCAAAGCAGGGGTGGGGGTGACTGGGGGAGGTCTAAGCTACTCTTGGTGTGGTCAGTGCCTGGATGGGAGGCTCATGGGCGCCACTTTTGAGGTTGGGGCCATCGATCAGTGATGGAGCATCCGCCTTGCATGCAGAAGGCTGCCGTTTCAGTCCCTGGAAGCATCTCCAGGTAGGGCTGGGGAAAACTCCAGCCGGAAGCCCTGGAGAGCTCCTGCCAGTCACAGTCACAGTCAGAAGGGTTTCTGGGCTAACAAGACTCACGGAAGCTGCTGTTCCCGGAAATCAGAGCTGCCAGTTCAAAAACCAAGAGAACACGGATTGCAAGTATGCAGCAGAAGCTTTATTGAGAATGTGAAGGAAATGGCATCATATTAGAGGCTGCTTGGAGACAGAAGGAAACCAATGAATTCATATTGAGGATAGCAGAGCAAAATAGTGGGAGAAGAAGGGCGCCCAGTCCCCTCAAAGTCCAGGCCTGGATTTCAGCCATGCGTATACTTCAAGCTGAGAAATTTCCCCCCCGAAGCCACCCAAGGTTCAGGGTGGCAACCAGCGTTCCCTCTAACAGGGATTCCCAGATGTTGTTGACTAAAACTCCCAAATCCCCAGCTGCAATGCCTCTTACTTGGGGATAATTGGAGTTGTAGTCAACAACATCAGGGGATTCCTATTAGAGAAAACCCTGATGGGAACCCTCTTGTATGGAGATGAGGACAGAGGGGTGCAGATGTGGCTTTTCTATGTTTCTATGAGAATAAACATAAGGGAACTGCTGGATCTGACCAAAACCCTTCCAGTTCAGCCTCCTGTTTCCAACACTGGACAAGATACTACTGAGATGTCCACAAGCAGGGCTAAATGTTTCCATTCCAAATGTTTCCATTCCAAATAGCCCCTTCCCGCGTTTGCTCCCCAGTGCCTGGCATTCAGTGGCACACTAATCCTAGCATAGCTGTCAACCGCTCTATATTCTTCTGCTTCTGCTTTCATGCTTCACTTCTGGTCTTCCTGGAGGCATCTGGTTGGCCTTTGTTGGTTCCTGATGAAAACCTTACCTAGACTGAAATCCCAATGAATGAAGAAATGCTCGCTTAATACTTTTGTCATTTATGACAAAATCATTTGTCATAAAATATAAAATAGTGCAGATAAATGGCCTCAGAACAGTAGTACAACTGCTGGTCCCCTCCAGACTTGACTACTGCAATGCACTCTATGTGGAGCTGCCTTTGTACGTAGTCCGGAAACTGCAGTTCGTCCAGAACGCGGCGGCCAGGTTGGTCTTTGGGTCATCTCGGAGAGACAATATCACTCCTATCTTAAAAGATCTACACTGGCTGCCAGTAAGTTTCCAGGCAGAGTACAAGGTTTTGGTTACAACCTATAAAGCCCTAAACAGTTTGGACCCTGGGTATTTAAGAGAATGTCTTCTTTGCTATTAACCACATCGCCCACTGAGATCATCTCGAGAGGTTCATCTTCAGTTGCCACCAGCTCGTCTGATGGCTACTCAGGGACGGGCCTTCTACATTGCTGGCCCAAGGCTTTGGAACACACTTCCCACTGAAATAAGAGCCTTCGCATCTCTTACAACTTTTAAAAGGGCTGTCGAGACACATTTGTTCACCCAGGCTTTTAATTAGATACTGTTTTAGTTGTTCTAATTGTGTTTTAAGAGTTTTAACTTTTTAATCTGTTGAAATGTTTTCATCTGTTATTGGCTGTTTTTATTTTTTTGAAAACTGCCCCGAGGACTTGCGTTTGAGGCAGTATAGAAATATATCAAACAAAATGAAGCTAAAAATAGTCTAAAATAGCATGTAGCAAGACTTGGGAATGTTCTCCCAGTAGGATCCACTCCTCCGACTCCATCACAGCTTTGAGAAAGCCAGTAAAATCTTGGCTCTTTAGATGAGTGGTAGAGTATTTCTGGTTGCGGCAGCTCTGTTCCAAATAGAAATACTCAGATGCAAAAATTTGAAATGAAATCTTAAAGAGTGTAGACAGTACTGAGCTAGATGGACCACTGGTCTGGCCTTGGGAGGTAGTGATGGCCACCATCTTGGATGGCTTAGGGAAATTCATGGGGGACAGGTCTATCAATGGCTATCAGCTTATGGCAATAGGCCACTTCCAGCCTCAGAGGCAACCCCATCAATGATAGGAGTCCATGTACATCTGATGTTGTACATCAGCTCAAGATCTTTCAACACGGCGTTTCTTTTCCATATAAGAAGTTGCCCTGTGCTGTTTGACTTACCTTATCCGAGGGGGAAAAGACGTGAGAAGGTGCAAGTCAAGAAAAGCTGTTGGAGAATCTAAGGAACTGGCCGTGCTTATATACCATTTTCCTAGCCTTGGGGAAAGTCCCTTTTTGAACAGAGCTTTAATTATCGACTTGTTGAGCTTCTCCCTCGATTGCTTGGATTAGCACAAATGATTCTAGCAAAAGAACTGTTATTATTTGCTTAGTAGGACTCGTTCCTTTCAAATCAATAATTTCCTTTGATTGCTTTCATGGTAATTACAACTCTGCTGGATATTTTGCTTGATATGTAAAGTTTAATTAAAAGCAACATTATGTTTTATATTGTTATGTTTTCACCTTATTATTTGTTGTTTTTATTGTATTGTTGTAAACCGCTCAGAGGCTTGCATTTTGCGTGGAATATAAATACGTTAAAGAAATAAACAAAAACATGTTAAAATATTCCCATTGCCCAGTTACCTACTGAGTCTGAACTTCGGTCCATTAGACTCAATATTGTCTACGACGACTGGCAGCAGCTCTTGAGAGTACATACAAGAGTCTTTCTCAGACTTACCTGGAATCGATTTTGGACTGCAGCCTAAAACCACAGTGGAAGAAAAATGTCTGGGCGACCCACTGAAACACCGTTAATGAGGCGGGGTCACCACAGAGAAGGCTCCAATGACCAACACAGAGAGCCTCTTCTCACGACCATGTGTGGGGTGGGCTGGAGGGGAGACAGGCCCATGCCTCAGGCCTGTCGTATGACCTGTACCCCTGGTTGGGTTCACTTACCCAACCCCCTAGATGATTGGGGTGCCATGCTCCCCAGGAGGGAAGAAAATCTGATCTGGGTCCTCCAGTATACCATAATGCAACATGGAGCACAGGAGAGTCAGACCTCAGTACTGCAGAACTCTATGATAAACATGGCTGCTGGCAGCCCAAGCCACATTTATTTCAAATTGTACTCACAGATATCCAAAGAAAGGGTAGGACAGTCTTGGTTGTCTTCCTACCTTCCTTTTAACCTGGGTAGCGAATCTGGTCTACCCAGGTTTGGCACTGCTAGGTCAGGTGAGTTCATGGTTCCCCAACTGACACATGCATGCATGGTTCCCCAATTAAACCAATCCCTGGTTTAACCCTCTCCTGCCCAGGGATCTCTGGTTTTGCCAACAGCCTCAGTATGGGGGCATCACATGCTGGGAAAAATTGGTCCTTCATATCTCTTGCTCCTAAATCATTGTAGGCAGTCTGGATGAATACCAGTGCTGAACTGGGCTTCAGAACCAGAAGCAAGTGTATATGGAACAGCACTGAGGTAATATGTTTAATGGGGGTAATCCAGATATTTCTTTGCCTGTGGGATGTCGGGTCCAAGAAATGACTGAATAAGGCCTTACGGCAGAGATGGACAATGTGTTATAGACAATGTGTTATACTGTAGATTTCACCTGCTAACTGGACAAAGAGACACCTTTTTAACGTGGTGTTTCTCTTTATTTAGCAGGGAGAGAATAACTGGCCCTATCCACCCCCAGCACAAGACCTCCAGTGGCTGTTGCTGGCGTCTATCTTATGTTTCTTTTATTATTATTATTGTGAGCCCTTTGGGGACAGGGAGCCATCTTCTTTATTTATTATCTCTCTGTGTAAACCGCTTTGGAAATTTTTGTCGAAAAGCGGTATATAAATTGTTGTTGTTGTTGTTGTTGTTGTAGACAACCCCTGCTGCTTTAAGCAAAAGACTGAGAATAAGATGATGATTTTCTGTTCCTCTGTAGTTCTTTGAAATCAACCCAGTTCATGCCTCTGGGCAGCTGGCATTTCTGGTTCTCTCCAGAAGATAATTTGGGAACAACTGGAGTTGTTTTTCTGACTGGGACAATCTGGCAAGCACAGAAAGGATGGACAGGAGCCCTGAAGACGGGCATGGCCTTCCTTCAGTATGAACCTCATCTCTGGTTTTATAGCATCACATTTCAAATGTAATAATACATTTGGTTCTGCCGATGCCCATGCAGCGTTCAGCATGTCCTGGTTCACAGAGGAGGAATGCATTCAGAACACAATACTCATTTTACTGCTCCTGGAATGTATGCATGTGTTCATTTCATTTCAGAATGGATACCCCTGCATGCAAGCCTGAACACAGATTCCCTGGGTTAAATTTACATGCTCAAAATGAAGACTGAGCTGTGCTGGGTGGTGAATATTTTCATTTGGAAAAAGAGAGCTCGGGGTGATCAAAATATTAATACTGAGGTCATCAAAACATTATCCGAAGGACCCACCTCGTCCAATTTTTTTATTTTTTATTCTCTTTCATTCATGGTCCTTTCATGAGGCAAGGGGAGGCAATTGCCTCAGGCAGCAGATGATTGGGGCATGAACAGGGTGGTAAAATGCCCCTCATATCTGCCTCTTTGGGTGCAATCTGGCCCTGCCAAGCTTTGCACGGAGTGATTGTCCTCCCTTTCAAGAGAAGGCTTCTGGAAGCCTTTCCTTCTCCCCAACCCCACACATTTTGAAAGCTTGCAGGAATTGGTCTTGGAAGGGGGCTTGGCCTACCACCAGGGACATGGGCAAGACAATATATTGCCCCCCCATCTCAGTCACCATAATAACTTGGGGCACTCCTCTTCACCGTCCCCTTCTCAGGAGCTGCTTAACTGCTATTTTCAGATTAGAGTTCTTCTTTTCGCTGCTGAGCTGGGACAACCAATCAGGGATTCTGATGTCAGCCTGGTTATTACCACATGGCCAATCAAATTTGGCTGTGTGGTGATTTCCCAAAGCCAAATCAGAGTGAGGGCATTGCTTCTTGCCCTCACTCTGAATGGATGAATTGTTTTTGTCCCATTTCACAGTCTATCCAAACTAACACCAAGTGGGGTGTGGGAGTCACTTTTCACAAGGGATGACTGGGCCCAAAAAATGCAGAACCCTACTGTGAAATGTCCCCTGTCTTTACAGAAATTAATTTAGGCTTCCCTTGAAGGTTCACAGATGTCCCCGTCCCCGTTCCTGCCTCCGCCCTTTGGGAGGAACTATGATATTCATTCTGAATTTCTCTTTGGTTGATATTTTAGTAGAACAACAGCTGGGGCTATACAGGAAAACTCCTTGAGAAATTTCATTCTGAAGCTCTTCTTCCTGGTTCAACATGACACAGCTTTTTGATGTGGTTGAAACTTTGGTCATTAGATTGTGATTTATATGCTAGCTGACCAGTCATCAGGATTCTCTGCTGACTGAATTCAGCAGTGGGTTAACTAATTTCTATCATTTAATAAAAAAAAAAAAAAAACTAATTGTAAGACTCCAATCACCCTACCCTGCTGGAAAATCGCAGTTCCCATCTTATTTTATTTCTTAATTAATTTATTTGATTTATATACTGCCCCTTCAAAAGTATTTCCTGATGAGACGGAAGATAGCATCTCAGGACTTACCCAAAATCCCAAACTGGAATACGTCTTGTAGGAAGGATCCCAAGTGTCTGTCTGGATCCTTGAGTGTGAGATCTTTTTATATGGTCTCCTTCTTCTTCCTTCAGGAAATGAAGTTTCCTCTCTTGGCAAATGCTAGTGAGCAATTCTGGCCTCCCTATGATGAGCAAAGTTTCAATTGATGGGCCTCACCCTATGGAAATCTTCTAGGCAATATCAGGCAATAATAGAATTGATTTTGCAATGCACCAGTATTTCATGCCATGACTGTGTGCTACATAATTGAATGATCTGTGTCAGAATTCCATATATCAACAAATATGTGCATTGGCCAATGTTTGGGATGAAGAAGGGGACATCTAGTAGGATCATGCTTTTGGAAGCACGTCTTTCTGGATGCTTTAAAGATGCTTCACAGTGAATGTGAGTTGAAGGTTGGCTTCATGGTCTTTGTTGTGGTCCTCCGTGGAGGGTTAAGTGCAGCCCATTTCAGAAGTCCTGGGCAGGGTCGTAACGACCATTAGGCAAGGGGAGGCAGTCGTCTTGGGGCCCCACTGCCTCAAGGGCCCCCCCAGAGGCACATCACATGACTCCCCACATGCCCATGTTGCAGCCCCTATGAATTATGTTGAGTCTATTGGCAGGAGTAGAGAGTAAAAAAACTAGATTCAATGTGTACTAGATTTTCACTGTATTCATAATGGGGATGTGAGTGTGAGTGCACTATATATTGTGAAGTGTGTTTGTGTGTGTATATCAGCGAGGGGCACATTTTAAAATCTTGTCTCTGGGACCCCTCCAACCTTGCTACGCCCCTGGTCCTGGGTATGGTGCTGTGTTGTGCTGATTCACAGAATGGTGACCATCTCTTACTGGCCTTTCTGGTGCTCTCACCGACTCGGTGTGGGGTTATAAATGGGTGTATCAGAAATACAGATGCAAAACGTACAGGATCTAAACTGGTATATGGAACGCAGGTTTCAGCCACAATAGGGAAGAGGGGACATTGCTCATGGATCTCCTTGAATGGCCTGCCCCTCCCACCCCGCTTTAAACCCCATCTGTTATATTCAGTGACCCTCTCCCAGCCCCATTCTAGGGGCTCTGTGAAAGCCATAGAAATACTTTTCAGCCTTACATCAAAAGACACACGGACATTCTTGTTCATAGCAAGCTCTGTCTTGCCTCTTGCAAAATTTCTCTGCCCTTTCTCCCTCCCTGTCTTTTCTGCTCAGAATGAATTCCAGGAACTGAATACCTGTCTGGTGCCTGATTTCCTTCCTTCCTTCCTTCCTTCCTCTCTCTCATACACACACATCTATCTATCTATCTATCTTCCACAACACAATCTCTATCATATTTTTAATACCATCTGATATGGACATCTCTAGGCAGTGTTTTCTTGAGTGTTTGGCTATGCTGGTCTGTGACCGTAATAAAGATTGATTGATTGATTGATTGACTGAGTGTTTGGCATTTACCTGTAATTTTTCCCCCTTACTAACATTTCTTATCTTGCTGCTTTCAATCTGAGAGTGTTCTTTTAATGTCAGATTTGAAATACTTTCCAAGAAATACAAATTTATTGAAATACAATAAATGTGAAAGATTTTGATCAGTCTTTTGTTTCAATTATAGTTTCCTAACCTTTTATGCAAGTCATCTTGGATGTTCTTCAACAGAAAGGCACTGCAAATTTTTAAAAGGAATGCATGGAGTCCTTCCTGATAGCCATAGGGAGTTGCCTTATACCAAATCAGGCCAGAATCTCACTCAGCAATACCTGGAGATGCTGCCTGGGATTGAACCTTGGACCTTTTGTGTGCAGAGCAGATGCTTTTCCAGTGAGCTATGGTCCCATCCCCATTGTCAGACCTGATTCAATAACATTCCCCTGAAACCGCTAGGATGTCTTTCAGTCTGCCTGACAAGATTGCCATCCCATCCCCTCTTCGAGCCCTATTAATGAGGGCTAGAAGCTTGGTTTCTCCCCCCCACCTCCGTCACTTTTTAAGGTGCTTCTTTGTAATGCCAGGTCAGTGCAGAATAGGATCGAAATCATCCATGATATGATCGCGGATGAGGGAGCTGACCTGGAATGTATAGCTGAGACCTGGTTGCCGGAGGCTAGTGGCCCAGTTTGGGCCCAGCTTCTCCCACCAGGATACTCTGTTGTGGAGCAGGCTAGGGGAAGTTGGCGGGGTGTGTGCTTGTGAGTGGCTGTGGTCCATAAGAATAACATCTCCTTTACCAGGGCCCCTGGGAGACAATTGACTTATATTGTGTGTGTATTTCTGAGGCTGGGGACTAGGGATAGATTGGGTTTTCTGTTGGTGTGTCGTCCACCCCACTGCCCAACTAATGCCCTAACTGAGCTGGTCTTGGAGTTGGTGTTGGAGTCTCCCAGAATCTTAGTGCTGGAGGATTTCAATATCCACTTTGAGGCTGACTTGTCTGGTGCTGCTCAGGAGTTCATAGCGGCCATGATAATTATGGGTCTATCCCAATTAGTTTTTGGACCAACTCATGTTGCTGGCCACGCACTCAGTTTAGTATATATTTTTGGATCGGGGGGGGGGGTGTTCCTTGGGTGGTGGATCCTGTGGTTTTCCCATTGTCATGGATGGCCCACTTCCTGGTTAAGGTTGGTTTTGAGGCCACAATCTAGCCCTTCAGGGGTGGTGGACCTATTAGGATGGTCCGCTCAAGAAGGCTGCTGAATCCAGTAGGATTGCAAAAAGCCTTGGAGGGTTTTGAGGTTGATACTGCATGTGATTTCGTTGATGTCCTCATGGGAACTTGGAATGGGGAACTGATTCTCTAGACCCATTTCAAACTGGCTTTAGAGCAGGCTATGGGGCTGAGACAGCCTTGGTCGGCCTGATGGATGATCTTTACCAGGGAATTGACAGAGGGAGTGTGACGCTTTTGTTTCTTTTGGTTCTCTGGGATACCATCAACCATGGTATCCTTCTGGATCACCTGAAGGAGTTGAGGATAGGAGGCACTGCTTTGCAGTGGTTCTTCTCCTATCTCTTGGGTAGATTTCAGATGGTGAAGCTTGGTGACGGTTGCTCTTCGAAATGGGAACTATTATATGGAGTCCTTCGGGGCTCCATTCTGTCACCAATGCTTTTTAATATTTACATGAAACCACTGCGTGAGGTCATCAGGAGATTTGGTGCAGTATGCTGATGACACTCAAATCTATTTTGCCTCCTCCTCATCATCATCATCATCATGAAATGGTACTTGTTCCCTAAATGCCTGCCTACAGGCAATAATGGGTTGGATGAAGGACAACAAATTGAAGCTGAATCCAAGCAAGATGGAGGTGCTCATTGTGGGGGATCTGAATTTGTGGGATAAGATAGAGCTTCCTGTGAGGGATGGGGTTACACTCCCCCAGAAAGAACAGGTACACAGCTTGGGAATGCTCTTGGATCCAGGCCTCACCCTGGTATCTCAGGTGGTGGCTACGGCCAGGAACACTTTTTATCATGTTTGGCTGATTTGACAGCTGCAACCATTCCTTGAAGAGAATGATCTCAAAACAGTGGTGCATTGGCTGGTAACCTCCAGGCTTGACAATTGCAATGCACTCTACGTGGGGCTGCCTTTGTATGTAGTTTGGAAACTGCAGTTACTTTAAAATGCAGCAGCCAGACTGGGGCAACCCGGACAGACCATGTTATGCCTGCTCTCAAACGGCATTGGCTGCTGATATGTTTCTGGGCAAAATACAAAGTGCTGGGTATTACCTTTAAAGCCCCGAATGGCTTAGGTCCAGGAAATCTTAGAGAGTGCCTTCTTCTGTATGATCTCCACCACATTTTGAGGTCATCTGGAGAGGTCTTATCCAGTTACCACCAGTACATCTGGTGGTGACTAGGAACAAGGCCTTCTCCACAGCTACTCCTGGGCTGTGGAATGCATTCCTGACAGAAATTCATAGTTTGCTCATTCATAGAAAGCTCATTGAGGGCTTTCAAGAGAGCCCTGGAAACCTATTTGTTTGGCATGGCCTTCCAAATTTTTCCATTTGTTCTTAAATGTTTTTTTAAAAACTGTTCTTAAATTGTTCTTAAACTTGTTTTTATACTGTTTCAAGCTGATGGTTTTATATGATTGTTTGCTTTTCGTTTTGACTGTAACTAATACAGTAATCGGTTGTTTGAAGCTGATGGTTTTAAATGGCTGTTGGTTTATTTTTTGTTTTTGATGGTTCTACAGTGCCCTGAGCCTTTGGATGGACTGGGCAGTATAGAAATGTGATAAATGAACGAATGAACGAATGAATGAACGAACGAAAGAATGAATGAATGAATTGAGGTTCTCAAGATGGTGGCTTATCCTCCAAAGCACAAACGCAACACAAAGAAAGCACCAGTGAACTCAAGTGAAATGTAGACATGTATTTTAATGGTGTTCATTGATCACACAAGGGCCAAAGATCACATTTTGCAAGCCACATATGGCCGCGTGGAGAAAAGGCACCAGAATTTCAGGACCCCTCCCAACAGAGAGTGGCTACATTTGTGCATCCAGAAGAAATAGCAACCAAATCCTTGAGCTGGAGTTTAGGGATGTGCATGGACTTGTTCGGAAGCCCTTTTATGGGCTTCCGAACAGGTTCAAACTTGGGGCCGGTTCAGAGTTTGATGGAGGGGGGTGCCGCTTTAAGGGCGGGGAAGGGTGAAGATATACCCCTCCTGCTGCTTTCCACCTGCTGGAGCTCGTTGCTCCCCCCTCCTCAGCCAGAAATACAGGGCGCCCGTCTGACGTGCATGCACATGCATGCAGCGGGCGCACGTGAGCCTGGAACTTCCAGCCACTTCTGGCCAAGGAGGGGGAAGGGGTGGCAGGGAGGTATGCTGCTGCCCCGCAGGCTTTTAACAGCAATGAGCACCGGTGGGGGGAAAGCAGCAAGAGGGGTAAGTTCACCCTCCCCTGCCCTTAAAGTGGCACCCCCGCCTTCGAACCGCCCAGCCGCAGTTCCATGCACATCCCTACTGGAGATGATGCCAGAGTGAACTTGACATCCTGGACCGCCCAACACACGTTCTTCAGGTGTTGTCTTTTCTACTTCTGCTGAGGTGGCCTCTGGCAAGGCTGCTTCACCTGCTGCTGCTGCTGCTGCTGCTGGCATGGAGGTAGACACACCACAGGAGGCTGACACGGAGGTGGGCACACCATGGCAGGCTGGCATGGGGGTGGGCACACCTTAGGAGGCTGCTGCTGGCAAGGGGGCAGGGGCTTCACATCCGGGCAGATCTTCTCCCCAGAACAGGAGGAGCTTCCTCTGTTGCAGCAAGAAGAGCTCTCCTTATCGTGGCAGGAGCTTCCCCCTCTGTGGCATCCTCGGTCCTCGCGGGAGCACATCTTGACGTCTGTTGAGGTGAAAAACCTGGAAGGAAGGAAGCAAGAACTCTTCAGGGAAGGCCCAACACAAATTGGGACGGGAGATGGTCTTGTGGTTGCCAACATGAAAGGTCCCCTTTGCAAAGCAAGGTCCATCCTGGTTTAGATTTGTAAGGGGGACTACATGTGAGTACTGTGAGATGTTCCCCTTAGGGGATGGGGCTACCTTAGGAAGAGCATCTATGCTTGCATGCAGAAGGTTCCAAGTTCCCTCCCTGGCATCTCCAAGATAGGGCCAGGATAGACTCCTGCCTGCAACCTTGGAGAAGTGGTTGCTGCCAGTTTGTGTAGACAATAGTGAGCTATATGGACCAAGAGTATGACTCGGTAGCAGCCAGCTTACCATGTTTTTATGTAGTCCCTAGACTACGTAGGAACTACTTCTATGTCAACCCTTTGTCAACCCTTTCTCCACAAATTCTGAAGAGAATTTCAAATTTCCTCTTTTGGTATACTGAGGATTTCAAAGCCAGGCATATTTTGATCAGACTAGCAAAGGTCCTCAGGGATAGCTCTTTGCATAGATTTCCTTCTTTAAAAAGAAAAAAAGAAGAACTAATTGGAAGATACCAATCACCCCATCCTGATGAAAAATCCCAGTTTCCCTCTTCCTGATGAGACAGAAGAAAGCATCTCAGGACTTACCCAAAATCCCAAACTGGAATACATCTTGTAGGAAGGATCCCAAGTGTCTGTCTGGATCCTTGAGTGTGAGATCTTTTTATATGGTCTCCTTCTTCTTCCTTCAGGAAATGAAGTTTCCTCTCTTGGCAAATGCTAGTGAGCAATTCTGGCCTCCCTATGATGAGCAAAGTTTCAATTGATGGGCCTCACCCTATGGAAAACCTTCTAGGCAATATCAGGCAATAGTAGAATTGATTTTGCAATGCACCAACTCATAGTATTTCATGCCATGACTGTGTGCTATGTAATTGAATGATCTGTGTCAGAATTCCATATATCAACAAATATGTGCATTGGACAATGTTTGGGATGAAGAAAGGGACATCCAGTAGGATCATGCTTTTGGAAGCACGTCTTTCTGGATGCTTTAAAGATGCTTCACAGTGAACATGAGTCTAGGGAAGTCTTCATGAGGATAGAGGTTTCTACACATTTATTTATTCATTTATTGTTAAATTTGTATACCACCTTTCAATCAATCAATCAATCAATCAATCACATCAAACGAACAGCAATTAAAAAAAAATAAAAATGAACAAAACCAGGTGCTATCGTGTGAAAACCATGGGTGACATTTTACTTTGTGGAACAGGTTCCCCCAGGAAGATGTCCAAATGGGAATGTTGTAATAATAACCACTCTGATTTGGCTGCTCTTAGGAATTGACTCCTTTTGGAGTCAGGGAGGTGAAATCATACAGCATGATCTGCATTATTCATCAGGTGGCGTTTTGAATACAGTAATCCCTCGACCTACGAACTACTCGACATCCGATGTTTTCGAGTTACGAGCGACAAAAAAGACCGGAAGTAGTTGCCAGTTTAGATTCAGCTTACTCGACCTACGAATTTTTAGATACGGTTTCCTCGACTTACGAATGTTTCCAGACTT
This sequence comes from Hemicordylus capensis, assembly GCF_027244095.1. Classification (NCBI taxonomy): domain Eukaryota; kingdom Metazoa; phylum Chordata; class Lepidosauria; order Squamata; family Cordylidae; genus Hemicordylus; species Hemicordylus capensis. The sequence continues at coordinate 21,229,649 of NC_069670.1, read as the reverse complement.
CCGTGGTGCGCTCTTCGACTTACGAAAATTTCGACCTTCGAACGTGCGTTCGGAATGGATTAATTACGTAAGTCGAGGGACCACTGTACATTAGATGAGAATTGTACCTTTGGATAAAAAAGCGATTTGGCTGAAGTTTAAATAAGCCTGGGAAGTTGACAAAGTCTTTGCCTGGTGCCAAACAGAAATAGAACAATAGAATCATAGCAATTTAGAATCAGGAGGGACCTTTAAGCTCTTCTTGTCCAAACCCTGCTCGGTACAGGAATCTGCTCCAGCATCCCTGACAGATGACCCTCCAATATCTGTTTGAAAACCTCCAGCAAAGGAGAGCTCGCCATCTCATGAGGCAGACTGTTCCACAGTTTAACAGCCATTGTGGTTAGGAGATTCTTTAGCCTGAATCTGATCCCTTGACATTTTACCTGAGGGGTTCTAGTCCTTCCTTAGGACAGGGTGAACAGGCTCTTTCTTCTGTGTGACAGCCCTTCTGATATCGGAAATCAGCAAACCTATCCCACCCTAGTGTTTTCTCCATGCTAAAGATGGAACCCCTTCAACTGTACCTCATAGGACATGGTTTCCAATCCCCTCACATCTTTGCTGCCCTCCTCTGAACCAGTTTATCAAAGTTCTGCTTAAGTTGTTGTGCCCAGAACTAGATACAGATTCCAAGTGAGGTCTGACCAGTATAGAAGAGAATACAACTGGGTAGTCGGCAGGTAAGCCTTTCTGGGCCTAGAATTGAAACAATCGGGGCCACCACAGAGAAGGCCCTGTATATGATCACCCTCCCACCTAACTTCAGAGAATGGAGGTACTCAGAGAAGAACCTCCAATGATGATCTGAATACATGGACAGGTCTTTGCTCAAAAGTCCACTGAACAGAGTTAAATCACTTTACTTCTCCCTAAAGTGGAATCACTTCATGTAATGAGTGGAATAACTCTAAAGTGTGGAATCGCTTCACTCTAAAGTCCACTGAACAGAGTGGAATCTATGTCCAAAGTTCTGGGTTTTGGCAACCATTTGTGGGATACATCCACTCCCACTGCCTTCATTTACATTTACATTTATTTACTTTATTTATGTACCAAGAAAAGTTCCTTGGTAACTTTCTTGTTCCTGGGAAATCACTTTTCCCATTTGGTCCATTTTTTTAAAAAAAAATCACTTGGGGATACCTTGTTATCATGTTGTGAGTGTGATCTGGTGACATTTGTCATCCTCAAGGTTTCAGGACCTCTTTTTGTGGGATTAGGAAGCTGCCGTATACTGAGTCAGACCCTTGGTCCATCTAGCTCAGTATAGTCTACACAGACTGGCAGTGGCTTCTCTAAGGTTGCAGGCAGGAGGAGTCTCTCTTGGCCCTGTTTTGGAGATGCCAGAGTGGGAACCTGGGACCGTAGATGCTCTTCCCAGAGTGACCCCATCCCCTTAGAGGAATAACTTACAATGCTCACACATGTAGTCTCCCAGTCAAATGCAACCCAGGGCAGACCCTGCTTAGCAAAGGGGACAATCCGTGCTTGCTACCACAAGACCAGCTCTCCTGGCCTACTTCACTCACTCAGGGCCCTGGGGTTCTGGCAAAACCACCCTTATTACATCTTGTTCTCTTCCAAGCTGGGATGAGTAAAGAAGAGTCATACTGTTGAATCTGCCTTACCAATACGTTGCTATCTGCTTTCGCAACAGAATTTATTAGCGAGCAGGTCTCTTGAAATGAGTTAAACACAGACTGTAGCTTGATACCCCTGCCTTCTGTTGTCTTTAACATTCAGAAGGCTGAACATTACAGTGTGGATGTGGTTGTGTTCTTCATCAGGGGGTGTTTTGGATATGTTTATTTATTGATCTATCACAATGATATACTACTGCCCCATATAAAAAAGAGGCACCTTTTCACATGGTGATTCTCTGTATTTAGTAGGGGGAGAGTCACTGGCCCTCTCCACCCCCAGACAAGACCTCCAGAGACTGTTGCTGGTGTCTTATCTTATGTTTCTTTTTAGATTGTGAGCCCTTTGGGGACAGGGAGACATCTTATTTATTTATTATTTCTCTGTGTAAACTGCCCTGAGCCATTTTTGGAAGGGCAGTATAGAAATTGAATGAATGAATGAATGAAAATCTCTGGGTGGCTTCCCATTTAAAACACCACTATTAAAACCTTAAATGATAGAAAGCAAATTAAAAGCTAGCAGGTCCCCTGCTAACTGAGTAAAGAGACCCCTTTTAAAGTGGCGATTCTCTTGTATTTAGCAGGGGGAGAGCAACTGGCCCTATCCAGCCCCAGCACAGCATCCTTCCAGCACCTGTTGCTGGTGTCTCTCTTGATTTTTTTTTTTTAGACAGCGAGCCGTTTGGGGAGCCCTGGGAGTGTGGTTGTGTTGTTGTGCTGATTCACAGAAGCATGACCATCCCTCACTGCCTTTCTTGCTCTCACTGCCGCCATGTGTGGCTATAAATGGATGTTCCAGAAATACAGAGGCAAAACATACAGGATGTGAACTGGGTATATGGGACACAGATGTCAGCTTCAGTAGGGGAAGGGGGAGTTGCTCATTTACCCCCTTGTGTGGCCTGACACCTCCATGCTTAAAACCTCTTCAGCGCTATTCAGTGACCTTCTTCCAGCCCCATTCCAGGGGCTCTGTGAAGCCCATAGAAATACTTTTCGGCCTTACATCCAAGGACACAGGGACATTCTCCTGCATAGCAAGCTCCGTCTTGCCTCTTGCAAAATTTCTCTGCCCTTTCTCCCTCCCTGCCCCTTCGGCATGGAATGAATTCCTGGAACTGAATACCTGTCTGGAGCCTGATTTAGTTTCCTGAGTGTCTGGAGTTTAACTGTAATGTCCAACCCCCCACCATCACCCCGCTTAATAAAACATCTTATCTTGCTGATTTCCATTTGAGGGTGTCGTTTTAATGTCTGCATACTGCAGATGGTGCCAGAGGATGAACCTGGGACCTTCTGCGTGCAAAGCTGATGCCCGCCCACTGAGCCCATCCCCATTGTTAGACCAGTCTGATAACCTTTCCCTAAAACCACTGGGAAGTCTTTCGGTCTGCCAGGGAATATTGCCATCCCACCCCCTCTTCAAGCCCTGTTCATAAGGGCTAGGAACTTGGTTTCTCTCCACCTTCACCTTTTAAAGAACTGAGGTTCTCAAGATGTTGGCTTGTCCTCCAAACCACAAACGTAATACGAAGAAGGCACCAGTGAGCTCAAATGAAATGTAAAACATGTATTTTAATGGCACTCATTGATTGCACAAGGGTCAAGGATTACATTTTGCAAGCCACATATGGCCACATGGAGAAAAAGCACCAGGATTTCAGGACCCCTCCCAAGTGAGAGCGGCTACATTAGTGCATCCAGAAGAGACAGCAACCAGATCCTTGAGCTGGAGATGATGCAGGAGTGAACTTGATGTTCTGGACCACCCAACACATGTTCTTCTGGCGTTGTCTTCTCTACTTCTGCTGAGGTGGCCTCTGGCAAGGCTGCTTCACTTGCTGTTGCTGCTGGCATGGGGGTGGGCACACCACAGGAGGCTGGTATGGGGGTGGGCACACCTGAGGAGCCTGCTGCTGGCAAGTGGGCAGGGGCTTCACATCCGGGCAGATCTTGTCCCCAGAACAGGAGGAGCTTCCTCTGTTGCAGCAAGAAGAGCTCTCCTTATCGTGGCAGGAGCTTCCCCCTCTGTGGCATCCTCGGTCCTCGCGGGAGCACATCTTGACGTCTGTTGAGGTGGAAAACCTGGAAGGAAGGAAGGAAGGAAGCAAGAACTCTTCAGGAAAGGCCCAACACAGATGGGGAAGGGAGCTGGTTTTGTGGTAGCAGAAATTGATGCATGGATGGATTGTTTGATTGATTTGTTATATTTTTATTTTGCCTTTCTGACAAAGGCACCCAAAGTGGTTTGCAATATTAAAACAAGGCAATTACATAAGATAAATAAAACACCACAGGCTGTTGGTTTTTCAGGAGCTGATGACAAGAGCTTGCTCGCCGGGGTTTGGATTTGTAGTGGGGACTACATATGAGCACTGTCTGCTGTAAAGTGTTCCCCTTAGCAGATGCCAGTGTAGCTCAGTGGCAGAGCATGAACTGTTCCTTTTGCTAAGCAGGGCCTGGCCTGGTCTGCATTTGAATGGGAGACTACCTGTGTGAGCATGTTATTCCCCTTAGATGATGGGGCCACCTTGGTAACAGCATTTATGCTTGCATGCAGAAGGTTCCAAGTTCTCTCCCTGGCATCTCCAAGATAGGGCCAAAAGAGACTCCTGCCTGCAACCTTGGAGAAATGGCTGCTGCCAGTCTGTGTAGACAATATTGAGCCAGATGGACCAAAGGTTTTACTCAGTAGAAGGCAGCTTCCTATACAGTCACTAGATCCTGTATATTGGCAATCCTTTCTCCACAAATCCCAAAAAGATTTTCAAAGTTCCTCTTTTGATAAAACTGAGGAATTGAAAGCCAGGCATATTTTGATCAGACTAGAAAATGTTCCAAGGTACAGCTCTTTGCATAGATATCTAACGTAAAACAAAACAAAACAAAACACCTAATTGAAAGACTTCAATCACCCCATCCTGCTGGAAAATCACAGTTCACATTTTCTCAATGAGACTGAGGAAAGCATCTTAGGACTTACCCCAAATCCCAAACTGGAATACGTCTTGCAGGAAGGATCCCAAGTGTCTGTCTGGATCCTTGAGCATGAGACCTTTTTATATGGTCTCCTTCTTCTTCCTTCAGGAAATGAAGTTTCCTCTCTTGGCAAATGCTAGTGAGCAATTCTGGGCTTCCATATGATGAGCAAAGTTTCAGTTGATGGGCCTCATCCTATGGAAAACCTTCTAGGTAATATCAGGCAATAGTGGAATTGATTTTGCAATGCAGCAACTCATAATATTTCATGGCATGACAGTGTGCTACGTAATTGAATGAGCTGTGTCAGATTTCCATATATCAACAAATATGTGCATTGGCCAGCGTTTGGGATGAAGAAATGGACTTCCAATAGGATCATGCCATTGGTAGCACATCTCTCTGGATGCTTTAAAGACACCTCACAACGTGAGTTGAAGCAAGGCTTCCACTTCCACTTCCACTTCAACTTGAAGGTTTCAATTTAAAGGCTTCAACTTCAATTGGTGATGGCCCTGAAAAAACAGTCTAAAACTCTGATTTGACATAAGAAAAAAAATGGCAATGAAAGAGTCCTGGTAGATGCTGATACAGGCCTCTAGGCTAAAAAATTCCTCTAGATTTTGGTCATTAGTCAGAGTGAGAATAAGCCCCAAATCAGTCCCAGATTATTACTTGACCCCACCTGGATTATGGGAATCTCATTTTCGTGCCCAATTTATCACTGTCCCAAATTGTTCCTACACAAGAGATGACCAGATGGATTCTTCCATCCCAGAATGGCCCCCAGTCACCCCTAGGGAGATTAATGAACTGGTCGGGCAACAAAGATCTGAGAAAGATCTGGTGATTGTATTCCAATTGAACTGATAAAATCTAGGCTGGCATGGTGGGCTCCATCACTGGCGTCTCTCTTCACGTTCATTGACCAATCTGCATGTATACATCATGACTGGGACTTGTCTATAATGATCCCAATTTTCAAGAAAGGAAACAAAATTGATCCAGCTAATTATAGGCCGATTAGCTTCCTCTCTGTAATTGGCAAACTCTACGCTAGACACCTTCATTGGAAGCTCCTTTACTGGTTTATCCGAGAAAGTGTACTGGCAGATGAGCAGGCAGGTTTCAGAGCTTGACTTTCCACCGGAGATCAGGGTTTGGTCCTGAGGAGTCTAATAAATAAGTACAGGAACAAGCCGAGGGGTGCACTCTATGCCACCTATGTTGACTTTAAGGCAGCCTTTGATCACATTCCTTGTGATTAATTATGGGGGAAATTATCAAATTCTTCAGTCGACCGAAGGTTACTTCTGTTAATAAAAAAAACCTTATAGAGGTTTGAACCTAAGAGTGTGTGGCAACCCTCCAGGACACCTAACAAGCCCCTTTCACGCAGAAGTCTGGCAGGGCTTCATTTTAGCCACATTTTGTTTTATTACTATATTAATGACATGGTGGACAGGCTCTCTAATCTGGAATTTCACACACACACACCCAAATTTTGCAGCAGACATCTAGCTATTCTTCTTTATGCGGATAACGCTGTGCTGCTGTCACAGTCTTTGGTGGGGATGAGAAAATGCTGAGAGTTCTGGCTGACGATTGTCCATCAGTTAATGGAGTTAGTGTAGTGCAGACAATGCAATATAACTATTTGGGGGTCATCTTCCAGGCAAAATGTAGTTGGAAGGAGCAAACTAACTCCATTATTAACAAATGCACAGAGATCAACTACTGCAATTTTGAGATTCTCCTCCTCCTCAGTGGATAGATACGTTCCAGCTGCTATTAAGGTCTTCCAAGCCAAGGTAATTTCACAGCTTCTTTATGGCTCTCAGATTTGTATATATAATGATTTGTTCACTGGAGAGGGTCCAGTCCAAATTTCTATGAGCTATTTTTCAACCCCCCTGTTGTGTTTCTAATGCTATGCTGCGACTGGAAGCTGGCCTATTAAGTTTAGAGACCTGTGCTTGGATTTATATCTTCAACTTGGGTTGAAGCTGATCTACTTTCCTTTTGGCTTAGCTCCCCTGATCTTTGTGGATAAGATCAAGTGTAGATGTACCTAATCATTAGAAAGCTGAAATTGTATGGCTTATCAATGGAATCTCTACTCCCTCGGGGTTATGATAATGCCACGGTGTATTATTGATATGCAACACCAGAGATATCTAAGCTGGGCATCAACTACATGAGGTTTGGAGCTGTAAAGCCTTTACAAAAACCGCCTAAACATCTGTATACTTTGACATACCCAACACATAGAAGAGCCCTGACATTGTTCCAGCTGGATGTGTTGCCCTCTGTGGTATTGGAGGGAAGGTTTAGGAGTGTCCCCTATCTAGAGAGACTGTGCCCTTGTAGGAATGGGGATGTTGAGATGGCCATGTGCTCTTGAAAATTAAGGGTGACCACACAGAGCCCTGTGGTTGTCTTTGGTAGGCTACAGGAGGGGTTGACCATTGCCATCTCCCACGCAGCATGAGATGATGCCTTTCAGCATCTTCCTATATCATTGCTGCCCGATCTGGGAAACATACCAGTGGGGATTCGAACCGGCAACCTCTGGCTTGCTAGTCAAGTCATTTCCCCACTGCACCATTAGGCGGCTATGTGCTCTTTTTATCGTGACATACCTTTTAGATATATTACTCCTTTTGTTTTTAGAACTCCAAATAACTCTGATGAGTTTTAGATAAATCTACTTTTCTCTGATAATCACACCGATGTTTTGCATCCGGTAGCCAGATTCACAGAAGGTGGTTCACAGAAGTGTGATGTCCCTCATTGCCCTTTCTGGGTGCTCTCACTGACACTATGTGGGGCTGTAAATGATTGTACCAGAAATATAGATGCATAACATACAGGATCTGAGCTGGACTCCAGTATATGGGAAACGGGTGTCAGTTAGCTTTAGTCAGGGAGAGAGGGCATTGCTGCTGGACCCCTTTGCATGGCCTGACATGCATCCCCATGCTTAAAACCCCATCTGCTATATTCAGTGACCCCCTGCCAGCCCCATTCCAGGGACTCTGAGAAACCTATAGAATATTTTTCAGCCTTACATAAAAGGACACAGGGGCACTCTTTTGCATAACAAGCTCTGTTGTGTCTCTTGCAAAATACCTCTGCCCTTTCTCCCATGCTTCCCCTTCTGCTTGGAATGAATTCCTGGAACTGAATAACTGTCTGGTCCCTGATTTAGTCAGTCAGTCTATCTATCTATCTATCTATCTATCTATCTATCTATCTATCTATCTATCAAGTTTTTATACCACCTGATATGTACATCTCTAGGTGGTGTTTCTTGAGCATTTGGTGTTTACCTGTAATAATTTTGCTCTTAATAAAACTTCTTATCTTGCTATTTAGTATTTGAGTGTGTTCTTTTAATGTCAGGTTAGACTGTTAACGATAGTTTGCTAACCTTTTATGCAAGTCACCTTGGATGTCCCTCAAGATTGAATTGTTTGAAATGAATGAATGGAGCACTAATAGCCATTGGAATAGCCATAGGAAGCTAGGAAGTTGCCTTACCAAATCAGACCCTTTCCTCATCTGGCTCAGTATTGTCTACACTGACTGGCAGCAGCTCTCCAAGGTTCCAGGCAGAAATCGAGATATCTCCACCAGAGGATGAACCTGAGACCTTCTGCGTGCAAAGCTGACACCCAACCACCACTGAGCCCATCCCCATTGTTAGAACAGTCTTGATAACCTTTCCCCGAAACTGCTGGGAAGGCTTTCAGTCTGCCTGAAAAGACTGCCATCCCGCCCCCGCTTCAAGCCCTGTTCATAAGGGCTAGGAACTTGGTTTCTCTCCACCTTCACCTTTTAAAGAACTGAGGTTCTCAAGATGTTGGCTTGTCCTCCAAACCACAAACGTAATACAAAGAAGGCACCAGTGAACTCAAATGAAATGTAAACATGCATTTTAATGGCACTCATTGATCGCACAAGGGTCAAGGATTACATTTTGCAAGCCACTTATGGCCACATGGGGAAAAAGCACCAGAATTTCAGGACCCCTCCCAGCAGAGAGCGGCTACATTAGTGCATCCAGAAGAGACAGCAACCAGATCCTTGAGCTGGAGATGATGCAGGAGTGAACTTGATGTCCTGGACTGCCCAACACATGTTCTTCTGGTGTTGTCTTCTCTACTTCTGCTGAGGTGGCCACTGGCAAGGTTGCTTCACTTGCTGCTGCTGCTGGCACGGAGGTGGGCACACCACAGGAGGCTGGCATGGGGGTGGGCACACCTTAGGAGGCTGCTGCTGGCAAGGGGGTGGGCACACCACGGGAGGCTGGCATGAGGGTGGGCACACCTGAGGAGGCTGCTGCTGGCAAGTGGGCAGGGGCTTCACATCTGGGCAGATCTTGTCCCCAGAACAGGAGGAGCTTCCTCTGTTGCAGCAAGAAGAGCTCTCCTTATCGTGGCAGGAGCTTCCCCCTCTGTGGCATCCTCGGTCCTGGCGGGAGCACATCTTGACGTCTGTCGAGGTGGGAAACCTGGAAGGAAGGAAGGAACAAAACTCTTCAGGGAATGTCCAGTTTTCAAGTCTCCCTAGACATCTCTGATGCTGCCCCATGGCTCAGGAATGCACTCCCCGCTTTTTTCAACCCCCACAAATCAGGTGAACTGGAACAGAAAATGGGGAATAGCTTTGAACTTTGGACAAGGAATGTCCTGAGGATTGCTTTGTTTGTGCTCTCTGCACAAGGGTTGCTTAAATCCCCATGCTGAAAGCACTCCAAGTTTGGAACGCTCTAGAAACATAGAACATCGGAAGCTTCCTCTACTGAGACTATTGCTCCATCTAACTCAGTATGAAGTCATCTTACTCACTGACAGAGAGTGGTTCTCCAAAGCTTCAGAGATTAAATACCATCTTCCCATCTGCTTTCTTCCCTTCTGTCTTCCTGAAAGGCAGGCCCTCTTGATTAAATGGGCATGTGGGGATGGCACCTGTGCTTCCTAATCTCCCTAGGAGCGAGGGAGAAACACCCCTGAGCTCTGGTGTCTGCAGGGCAAGCCTCGGAGTAGACCACGCCTTTGAATTGCAGAACTATCCTCCCTTCTGTTGCTCAATCAGACTGGCAAGATACAGGGGACGGATGTGTGATATGCATGAACTAGTTTGGCGGTCCTTTTGCAGACTGCCAAACCGGTTCGAATGTCCGGCGGTTCGGGTGGTTCGGGTGGTTCGGGCTGTTCAGCCAGTTCGATGTGGGATTTTTCACCTTTAAGGCTGGGGGTGGGGTTTAAAAGCACCCTCCCTGATCCTTAAAGGTAACCCCTCCCCGCTGTGCCAAACTGGCCATCTGCTGGTTTGTGCACATCCCTAGTGATAACTCAGCTCCAAGCTAGCTAGAGATTTTTCTTGACTATCAGTACTGGATTTGAACATCAGAATTTCATTCCACACCTAATTTACTCACACACATGCTTCTGCAGGTTTCAGAAGGGACTCAACAACCAGAGCCTGCAGTATGGCTTTTATTTTAATTTTTGTCCTCAGATATTAAAGTGAATTTAGAAATCCCTCCTCAGGCTACAAGGACTTAAGGACATAAGAAAAGTCCTGCTGGATCAGGCCCAAGAAGGGCCATCTAGTCCAGCATCCTGCTTCACACAGTGGCCCACCAGATGCCTCTGGGAAGCCCACAGGCGAGAGCTGAGAGCACGCTCTCTCTCCTACTGCTGCTCCCCTGAAACTGGTATTTGGAGGCATTGAAGAAGGAATTGAAGGAGGAACTGAAGAAGTTTCAGTGCAGTCTAGCAAAATGTCTCCAGGATAGTTCTACATAACTCTTACTTGACGGACCATTGTTCCCCTTGAAAACACAATCTGAAGACCTAAGTCATCCACAACCTTCTGAAAAACTACCATTCCCACCCCAGCCATGGAACTGAAGAAATAATCTCTGGACTTACCAAGATCCAAAACAGGAACACGTCTGGTAGGAACAGCTACAAGTTTATGTCTGGGTCCTTGAGCATGAGACCTTTTTATATGATCTCTTCTTCCTTCTGGAAACAAATAATCCTCTTTTGGGAAGTTTGAGACAAGATTTCCATGAGCAACCTTTTAATTGATGGGCCCCACCCCAATGAACATTTCCTAGGTATCACCAGGGAACAATGGAATTGGTTTTGTAATATGATACCTCATCACTACCCGGAAGTTGACATTTGTAATGTGATGGTGTGTCAAAATCCCATATATCAACAAACATTGGCCAATCTTTGAGATGAAGAAAGGGTCACCCAACTGGACTGTCTTGAGGCACAAGACTTGAGGCACATCTTTCTAGATGATTTAGAGACACCTCATGGTGAAGGACAACTCCCCGCCTTTAGTTAATCAAGTCCTTACATTGCTCACCTTTTGGGTGTGTGGTCAGAACCTGGCTTTTCAGGAAAGTCCTTGGAGTTCTGGGTGAATCTCTGGTTATTCTGTGTCTTGGTTGACTGCTGAGCAGATATGATTCAAGCATTTTCTTAGGAACTGAGTGAAATTCAAAGGTGCTACAAAGTCTTCGCATGAAACAAGGTGATTTTGGGAAGAAGACATTTTTGTAGATGGGGAAGCTTAGCATCATAAACAAGGGTCATTTTTCTTATCCTTTTTTGGGTGGTCTATACTGCATCTGTTCAATACTATATTAACTTTATATAGTTAAAATACATTCACTTTATGGAATGCACTCCCTGTCAAAATAAGAGATTCGTATCTCGGGTTGCTTTTAAAGGGACTGTTAAGATAACCTGTTTTCAAAGGATTTTAGTTAATTATCTAATTTTAACTGCTTGTTTTATTTTGTGATGGTGTTTTGCTCATATTATTATTATTATTACTATTATTATAATTTACATTTTATATCCCGCTCTTCCTCCAAGGAGTCCAGAGCAGTGCACTACATACTTAAATTACTCCGCACAACAACCCTGTGAAGTAGGTTAGGCTGAGAGAGAAGTGACTTGCCCAGAGTCACCCAGCAAATATCATGGCTGAATGGGGATTTGAACTCGGGTCTCCTCAGTCCTACTCCAGCACTCTAACCACTACGCCATGTTGGCTCTCTTTTATCCTGTTTTATACTCCTGTTTTAAATTATGTGCACTGTCTAGGGAGTATAGAAAGATGCTAAATAAACAGGGCCCATCTTGCTCTGAGGACAGGAGAGGAGAAGAGTGAGACTAAGACATAAATGTGCCAAAATAAATAAAACATTGCTGCAAATTTGCACATCTTCGTGTGGGAGCTATTCTCAAAATGGGAATATCTTTTTAAGGTTGTGAGCCCTTTTGGGATAGGAGACCCTCATATTTCTTTTTCAGTGTAAACCATTTTGATAACTCCTTTGTTGAAAAGCAGTAAACAAATAGTTGCAATAATGAACAATAATGACTCCAAGAACGTCTGGGAAAGACCCTTCTGTGTCTGAGACCTTGGAGAAGCCGCTGCCAGTCAGTGTAGACAATACTGACCTAGATGGACCAAGGCTCTGACTCAGTAGGAGGAAGCCTCGTACATTTGTATGAATCCAATAAACTTTTCTTGATCACTGCAGTTGCATAAGCCAGGTAATCTGACATGAGGTAATACTCAATCACCCAAAGCTGCTGATGATGCTTGTAGAAGTGTGGGAGAGCATGTGAGTATAGAACGTGCACAATTAAACACAAGCTGTTTGATGAGGTCCACCCACCCCCACAACATCCTTTTTAAAATTACATGCCTGGCACCTTGGTGATATTTTCCTAGTCTGGTTTTGCTCCAATAATAGGAGGTGCATAATGCACCAAAATAACACATTGGTTCATATCAAGTATGTTCTCTGAGGGCATAAGAAGAATTACTTTGTATTAAGGCCATTGCCTGGTTTGCTTAGATCAGAACTATCAAATTTCCACCAGCAGTGGATTTTGAAGTTTTCAAGCTCTGCTCTATTCCAGGGATCTGTTAAACCAGAAGCTGGCAACGAGGGACTCAGATGTGGTACATATGTTTCTTTTGGGCTCTTTTTTTCTTTTCTGTTTTTAAAAAGATGCTGGAGATGGCCATTTTGCTAGCATCAATTACTCGAGGTATCTTTCTTCAGATCTTAACTTGTCCCTTAGACTTCAGGAAGCTGAGAGAGAGAGAGAGAGAGAGAGAGAGAGAGAGAGAGAGAGAGAGAGAGAGAGAGAGATTGTGTGTCATGTAGATTATGTGCATACATGTACATATAAATTAGATTAGGGCTCTAGGGAATGGATATTTGAGTTCTCCCCATCCATAAATTAATGAATCTAAATTCTCTTCATCATTGAATTCATAATCAGAAGGATGGATGGATGGGGTGTGTATGTGTGTGTGTGTGTGTGTGTGTGTGTGTGTGTGTGTGTGTGTGAACATAGGAATATAGGAAGCTGCCATATACAGAGTCAGACCATTGGTCCATCTAGCTCAGTCTTGTCTACACAGACTGGCAGCAGCTTCTCCAAGGTGGCAGGCAGGAGTCTTTCTCAGCCCTACCTGGAGAAGCTTCCAGGGAAGGAAATTGGAACCTCGGATGCTCTTCCCAGAGCAGCTCCATCCCCTGAGGGGAATCTCCGACAGTGCTCACACATGTAGTCTCCTATTCAAATGCAAACCAGGGCAGACCCTGCTTAGCAAAGGGGACAAGTCATGCTTGCTACCACAAGACCAGCTCTCTTTCCTCGTTTCAAAGTGCCCGGTCTTATATTTAGCAGGGGGAGAGCAAGTGGCCCTATTCAGCCCAGCTCAATGGAATCCCTCCATTGGCTATTGCTGGGGGTCAAACAAAGAAAGAAAGATTGAGAGCCCCTTTGAGGCAGGGAGCCATCTTCTCTTTCCTTTGGCTACTGAATCTGCTCTGGGAGCCTTTGGGGCTCAAAAGCAGCACGGACAGGTGCTCAGTCAATGGTAAATGAGCTTCCCACGCCTCAGGCAAAGGTCGAATGGGCACCTTCTCAAAATGGAGGCTCTCTTGCACTGTGCAGGGCAAGAGAGACTGTCTCTCTTCAGCCTAGCATGGCCTCCCTCCCAGTGGCTGTTGCTGGGGTCTCCCTCACATTTCTCTTTTTTAGACTGTAAGCCCCTTGGGGGCAGAGAACCCTCTTCTCCTTGCTTTCGCTATGGCAACCACTACGAGAACTTCCCCCCTTGAAAAGCAGAGAGGCCAGGTGCACCATAAATAATAAATGAGCTCCCCTCCCACAGTCAAAGTTCAGCCTCGTTAAGCCAGGAATGGGCACCTTTTCAAAATGGAGGCTCTCTTGTATCGAGCAGGGCAAGAGCGACTGTCCAGTCCAGCATGGTGTCCCACCCCAACTCCAGTGGCTGTAACTGGGGTTTCCCTCGGGTTTCCTCTTTGATTTAGTTGCCCTTTTGGGGCCAGGAGCCATCCCTTTGGCTCTGGAAACCCCTTTGGGAACTTTTTGGTTAAAAAGCAGAGTAGGCAGAGGTTAATCCTAAATAATAAACAAGCTTTCCCCCCTCAGTTAAAGTTCAGCCTTGTTAAGCAGCCTCTCCTCACCAAGAATGAGCACCTTTTCAAAATGGAGGCTGTCTTGTTTTGAGCTGAGGGAGAGCAGCTGCCCCTCTTCAGCCTAGCATAATATCCCTTTTCAAAATGGAGGCTCTCTTGCATTGAGCAGAGGGAGAGCAGCTGTTCCTGTTCGGCCCAGCATAATATCCCTTTTCAAAATGGAGGCTCTCTTGCATTGAGCAGAAGGAGAGCAGCTGTTCCTGTTCGGCCCAGCATAATATCCCTTTTCAAAATGGAGGCTCTCTTGCATTGAGCAGAGGGAGAGCAGTTGTTCCTGTTCAGCCCAGCACAATATCCCTTTTCAAAATGGAGGCTCTCTTGCATTGAGCAGAGTGAGAATGGCCATCCCTTTTCAGCACAGGATGGCTTCCCTCCCAGTGGCTGCTATGAGGGCGTCATCCTTGGTATTCTTTTGGGCTTGGGAGCAGGCATGTAGGGAGGCCAACGGTGGCCCCTGTTCCTCAGAAATGGGCCACATGCCCCATTTCTGAGCAAATTCCTGGCCAGCGCTGTGTTTGCAGCATGGCTGGGAGCGCCTCTCCTGGCTTAAAAAGGCAGGCAGGAGCATTCCCGGCCAGGCTAGGAAGATGTCTCTGGGCTAAACTGCTCAAAACAGAGCCATTTGTGAGCAAAACTTTGACCCCTGCATATGACGTGTGACACAGGGGGCACGGCTGGAGTCCAAGGTGCAGCCCCTGAGGGGCATGGCTCGGGTTGTTTGAACCCATCCGTGCAATGATGCCTCCATCCCTGGTTGGGAGTCCCTTTGGGGCAGGGAACCAGCTTCTCATTCCTGCTGCTACGGAAACCAC
Organism: Hemicordylus capensis; assembly: GCF_027244095.1. Lineage (NCBI taxonomy): Eukaryota > Metazoa > Chordata > Lepidosauria > Squamata > Cordylidae > Hemicordylus > Hemicordylus capensis. Next base: position 21,214,608 of record NC_069670.1, on the reverse strand, counting down.
TTTAGGAACCTTTTGGTTGAGAAGCAGAGGATAGATTCTTATACTTAATAATAGTACCCCTCCTGCTTCCCAAGCAAAGGTTGGCCTTGTTAAGCAGCCTCTCCTCACCAAGCCAAGAATGGGCACCGTTTCAAAATGGAGGCTCTCTTGCGTTGAGCAGAGGGAGAGCGGCTGTTCCTGTTTGGCCTAGCATAATATCGCTTTTCCAAATGGTGACTTCCTTGCTTTTAGGAGAGGCAGAGCAACTGACTCTATTCTGTCCAGCATCGCATCCCTCTCAATGGCTGTTATTGGTGTCTCTGTAGTCTTTTTGTTTTTAAAGATGATGAGCCCTTTAGGGACAGGGAACCCCTGTCCGGCCCTCCTTGGGAACCCCCCCAACTAACTGGGCTAAGAAGCACCCTTTAAAGGGACAGCTCTCCTATTTAGCAGGGGGATATTGGGGGCTCTTAAGTGGCCATTACCGTTGTTGCTCTTGTGTTTCGTTTGCGATTGTACATTGTATTCATGTACTAAATCCAGGATAATTTGTTCCAACGTGATCTGTGGTTTCTGGGACACCTCAGCACCCCATGCGCCTGACTGAGACAGCCCAATTAGCTCTTGTTACAAAGCTCTTTCACCTGGGTGAATCATCCATGCCAAATCAAGTCCTCCAGCACCATCTTCTGGTTCCTTAGAATATTTCAGTTCAGTCGGCTGCTGGCAGGTATAGTTCACTTACATAGTAACCTAGGAAGTGGCTTTCTGCTGAGTCAGACCATAGGTCCATCTCGTTCAGTATTGTCTACCCAGACTGGCAGCGGCTTCTCCAAGGTTACAGGCAGGAGTTGCTTTTAGGCCTATTGCCAGGGAGTAAACCTGACACCTTCTGCCAGAGGAGGACTTCGCCACGGATCTTGGGGACTTGGTCCATGGCCTCCTGTCTCCAGGGGTGCCTCCAAATGTTCTGGGGGGCCTCCCCAGAGCCCCACCGCTGCCCCGCACCTGCCAACCTACCGCACAATTTAAATCTCTCCCCCTTTTCAACTGCTGCTGCCCAGTGGGGATGATACCGGACACGGGGGCGGCCAGTAGGGTGCAGGTACTTGAGGGGTGAGACCAAGGCAGGGGAGGTGGTGGCAACAGCTCCTTCCTTGAGCCCGGCTGCCTCCCAAATGAGAAGTCAGGCCATTTCAGGGCTCTTCTCCAAAGTTGCAGGCAGGAATATCTCTCAGCCCTATCTTGGAGATTCAGGGAGGGAACTTGGAACCCATCCAAATGCAAACCAGTGCATCCCCCACTTAACAAAGGGAACAATTCCAGCTCGCTACTGGAAGGCCATCTTTCCATAAATTCTCTCCAAGTAGTGTGATATTTTTTGTTGTTGTTCCAGTTGCTGGAAAGAAACAAAACCGACTTCTTCTCGTCACCAGAGGGAGCAGGAGATGTGATGAAATCAGTTCTGGAGGAAAAGATTAGTGATCCAGATTCCTCAATGGCTCTTTGGCATCCGGAGGTCTTTCACACGACCTCAACTGGGAGTCAGGGCGGGCTGGGAGGGAGAGGCAGGATGAGCAGTGCAGATGAGCGGTGACCATCTGTGCTCTCACCAGCTCTGCGCTCACACAAGTGACGTTGCAGTGAAGGATGCAGTTGGGAGCTGGAGTCAGTGTTCCCTCTAAGAGGGATTCCCAGACGGTGTTGACTACAACTCCCATAATCCTCAGGCAAAGGCTATTGCCATGGGGGATGCTGGGACTTTCCCACTCCGGCATCCCAGGATGCACTGCTCACATAAAAGCAGCTGCTCATATAAAAACAGTCTCCATCTATTTTATTGTACCATTAATTTTACACCTATCTAGATTATGTGGGGTGATCCCGACATCTTTTCACCTGGACATGTATCACTCGTGTAGAACGTAAAGGAATGTAGGACCCCCACTTTGGAACATTTACCATGCCAAAATTCTTCTTGATTTTTCCACCCAATTCTTTAGATTTTTAGTCCCAGCAAGATGATTTTCCATATAGATCTTCAACCGTGTTTCAGAGATCGTGTCACACTTCTTTATAAACAGCTCTTTGTAGCAGATTTTGGCACTCATTTTCTCAGTTGTATATAGTGTAAAAACTATTTAAAAAACTATTAAAAACTATAATCTATGAAAATAGATTAGGTGGAGGCAATATTATTGTTTGCATGTATATATACCACTTTGCTTTCTCTGAGCTCTGCTATCTACGCTCCGTTAACTAGAGATGCCAGAGGCTTGAAGAAAGGGAGACCTGAGCCATGGATATTAGGGAGAGAGTGGAGAAGTAACTTGCCTAGGGAGCAAAAGGTTGCTGGTGCGAATCCCCACTGGAATATTTCCCAGACTATAGGAAACACCTATATCAGGCAGCAGTGATCTAGGAAGATGCTGAAAGGCATCATCTCAGACTGCGCAGGAGATGGCCATGGTAAACCCATCCTGTGTTCTACCAAAGACAACCTCAGGGCTCTGGGGTTGCCATGAGTCGCCACTGACTCGACAGCACAACTTTACTTTAGGGGACAGGACACAGCATAGCCATTTTGGGCACCAGTTCCATATTTCAACAACGTGCCTAGGGTTCTTCAGGGCTCTTCAAAAGGGCTTCAGGCCCAGGGCATCCTGTGAATTCCACCTCACCTTGAGATCTTGCCTTGGAGGCAAATCTTAATTGGGCCCTCAAAAACTCTTTCAAGTTGCAATGAGCAAAAGAGGGAAATGATACACAGTAGACAGGCCTGATCCAGCTCAGTGGACACGGGCCTGATCCAGCTCAGTGGGGAGCCCTCAAGCTGGACCAGTTTGATGGTGAACCAACTCAACCTCAAGCCAGTTCACACAACCCTATTCTCTATATCAGTGTTTCTCAACTGCCGGTCCGCGGACCGGTGACGGTCCGCGACGAGTTGAGTGCCGGTCCGTGCCTCCTCCTGCCACCGGCAGCTTTCCCTTCCTGCCCCCGCTCTGCAGCGCTTGCTCTCCCCGCCAGAAGGAGAATAAAAGAAATGAGCACAATAAGCAGCAGTGAAAAAAATTAAGACTAGGTCTCCTTTTCTTGCAGTAAACTTCACAAAAATAGACAACAGAGGGGAGGGAACAACAGGGGCTCTCCGTATCTACACATCAGCTACACGTCATTCACGAAAGCATGTGCTAAAATAAACTCGTTAGTCTTTCAAGATGCCACAAGGTTCTTCGCTATGTATTCGAGCGATTTAAAGCGCTCACCCCACTGCTCAATAGCCAGTTGCCATTTCTTCGACTATCTGAAGCCTTTCCGTCTTGGTATGCAAATGAGAAAGACGCATATACCCAAAGAAAGGAAACTAATTATAAAAAAAACAACCTATATGCTGTTGATTTTCAATTGTGCACCCAACACAGATCTGCAGACGAGCTTGAGGCACCTACCAGGAACTGATACCCGCCCCCGCCCCGTCTTCTTCTCTTTGCCTGGAGCAAGGATTTTGTGTGAACCAAGGCACCAACATGCTAAACACGGCATTTCAAACGCTATGGCAACAATCCCATGCAGACTTGCTAGGCATCAAGTCCCACTCCAACAGAACTCAGTGCGATTTGCTTCCGAGTAAACATACATAGGATTGGGTTCCGCGTGCGTTTGGTAGTCCTTACTGACAGAAAAGTACACTCATCCTTCCATGCCTACTAAAAACCATCCTTGTTGTTCTCCAACCAACGATTGCATTTGTCATTTAGCATCCAGAAAGTTCTTGTAAAGCAAGTGTTACTTAATAAAACCTCTTCGACTGATCAAAACAAGGATCGAGGGGGCGGAAATCATTACTCTTCTGGGGATCACTCTTAAAAGCTTGCACGCACGAGCACAAATACAGAGAATAGAATAAGCAGCGTTTACCTTGTTCATCCCATTCCCCATGGCGCTAAGCAACCTGAAACTTTAGCACGAGAAACTGAAAGCAGTCTAAGGAGAGGAAGCTGCGAATTAAAAAAAATAATGCTAGGGGAAAAGGTGGAGAGAAATATTTACTCCCGTATGAGTGCGCAGTTCAGTACATAGGCTGTTATACAGTTAATTACTATTCTATGCAAGTGTTATAAGATTTTTTTATAACTGTTCAAAGGCATCAGTGGAACATGACTTCCAGCAACCCCTTGGAAATTCTGTCGGAGTCCCCGCTCTGCAGCGCTTGTTCTCCCCGCCGGGCTCCCTTCCTCCCCATCATTTTTGAGTTAACTGCGCAGGCGTGCCTCGCAGTTAGGAAGCGACGCCGGGCCAGACAGCAGGCTGCAGCGCCCCTCTTGTATCAGCCGCCGCTGCCAGCGGGGGGGGGGGGGGTAGAAGGCTCACTCACCCCCACAGCCATCTCCTCTGCCGTGCAGCAGTGGCGAGCCCTGGCAGAAAAGCATGTGGGCAAAAATGATGGGGAGGGAGGGAGCCCGGGAGCCCGCAGGGAGAGCAAGCGCTGCAGAGCGGGGACTCCGACAGAATTTCCAAGGGGTTGCTGGAAGTTATGTTCCACTGTTGCCTTTGAATAGTTAATGGTAAGTGATAAACTCAGGTTGATTTGCAATGCAATTCAACGTTTGGCAGACAACTGGAGCCAGGGCACTGTTACACTAATGGTCTTACTAAGGGAACGAGGGTGTGACACAGGAAATAACATACAAAGACACACATGGCAAAGATATAATCCAAAGGTATTTTCAGTCCTGATATCTTTAAGATACAAAGAGATCCTTCTTCTTCATAAGTTCCCCACTTGAGTCCTTAAGATGCTTTTTGCCTTCTAAGTCTGGGAACACGTCTGTCTACCTTCAATATCTGCACAATAAAAGCCTTGCTGGATCCAGTAAAGGTCTAATATTCTGCTTCCCATAGTGGATAACCAGATTTGGGTTTTATGCATGTATATCCTCCCACCCATCCGCCAAGTGCAGGGTGGCATTCGGTAGCTCCATTTTATTGCATTTATTGCATTTTATTGCATTTTTTTGCATTTTATTCCATTTTATTGCATTTATTGCATTTTTAATGCATTTTATTGCTAAGTTTTTTGTACAGATTTTATTGTATTTATTTTATAAGAATTTTAAATTCAATTAATTTATTTTAATTTTAATTAATCTTGGCCTGCCAGAACTTCAAAAGTTAAATTTTAATTTAATTCATTTTAATTAATTTCACTTTGCTTTAATTAATTGATTGATATTAAGTGGGAAACTGTACACGAAGAATGTAGCGGTCCTTGAAACTCCGCACAAAAAATTTAGCGGTCCTTGACTCCAAAAAGGTTGAGAAACACTGGTTTAGTAGATAGAACTGATATAGAAGCTCCCGAGATTCAGTCTCTGATCTGTCCAGCTAAAGGCCCTTCACCAGTAGGAATGAGGAAAACCTCTGCCAGAGATCTTAGAGAGCTTTTCAGAGCAGACAAGAATGGGCTAGATAGTCCAACTGCTTATAAAGGATGTTCAGACTTTTGTATATTCAACCAACAGTCTCTTGGAAGCTGCAATACCCACTGCTGCCACCTGGGGACACCTTCCCAAGCCATATTCACTGTCCTGAAATGAACAGTCATATGGATAATAGACATGTCTGCTTCTAGTGGTGTGAGACTTGAGAAGCATAGGATAATTTTAGCAAGCATGAAACCACCCTAATGGCTACCAAACCCAGGGATCATCAGGAGGAGGAGGAGGAGGATACGGAGGAGGCATGGGTGGTGGGATTTGCCAGCAAAAGATTCCCATAATCTGTGGAGGGGGTGGTGGTGGTGGTGGTGGAGGAGGAGGAGGAATTTGCTGTGGAGGGAGCTCAGATGGCCAGACCATTGTGGTGTCAGGCGGTAGCGGCAGCGGGGGGTCCGGTTGTTGTAGTGGAGGAGGATCTGGTGGTGGCGGAGTTAAGGTGATAGGAGGAGGTGGAGGTGGAGGTGGAGGTGGCGGAGGGTCCGGATGTTGCACTGGAGGTGGGTCCAGCGGCGGTGGCATTAAGGTGATCGGCGGAGGATCCGGTGGAGGAGGTGGAGGTGCAAAAAGCATTCTCAGTGGAGGAGGCAGTGGGGGCTCTGGCGGCATTTGTGTTAGTGGAGGGTCCGGTGGTGGCGGAGGAGGGAAAACCATTGTAGTGTCCAGTGGTGGAGGCAGCGGGGGGTCCGTCTGTTGCAGTAGTGGGGGATCTAGTGGGGGTTCAGGGATAGGTCAGACCAAGCAGGTCTGCCCACTGCCCCCCTGCCAGAAGTAAAACCAAATCCCTTCGGCCTTTCGTTGGAATGATCGTTTAAGAAACAAAGGATCATGCCGCCTGGCGAGCTTCAGTCCTGTTCTCATGCTACCCTGTCGAGCATTTTGTATGCCGCATCCTTTCTCCTCCTCTTCAATGGCATTTCATTTTTTCTGTGTTCAATGCTCTGCTGTATTATTTATATGTCAGTAATGGAGGGGGAGTTAACATGAGCTCCCCTCGCTAAATCTCCTGCTGCAGTCTCCCTTAACGCATGGGAGATAATAAAGCTTACCTCGGAATGAATATGGCTCTGGTGTCATCTTGCATCATCCGATTCTGTGTCCATATCACCATCTGTCTCATCTGACAATGAATTTAGAGGATTTCCCAGGCCTCCACCCAACTCTCCATATGCACCACGGGGGGCGGGGGGCGGGCTCAACCTACTCTCATGTGTTTTTAACTCAACACCACATCATCCTAACACCTCACAACTGAATGTACAGACCAATTTCTACTGCAAATATTTATATACCACTTTTCAAAAAAAGATCTCAGGCTAAGCACACAGAAAAAATAAAAGCACACAATCTCAAAGCATACCGAAAACAATATATAGATGGCTCCCTGTCCCCAGAGGGCTCCGAGTCTAATAGAAACATAAGGGAGACACCAGGAAGAGCCACTGGAGGGATACTATACTGGGGATGGATAGGGCCAGTTGACTCCCCCTGCTAAATACAAGAGAGCCCCCCACTTTAAAAGGTGCCTCTTTGCTCAGAGCAGGGAACCTACCTGTGAGTGCAACCGTAGAATCGGAAAACACAAGCTTTGCAAATGAAACCAAGTCAAGGGTGGGGTTTATTTGTGGATAAACATCATTGATCACAAATATAAGTGGGGAAATTTGATTCATTCCTGGGGCAAACTGTGAAAAGAACTGCTGCGCGTTGAGTTGGCACTTTCAATGAGCTGAAGGAAGTCTTCATCCTTTTAGTAGCTTCCCTGACTCAACTTCCTGTGTTGCTATGTTCCTGTCTGCACCATCTTGGATGATGAGTTTTGGGTCACACCAATACACTCTGGGAATTCAGGTTTCAATATGCACAGGGAAGGGGTGGTTTGCAGGAACACCTTGCCCTCAAAGAGTATGGGACACGTTTTGGCCAACAGCACATTCTCGAATCCAATCTAGGCATTCCATCTGTGCCCAAACCGTCTCCCCACCCAGTCAGAGTGACTCTACCATTGTTGATTTAGTTGGTGACCTGGAACGCTGAGTGCCCTTGTTTTGTATGTTGTACAACCCTTGTTTTGCCTGTACACTACAATTAAAGATGTGGCACCCTAGGGCCCTATGTTAAGGCATATGGCAGTCGGGGAGTGAGGGTGAAATTTCTGTCATGTCTCGATTGAATTCTCATTACGGGCATAAGAACATCAGAAGAATCACCTCAGAATATCGAAGACCAATTTCCAATCAGCGTTGCCTGATCTAGTCATATATTTACCACTAGTTCCTCCTCATTTATTTGAAATCCAGGAGGACTGGTTTTTGTTTTTGTTTTTTGGTTAAAGAAAAAAAATGTCCTGCCATTGCAGTCATGGTAAAATTAATTATATACTATATAGAGCAGTGTTTCTCAACCTTTTTGGAGTCAAGGACCGCTAAATTTTTTGTGCGGAGTTTCAAGGACCGCTACATTCTTCGTGTACAGTTTCCCACTTAATATCAATCAATTAATTAAAGCAAAGTGAAATTAATTAAAATGAATTAAATTAAAATTTAACTTTTGAAGTTCTGGCAGGCCAAGATTAATTAAAATTAAAATAAATTAATTGAATTTAAAATTCTTATAAAATAAATACAATAAAATCTGTACAAAAAACTTAGCAATAAAATGCATTAAAAATGCAATAAATGCAATAAAATGGAATAAAATGCAAAAAAATGCAATAAAATGCAATAAATGCAATAAAATGGAGCTACCGAATGCCACCCTGCACTTGGCGGATGGGTGGGAGGATATACATGCATAAAACCCAAATCTGGTTATCCACTATGGGAAGCAGAATATTAGACCTTTACTGGATCCAGCAAGGCTTTTATTGTGCAGATATTGAAGGTAGACAGACGTGTTCCCAGACTTAGAAGGCAAAAAGCATCTTAAGGACTCAAGTGGGGAACTTATGAAGAAGAAGGATCTCTTTGTATCTTAAAGATATCAGGACTGAAAATACCTTTGGATTATATCTTTGCCATGTGTGTCTTTGTATGTTATTTCCTGTGTCACACCCTCGTTCCCTTAGTAAGACCATTAGTGTAACAGTGCCCTGGCTCCAGTTGTCTGCCAAACGTTGAATTGCATTGCAAATCAACCTGAGTTTATCACTTACCATTAACTATTCAAAGGCAACAGTGGAACATAACTTCCAGCAACCCCTTGGAAATTCTGTCGGAGTCCCCGCTCTGCAGCGCTTGCTCTCCCTGCGGGCTCCCGGGCTCCCTCCCTCCCCATCATTTTTGCCCACATGCTTTTCTGCCAGGGCTCGCCACTGCTGCACGGCAGAGGAGATGGCTGTGGGGGTGAGTGAGCCTTCTACCCCCCCCCCCCCCCGCTGGCAGCGGCGGCTGATACAAGAGGGGCGCTGCAGCCTGCTGTCTGGCCCGGCGTCGCTTCCTAACTGCGAGGCACGCCTGCGCAGTTAACTCAAAAATGATGGGGAGGAAGGGAGCCCGGCGGGGAGAACAAGCGCTGCAGAGCGGGGACTCCGACAGAATTTCCAAGGGGTTGCTGGAAGTCATGTTCCACTGATGCCTTTGAACAGTTATAAAAAAATCTTATAACACTTGCATAGAATAGTAATTAACTGTATAACAGCCTATGTACTGAACTGCGCACTCATACGGGAGTAAATATTTCTCTCCACCTTTTCCCCTAGCATTATTTTTTTTAATTCGCAGCTTCCTCTCCTTAGACTGCTTTCAGTTTCTCGTGCTAAAGTTTCAGGTTGCTTAGCGCCATGGGGAATGGGATGAACAAGGTAAACGCTGCTTATTCTATTCTCTGTATTTGTGCTCGTGCGTGCAAGCTTTTAAGAGTGATCCCCAGAAGAGTAATGATTTCCGCCCCCTCGATCCTTGTTTTGATCAGTCGAAGAGGTTTTATTAAGTAACACTTGCTTTACAAGAACTTTCTGGATGCTAAATGACAAATGCAATCGTTGGTTGGAGAACAACAAGGATGGTTTTTAGTAGGCATGGAAGGATGCGTGTACTTTTCTGTCAGTAAGGACTACCAAACGCACGCGGAACCCAATCCTATGTATGTTTACTCGGAAGCAAATCGCACTGAGTTCTGTTGGAGTGGGACTTGCTGCCTAGCAAGTCTGCATGGGATTGTTGCCATAGCGTTTGAAATGCCGCGTTTAGCACGTTGGTGCCTTGGTTCACACAAAATCCTTGCTCCAGGCAAAGAGAAGAAGACGGGGCGGGGGCGGGTATCAGTTCCTGGTAGGTGCCTCAAGCTCGTCTGCAGATCTGTGTTGGGTGCACAATTGAAAATCAACAGCATATAGGTTGTTTTTTTTATAATTAGTTTCCTTTCTTTGGGTATATGCGTCTTTCTCATTTGCATACCAAGACGGAAAGGCTTCAGATAGTCGAAGAAATGGCAACTGGCTATTGAGCAGTGGGGTGAGCGCTTTAAATCGCTCGAATACATAGCGAAGAACCTTGTGGCATCTTGAAAGACTAACGAGTTTATTTTAGCACATGCTTTCGTGAATGACGTGTAGCTGATGTGTAGATACGGAGAGCCCCTGTTGTTCCCTCCCCTCTGTTGTCTATTTTTGTGAAGTTTACTGCAAGAAAAGGAGACCTAGTCTTAATTTTTTTCACTGCTGCTTATTGTGCTCATTTCTTTTATTCTCCTTCTGGCGGGGAGAGCAAGCGCTGCAGAGCGGGGGCAGGAAGGGAAAGCTGCCGGTGGCAGGAGGAGGCACGGACCGGCACTCAACTCGTCGCGGACCGTCACCGGTCCGCGGACCGGCGGTTGAGAAACACTGTACTAAACCATGGTTTCTAACAAAATAGACTGTCACAAATCTCTCAGGTATTAGCAGGATCTGCTCAGAAGCACAGATTATGGGTCTATCTAGAAAAATGTGATCCACTGTGACTGTGAGGTGGGTTTCTAAGATCTCAGGTAGGTATCTGCCCTGATATCCATTTCCCCCCGCTCAAAGTGTCATAGATGCAAAGATATTCAATGTCACAGAGTTATGGCACCTCCTTGAGCCTTCTCTGGAATGTGGTAAATACAACATTTTAATTTATTTTATTTAAATCAGGTATTATTGATCCATGTCACCTTAAGTGGTGTAGCGGGGAAATGCTTCGCTAATAAGCAGAAGGTTGCCGGTTCGACTCCCTGCTGGTACTATATCGGGCAGCAGCGATCTAGGAAGATGCTGAAAGGCATCAGATCATACTGCGTGGGAGGAGGCAATGGTAAACCCCTCCTGTATTCTACCAAAGACAAACTCACCATTCCCCTTCCTGCCGCTGGCCTCTTAATTCACCGCCACAGTCTGTCCCGGGCTGATTTTCAGGCCTGTTCGGGCCTGCAAAGATCAGTGTGGTGGCCATTTTGGAAGTTGCAACGCATGCTCAAATGGCCTCTGTGAGGCCTGGCAAGGCCTAGGACTTCACAGGGACCATCTGAGCATGTGCAGGACCATTTGAGCATGTGTGGTGGCCATTATTTTATTTTATTTTTTAAATGGCCTCTGAAAACAAAATGGCAACTGCACATGCTCAAATGGACTCTGTGAGGCCTGGCATGGCCTAGGGCCTCTTAGAGGCCATATGAGTATGCGCGGTGGCCATTTTGCTTTTGGTGGCCTTTTTTTTTTATTTTAAGAAATGGCGCCCCCCTTCAAGTGGCAGCCGGGGCAAGTGCCCTGCCTGCCCTACGCTAGATACGCCCCTGCCTAAAAGGCCAAGTTGAAGACAGATCATCCTGGAGAGAATCTATCTACGTGGTCACTAAGATTCAACACCAACTTGACAGCACTTAATCAATCAATCAATCAATCAATCACTCAGTCCCTGTATTTACTCAAATGGAAGAGGATTCTGAATTTAAGATGATCTCATCAAATTTTTAAAATCAATGAAATTGGGAAAATGCTGGTCTTGGATTCATTCATCATTGCAACAATCAAAGAGCTTGGAAGAAGCCTAGTCTTGAAATTACTGCCCCATCATGAGCATTGTGATTCCAAAGAGAGAGTTGCTGAGTATAACCAGACTCTCCGATTAGCGGCCAAGCCTAAGTTAATTGGTTGACAAAATGCAGGCATGGGTGCCCAGCTTAACAACCTAGCAGTGTGTTCCAACCTGCCCACATGCCCATACGTAGGTGGGGATGCAGATCTGAAGTCAAGCATCTCAGCAATACTTTTTTTTTTTAATTAAACCATTAGGCCTAGCCCTCAAAGATTTTGCTGGGATTACAGTGGGTCAGTGGGTCATTGTTACAAAGTTACAAAGTTACAAAGTTACAAAGTTACAAAGTTACAAAGTTACAAAGTTACAGTGGGTCATTGTTACAAAGTTACAAAGTTACAAAGTTACAGTGGGTCATTGTTACAAAGTTACAAAGTTACAGTGGGTCAGTGGGTCATTGTTACAAAGTTACAAAGTTACAGAGGGTCAGTGTGTCATTGTTACAAAGTTACAAAGTTACAGTGGGTCAGTGGGTCATTGTTACAAAGTTACAAAGTTACAGTGGGTCAGTGGGTCATTGTTACAAAGTTACAGTGGGTCAGTGGGTCATTGGGTCAGTGGGTCATTGTTACAAAGTTACAAATTTACAAAGTTACAAAGTTACAGTGGGTCAGTGGGTCATTGTTACAAAGTTACAAAGTTACAAAGTTACAGTGGGTCAGTGGGTCATTGTTAAAAAGTTACAAAGTTACAAAGTTACAGTGGGTCAGTGGGTCATTGTTAAAAAGTTACAAAGTTACAAAGTTACAGTGGGTCAGTGGGTCATTGTTACAAAGTTACAAAGTTACAAAGTTACAAAGTTACAAAGTTACAAAGTTATAGTGGGTCATTGTTACAAAGTTACAAAGTTACAAAGTTACAGTGGGTCAGTGGGTCAGTGGGTTTTTGTTACAAAGTTACAAACTTACAGTGGGTCAGTGGGTCAGTGGGTTTTTGTTACAAAGTTACAAAGTTACAGTGGGTCAGTGGTTCAGTGGGTCATTGTTACAAAGTTACAAAGTTACAAAGTTACAGTGGGTCAGTGGGTCAGTGGGTCATTGTTACAAAGTTACAAAGTTACAGTGGGTCAGTTGGTCATTGTTACAACGTTACAACGTTACAACGTTAAAAAGTTAAAAAGTTAAAAAGTTACAGTGGGTCAGTGGGTCATTGTTACAAAGTTACAAAGTTACAAAGTTACAAAGTTACAGTGGGTCATTGTTACAAAGTTACAAAGTTACAAAGTTACAGTGGGTCATTGTTACAAAGTTACAAAGTTACAAAGTTACAAAGTTACAGTGGGTCATTGTTACAAAGTTACAAAGTTACAAAGTTACAAAGTTACAGTGGGTCAGTGGGTCATTGTTACAAAGTTACAAAGTTACAAAGTTACAGTGGGTCATTGTTACAAAGTTACAAAGTTACAGTGGGTCAGTGGGTCATTGTTACAAAGTTACAAAGTTACAGTGGGTCAGTGGGTCATTGTTACAAAGTTACAAAGTTACAAAGTTACAGTGGGTCAGTGGGTCAGTGGGTCATTGTTACAAAGTTACAAAGTTACAAAGTTACAGTGGGTCAGTGGGTCAGTGGGTCATTGTTACAAAGTTACAAAGTTACAAAGTTACAGTGGGTCAGTGGGTCAGTGGGTCATTGTTACAAAGTTACAAAGTTACAAAGTTACAGTGGGTCAGTGGGTCAGTGGGTCATTGTTACAAAGTTACAAAGTTACAGAGGGTCAGTGTGTCATTGTTACAAAGTTACAAAGTTACAGTGGGTCAGTGGGTCATTGTTACAAAGTTACAAAGTTACAGTGGGTCAGTGGGTCATTGTTACAAAGTTACAGTGGGTCAGTGGGTCATTGGGTCAGTGGGTCATTGTTACAAAGTTACAAATTTACAAAGTTACAAAGTTACAGTGGGTCAGTGGGTCATTGTTACAAAGTTACAAAGTTACAAAGTTACAGTGGGTCAGTGGGTCATTGTTAAAAAGTTACAAAGTTACAAAGTTACAGTGGGTCAGTGGGTCATTGTTAAAAAGTTACAAAGTTACAAAGTTACAGTGGGTCAGTGGGTCATTGTTACAAAGTTACAAAGTTACAAAGTTACAAAGTTACAAAGTTATAGTGGGTCATTGTTACAAAGTTACAAAGTTACAAAGTTACAGTGGGTCAGTGGGTCAGTGGGTTTTTGTTACAAAGTTACAAACTTACAGTGGGTCAGTGGGTCAGTGGGTTTTTGTTACAAAGTTACAAAGTTACAGTGGGTCAGTGGTTCAGTGGGTCATTGTTACAAAGTTACAAAGTTACAAAGTTACAGTGGGTCAGTGGGTCAGTGGGTCATTGTTACAAAGTTACAAAGTTACAGTGGGTCAGTTGGTCATTGTTACAACGTTACAACGTTACAACGTTAAAAAGTTAAAAAGTTAAAAAGTTACAGTGGGTCAGTGGGTCATTGTTACAAAGTTACAAAGTTACAAAGTTACAAAGTTACAGTGGGTCATTGTTACAAAGTTACAAAGTTACAAAGTTACAGTGGGTCATTGTTACAAAGTTACAAAGTTACAAAGTTACAAAGTTACAGTGGGTCATTGTTACAAAGTTACAAAGTTACAAAGTTACAAAGTTACAGTGGGTCAGTGGGTCATTGTTACAAAGTTACAAAGTTACAAAGTTACAGTGGGTCATTGTTACAAAGTTACAAAGTTACAGTGGGTCAGTGGGTCATTGTTACAAAGTTACAAAGTTACAGTGGGTCAGTGGGTCATTGTTACAAAGTTACAAAGTTACAGTGGGTCAGTGGGTCATTGTTACAAAGTTACAAAGTTACAAAGTTACAGTGGGTCAGTGGGTCAGTGGGTCATTGTTACAAAGTTACAAAGTTACAAAGTTACAGTGGGTCAGTGGGTCAGTGGGTCATTGTTACAAAGTTACAAAGTTACAAAGTTACAGTGGGTCAGTGGGTCAGTGTTACAAAGTTACAAAGTTACAAAGTTACAGTGGGTCAGTGGGTCAGTGGGTCATTGTTACAAAGTTACAAAGTTACAAAGTTACAGTGGGTCAGTGGGTCAGTGGGTCATTGTTACAAAGTTACAAAGTTACAAAGTTACAAAGTTACAAAGTTACAAAGTTACAAAGTTACAAAGTTACAAAGTTACAAAGTTACAAAGTTACAAAGTTACAGTGGGTCAGTGGGTCATAGTTACAAAGTTACAAAGTTACAAAGTTACAGTGGGTCAGTGGGTCATAGTTACAAAGTTACAAAGTTACAAAGTTACAAAGTTACAGTGGGTCAGTGGGTCATAGTTACAAAGTTACAAAGTTACAAAGTTACAGTGGGTCAGTGGGTCATAGTTACAAAGTTACAAAGTTACAAAGTTACAAAGTTACAGTGGGTCAGTGGGTCATAGTTACAAAGTTACAAAGTTACAAAGTTACAAAGTTACAAAGTTACAAAGTTACAAAGTTACAAAGTTACAAAGTTACAAAGTTACAAAGTTACAAAGTTACAAAGTTACAAAGTTACAAAGTTACAAAGTTACAGTGGGTCATTGTTACAAAGTTACAAAGTTACAAAGTTACAAAGTTACAGTGGGTCATTGTTACAAAGTTACAAAGTTACAGTGGGTCAGTGGGTCATTGTTATAAAGTTACAGTGGGTCAGTGGGTCATTCGGTCAGTGGGTCATTGTTACAAAGTTACAAAGTTACAAAGTTACAGTGAGTCAGTGGGTCATTGTTACAAAGTTACAAAGTTACAAACCCATTGGGGACAGGAAGCCATTTTAAAAAAAATTTCTATCTATGTAAACTACTTTAGGAGCTTTTGTTGAAAGCAGTATATAAATATTCATTGTATTCGTATTCCAGGCATTTCTCAAAATGAGGCCTGGCACATTCGATTTATTTCTTGTTTTATTTATTTTTATCATATTTATATGCTGCCTGGAGGTTTTACAGACAGGGCCTCTCTCCCCCTGATTGGAGTGTGCCAGTCCACATTTTCGCTGGATTTAACCCGACCTCCCTGCGGGCTATCAGGGCCCAGGACAGACAGGGCTTTGTTTTTCTCTGAAGGGAGGCTGCAAATTCTAGATTAGCCCAAGTTATGTCCAGGGTAAAAAAAACCAATCCTCTATTTCCAGCAGCTTTTGAAAAAAGCTCCGGGGCTTCTGCTTTCTCTGAAGGTGTTGATGGAGGTGCTGATGGCTATGCGATTGGTCCATCTGATCCCTCAAATTAAAATGCCTCGAATCAGATTCGCTCTTCAGGTACCCCGAGACATAGAGCCATGTGTGAAAAACCTCCTGGTATGTGTATCTCTAGGTGGTGAGATACATCTTCTTGACATTTCAGTATCCAAGGATGCAAGTTACCTTGTAGGATCTTCCTCATGGGTTTTGATTTGCTGGAAGCTTTTCATGTCTTGTGTGGGGAGAAAGAAAAAGAGGAGAAGAAGAAAAATCTGAGTAATGCTTGAACCATGGCTGGATCTAAGACAGTTTATCTTACAAACACCTTATCTCTGGCAAGATGCTTTTTGATAAGCAGGACAAGGGCGGGATCAACAGGAGGATGACAAAATGGTGGCTCCCAAAATATAACATCAAAAATCCCAGAGTCTCTGTTGCTGCCCCGAGACTCTGCAATATGCTTCCTGTTGAAATAAGAGCCTCCCCATCTCTGACAACTTTTAAAAAGTACTAAAGACTTATCTCTTCACCCAAGCTTTTAAATTTGACTTTAATTTAATTTTGATTGTTTTAAGGTTTTTATTTTCTGTGTTTTAACTTGTTTTATGTTGTTGTAAATCGCCCAGAGATGAACGTTTGGGATGGTATACAAATTTGATATGAATGAATGATAAAAGACAGATCAAATGACGGGTCTCAAAATATAAAATCAAAAGATTCCTGTAAAAAGGGAGGGAGAGAAAGGAATGGTGGTACAAGCTGCTGTGTCCTTACTAACTAATTAGGAGTAATTAGTCCTTACTAATGCAGAGTAGAGGAGCAAGCAGTCAAGGCTTTTACATTCATGCCCTGTCCATCAGGGCGGACCTTGCTTAGCAAAGGGGACAATTCATGCTTGCTACCACAAGACCAGCTCTCCTCCCAAATCCCTCTGACCTCTGGGGAAATCAGTTTTCAACTCCAAATGCTGAAGAATCCTCATCATGTCTCCCGCATCCATCATGTCAGGACGGGCTTTCTCTGTTGCTGCCCCGAAGCTTTGGAATGCACTCTCGAAATAAGAGCCTCCCCATCTCTGTCAGCTTTTTAAAAGTCTTTAAAGACACATCTGTTCACCCAGGCTTTTAACTGATATTGTTTTGATTGTTTTAATGTTGTTTTTAGAATATTGTTTTAAAATTTTAAATTGTATTTTAAATTTCTTGTTTTTAAATCTCTTGTTTTAATTAATGTTTTACTTCTTTAAAAATCTTGTTGTAAACCGCCCAGAGACGTAAGTTTGGGGCGGTATAAAAATATGTTAAATAAAATAAATTAAAATAAATAAATAATGGCTCTGTCCTTCTGGTTCTGAAAAGTGTTCCCACTTTCCCCCAAAGTGTTCCCACTCTAGTCCAGGAGATTCTATCCCAAGTAGGGTGTGGATCCAAGATGAGGCAGAATAGGAGGGGGTAATGTGGTTAAGGTGAGCCCCCTCCAAGGAGGAAGGAGCCAGGATGGAGAAGCTTAGCCCAAGGGAATCTTCAAAAGGACTGAAAAGGATCATCACAAATTGTTTATTAGAGAGTTATCCCTCTCCTGTCTTAAGCTCTGTGTGAGTAATGACACGCTAAGCACAAACCCAACTTTGAACAGAACGAAAGAGCAACTTGTATATTACATCCGACAGACTAAAACAGGTCCATACTGAGTTAATTCAAGCACCCAGACCCAGGGGAAACGGGAAGGAAGTGGGGACATTCACACAATGTACAGTGGCCCAAATCAGCTGCTGTGGGAGAACTGGGAAAACTCAGCACTCTCCCAGGATCAGGGAGTTGGCCTACATGGACTTCAGTTACCTTCTGTTGTGACTTTTCATCTTCCTAACCCACATAAATCATGAGAGGAGAACTGGTCTTGTGGTTGCAAGCATGACTTTTCTCCTTAGCTAAGCAGGGTCTGCCCTGGTTGCGTATTTATGGGAAAGGTGAACCAAAGGTGAACATCTTGTGGCAACTTTGGCCCTCCACATGTTTTTTGGACTACAACTCCCACAATCCCCAGCCACAGCAGTCAATAGACAGGGATTATGGGACTTGTAGGCCAACATCTTCAGGAGGGCTAATGTTGAACAGCCCTGTGGTAATGCATGACATTCCTTATGTTCTCCAATTTCTAAAAGATTGGGTTGATCTTATAAAACCTGTGTCCATTCATCTCACTAATCTGAGCATTCTGATGCTCAGATGAGAAAACACCACCAACAAAAGAAGCCCTGCTGGAATTGATGGGAGGAGAAATCCGGAAGCAGATGGGATGTTGAAAATACTTACTATGCAGAGCAAGCAGAAGAATCTCACCAAGAGGGGCAAGCATCTTCTAGTTCCCTTCCCCTTCTGGAATCTGAAGCAGACCTGCAGGTGAAAGGGTCTCTTCTTTGACCTGTGTCCCAATGGCTCAGCTAAGGACCAGAGCTGATTCCACCTCGGTGTCTGCCCAGGAGTGAAGCTTCACCGCCCTCTCTTAAAGCTATCCAGCATCAACTCTGCACCACCCACTTGGAGCTGTGCCATTACAAGAAATTTGCATCATCTCTAAGACTCTTTGCCTTGAAGCTGCACAGACACACACACACACACCAGATGCACATACTTGAGGCTGGTGTTTCTGGGTGCTTCTGCTTTCAGCAATGCTACTGGCCAAGTGCCTCTTTATTTTGTCCTCCACAGGTAATATTTTGCCTTATGGTCTAACCCGAACCTTAATGCTTTGCATCTGAGCCAGTGGCCCGATTGGATTTCAGTGATCCATTGGGAGAGTTTAGCTGGACTTGAGATGAAATGTTTTGTGCAGGCTTAACTATGCATTGTGTCATGCCCTGGCATAGCCTTTTGAATGTGGACATTTGTGACAGCTGTGGGCTGGTGTGTGTGATTGAATGGCAGGTGGAATCAGTTGAGATGACAGACCGGGTGGGGGTGGGGACAGGGATGTGTTGGGTTGCGAATGGACTACAATGGGCAGGCCAGAAATGTTTAAACAATTAGTAAGCCGAGTGTTCCATCATATATTGTTTGAATTTTTTTTTTATAACTTAGCTGTTCAATCTGGTTGCCTCTGCCCCTTCTGTAAAGTAATAAAGTTAAATATATTTTTACCTTACTTGTGCCCCATTTTTTTCTAAATCAAATCAAATAATCTTTATCATGGTCAATGCCACTAAAGATTACAGCACACATATCATAAAGATTATAGTACACATATCATAAGAACAGCCCTGCTGGATCAGGCCCAAGGCCCATCTAGTCCAGTATCCTGCTTCCCACAGTGGCCCACCAGATGCTTCTGAGAAGCCCACCAGCAAGAGGTGAGGGGATGCCATCTCTCCTACTGTTGTTCCCCAGCAACTGGTATTTAGAGGCACCTTGCTTCTGAGGCTGGAGGTGGCCTCTAGCCACCAGACTAGTAGCCACTGATAGACCTGTCCTCTATGAATTTGTCTAAGCCCCTCTTAAAGCGATCCTGGCTGGTGGCCAGCACCACATCCAGTGGCAGAGAGTTCCATGGGTTAATTATGCAATGTGTGGAAAAAAGTACTTCTTTTTGTCAGTCTTAGATTGCCTGGCAATCAGTTTCTAGGATTACCATTACAGGCACATTGGCAAAATCTAGGGATTCTCAGTCAGGGATGATGTTGCTTTCTAAATTCTTTATGTGGTAGAAGGATTTGGGATGAAAAATTACTGACAATGTTCCTTCTTGTGCTTACGTCCCCAGTGTTACAGGCTCAGTTGTCACTGTTTCACAGTTAGCAGTTCCAGTTTGTGGATGCTGGGGACAAGGCTGAGCTGTCATGCACTTTTGTAGATAAAATGAGAGATGGTGGATATCCATTCCACTGGTACAAAAGTAGCAACCGGGAAATAATATTTTTAATCGGGTATTGCTTTGATGAGAGAAAGGCAGGAAGATACAGCTGCAGAGCTGACGGAGGAAACTCGACACTGGAAATTGCCAATGTCCAAAAGGAAGATGCTGGCCTTTACTTCTGTGCTACGCATTCATATTACAGACTTTTGAATTTCAGCAATGGGACGTCACTGATCATTGGAGGTGAGGAAGCAGGGCTAAGTGCAGTGGCCATTTCAAAGCAGAATATGTTTCTGTATGGACCAGATCCAGTTCTCTATTCAACAGACTGCATACAGAATATGCTTCAGTTTGCTACACAGGGTGTGCGATCCTCTCCAGGACCAGGGAAGTGATCGGATTCACACATGCTTAGCTTTCACATGGCTTCCCAGACCTCTCTCTGTTCCGAATATTGATTCCTAATACCAAGTATTTGTTACAGCTATAACCCGCCCTTCCTCCAAGGAGTTTAGGTGAGCATCTGCAGTTCTCTGTGCTCTGATTTGATCATAACAACCTTGTCCTGTAGGCTACACTGAGAGAGAGAGAGCGAGAGAGAGCGAGAGCCTGTTCTCATGGTCATATGGGGGTGGGCTGGAGGGGGGGCACCCTCTGCCTCCCAAATGACCCAAGCCCCTGATTGTGTCTACTTACCCCAAACAATCAGGCTGCTGAACACTCCAGGAGGGAAGGAAAACCCAAGCTGGGTCCGCCAGCATCCCACAATGCATTGTGTGAGCAACAGAGAAGCAGCTCTGAGTTCAGCAGGAGCACTCCTCTCCCTGGCCCTGTTTTCCACCCAACTCTATGGTTAAGATGGCCACTGCCCGGGCATGGTTTAAAATGCACCGGTGCTACAGACCACCAAAACTAGGGATGTACGAACTGGCTCAAGGTTGAGCCAGTTCTCCATTGAAGTGAGTCAGCTCTAGGGCTCGCCTTTGAACTGGACCTGAGCTCAAGCCGAACCCTCGTGGGCCAGTTTGGGGCCGGTTCAGGGTTCTAAAGGGAAAATTAAAACAAAAGTAAAAACTCACAGCTGAACCCCTCTGGGGTAACTTGGGGGCCAGTTTGGGATTCTAAAGTGGATTAAAAAAAATGTAAACTCACTGCCGGGGTTGCTGCCATGGTGTGTGTGGGGGGTCTCTGGTGGTTCCCCCCTATGGGCTGGTTCATCCCATTTTCAGGCCATTTCGGTCTTCTCTGTGGTTGTAGCAGCCATTTTGGAGGCCACCATGCATCCGACCTGGCCACTTGCGTGGCGGGGTCATGACCTGGCGATGCAAATGGCCAGGGTGCATGTGTGGCGGCCTCCAAAATAGCCGCAGAGACCACAGAGAGGGCCAAAATGGGCTGAACTGGCCCACAGAAGACCAGGGTGAGGCCGGTGGGGGGAGGGGGACCATTGAAGACCCCCCCCCAGCCATGGCTGCAGCCCCACAGAGGCCACTGAACCCAGCAATGAGGTGTTCTTGTTTTTAAACCCCCACTTTAGAACCCCAAACTGGCTCGAATTCAAGTTGAACCAGGGTTCTAGCTCGGGGTACCAAAACCGAACATGCCCGGTCCAGCTCAAGTCCAGTTAGGACTCGAACCGAACCAGGCAAACCGGTTTTGTGCACACCCCTAACCAAAACAAAAGGTAGGGTGGGTTCCATTCGCGTCCTGCCTCACTTTTAACCTGGGTAGCAGATCTGGGCTATCCAGGTTCAGAGCAGCCAGGTCAGGAGGACTCCTGGTGCCCCAGACGACCACAGCTTCCTGGCTCAACCCTTTCCTATCCTATCCAGGAATCTGCGGTTGTGTGAACAGGCTCGGTGCTGCCCAGCATGGGCACATGTGCTCCCTAAGTGGGAATCAGAACCTAGATCTCCCTGTCCCTGTCTAGCTGTCTAGCCCAGGGTTTCTTAACTTTGGGCCCCCAAATGTTGTTGGACTACAACTCCCGTCATCCCCAGACATGGCCTTTGTGGCTGGGGATGATGGGAGTTGTAGTCTAACAACATCTGGGGGTCTAGCCATTACACCATGCTAACTCCCTATGGTGGTGTCCTTCACTGTGAGGCCTGGGGTGGGGGCAGTGGCAGCCCATGTCAATCCTAAATGCATTGCCCTGGCTAATTGTTTATTGGGCCTGTGTGAAGCTTTGGCCAAAGCTGAATACTCGGCATGGTCCCCCTGGCACCGTGCAGAGGCTATCATTCCCACCGTGCTGTGCCTTGCCCAGCACTCCGGGGGGGGGTCCTTTAAGGGAAACGGAGCCCTCTTGAGCCCCTGATCTTGGGAGGTGTGCACGGCATGCTGGGAAGTGTCGCCCTTAAGCTTGAGGAAAGCACAGTGCTGAGCGGAGAGAGCAGCATGGTGCAAAATGACTCTGATGTTTTATCTTACATTTCTATCCCGCTTTTTCCTTCGAGGAGCTCAGAACAGTGTACATGGTTACGTTTATCCTCACAACAACCTTGTAAGGTAGGTTAGGCTGAGATATACATGACCGGCCCAGAGTCACCCAGTGAGTTTCATGGCTGAATGGGGATTCGAATTCGGGCCTTCCTGGTTCTAGTCCAATACTCTAACTATAAGGAAGGGTAAACCAGCCCAGGTCGGAGATGGAGCAGGTCAAAATTCCCATGCTGATTGGTAGTGGGACCGTGCCTGTGAATAGCCGCTGCTGCATCCGGCTAGGGTTGTTGTTTTGCCAGAGTGGCCCCTGCTTGAAAATCAGTGGCAATCACTGCCCTATAGTTTATGGGGACTTGGCCCAATATCCCCTGAAATCTCTGCCCCCCCAAAAGAGCTCAGTGACGCACCGAGGTTATTTTGGAGCCTGGACCTGAAGGACTTCAGAGGTTCCCCCACCACCACAAGCCCCCCCCATGCTGTGAGGTCCCCCTTGAACATTTTTTGGCAACCGGCCACCTGGAGGGCGCAGGTCGGATTTGAGGAGTGCTGGAAACAGCCTGAGGCTGGAGGGGTGCAACCTGCCGGGGGGGGCTGCTTTTGTCTGTGTGCCACTGCCAGCATAGCGTAGTGGTTAGAGTGTTGGACTAGGACTGGGAAGACCCGAGTTCGAATCCCCATTCAACCATGAAACTCACTGGGTGACTCTGGGCCAGTCACATCTCTCTCAGCCTAACCTACCTCACAGGGTTGTTGTGAGGATAAAAAATAAGGATGTACACCGCTCTGAGCTCCTCGGAGGAAAAAGCGGGATAGAACTGTAATAAATAAATAATAAAATAAATAAACATTGCAGGAGTTCATTGGAGCTCCTGGGCTTGTTTCGGGGGTGGGGTGGGTGGTGGGTGGGACTGAGATCCGAGAGGTGGGTGGGATGAGAAGAGTGCTCAGGGAGGGTGGGAGGGAGGGAGGGAGGAGGTTGTCCATTTGGAATTAGTCAACGGGCCACATCCACTGTGAGCTAGGAATATATATTGGGCCTGGGGGACGGGACAGGACAGGGGGGCAGTCATCGGTAAGAGGTGGGAGAAGAGTGCTGAGCAATGTGGGGTGGGGCGGGGCGTGTGGATGGCAGCCTGAACTTGTGGAGAAGCTGTGGGCCCCACAACTGAGACCACGGACCAGATCCCCAAGGTCCGTGGGGAAGATCGCCTCTGACAGAGCTTGAGAACTAGGCAGCCAGATCGAGTTCCGAAATAGCCCGAAGATGCCACACAATGGAACCGCGGTGGCTGCCCTGACTGAACTCCCGGCTTTCTTTTCCTCACTAGACAGTTATACCCGGAGTACCTGGGTGACGTTTCTGCACCCAGCATCCCCGGTGGCACAGGGCAACTATCTTGTCTGCGTGGTCCATGAGGTGTCCGGCTTAGTCCAGGTGGCCTGGAGCATCTCTGGAGATCTCCAGCCGGAGGGACAGATGCTTTCGGTGAACAACAGCCGCGGCTCCTTAACCTACATCAGTCTCCTCTCCATCCTCACGGACTCAGAGACGGGCAGAAAGAGCTACACCTGTGAAGTCAGGTTCAATTCTTCTGGCGGGAGTGTGAAGAAGAGTGCCCTGTTCCCTGCAGGTGAGGGGATTTGCCTGGGACTCCGCTCCCGTAAAAACAGTGATCCTTTCCACTCACGAGACTTGGGGAGACTCTTGCTTCAACCAGATTTGTAAGGTGAATGCAAAGCCAGCTGGATCCAGAAGGCGCATTTGCATTACAAATGCTTCTTTTCCCCATTAGCACTGTTCAGATTCCACACGAGAGGTTCACAGGCAACTTTAGCCGCATATATGAAAACTCCTTTCTGTTTTGCTCTTCTCTCTCTTCCTAGAGGCAAGTTTCAGTCAACTTGTGAAATGTTGGCTTCCTCTAGGCGGAAACCACATTTTAAATTTGGACCTTGCACAGTGGTCACTATGCCAGAAAAACAGGTCTCACCACTCTCTGCTCCCCTCTGCAAGCTGCTTGCTGACTTGTCCTGATCAGCCCAAAGCAATACAAAAGAACCGGAAAAACTAATGTGGTCCTAGCTTATAATTTACAACTCCCAAGAATAAGAATATAAATGGGTATTTTAATAATAAAAAGTAAGAATGCTGCATAAAATGGATTAAAACTGAATTAAGAATATAAATGGGTATTTTAATTTTAAAAAAATAAGAATGCTGCATACAATGGCTTAAAACTGAATTAAGATAGGTTTTTTAAAAGTCATAAACCCTGTTAACCCCTGCTAACTTGGCAAAGAGGCACCTTTTACTGTGGTGATTCTCTTTATTGAGCAGGGGGAGAGTAACTGGCCCTATCCACCCCCAGGCATAGTACCTCCAGTGACTGTTGCTGGTGTCTGTCTTATGTTTCTTTTTAGATTGTGAGCCCTTTGGGGACAGGGATCCATCTTATTTATATATTATTTCTCTTTGTAAACCACCCTGAGCCATTTTTGGGAGGGCAGTATAGAAATCGAATTAATAACAACAACAACAATAATAAAACATTTACAATCCTCACACATGTGGGCTAAGTATTGTAAAAGTCCTCAGATATATGCAGCAATTCTCTACTTCCAAGTGAGTTGAAGTGAGTTGAACCTCTCCAGAATCTGACAAGGATCTAAGAGGACCTCAACTCACGTGGAAGTACAGTATTACTACATGTCTGTGGATTTTACAATGCAATACAATACTTTACAGGGAGGCACTTCACACGATAGGCTACTCTCCCCACAGACAATCAATCGGCAGCCCTTGGCAGTCGGATCAGCCGCCCTTACAACTACTGGCTCTGTGACGGAGCTGGGGGGGGGGCTGGGGGGATCGGGGGCTGCGCGGTCTCTGGAAGTTCCAGGGTGCCCCGCGTGAGCATGCTGGGCATTTTGGAGAGACCCCTGAGCCCGGGAGAATGCTTGCAGCCTCCCAGTCGGGGGTCTACTCGTGTGTCGCCACAAACTGTGGCGACACACGAGCAAAAATATGAGGTTAACAGAGCGCTCACTCCATTAACCTCATCTAAGGGGAGGGGTAATTAGGTGGGCTAGCCGCCTTGGGAGCACCAGTCTCGCCTGCGAGCCCGGTGGTTCCCACGATCCCTTGAAAGCAGGCTGAGCTCCCTTAGCCCGCTTTCCAGTGATCATGAGAACAGCTTCGGTATTTACAATACTGAAGTCATAAAACATTAAAAATCCTCATACCTATGCTGGCTAAGTATTGTATTGTATTGTAAACATTCACAGTTTACCGCCCTGAGCCAATTTTGGAAAGGTGGTATAGAAACTGAATGAATAAATAAATTAAAAAATTGTTGTAATACCCTACTTCCAAGTGAGTTGAGGTCCTCTTAGAGTTTTGTCAGATTCTGGAGAGAACCTCAACTCACTTGGAAGTGCAGGCAAAATCCCTGACAGGAATCCTGGTAAGGGAGATGGTATTCTTATAGACCGCAGCCACACCACCTCCCCACCCACATCCTCCTCTCACCCGCTCTACCATGGAGGAACTCTCTGGCAGAAGCTGGGTCCAAACCGGACCACTAGCCTCTCCCGACCTGATCTCTGTGACACATACCAAGTCGGCTCCTTCACCCATAATCAAGTCATGGACTACCTCAGATTTTTTTTTGGACTGGCCTGGCATTACGGAGTAATACGGTGAGGTTCTGTGGGTGGTTGGCATTGCTCTCCAAGGTCAAAGAGGTGGTAGGCCTGCTGGAAGGGGAAACAGCAATTATACTTCTGAATTCCCTTCCCCTATAACAATCCGCTGGCCTACCAACGCCATATCTTCGTCGATTCCCCACCACCACTGCTCCAGTCGTCCCCCACGTCCCCATCTCTGCTCAACCCAAGACACACACCTGTACCAGGCCTAACTAAATACTAGACCACAATGAAGTGAGCAGGCGTCTTCCTTCCAGCAGTCCAAGACAATAGGTTGGCCCCAGCTCTCGGTCCCACCCCCGAAGGCCTCCCCCTTTGGCCTCCCCACTTTGGTGGCTGTGCCTTGGTGCTACTCGCCCTTATAAGGGCCAGGAGTTCAAAAGCCTCACCTGTAGCTTTCACCGACCACCAACCAGGCCAGCCCACCTAGGAACAAGAAATTACAGTTGCCCAAAATCCCCCTTGCCTGTCCAAGAAAGGGGGGGAGGGGGGGCAGAATTGGTCAGATGAAACAGCCGGTTGCCTGTGGGGGCCAAGTAGGAACTTTTTGGGCCACGCCAGATTGGCTTTAGGTGCGGCCTTTTCCCGCCTACTTCTTACTGAGGCTTCGGAGCTGGGTTGTGGGCAGGCACCGTAGAACAACCGGTCACTTGGCAGGAGAGCGCGGGTGTTGGGTAGGTAGATTCAGTATTGGTGTTTGGCTGGAGGGCCATTCGGGGTGGGGGTCAAGGAACAGCCCTTCAGGGTTTGGGCAGCCCGGAGGGCTGGGAATGACCCCCACTCGGGGGTGGGATGCGACTCACCGGCTCCGAGCTTGGGTTTGGGATGTGTTGGACCGCTCCCCCCTCAGTGGGGTGAAGCCTTGCGGTGAAAGGAGGTCAGGACAGGGCGCCTGAGCAAATCAGTTACCGGCCCTTTGCCCTGGTGTGGGATGGCTCTCACTAGGAGGTGGCCACCACACCACACCACACCACAGATAACAAACTTGCAACAAGGTCCCTAACTCCTCCTAGTGAGGGCCATCCCACACCAGGGCAAAGGGCCAGGTACGGATTTGCTCAGGCGCCCAGTTTGTTATCTGCGGTACATTCATAGTGTGGCCCTTATTGACTCCAACTAAGCAAGTCCTGGCTTCATTGGGGCCTAGGGGTGCAAATCCCTCTTGCCCCTCCAAGAAAGGAAGGGGTGGGGAGGTGGGGGAAGAGGCCAGATGAAACAGGCTGACTATCCCCCACAACTGTCTCCAGACACCATATTAGTTTTTCCTGATCTTTTGTATTGCTTTGGTATGCCTTTTTGGATCAGTCAGGATTATACCCTGCTTTGGGACCTGTCCTGTTCAGCCCACCCCTGAAATTGAAACAGGGCATTAGACTCCATTGCTGAGTCCTGTGAACAGTTGGAAACTGACCCTAGCTGCTCTGAGCCCAAGGAAGAGAGACATCTACACCCGCTAAATTGAGAAACAAAGCAAGACAGAAGGCCACTCCACAGATAAATTAAGACGCAGTAAATCAAGAAGCAAACAGCATCAGTGCCTAGATGCGAACAAACCGCTCATCTCTCTTCCTTTTAAAACATCCTCTGCAGATGATCCCTGCGCAAGCTACATCAAGATGCCCCTGGCTGTGGGTGGCGTTCTGCTTTGGCTGATGCTTCTCCTCACCTTTTTGGGGATTCGGCTTTACCCGTCCCATCTCGGTAATATCACAAATTACATCCTCAGTGGTCAGTCACCAGATAATGAGAACAATAAGCCCTGTCCTCCACAAACTGTGTCTCTTCTCATCACACCCACAAATGATATTTGACTCCATTGCTATATGGAATTCATTGCCACAAGACAGGCACATACGTAGCTAGGGGAGAGAGGGCTCATGTTCGCCCCCTCCCCAGTGGCCCCCCCATGTGTGCCAGCCACGCCCCCTGCATCTGACATCACATGAAGGGGCGTAGCCAGCACCCAGAATGGTCCATGTGCAGCCCTCTGCAGTGTCTATCTACTTATCTATATATATGAGCCCCTGGTGGCGCAGTGGTAAAACTGCCGCCCTGTAACCAGAAGGTTACAAGTTCGATCCTGACCAGAGGCTCAAGGTTGACTCAGCCTTCCATCCTTCCGAGGTCGGTAAAATGAGTACCCAGAATGTTGGGGGGCAATATGCTAAATCATTGTAAACCGCTTAGAGAGCTTCCAGCTATAGAGCGGTATATAAATGTAAGTGCTATTGCTATTGCTATACACACACACACATACTATATTAATTGTATTAGTATTTATTAATTTATTAAATCTGCAGATACTTGTCAATGAATGTCAGTGAAACTTTCTTAGTTTTGAGATGGTGTTTGTACTATATGTGACAACAGGGGTCATTTAAGAAGAGGCATTCCCTCCTGTGTGCAAGATGAGGAGAGTGCCTCTTTTAAGATGGCATCTACCAGCCAGAATAATCTATCTATCTATCTATCTATCTATCTATCTATCTATCTATCTAACATATTTTTATACCGTCCAAAACTTACGTCTCTGGGCGGTTTACAACATTTACTTGTGTAAATGTAGTCATCATTGTAGTCATCATTCAATCAATCAAAACCAGCCAAATCAAATAATCACCCAGTTAATTGATGAATCATTGCATCCTTCACGTTGGCCAGAGAGTCCTGCCCGTGGGCTTCCAGCGGCGTCTGGTGGGCCAATGTGTGAAACAGGATGCTGGACTAGATGGGCCTCCTTGGGCCTGATCTAGCAGGGCTGTTCTTCTGTCCATAACTAAACGATCAATCAAGCAATGGAGTTTCTTTCTCTCTTGCAAAACAGGAAGGCATTTGCTATGCCAAGCTGGATTTCCCGTCAAGGAATGAGGATGGGAGGAAGAAGAGGCGAGCATCTCAAGGGGAAACAGCTCAAGATTTGAATGACATACGACTCACTGGAAGAGCGCCAATGGAAAGAACCTTGTTGGGACAGAGAGCAAAGTGTGGTCTCATGAGAAGGTGCAATCTGCCTCCATGTGCATGCGCAAACACAAAAGGCATGGCAGATATAGCTTGGCCATTAGAACACGCTGGGCAATGAGGATGTAGCACCATTTGCCTAGTAAGAACTTGTAAGAAGCCTGCAACCTTGGAAAAGCTGCTGCCAGTCTGTGTAAACAATACTGAGTGAGATGGACCTATGGTCTGACTCAGTATACGGCAGCTTCCTATGTTCCTATATTATACAAGCATCAGCATTTAGCAAGTTTAAACATTTAAACTTTGCTAACTGGGCAAAGAGGCACCTTTTAATGTGGTGATTCTCTTTATTTAGCAAGGGGAGAGTAACTGGCCCTATCCACCCCCAGCACAGTACTTCCAGTGACTGTTGCTGGTGTGTGTCTTATGTTTCTTTTTAGAATGTGAGCCCTTTGGGGACAGGGAGCCATCTTATTTGTTATTTCTCTTTGTAAACTGCCCTGAGCCATTTTTGGAAGGGCGGTATAGAAATTGAATTATTATTATTATTATTTTTATTATTATTATTATTTTACACAGTCAGACAGGTGTTATTGACTGGTTTGTTTTATCCAGACATCGAGTCCTTCCCAAGGACCTGGGATGCCAGAATTTTATTGTCAATGTTGTTGCTGTTGTTATAGATATTGTCGCAGAATATAGGCTGTTCCCAGTAAAGCTGCTTTTTGTAATTGGCTGATGGTGATTTCTGTGGCCCCTCTGGTGTTGAGGTGCTCTTCAAGGTCTTTTGGAACTGCACCCAGGGCGCCAATGACCACTGGGATTATTTTGGTCTTTTTCTGCCACAGCCTTTCAATTTCAATTTGTAGATCTTTGTATTTGGTGATTTTTTCTATTTCTTTTTCTTCTATTCTGCTATCCCCTGGTATTGCTATGTCGATTATTTTAACTTGTTTTTCTTTCTTCTCGACTACAGTTATATCTGGTGTATTGTGTGGCAGATGTTTGTCTGTTTGTAGTCGGAAATCCCATAATATTTTTACATCTTCATTTTCTTCAACTTTTTCAATTTTATGGTCCCACCAATTTTTGGCTACAGGTAGCTTGTATTTTTTGCAGATGTTCCAGTGTATCATCCCTGCTACTTTGTCATGCCTTTGTTTGTAGTCAGTCTGTGCGATCTTTTTACAACAGCTGATTAGGTGGTCCATGGTTTCATCTGCTTCTTTACAAAGGCGGCACTTGCTGTTTGTGGTTGATTTTTCGACTTTTGCTCTTATTGCATTTGTTCTTAGTGCCTGTTCTTGTGCAGCCAGTATTAAACCCTCTGTTTCTTTCTTCAAGTTGCCATTCTTAAGCCATTGCCAGGTCTTGGTGATGTCTGATTTTCCACTTATATTGTGCAAATATTGACCATGCAGGGGCTTATTTTTCCATTTTTTTCCTCGGGTCTTGACTTGTTCTTTCTTGTAGGCCTGCTTTGTTTCATTGGTGTTGAATAGTTTCGCATTATGGACCATTTGAAGTGCATCTTCTTCACTGTCCTTGATATATTCTTCAAGGCCTCTTTTCTCCTCCTCTACCGTTTGATGGACTTGCAGCATTCCTCTTCCACCTGAGCTGCGAGGGAGGTAGAGCCTATCGACATCACTGCGGGGGTGCAGAGCATGATTGATGGTCATGATTTTCCTGGTTTTAAAAAAAAAATAAAATAAGATAAAATAATAATAATTATTATTATTATTATTATTATTATTATTTTCAGTCTGGAATTTATTTCCCCCCCTTGTGCCTTTTCCTTTCTTCCCAAACTGATGTGATATTTTATTAGCACTCCATATCAATCACATTTCAATTTTTGTAACGGATTTCTGTATATTCAACTGTCAAGAAAAAAAACAGAAAGGTCAAAGTCACACTCACCAAGGATGCTGGATTAGTTGTTTGCTACAGATCCTCAGATCAACACTGCTTTTTTCTGGGTCACATCCGCAACATTCAACAACAGTGGCTTGGGTGCTTTTGTATTGCTATTGCTCATTTTCATCTTAGGCAAGTTCCACACTCAAAAGGCAACTCACAATTAAAGAAATATTCAGAAGTGATGCACTGCAGACTCAAAGAGTGCTCTGCACAGCCTTGCAGATGTTTCCCCGGACGTTACTATGCCATAAACATGTTTCCTTTCTCATTTGCGCACCCATATCCCTCATCACCATTTCTGACAGATGAAGGGTCTGGGGGGAAAGAAGGCTGAATTCCCAGTGTAAAAAACCTTCAGGGTCTGGCTGCCTGGGCCCCATTTTCCCTTGCCACTGGCAACCAGACATACACAAGCCTAGTCATGAAATTAGCCAAAGACTCATTCACCAGCATACAGTCTCAGACTCCCTTTATGACTTCTCGCCTCCTTAGGAACATAGGGAGCTGCCACATACAGAGTCAGACCATTGGTCCACCTTTTTCAGTATTGTCTACCCAGACTGGCAGCAGCTTCTTCAAGGTTTCAGGCAGGAGTCTCGCTCAGCCCTATCTGGAGATGCTGCCAGAGAGGGAACTTGGTACCTTCTGCATGCAAGAAAGCAGGTGCCTTTCCCAGAGTGGCCCCATCCCCTAAGGGGAATCTCTTCCAGTGCTCACACATGTCTTACAGACTGCTCTCACATTCCTTAGGCCTCTCCCTTCCTGCCATGCAACCACCAGCTTGTCTCAAGTGATACATGCCTATGTATTATTTACTCATTTTGTAGGTTTGTGGATATGCTTATATACATGCATTTCTTGATTCAAGATAAGATTAATAATAATAATAATAATAATAGTCATTTGATTTCTATACAGCCCTTCCAAAAATGTCTCAGGGCGGAGACATAATAACACAGAGAAATAATAAATAAATAAGATGGCTCCCTGTCCCCAAAGGGCTCACATTCTAAAAAGAAAACACAAGATAGATACCAGCAACAGTCACTGGAAGTACTGTGCTGGGGGTGGATAGGGCCAGTTACTCTCGCCCTGCTAAATAAAGAGAATCACCACGGTAAAAGGTGCCTCTTTGCCCAGTTAGCAGGGAATTTAGATCTCATCTCTCTGATTTATTGGATAACTCATACAGGTGTATTTTGTTATTGTCACATCAAATTACTGTTTTATATATCTTACACATTTGTTCACTTGGGCTTTTAAGTACATACTGATGTAATCGTTTTTAACATGTAATTGGTATTATTTTTAATGTAAAATGCCCAGAGATATAAGTTTTGCGCAGTATACAAATAGATCAAATAAATAATAACCCCTGCTAACTTGGCAAAGAGGCACCTTTTCACGTGGTGATTCTCTTTATTTAGCAGGGGGAGAGTAACTTGCCCTATCCACCCCCAGCACAATACCTCCAGTGACAGTTGCTGGTGTCTATCTGATGTTTCTTTTTAGATTGTGAGCCCTTTGGGGACAGGGATCCATCATATTTATTTATTATTTATTGGTTATTTCTCTGTGTAAACCGCTCTGAGCCATTTTTGGAAAGGCGGTGTAGAAATCAAATCAATCAATCAATCAATCAAGGATAAATAATACGTATCGAAGATGATCCATAATACATGGATCTTTTTTGGTAGTTTACCTTGCCTTTCATTGATCCTAGTATGTGTAGTTTTTGTCTTTCTTAAAGATAGCCAGTATTACTCAGAAAGGTCTTCCTTTCTTGTAAATTTGTGTGATGTATAACACTCTTTCCCTTAAAGCTGCATACACCGACTGCAGGCTTGGGGACAGTGCTTCTGGGTCCTTCTGCTTTGAGCAAGGCTCCTGGCCACATACCTCATTTTCTCATCCACAGGTAATATTTTGCATGATGCTTAAAACTGATGCTTTGCATCCGAGCAACTGGATTGGCTGAGTTCCAACTTCCAATACTATACACATAACACCTTGGGAGAGTTTTATATGAAATATTTTTTGCACTGTTTTAAGTGTGTGCTTTCTAGTGTTTCCATCACAGACACCTTGGAAAAATCGAAGGATTCCTAGATTCAGGGCTGAATTATGTCACACTTAGACTGTCCTATGGTCTTATCCTTTTTGACAGAGGTATTCACAGAGATGTGCAGGATTACAAACCAGAAAATAGGATTATGCCCCCAGTTGGTGTTAGTAAATTATTTTCTGGGGTCAATACAGATGTGACATTCAAAAAATTAATATATATATATTGTAACTGCTGCCAGGTTAGCTATAGCCAAACAATGGAAAAATCAAACCTGCCCGATGGACATCTGTTGCAAGAACTTACGGCATACTGTGGTCTCAAAAAAGATAACCCATATTATTCGGTCCCGTGCAAACCAGACTACAAATGATTCTTTTTAGGTAATTTGGTCAGATTTTATTCTTTATGGGGAAATTATGGTTGTTTACCTACCAGAGACAATATTAGTGTGTGGATGGATTGAGGAATTGTGGTTTGTTGTATTATGCTTTGCTGTTTGTGTTTGAATCAATATTGTTTAGCATTGTAAATTTGTTTTAATAAAGTTTTTTTTTTTAAAAAATAAGACACACTGAGACCCTAAGCTATGTTGTTATTGTTTTTTGTTCTTTATTTAGTACATTTATATACCACCCTATACAAAAAGGTCTCTGGGCAGTTCATGATATAAAACCAATTCAAACATTAACATAATTAAATATTAAACTTAAAAGGCCACATAGCATTACAAAATGGGCCGGACATCCCACCCTGAGGACATTACTTGACCGCCCCCACTGCTCAGAGTTACAGCTGTGTTCATCTGAAGAGGTGGACACTGCCTGTCACGGTGATGTGATGGCCGTTGGTCTAAACTGGGCCCTGGCCAAATGAAATTTTCATATAACCTACAGTTAGCCACTGATTGGTGCAGTGAGGAAGAAACTTGCCTAGGGAGCAAGAGGTTGCTGGTTTGAATCCCCGCTGGTATGTTTCCCAGACACCTATATCAGGCAGCAGCGATATAGGAAGATGCTGAAAGGCATCATCTCATACTGCACTGGAGAAGGCAATGGTCAACCCCTCCTGTATTCTACCAAAGGGCTCTGTGAGCGCCAAGAGTCGACACCGACTCGAGGGCACAACTTTACCTTGACCTTTGGTATAGGAATATAGAAAGCTGACATTTACCGAACCAGACCATTGGTCCAAATTGGTCCAGGTGTCCTGGGGCATCTCCGGAGATCTCCAGGAAGAGGGGTGGACCCTTTTGGTGGGAAACAGCAGCTCCTTAATCTTCTTCAGCCTCCTTCGTGTCCTGCTGGACTCACTCACCAGAGGGAAACTCAACACATGTGAAGTCAGGTGTAACTCTCCTAGTGGGAGCAGAGGCGGAGCTATAATCGGGCGGAGGGGTTCAAAGAACACGAGCCGCCCAGCTCCTGGGAGATGTCTGGCTTGCCCCTTGCCCCTCCCCTGAAGTCCAGTTGGCCTTGTTCCCATCCGGCTTTGCAGAGGCATAGTAAGGTAGTAGTGGGCCCAGAGACAAGATTTTAAAATGCCCCCCCGAAGCTCAGCTGATGAAGGAAAGAAATCTTAAATGAAGCTGAATAGTGGTAACAAAAAGCATCTCTCTCTCTCTCTCTCTCTCTCTCTCTCTCTCTCTCTCTCTCTATATATATATATATATATATATATATATATCTCCTATGTGCCATCCTAAATTATTTTTTTAAAGGTTTTGTCAATTGTGGACGATGCAAGTCATTGAATGGTACTAGAGAAAGAGATGCTGTTCTGGTAGCTCCAGGTCTTAACACTCACATCAATTTCGGAGGATGAATACAACTGAAGGAAGCCCGGGCCGGTGCACGGCTGGGGGAGTCAGTCATGTGACTTGCCTCTGGGGGGCCCCCCAAGGCAGTGGGCCCCCAGACAACTGTCTCCCCATGCCCTAGGATAGTTACGCCCCTGTGGCTTCGTTGTTGGCTACATGTTCTCTCTCCCTCACTTGGAGAGAGAATGAAGAAAACACCCAGCTGACAATGAAGCTGGCTGCAAAATGTGCTCCTGACCAAAATCTGACCAAATCTGGCCCTTCCGGTTGCCGGCCACGCCCTCTGTGTGTGACATCACAAGCAGGGGGTGTGGCCAGCACCCGGAAGGGTCCTGTCATTTATGTATTATTTGTTTAATGGGTTCTTAAATTTTTAAAGAGATATTATTTTTATATTTATATTAGCTGCACTTTTGTATTTTAATTATGCATTATTTTAATGATATTTTAAACCATTTTGAGATTATTTTAATGAAAAGCAGCATATAAATCAATCTGTCCATCAATCAATCCATTTCCCAGTCGACAATGAAGGCGGCTGGAAAATCCAAAGAGACGTGTGACCCTTCCGGGGTGCTGGCCACACCTCCTGCCTGTGATGTCACTGAAGGGGGCGTGGCTGGTGTGCATGAGCGGCCACTGGAGAGAGGGGTGAACATGAGCCCACTCTCGCGTAGCTATGAGCCTGAGCAGGAGTGTGAAGAAGAATTCCCCATTCCCTACAGCTGCGGGATTTAGCTTGTGATTTTGCCATCATAAAAATTCTGGCTGACACCCTAACAAAGTTGGTGAAGAAAGCTCTACTCGCACAAGAAGATCGCCTAGCTGCATTAAAAAGCAGGGATTTGCAGATCCGGAGGTGCTCTTACCCTGGACTTCTGGGCTGAATTCCAGGCCCTCCATTCCCCCTGCCCCCCCTCCCGCAAATCCCTTTTAGTCTGTTCCTGGTGGTGTGGTTGTTGCGTCGCCAGCCTGCACTGCACCAGGCGGCTGAGTGTGACTGTGAGCTGTGCTGAGCATGACCTCTGCTTTAGAGACAGAGGGGGGCGTGGGGCAAGAAATATGTGGGGTGGGAATATGTTAAGTTGCATGTTGAAATGTTTCTGCGAATGCATATTTGCATAAATAGACCTGTTTTATAGTCTTGTGAGTTTAGCTACAGTACTGTTAGTGCCCTCAAACCCCACGTGTTAAAAATACTGTGTGTGTGTGTGTGTGTGTGTGTGTGTGTGTGTGTGTGTGTGTGTGTAGGGGAATGACACTTTAACTTGCAGTGGGAGGGGGGGCTCCAAAGGCCTTTAGGTCTTTAAGTCCAGGTTCCAAAATTACCTAGGTGCACCTCTGTGCAGAATTGTGTTCTTGCACAAGAGTTCCGTTTAAAAACAACAAGGCGTGAAACAAGCATGTTGCACAAGCATATTTGCACCAATGCAATACTAATCTGGAACACAAGCTCCAGCCTTCATTCTAGCAAAGGAGCCTTCTGCTATCTATCTATCTATCTATCTATCTATCTATCTATCTTTATAACCCACCCCTCTAGTACTGCTCGAGGCAGCTCACAACAATAAAATAAATATTATATACAATATAAGTAATACAATTAACCAAATTAAGTAAACAAGTTAAAAGTCAGCTTAAAAACTAGGAATGTGCGAAACGATTCGGGTACAAAATGATTTGTACCCGAATCTGGCCGATTCGGGTGATTTGTAAACAAAAGAAATCATCCCTGCCCTCAATTGCCCAGATTCAGGTACAAAACAAATCACCCCGATTTGGATCCAAAAAATCCAGAGATTCGGACCTCCATTTTGTGTCAAAAGTGGGGTGGGGGGTAGTGCCCAATGGGTGGAAGCTACTATCCAGATTTCAAAGAAATTGGGCAAAGGGGTGGTATTTAAAGAATTTTTGAAGTTGGCGTATCTTTAAGTTTTTCCCCATAGGGAATCATGGGGATTTCAGCAACCTTATAGCTCTACGTGGGGGACACCAGGGTGGCCCAGAGTGGGTTGTGGTGGGTGGTAGTGCCCAATGGGTACAAGGAAGCTACCATCCAGATTTCAAAGAAATTGTGCAAAGGGGTGGTTTTGAAATGATTTTTGAAGTTGGCATGTCTTTGGGGCAGATTTGGGGCAGAAAGGGGGCTTTGGGGGCACAAGAGTGGGTCAGGTGGTAGTGCGCTAATGGGTGCCCGCTACCATCCAGATTTCAAATACATTTGTGAAAGGGGTGATTTTAAAGAATTTCTGAAGTTTGCGCATCTTTAAGCATCCCCCCATAGGGAATAATGGGGATTTCATAAGCCCCATAACTCCACTTGGGGGGCACCAGGGTGGCCCAGAGCGAGTGGTGGTGTAGTGCACATAGGGTGCCAACCACCCCCAAACCCACAAGCCCATGGGACACTGGGTTTTGTTGTTTCTGAGGTGTTCTGAGAGTAGATTCTCTGGTAGCAAATGAGAGTGGATTTGAAATTTGGGTGGTAGCTTCCACCCATTGGGCACTACCCCCCCCCCACATTTTTGGCCCCAGGGCCCTTTTTTAAAATCCAAGTCGATTCAGATTCAGATTCAGAAAATTCAGGTACAAATCAAATCTGGGGTGATTCGGGGGTGTATGTGTCAGATTCGGACCCAAAACAAATTGGGGGTGTTTCAGTTCAGGTACAAATCAAAACAAAAAAATCCACTTGTGCACACCCCTATTAAAAACCACAATCAGTATTAAGTTTCAAATTAACAGTTGCTTTAAAAGCAAAAAACTGAGAATAATAACAAACTAAAAACTAAGGAACCTACCAGATATAACCAAAGATGGAACATTAAAAAGCCTCTTTTAAAAGATGTGTTTTTAATTTTTTTTAATTTAAAAAAACACAGAGTGCAATGTCCTTCTGTAAACACTGTGTTAGTCAGGATGAGAGTCCCCAGTGGGGCTTAAAGCAGTCCAGGTCATCCTGTGAACGTTCAATGCTCACCTTTCGTTGTCCCAGGATGCTCATTTGCATTACAAATGCCTCTCTTTTCTAGGAGCAGTGCGCAGAAATTCACAAGAGAGCTTCAAAAACAACTTAAAGGTCTCCTCTATGCAAACTGTTTCGCTCTGCTGTCCTTGGCCGGTGGAAAGTTTGAGTCAACTTGTGAAAATGGTGGCTTCCTCAGGAAGAAACCACATTTATTGATTTGTATCTTGCACAGTGGCCAGTACCGCAAAGAAGAGCTCCTGCCTATGTCACTCCAGACGCCGCCTCTGCAAACCGCCTGCAAGCCTGTCCTGTTGGGCTGCCTGCCAGCCCAATCCTGTGGTTTGAAAGTGAAACAGGGCGAAAGATCACAATCGCTGGGTTCTCCGTCAACACTAAGCATCTCTGTAAGTTCCCCTGAGCCTCTGCAAGAAAGATGCTGATCCACTAACGGAGAAGAAAGGCCAAGAAAGTAGGATATTGAAATCAGAGCCTCCCCATCTCTGGCAAGTTTTAAAAAGGCACTGAAGACATATTTGTTCACCCAGGCTTTTGGTTAGATTTCTAGTTTTAATCCTTTTAATGTTGGGTTTTAAATGATTTTAACGTTGAAATGATTTTTAATTGTCAACCGTCCAGAAACGCAAGTTTGGGGTGGTATAGAAATATGTTAAAAGAATGAATGAACGGGGGGGGGGGGAATCCACTAAATAAAGAAATAAGAAATAAGCAGAAGATGAGGTAAGTCCATAGGAACATAGGAAGCTGACATACTGAGCATCCAAAAAAAGAAAAAGAAAAAAAGAATCCAAATATTATATATGAATATTTTAATATAATCATAATAAAACTGAATGGTTAGAAGAGTTTATATTTAAATATTCATATATATATATATATATATATATATATATATATATATATATATATATATGGATTCTTTTTTTTTTTTTTTGATGCTCTGACATATTGCTGAATCCAAACAGGGTTTTGTAATCTTTAACTCCCATTGTCTACATAGACTGGCAGCGGCATCTCCAAGGTTGCAGGCAGGAATCTCTCTCAGCCCTATCTTGGAGAAGCCAGGGAGGGAACTTGAAACCTTCTGAGTGCAGGGGCTCTTCCCAGGGCAGCCCCATCCCCTAAGGGGAATCCTTACACATGTAGTCTCCCATTCAAATGCAATCCAGGTTGGATCCTGTTTAGCAAAGGGAACAATTCACGCTTGCTACCACCATGAGACCAGCTCTCCTCAATTTTGTCCTGATTTTCCTGCCTGCTTAATCTTACCTATGCCTGTGAAATTTGGTCCGCAAATCTCATAGGAACATAGAAAATTGCAATATACTGAGTCAGACCCTTGGTCCATCCAGCTCAGTATTGTCTTCCCAGACTGGCAGCAGCTTCTCGAAGGTTGCAGGCAGGAATCTCTCCCAGCCCTATCTTGGAGATGCTGCAAGGGAGGGAACTTGGAACCTTCTGCTCTTCCCGGAGCGGCTCCATCCCCAGGGGGGAATCTCTTACAGTGATCACACATGTAGTCTCCCTGGAGGTATTTTGGAAGTATTGGAAGTATTTTTCTCGTCACTCGTGCAAAGGAGTTGAACGTCAAAAGGGTGTTGTGGACAAAAAGCATAGTGTAGTGGTTAGAAGGCTGGACTAGGACCGGGGGAGACTCGAGTTCAAATCCCCATTCAACCATGAAACTAGCTGGGTGACTCTGGGCCAGTCACTTCTCTCTCAGCCTCGCCTACTTCACAGGGTTGTTGTGAGGAGAAACTTAAGTATGTAAGACACTGCTCTGG
Source organism: Hemicordylus capensis (assembly GCF_027244095.1). Lineage (NCBI taxonomy): Eukaryota > Metazoa > Chordata > Lepidosauria > Squamata > Cordylidae > Hemicordylus > Hemicordylus capensis. Next base: position 21,175,372 of record NC_069670.1, on the reverse strand, counting down.
GCTCCTTGGAGGAAGAGCGGGATATAAAATGTAAAAAAATAAATAAAATAAATAAATCATTTGGTCTGTTTTAAAAGTCTAGGATCTTAACCCCCATGATCCCAGAGACTCAATGACTCATTATCCTCAGTTTTGTTACCCACGATCATATAAGAACATATGAACAGCCCTGCTGGATCAGGCCCAAGAAGGCCCATCTAGTCCAGCATTCTGTTTCACACAGTGGCCCACCAGATGCTTCTGGGGAGCCCATAGGCAAGAGGTATGTGCATGGCCTCTCTCCTGCTCTTGCTCCCCTGCAACTGGTTCTCAGAGGCATCTTGCCTCTGAGGCTAGAGGTGGCCCACAGCCATCAGACTAGGTGCCATTGATAGACCTGTCTAAGCCCCTTTTAAAGCCATCCAAGCTGGTGGCCATCACCACATCCCGTGGCAAGGAATTCCATAGGAATGGAACCCACATGGACAATGAGATACAGCTGCATGTCCAAACACATGCACGCACACACACGCATGACAGATACAACTAGTCCGTGGAAAAAGTTGTGTTTAATGCAAGCTTCTGCATTTAGCAAGTTAAAAGATGCAATGCCCTGGAATTTGTTTTGCTCCCTTGTGTCTTTCCCCTTCTTCTAAAAATGGTATGTTTTCCAGGAGACGACGTCAATCCATATGAATCACCTTTCGGTTTTTGTTACTCACTTCTCATAATCACTTGGAAACAGGAAGATCAAAGTCTCCCCCACAATGGATCTTTAGTTCTTTAATGATTTCTCATCTCTGCATTTTTTTTTCTAGTGCATTTTCTGTGACACATTCACAAGACCAACCATCAGCATCAGCTTTGCTTGCCTTCTTATTTCTTATTTATTTATTATTAAAACTTTTATACTGCCCTTCCAAAAGGCTCAGGGCGGTTTACATTATTGCTATTCCTCAACTTGAACACCATCTTGGGCATGTTCCATTGGAAAGGCAACTTACAAGAAGGGACCAATTCAGAAGTGGTGCAGACCAAAGGCGGCGCTTTGTACAAAATTGCAGGTGTGTCCAGAGATTCTACTAGCACAAAAACATGTTGCAGTTCCCACCTCCCATATCTCTCACTGCTAATTCTGACATATCAAGGGCTTGAAAGAAACAAGAAGGACACATTTTCTTCCATTTAAAAAAAAGCTTTCATGCCTAGTTACTTGGACCCCACTTTCCCATAGCAAAGGCCCTTATACAAATCTATGGTGTGGCCACATTTGGAGTACTGTGTGCAGTTCTGGCCACTGTATCTTAAGGAGGACATTGTAGATCTGGGAAAGATGAAGAAGAGGGCAACACAGATGATCAGGGGACTGGAACACCTTCCTTATGGGGCAAAGCTACAGAATCGGAAAAGAGCTTAATCTGCCCCTGAGGGGCCTGGAGCCAGAGGTGCACCTAAGAAAGACTTTGTAGGCCCCGAGAGGGTGTGGAGGCCCTGAAACTTGGCCCCGAGGGGGTGTGGAAGACCTGGACTTCAGCCCTGAAGTCCAGGCATAAGAGCACCTCTGCCTGGAGCACCTTCCTTATGAGACTAGTCTACAGCATTTGGGCTCTTTAGTTTGGAAAAGAGGAGATAGAGGTGTATAAATTTATGCATGGAGTGGAGAGAGTGGACACAGATAAATTGTTCTCCCTCTCTCACAATGATAGAACCAGGGGTCATCCCATGAAACTGAAGACCTGGAAATTTAGGACTAACAAAAAGAAGTACACTACTTTTACATACAGCACATAATTAATCTATGGAATTCTCTGCCACAGGATGTAGTGAGGGTCGCTAGCTTGGCTGGCTTTAAAAGAGGCTTAGACAAATTCATGGAGGGCAGGTCTATCAATGGCTGCCAGTTGGAGGGCTATAGGCCACCTCCAGCCTCAAAGGCAGGATGCCTCTGAGTCCCAGTTGCAGGGGAGCAACAGCAGGAGAGAGGGCGTGCACATACCTCTTGCCTGTGGGCTTCTTGGAGGCATCTGGTGCACCACTGTGTGAAACAGGTTGTTGAACTAGATGGGCTTTGTGCCTTGGGCCTGATCCAGCAGGGCTCTTCTTATGTTCTAAGGCAATCAACCAAGCCGCCTTTTAGAAACCTTATCATGTGATGTTTCCAAAGCCTCCTTCATCAGCATAAGTTACAGTCCCAGACATTGAGCTGGTCTCACGATCGGTGAGACCTGGTTTGGGGCGGTGAGAGGAGAGGGAGCCCTGAGCGGCTGGATCGGCTGCCCACATGATTGCTGGCTCCGTGGCGGAACCAGCGGGGGCTGGGGGTAGTGGGGCACAATCGGCCCCTGCAAGCTCCAGCATGCCCTGTGCGAGTGCCTTTTCACCTCCCCTCCGGGGGTCTCCTCGTGAGTAGGTGCGGCATGAAGCTGGGTTGCAGCTACTCACAAGCTAGAAAACCAGGTTTGCAGAGTGCTCGCTCTGCAAACCTGCTTTTGAGGCAGGGGTTCTTGAGCGGGTTACCCGCTCTAGAACCACCGGGCTCGCAGCCGAGCCTGGAGGTTCTCACGATCTGCAAAAATTGGGCTAGTCTCCCCTAGCCCGATTTTTGCAGATCATGGAAATAGCCCCAGTGTCTCCTCTCTCTCCCCTCTTCTTTAGTCCTACATGATTCTCACTTCCTGTTATCCAACCCCTGGATAGTCCAAAGGCTTTCACAGAAGTTTTCCAAACCCTTCTCATAAGAACACAGGAAGCTGTCAGACCCCTGGTCCTTCTAGCTCAGTATTGTCTTCACTGACTGGCATCAGCTCTCCAGTTGAATGTTTTCCCAGGCCTACCTAGAGATGCTGCCAGGGACTGAACCTGGGACCTTCTGCATGCAAAGCAGATGCTCTTCTTCTGAGCTGTGGGAATATCTTGCATTGCTCTCATTTAATTTCCCATCCAAATGCAAACCAAGGTGAGCCCTGCTTAGCAAAGGAGAGAATTCATGCCCACTACTACAAGACAAGTTCTCCTCATTCTCCTCATTCTCTTTTCCACATCTCAGCATCCAAGGATGCCGCTTACCTCTGGGATCTCCCTCATGGGTATTTGATCTGCAGGTTGTTCTACATTTCCTGGGTGGGGAAAAGAAACAGAAAAGGATAACTCACACCTGAACAATGACTGGATATAATGCACTCTATTTTACAGACGCATTACCTTGGGCAAGATGCATTCTGATGATCAAGGCAAAAGCCGGGATTAAGAGGAGGATGAAAAAACGGCGGATCCCCAAATATAACATAGAAGCACAGTTTCCTGTTAAAGGAGAGGGAGAGAGAGAAAGGAAGGGTGGTCAGCAAGTAGACTGCCTTTTGGGTGAATTGAATGCAGAGTACGGGAACAAGCAGCCAAGGCCTTTCCGTGGCTGTATTCTGTACCATCAAGATATCCTTTTATGGTAGAAAATCAAAGTGTTTTTATTTGGTTGTGGCTGAAACCTCTTGACCAAAGTGCTTCCTGTCCTGTGAAAGGATGAGTGCCTTTAGGAAGCATGAGGGAGATGCTTTACCTTCTCTGGCCTTCCATGGTGCCTCATTTTCTTGTATCTAGACTTCTGTATCTAGACACCTGTATCTAGACTTCTGCTGCAGAAAGCTTTCATATAAGTTCTGCATATAGCAAAAGCTCCTAGTCCTTAAATTCCATGTTCCCTGTGGCCTTTCCCCCAATTTTCCTTTCCTGTCCCAATATACCCCTGTCAATGACCTTCACTCAATGACCTTCAGTGGCCTTCCCAATATACTCAGTGATCTCCAATTGTCATCCCAATATACTCATTGACCTTCAATGACCTTCACTCAATGACTTTCAGTGGCTTCCCAATATACTCAATGACCTTCAATGACCTTCCCAATATACTCATTGACCTTCACTCAATGACCTTCAATGGCATCTCCAATATACTCATTGACCTTCAATGACCTTCATTCAACAAACTTCAATGGCCTCTCCAATATACAATAGGAGCCAGTGTGGTGTAGTGGTTAGAGTGCTGGACTAGGACCGGGGAGACCCGAGTTCAAATCCCCATTCAGCCATGAGACTTGCTGGGTGGCTCTGGGCCAGTCACTTCTCTCTCAGCCTAACCTACTTTACAGAGTTGTTGTGAAAGAGAAACTCAAGTATGTAGTACACCGCTCTGGGCTCCTTGGAGGAAGAGCGGGATATAAATGTAAAAATAATAATAATAATAATACTCATTGACCTTCACTCAATGACTAATGGCCTTCCCAATAAATTCAATAACCTTCAACGACCTTCATCCAATGATCTTCCCAATATAGCCCTGTCAATGACCTTTACTCCTCCATGCTCAACACCCTCACCCATCTGAAACCCACTACCTTCCTGATGTAACTTTGCCCTCTCTCTCTCTCCCTTGCTGTTCTTTATGTTGGGTGCTGCATCCCAGAATAATGAAAGCGCTCTCTCTTCCTCAGCATTCCCTTTCAAACCTCCATTTCCCACAAAGCCTTTGTTCAGCTGGTCATTGGCTCCCATTCTGCACAAGTGGAAAACAGTAGCCCCAACCTACCCATGATGATAGGGTTTAGCCAATATAAATTCCCCCACAGATGCGGGACTCCATCATCCTGTACCTGTGTTTGTGGACACTGTCTGTGTGGACAGCACAGCACTGATGTTTCTGTTTTCTTGGATGGAGCAGGAGTAAGACATCCCTTGGGTCCATAACTCTGGAGACATCAGCTTCAAACTCCAGATGCTGAAGACTCCTTCTCCATCGACCATGTCAGCGTCCTTCTGGTCCCGAGATGTCTCCCCACCAATATTCCAGGAGATTTCACCCCAGTCAAGGTGTGCATCAGACGAGGCAGAGTAGGGGGATACCGTGAATAAGTGGAGCCCCCGCCAAGGAGGACAGTGCCAGGATGGAGATGCTAGGGGTTCCTAAAAAAGTGTTGAGAAAGATGACCAGAAATGGTATGGTAGGTTGTTCTCAGGCCTTGTTTCTTAGATTTGGTGGGTCAAAAAGACCCTTCGGCATGAGAAAAAGGTGTCTTGCACTCATGAAAGCAAAGCTGATGTTAGGATTCAAGAGGAAGCCCTGTGCGGCACCCAGGTCCAACTGAACAGGGCACCCCTCCCAAGTTAATTGCTGGGCAATCCCCCTCCTTCACACAGGTCAGCGGGAACATCCCCTGAAACCCTTGCAGTGACACCAGATTCCCATTTAAAGAGGGATGCCAGACTTAAGGTGTGGAATGAGGGGAAAATGCCTTTTCTGAAAGCTGCTTTGTAATCACTTTGTTCTCATGGAATGGGAAAGTGTCTTTGCACTGGTCAAGAAATGGTTAATAGAGTCTGCAAGTTGCCTTGCCAAATTGCGAGCTGTAAAGCCATAAATTTGCTGACAAGCTAGAGGAGGAAGAGCCCCCCCCCTTGTATCTCTTGAAAAAGCAAAGGCCTGTAAAAATAACACTTCAAGGCCATCTGAGGAAGACAGTTTCGCTTATCAATAGGCAGTAGAAATGTTTCTTTGTACCAAAGAGGAATGCTTGTCTAACTAGCAATGATTATAATATTTGTAATATGACGGACAATGATGCAGGGCTCCTCATTAACATGGCATCGTGTGATAGGTTGAAGTGGGCTAACCTTAAGGTATGAGGAAGTGCCTTTGTTAGTTATCTCTAGCTTCCTTCTGTGAAATCGAAACTGCACGTAGCTTGGGGCAGAGGCCCAGCCTCAAAGCATGCATATGCAAGAATGTATACGATGTGTAATAATGTGATTGGTCCCCAGGGCTGAATGTTGACGCCCAGCTATGTAGTTATGCCAAAGTATAAAAACTTGTGACCCAGGCAGCTGCGCGCGTCTCTCTGACTAGCTGTTAAGCTCAGGGAGGGGCCACCAGCGCTGGTTTTTCAATAAATGGTGATTATTGCTTCCTTCAATCATCTTTGTTTGTTTTGGTTTGTGGTAACTGGGCCTCCCAGGTAACAAAGGGAGGAGCTGGTCTTGTGGTAGCAAGCATGAATTGTCCCTTTTGCTAAGCAAAATGCCCTGGTTTGCAATTCAAAGGCCCTGGTTTGCATGTGAATGGGAGACATGTGTGAGCACTGAGAGATATTTACCCTTAAGGGATGGGAAGAGCATCAGAAGGTTCCAAGTCCCCTCCCTGGCAGCATCTCCAAGAGAGGGCTGAGAGAGACTCCTGCCTGCAACCTCAGAGAAGCTGCTGCCAGTCTGGGTAGGCAATACTGAGCTAGATGGACCAAGGGTCTGACTCAGTATACGGCAGCTTCCTGATCCTATGTCATAACAGGAGTGGCACAAAGCCCTCGATTGACTTGCATGCATAGGTGAAGCTAGAGGGAGGGCAGCCCACTGGGCGGGGGCGCCAGCGCCATGCTGCCCCCCAACCCCTCCCCAATTCGTGGATAGCCCCTTTGGGGGCTTCCTAAGAGCTGCAGCGGGGTCTGCAAGGGTTCCCCCCCCCCGCCCGGCCTCTTAGATCACTGCCTCAACCTGTCTCGGGCTAATTTTCAGGCCTGTTTGGGCCTACAAAGATCAGTGCGGTGGCCATGTTGGCGGTGGCCGCACATGCCCAAAAGGCCTCTGTGAGGCCTGGCAAGGCATAGGACCTCGCAGGGCTCATCTGAGCATGTGCAGCAGCCATTTTTAATTTTTTTTTTAAAAGGCTGCTGAAAACAAAAATGGCCACCGCACATGCTCAAATGGTCTCTGCGAGACCCAAGTCTAGATTTTTCCCTGATCTAGGGAGTCAGAAGAATGCAAAGTTGTTGGCAAGGGACCCAAGCATTGCAAAAACAGATATCAATGGCACAAAAGTAAGTGGACAAAACATCCCTTAAAAAGACAATGTTCGTTTAATGCCTTGTAAGCTGGCAAAACTGAAGGGTGGGCGGAGGGGAGAGGCAGGGAATAAAATAGAAATATTCACTCACATGCTGTTTAATTCTCTATACAGAGCTCTGTCTTTATCTGCATATTGTCAACCAATCTGATTATAAGGCTATAAGGCCTGTGGGATTTCACACTTGGAAAGTGCCTGCCTTTAACTTGTGTGGTGCTTAAAACACACACAAAACAAACTGAATATCACACTGTTTTGCTGTTCTGTGGCTAGTTGCAACTTCCAGCTTCTTCCTGATCAGGCTGCTGGATCCAAGCCTATTGTAAGCTGCTGGATAATTTCAGATTGTTTGGGGCCCCCCAGGATGTCCCATTGCAACCATCTCCCTTTAAGGCAAAAGCTGTTTGGACAGAAAACAACCCATCCCTGGATTTCTTGGAGGCAACAACCTGTCGTGAGGGGTGCTGAGGTGGCAGAGCATTTGCTCAAGAGAGCTTTCACTGCTTAGCTCTATGGAGGCACACCTAGCACATGGATGTGCTGCGTTTCCTTGGGAAGGCGAGTGGCACATATGTGCCACATGCGCGGTTGTGTGTGTGTGTATGCGTGTGTGTTGCTTACAACCTGTTTCTCCTGAAAGTGTCTGAACTTGTGTTTTTGAGCTGATATTATGGTAAAGTTATCTGAAAGATGGGTGTCAGATGTTTGGACAAGGGCACAATTTCAGTGCTCGCCCCAGGCGCTCTTTTCCCTAGATACGCCTCTGCCTGCATGGCTCTTGCCACTGTTCTTGGGGGTTCAGGAGTTGGCCCAATCAGGTAGGCCCTCAGCTGGTGGTGCCCTAACTGGCCAACCCTGGGCACTGGTTGCCCTTGAAGGTTGCTGCCTGCTTTACTTTTGCACTAAGAGAAGAGGGCTGGGCTGGTGGTAGCAAGCATGACTTGTCCCCTTAGCTAAGCAGGGTCTGCCCTGGTTGCATATAAAGGGAGACTAGAAATGTGAGCAATGGAAGATATTCCCCTTAAGGGATGGAGCTGCTCTGGGAAGAGCAGAAGGTTCCAAGTTCCCTCCCTGGCAGCATCTCCAAGATTGGGCTGAGGGAGATCCCTGCCTGCAACCTTGGAGAAGCCGCTGCCAGTCTGTGAAGACAATACTGAGCTAGATAGACCAATGGTCTGACTCGGTATATGGCAGCTTCCTATGTTCCTAGGATCTTACGCAAGAAATGTGAGATGAAATCCAGTGGGGGTCTTCCACTGGTGCCGCCCCTCACACAAGCGAGAATCCAGAAAACCACCACAGAATCTCCTCTTCAGAGTTCTGCGCATACTCTGGTACAAGCTCTTGCAGAAGCCTTTGTTCAAAGAAGCATTTGCTTCTTTGTTCGAAGAAGCCAAGAGCGGCACAAGGAAGCAGCAATTGTTCCATACATGGTTGGGTGATGAGGACAACCTGAACCTGGCATCTAAATCTAATTCCTGGAGCCGCCAGGCAAATAGTCTCGACAGGGAGAGCCAGAATGGGGACATCGTTCAATGGCAGGGTACCTGCCTTCCATGCAGAAGTCCCTAGTTCAGTCCTCTAGGTAGGCCTGGGAAAGACCCCTGCCTAAAAATGCTGCCAGTCAGAGCAGGCAATACTCAGCTAGATTGACTCAGGGTCTGACTCTGCAGGAGGCAGTTTCCTGTCGTTTGAGGGTATTTCACAAGCATGGTGCCGCCATCGGAAAGGCCCTCTCTCCAGTCACAGAGACCACCTCACTCTGTCATTTTGCCTTGGGAGAAACAGGAATTTAAAAAATATATACTCATTTATTTTAAAGGCCTCCTGTAGAGCATTAGCTTGCTTTGTGTAAAGGTAAAGTGTTCCGTCAAGTCGATTTCGACTCCTGGCAACCGCAGAGCCCTGTGGTTGTCTTTGGTAGGAGGGGTTTGCCACGGCCTCCTCCCGCGCAGTGTGAGATGTTGCCTTTCAGCATCTTCCTATATTGCTGCTGCCCGATATAGTCCCAGCAGGGATTCAAACCGGCAACCTTCTGCTTGTTAGTCAAGCATTTCCCCGCTGCGCCACTGAAGGTGTGCAGAGGACTAATTCAAAGCCTGCTTTCCCATGATTGCACCCTCCTCTTCGATTGAATTGTTTGGCTGGTTATTGTTTGAGGCTTTATTGTGACTTCATCTAATCTTTTGTGTTTTAATTTGTGGGGTGGGTGGCACTTGCAAGCTGTCTGGAGCAGGTCTGCAGTTGAGTAGGGGAGACATTCAAGAACAAACAACCACCATTTCCCAAACGTGCCGGGCTGCTCACCTCTGATGATGAGCCTCGTCCCGCTCAGGATTCTGAATGCTTTATTGATGATTGTGGCACAATAATAAATCCCAGAGTGTTTTCTTTGTATGTTCCTGAGGAATTGCTCCTCAGAATGTATGTTCCTCAGAATTGCTTTATGTTCCTCAGAATTGCTTTACGGACCTTTGCTCCTGCTGTTCTCTCGTTGTAACTTGGCTCAATCATGCGCAGGCTTCCGTCCTGCTCCTCTTTGTACCACGTCGTCTTCCACACGGCAGCTCCATCTGGAAGGTCACAGGTGATATTTCTGGCCTCTCCAGGAGATGCCCACACCTGAGTCAACTGCTGTGGTATTTCTGTGCCTCCCTGTGAATGAGCTGCTGCTGTGAAGGAAAGCAAAGAAACTCCCGAGTGATCTAGTGCAAAACTAAGTGGAGGGAAAACATCTCTGCAGATTACATGATGCGTTCATGAGAGTGTGTTATCCCTGCCACCATGTGGGTGAGCCTGGGACTGGTACAGCCCATGCAGACTGCCTGGCTGCCTGCTAGCGGTGCTGGGAAATCCTGCAGGGTGTGTGTGTGTGTGTGTGCGTGCCTGATTTCTCTGTTGGCATCTACATCTGGTTACTGGGCGGCAGCCTCCGTGCCTGAAACATACCGTTTAATATTTACGAAGACAATGCTGTCAAGAGCCCCTGGTGGCGCAGTGGTAAAACTGCCGCCCTGTAACCAGAAGGTTACAAGTTCGATCCTGACCAGGGGCTCAAGGTTGACTCGGCCTTCCATCCTTCCAAGGTCGGTAAAATGAGTACCCAGAATGTTGGGGGGCAATATGCTAAATCATTGTAAACCGCTTAGAGAGCTCCGGCTATAGAGCGGTATATAAATGTAAGTGCTATTGCTATTGCTATTGCTATTGCTATTATAGAAATAATATATCCGAAACACTTTGAACTTCATAATCTGAACTTCGTAACATTAATCCTTATGCTAATCATCATAATATGAAAAGATACATCCTGCCTGCAACCTCGGAGAAGCCGCTGCCAGTCTGTGAAGACAATACTGAGCTAGATAGTCCAATGGTCTGACTCAGTATATGGCCGCTTCCTATGTACATTACAATATGAAAAGAAGGTTCAGTGACCTATTCAACTGAACGTGTTTGTATTTCTCTAATCTGGAAGGATAGTATTAGGGTAGAGTACTTCTAAGGATGCATAGGGTTGTGTTGTAGAGAGCACACTTACTTGAAAGTAAGTCCTATTTGTTTCTGAGGACCTTACTTCTGAGTAAACATGGTTAGGACTGCACTGCAAAATACTTACTGTGCAGAAAAAGGAGAAGAATCCCAAGCAAGTGGGCACACATCACGTAGCCCCTTCAGCTTCTGAACTCTGACGCAGTCTGGCTGACTGAAAGATCTCTTCTTAGTTCAGTGTGCTGTGATGTCTGTCTTTTCCCAATTTCTATGCATACAAAAATACTGTCTTGCACAAACGAGGACCTTTGGAAGCCTCCTCAGTAGCTTCTCTTTCAAATCATGCAAGCAGAGAGATACGATACAATCCTTCCCAATTCTTTGTCAAAATATACTTAATCTACTTAAAAATGCTTAATATACAATACTTAACTTGGCATCCCAAAATTGAAAATCTGTGCTTTTCTGATGCCTAAAACCAGATTAACGGATGAGCTATCCTTTAGTGTCACACAAAACCTGCAAATACAGGAGGGGATGATGAAGAAAAGGAGCAGAAAACCCAAGACTTGGAAATCACAACTAATCCAGCTGAAGCAGAGTCACCTGCACTCTTGTGATGGCTGGTCTCTGATAACAAAACAGTGCAAGGAGTTCTGTGAAATGCTGGAGGCTGATTCCCGCTCTGTGGTTGCCTAGGACTGGAACCTCATTGGCCTTGCTGGCACACACACTGCACCTCTGACCACAGGGAGGTGCTTCTTGACAAGAAATGGGCATCAGAGGCCAAACCCTCTCATTTGAAGCTGCAGGTTGTTGATGCTGGGAGCAGACTATTTCTTCTGGGATGTGGTTGCTGGCCAAGTATCTCCTCTTGTCCTCCCCAGGTAAGATTTCTTTTGCTTTAACCTGCCTCTGGAAATTAGGATCATTGAATTCTTCTGCAATCTGACAACTTGGGAGAAGTTGGCTGTGATTTAGATAAAACACTTGGCAGGAGCAGATGAGGGTGTTTTGGTTGCTTGAGTCGGATGATGTCCCTCCTACACACAGTGCCGTCTTCTGCAGCTGAAGCGGATGGTGAGTCAAAGGCTTGTATCGGAGGCTTAATTGATGAGTCGGAGGTTTGAGTCGGATGATGCATCTTCTGCAGATGACAGCAGCTCCTGGAGCCATTTCATTTATTTATTTAGATGTATTTATTTCTGTCTGTGTAAACCACTTTGGGAACTTTTGTTGAAAAGTGGTATATAAATATTTGTTGCATTCAGTCTTCCAGTCTTGGTCTAGAACAGGGGTGGGCAAACTTGGCCCTCCAGCTCCAACTACAACTCCCATCATCCCCAGCCACCGTTTATTGAATGAATGGGGAATGAGGAAACTTTGCAACACGAAGAGGCTCAGTTAAAAGGAAGGGGAAAGGGGAATCAATAGGATCAGATCTCTTCAGGACGCTTGGCAGTTATTTAAAACTGTGATAAAGCTGAGAGAGAACACACACCACAGATTTTAAACGCTACAGACAGGTCCTAGGGGATGCCAGCATGGTTAACCACGCCTGTTCTAACCCAGAGAGAAATCTCTCTCCCTCTCTCGCAGCACTAGAACCAGAGATCATCTCATGAAACTGAAGGTTGGGAAATTTAGGAGCGACAAAAGAAAGTACTTTTTCACACAGCGCACAATTACTCTATGGCAGGGTTTCTTAACCTTGGGCCCCCAGATGTTGATGGACTACAAATCCCATCATACCCAGCCACAATGGACATGGCTGGGGATGATGGGAGTTGTAGTCCGTCAACATCTGGGGGCCCAAGGTTCAGAAACCCTGATCTATGGAATTCTTTGCCATGGGATGTGGTGATGGCCACCAGCTTGAATGGCTTTAAAAGGAGCTTAGACAAATTCACGGAGGACAGGTCTATCAAGGGCTACTAGTCTGGTGGCTATAGGCCACTTCTAGCCTTAGAGGCAAGATACCTCTGAATACCAGTTGTAAGGGAGCAACAGCAGGAGAGAGAGCATGCCTTCACCTCTGGCCTGTGGGCTTCTCAGAGGCATCTGGTGGGCCACTGGGAAACAGGATGCTGAACTGGATAGGCCTCCTTGGGCCTGATCCAGCAGGGCTGTTCATATGTTTTTAACCAACAAAGTAAAGAAAGTGAGAAAAAATGAGGAAATTCCTTGTGTAAAGGGGTTTTTGTCCAGTTGCAAAGAACCAAAAGGAGCACAAGCTCTGGTAAAACACAGCTGAACATAAAGTGAGCAAAGATGGCATCTGAGGAGCATGTTGCTAGAAAGAGTGTTTGTTAGTTTGCACTTGGGTAGGAGATATAGTAAGGTGATCAACACTCACCTGTGACAATCAGTCAAACCCGCTCTGGATTCTGAATTCCACACTGTTGCCTGTGGCACAGTGGTGAGCTCTGGAGACATTTCTTTGCACTTTGCTGAGGATCAGATCACCCCCTTGACTTGCATGGCTTCCTTCTGGTACTGGCACGGCACTTTATTTTTTGGGGATTTCGCACTTCGTTTTGTAGGCAGTTGCCTTGGTCCTGCTTGTACCTGGTCACACTTCATGCATGAGATCTATCTGGAATCTTGCAGCAAATATGTACAGGAGTTGCTAGCATCTGTGACCACTGTTGTGGTGTTTCTGTATCTAGGGGTGTGTGAACTGGTTCGACTCGAACCGGGCTTTGAGTCAAACCAGAATGGTTTGACTGGTTTGACCTCAAACTGAACTCTTAAAAGGGAAGCCGGTCCGAGGTCGAGCTGAACTGGGCCCAGTTCGGATCAACCTGGTTCAACCCAGTTTGGGGATGCTTGCAAAGGGATCCTTTAAGGATCAGGGGAGCCTGCTAGTTTGGAAAAGGGTGATTGGGGGCCAGGCGGTAACGTCACACACCGTAGTGGCAGCGGGCTGGTGGTGGCTCCCCTAGGCCCCGGAAGCCCTCCCCCCCATCAGCTTGGGCCGGCGGGGGCTCAATTCAGGTTTCTGTGCATGTGGGGAGGCCATTTGCATCACCACACAAATTTGCTGTTTAGACTGTATCTCCCTTTGAGTCAGCTGTTGAACAGCAAAGCAAAGCAACTCTTGCAGTGCTAAACTACGTGGAGGGAGAACATACATACAATACTCCCTTACTTGGGAGGAAATCGGATTGAACTCAGTGGAAATTCTTTTGAGTAGGGTTGCACTAAAAATGTTGCATGAAGAGACACTGATACAGCACTTATAGGGAGTCAAACCTTTGGTCCAGCTCAGGATTGATGACAGTGATCCTGAGGCTTCAGGCAGGAGTCTCTCCCAACCCTACCTGGGAGTTCTTCGCACTGGGCTTCATGCTGCGGGTTAAATGTTGAGCGAAGCCACTTCGAATTACACTCGCGGCATTGAGGGAAGCAGCCCCTCCCCTCTGCTCTGGGGTTTTCTTTTGGTGCAGGTTCACATTGCATGCCTCTGTGTTTTACTTCTAGCCAATGGGGGTGGGGGGTGGGTGGGAGAGATATCTAAAGCCTATATCTGCATTCCTAAAAGAGTGTATCCCTCTTAACATGTTAATGATTCTATGTCAGTGCCTCTCCCTATTTTGCTCCAGCATTTTCAGACAAGCTCCTTAAAACCAGCATTTTTAAAACCTGGATATACATCGAGATAAGCTAGGATTTGGAAGACAAAGCCCGATTTGTGTGTGGAGTGGGTCCAAGGATCTCGAATGGACTTCAAGGTAAGTTTGGCTGGTGTGTGAATGCACATGCTCTCTTCTGGAGGAAATTTGGAGTAACGGCCCTATCTGTAAAGCCTCCTGGAGGTTTTTCACACCCGGCTTTTAGTTCGCATCTCCTCCGGAATGGAGGTGCGCTTTCATGTATCGGCCAGATTTACTCAAAAGTCCCTAGCGGGAAGCAATTCACACACAATTCAGGTTTTTCATTGCACGTTAGAGTGTAGCCGGAATTATATCCGGGCTTAAAAAATCCACGTTTTGCCTTGTTTTGTGGGGTAACTTCGAACTTGCAGTTCACCCTAGAACTGAACCTGGGAACTTCTTCTGCATGCAAAGCAGATACTTTACCTCTGACCTACGGCCTCATCCCGAAACATAACCCACAAACATAACCTACGTAGCTGGTGCTTATTCATTTTGCAATGCTGCTGGCAGAGGCACTCTTACACCTAGACTTCTGGGCCAAAGCCCAGGGCCTCCACACCCCCTGGGGCTCCCCAAATCCTCTTCAGTCTGTCCCAGTTGGTGTGGTTACTAGGCTGTGCCACCCGCCTGCACTGCACCAGATGCCAAGCATGGCTGTGACCTGGGCTGGGCGTGACCTCTGCTTTAGAGACAGAGGGGGGAGTGGGGAAAGAAATATGTGGGATGGGAATATGTTTGTGTGGGGGGGGGGGATGTTGCAAAAGACTTTAGGTCCGTGCTCTAAAATGTACCTCTGGCTGCTGGCAATCGGCTTCATTATGTTCTCATTATGTTCTTATTGGCTACGAGTTGGAGGGCTATAGGCTACCTCCAGCCTCAAAGGCAGGACGCCTCTGAGTACCAGTTGCAGGGGAGTAACAGCAGGAGAGAGGGCATGCTTTAACCTCTTGTCTGTGGGCTTCCAGAGGCATCTGGTGGGCCGCTGTGTGAAACAGGAGGCTGGACTAGATGGGCCTTTTTGGGCCTGATCCAGCAGGGCTGTTCTTATGTAAGGTAATCCCTTTTCATGGACTTTTGTAGCGGGAATTCCTCTAGAACCTTGTCTTCTGTTCCTGATCCAGTACTGACCCAAAAGGATTGACCAGGTTCCTGCAAAAAAGGCTTCCTGTTCAACAAAGGTTTGCCAGAAATTGTAGAACAACAAGGGTGTGTGTGATTAGTCTTTATTCATAGCTATGAAGTCAGCGCACAAGCCAAGAATCTGGATTGCCCTGTGCACTGAAGTTGTCTTGCTCCTGAGTTTTATCGGTTACATACAATCAAGCAAATAAAAAACAAATCAGACCAGCTCTCCATACCTATCTTTGTCATAAAAATAGATGTGTTCACACATTGCCAGCCAAACTTGGGACCTACTGTTGTTCTTCTCCTTGGCTTACTTCTTATTGGCCTGGGTGAATAAACAGATGTATTCACAAGGTGCCAACTCACTGAGGCAATGTCTGCTTCTCAGAGGCATCCTTTGTATTTACTATCTCTTTGGCTGAGAACCTCACATTTTTTTACTTGAACAGCAACTTCATTCTGGCCTGTCGGCCTTACACTCTTGTTAGAAGCCTGGATCAACTTTATACACTTACATTGTATAATACATTGATGAGCCTGTATTAGACAATTCCCCATCACTTTGACCACTTTGTATCTAAGAAACTGGCTGCATTGCCATGCCTTCTTAGAAGAACTATGCTGTAATTTACATGAAATATTTGGCACGTTTCTTAACTGTGCATTGTTTCTCATGTTTCTATTACTGGCAACTTGGCAAAATGTAGGAATTTCCAGACAGGGATGACCTTGCTTTCTAAAGACTTTTCGTGGTAGGAGATGTTGGGAGGTGAAACATTGTCCTTCTCTGTTTATCTCCTCAGTGTTACATGCCCAGTTATTACTATATCAGACCGAGAGGCTCCTGTTTGTGGATACTGGGGGCACAGCTGAGATCTCGTGCACTTCTACAGATGTTATTGATGACAAAGGAATTTCATTCAGTTGGTACAGAAGACGAGATGGTGAAATAACACGTTTAACTGAGAATGGCTGTGACAAGACGTCTGGTAAATTTGTTTGCAAAGCGAAAGGACAGAAGGTGACGCTGGAAATCTCCCGTCCTCAAAAGACTGATGCTGGTCTCTATTTCTGTGGCAGAAAGCTTGATTTTTCAAAAATGTCTCTCAGCAATGGGACTTCCCTGATTGTCGGAGGTAAGGAATCAGGGCGAAGCTATCAATGGCAATTTTAAACGTATTCTATTTCAGTCTTAAATGTATATCTGACTATTGCACCGGGGCAGAGAATCAGTCTTGTGGTAGCAAGCATGAATTGTCCCCTTTGCAAGGTGAAGCTTTGCAGTGGTAATTTGAACTACATATTTAAGCCTTCAACAGTCTTCAGCACCAGGGAATTGACCCGCTTCGGAGCTGCATAGCTTTGGCAATGCTGTATTATTCCCAGAGTATATGGATTCTAGGGATTTCCTTCTCCATGGCAGGCAGTTCTCACACATACTTCTAGCCACTGGTTTTTATGTGGTTTTAATATGCATGGCAAATACCAAAGGTTGCCCTGGTCAGGCAAATACTGAGCAAGAGGCCCCTGGAGGGCCTATTATGGCCCCAGCTGCTCAGCCCTGGCCTTCCCAGAGGCCCAATGCAAACTCACTGCTTCTCTCTTACTAGATGGTGGGGCGGGGTGTCCCATGATCCTCTGATTCCCCTCTGTTCCTGGAGCAAAGCTGGAAAATGGCAGCACCACCACAACTAAGTTCTGAAACTTGGTCAATGTATCTGAACCAGGGAAGCCTCCCTTTCTGAACTCTCTGCTTCCTTTTCCTCCTCAGACAGTTACACCCTGAGCACCTGGGTGATGCTTTTGCTCCCTTCAGCATCTAAGTCCCTGCACAGCAGCTATCTCGCTTGCGTGGTCCATGGAGCATCCAACTTGGTCCAGGTGTCCTGGAATATCTCTGGAGATCTCCAGCAAGAGGGACGGACGCTTTTGGTGAAAAACAGCAGCGGCTCCTTAACCTTCATCAGTCTGCTTTCCGTCCCCATGGTGGACTCTCAGAACAGCAGGAAGCTCTACACCTGTGAAGTCCGGTTCAACTCTTCCAGCAAGAGTGTGAAGAAGAGTGCCCCGTTCCCTGCAGGTGAGGAGTTTTGCTTGGGATTCCACCATTGTAAAAACCCTTGTATGCCATGTTAACATACAAGACCCGGAACAGCTCTTGCTTCAGTCAGGCCTGTCTTACAAATGTAACACCTACATTGATCAGAATGCCAGTGTACATTACAAACACCTCTCCTCCCCATTTGTAAAGCACAGGTGTTCATAAGAGAGGCTAAAACTCAATTTAAGCCTCATCAGTGGAAGTTATTGGCTCTTTTGCTCTCCTTTCCCTGACTGGTGGGAAGCATCTGTCAACTCTCAAAGGTTCCATTTCCTTGGGAGGAAACAGCACTCTTGCTTTGTGTCTTATGAAGAGCCTGGTGTTGCACAAAAATGGTGTCTGCCCCAATAGCTCCGATGGCCCCCTCTGCAAGGTGTCTGCTGAGCAGTCTGCCCCTCTGCCTTGTACTTAGCGAATGAAACTGGGAGCAAGACCAAATTCTTCGTTTTTCAACAGCTGTAAACTGCCATAAGTTGCTCTGAGCCAATGAAAGAGCAGGCTACGAGCCCACTAAATCAAGAAAATCAGGAAATGGCGTCAGTGCCTAAAATCTTGCCTAGCGATTCTTGCAAATCAAATCAAATCAAATCTTGCAAATCAAATCAAGATTCTTGCAAATCAAATCATGCAAGTCAAGTCAAATCAAATCAAATCTAGCAAATCAAATCAAATCAAATCAAGATCCCTGCAAATCAAATCTTGCCTAAAGATCCCTGCAAATCAAATCTTGCCTAAAGATTCTTGCAAATCAATGCCTAAAATCAAGAAACAGCATCAGTGCCTAGGTGAATAAACCTCTTTTCTTTCTTCCTTTTCAAGCTTCCTCTGTGGGTACAGCTTCCTCTGATCATAACTGCACAAGCTACAAGATACCCCTGGCTGTCATGGTCCTGCTGGCATTGCTGCTGCTTCTCCTGAGCTTTCTTTGGATCCGGCTTGGCCCTTCCTGTCTAGGTAATGGAGACCAAACCATCATGGAGACCCAACCACACTCCTGCCCCCATGGTGGCTTGCCGCCTGGGGATTAGCACTCTCATGAAAGAGCCAATCTACTGGGGAAGACCTTAGGCTCAAAAAACTCCAGTCTTCTGTCAGACTGTGCACTCGTGAGTGGAGCTAACCCCTCAAAGGGAGGTTTTGATCCTCATCCAAAGAGCTGCGAGCTGGGGGGGGAGGGTCTAGCACTGGATCTGGCTTTCCTTGGGGTGGAATTTGTGATTTCTTTGCTTCTAGGCCAAGCTCTTGCACATCCCTGGGTCATCATTGCACCCCACCTCACAGCCAGTCTTGCTGAAAATGGCCGCTATTGCTATGCTTCCAGTTGCCCCAGTCATAAGGCCAATGGGTGGTTCTCTCTTGTTGAGCTGCGTCCCTCTGCTGAAGTTGGAAGGGATCAAGGCAGAAGAGTGGAGTCACTGGCAGAGCAAGCCAAATGGCAGCCTGTGTCCTACCATGCCAGCAGCCCCACCAGTGACGTCCCGTGCACAATGACATCATGCTTGTGTGGGCATGCCCGGGTCTGGGCAAGCTCCCCAGAGCTCATTTCCATTGATGTAGAGCCGGGTTTCTTAACCTTGGGCCCCCAGATGTTGCTGGACTACAACTCCCAGAATCCCCAGCCATGTCCATTGTGGCTGGGGATTCTGGGAGTTGTAGTCCAGCAACATCTGGGGGCCCAAGGTTAAGAAGCCCTGATGTAGAGAAAGTGGGGGGTGGGGGAGAAATGCACTCGGCCATCCAGTTTGCTGGCTGGGAATGCATTTGGGAGGACTGGGGCGGGGCCTTCACTGATTGGGCCGTGCCCATGTGTGCATGACATCTCCCCTTGGTGGCCCGGGTTCTTTGAACCCTATCGCTCAATGGTAGCTCTGCCCCTGAGTAGGGTTCTCCGTCAAGAGTGGTAATTGCTGAGTAGGCGAATCTCTTCTCTTTCGCTTTCATTTCCTTTCAAAGCTTCACCGGTGGGAACCACTAAGAAATGCCGGAGGGAGACTCTGCCCTGGTCTTCCAAGAGCATGTTGGCGTTGCTGCTGCTGCTTCTCGTGAGCTGCCTTTGGATCCGGCTGCACTTCCACTCCAGGTGAGATGAGCAGCCGAGAGAAGAAGCCCAGCCTCCCCAGTCTCTCTTCACGCAGGAGCCGATCCGGCCCAGACCCCTTTGCTGGAGTGGAGAGAAAGCAGAGCACACCCCACCCTGCTGATGGCTACTCAGTGGCGGGTGGGCCACTTGGTGCCTGCTGAGGGCTGGGATGGATTCTTAGGTTTATTGAGAGATAGATCAATTACATATACGTCTCCATCTAAATGGCTCTGGGAAATTCTTGCCAAGGATGCCAGACGTGCTGGTCTTGATGGGCTCCAGCAACGCACTCCTCTCATCTCCCCAAGGATTCAAGGCCACAGAACACAAATTGGCTCGGCCTGGAGTGTTAGCAGATGCTAAGCAAGCCCTCTTGCTGTGAAGATGCAACCCACCTTCAGGCGATTCTCACAAGCAGCCTAGTCCAGGTTAGGGCAGCACAGCCTGGGTTAGGCTGCTCGTGTGGAGTGCCAGGATCGAGGCCGATCCTGGCGTGGCTGCCCCACCTAACCCACCTTTTAACCCCGGCCTTTAGCCAGGGTTAAGGGAGCGAGGATGCCCTTCACTCCCGTGCCAGGATCCTCTGTGACACACAGAGTCAGGTGGTGCCTAGAGTGCCCGACGCATGGGGGAATCCCTCAGTGCCCCATGTGAACATTTAAGGATTCCCGGAGGCTGAGACTTGTCTTCCTGGCCTCCGGAGATTTGTGCTGCCGGGAGCAGTGTGGGTTGTGTGGGACGCAAGCAGAACGTCCCACCCATGGAGTGAGCTCCTCTGGGGGGAAGGTGAGCTCAGACTTGGCTTCCTCCCATCCAATGGCGGATTACCACATAGGCAGTATAGGCAGCTGCCTATGGCGGCAAATCTTGGGGAGTGGCATCTTGGAGGGAAACTTAATTCTTTTTTCCTGTCAAGAAAAAAGTTCGCATGCAGAGGCTCGAAATCGCCCTCTCTGTGTCATTTGCGAGTAAGCCAGGCTTGAGTAGGGACCTCTTTCGCCGCCATCCTCCAGTGCCCGACCTCACCTCCTGTGATGGTTTAGGAGGCGGGCAGAGCCTTTGCTGCTACACAGCAGCATTTTTAAAGGTAAAACACAGGAAAAAAGCTTCCCTCCCCACCAAGCCCCCTTTCTCTTGTTCCTGGGCTGGCAAATCTTGGGCTGCCTATGAGTGGCAAAAAGATTAACCCTCCCCTGCCCCCACGTCCGCCCCACCTGCAGCAAATGGCCGTGTGCACGACCTTATTGAGGGATCCAGTGAATGCTTAGAGTCCATCTCAAGCCCAAGTTCCTTCACAGAACTCCCATTCCCAGGATTCCACTGGGGAGCGGAGCGACAACTGCTAAATCCGGGTGTTTAGACTAGTAGTGCAGATCTATGAACCACAGACTTGAACTTCAGGTGTTTATGCAAATATGCGTCTGTCTGAAGAAGAGGACTAGTGATGGTTCCGAGCCAGGATGGCGACATAACACCTCCCGGAATTCTCTCCCAGCTGGGCCTTCAGCTGGAGGGTATCCCTTGCAGGGACTTCAATGCCCTGTTGAGGTGCAGCCTCCTTCTGAACATCTGGTGCAATGGGGCCTGGAGCAAGAGTGGGCTGTCGGCTTCCGGGCACTGCTTGCCATCTTCCCGGAGGCCTTGGCTGGCTGCTCTTGGAGGCAGGATGCTGGGCTAGATGGGCCTGATCTAGCAGGGCAGTTCTTGAGTTCCTTTGCTCCATCCTCAGCCTCGAGTCATTTTCATTTTCAGACTCACAGTGGGAAAGAGGGAGGAGGAGGAGGACCTCGTGTTTTTTCACATTTCTCTTTTCTCCTCTTTGTTCCCAAAGATACCAGCTCAAGATCACTGAAATTCCATCCTCAAGGAATCCATAGGTAGGTCTCTTCTTTGGAAAGTGCTTTCTGGCCACTTGCAATTTGGACACATGTCTGAATGTTTCTTCTGCAGTTTCCATTAAGCAGGAATCCAGTTTAATCAAACCTCTGAGTAACTGCAGGAACCCAAAAGTACATGGAGGCTTGAGCTAGACATGTTGCCTGATTAAAGAAATCTTAGTCAATTCATTGCTTTGTATTGAATCAGATTGTTAAATCTGCTTATGGCTACAAATCAACAGAATCTCTTGTTTAAGTTTTCAATGAGATCTGGAGGAGGAGCCATCCTAGAAGAGGCACTCCTTCCTGTGTGGGAGAGAAGGGGAATGCCTCTTCTTAGGTGGCACTTGTACAGCATTGTCTGATCCTCTGAGTTGCTTGGATAGATAGATAAAATTTATTGCAGTATTTGAACAGTGCAGAAACATGAAGAAATGAACATAGTGTCACTCTCATGCAGCAATATAGTTTTACGAATATACGACATAGTAAATTATTCCACTATGTTAGTCATTAGATGTTTATAGGGTCTCACATGAGACCCTATAAAAATTGCAGTATAATTAAACATGACCCATATCCTCTGTGGCCTGTGCATCACATGGGCATTAGCATTCAGAATAGGAAACCGGTCCCTATCTACCGTACAGAACCGCTGTGGGCAATATGTCAAAGGGGGCCAGCACAAATGCTCTATGGTACTTAGGAGTAATTAGAGATTGACAATAATTGGCTGGTTTGGTGCTAAAGGCAAATCTCCATATTTTCAGTTATTTGGGAGCCCTACGGTTGCCATTCTGTATCTGATATTCTTTGCTTTGTTTTTTTGCTTGTTCATAGCCCATAATTTGCAGCACTTCCGGAGAAAAGCCATAAAGAGCAAGGTTAATATGATGATCAATTGAGTTCAAAGAACTTGCCCCCCCCACTAAGCTCCACCCTTTCCTATTGTCTTCATTATCTCCCTCACTCCAAGCGGATGCCGGGGGGAGGGACGGACATGGGCCCCCTCTGCCCTAGCTACCCTTCTGATGCCTCCTGCCACATACCCCAGAGACCTCTAGGGTAGAGCAGGCGAGAAATGCATGCAGTCAAATAACAGGTTGGTCCCCCACCCCGGCCTTTTCTTTTCTTTTCTTTTAAATGATTCGAAGGTGTCTCCTAAGTGGCTACGCCCAGCTGGATTCTGCATCGAAGAATTGGGAAAGGAGCAAGAGGAGTTGAGCCTTGCAAGGGAAATAAATCAAGATTGGAGGGACCTAAAATAAGCCAGTGGACAGTCAATGGATGGACGGCTGTTGGGATCAAAAACAGAGCAACCAACATCCCCCAACTGCCTTGCAAAACACACACACACACAGAGCATATAAGATACAACTTGGTCATCAGATGTTGGAAAATAAAGACAAGGACGCCACCATTAATGCAGGAACATTGTGTTTAACTGAAACATCAACATTAATATAAAAAAACCCCTCATGCTTGATACAGGTGTAAACATTCAGTTAGTTGAAAGAAATAAACTCCAGCACTTGCTTTTCTTCCCGGGGCTTTCCTTCTTTAAAAAATGATATCAAATTTGACCAGCAGACTCTCGCCGTCACTTGGATCCTCTTTTCAGTTCTTGTGACGGACTTCTGTGTAATCGGTCTGAAACGGAAGATGGAAAGAAAGAGCTACTCTCTTCCATTTCATAAAGGGTTCAGAGTTTGGTTGCCTGAGCCCCATTTTCCCTCGCCACAGGCGATCAGGCAAGCCTCTGAATATGGCATTTCCCACAAAGTAATTCATAAATAGGCTCCACAGTCCCCTACCACTTTTTTAGTCCTGGGTGAATACGAATACGAATACGAATTCCATTTCTAGGGTCTCAATTCCACCCACAACCAATGATCAGGACACAGAGGAGCCAGCAAAGTCAGGAGGGCCAGTGGTGAAAACTGGAGAGGTACTGAACTCTGGTCTCAATAAATGTCTAAAACGGATATCAAAAATCCCCTTGAAAACAGGCCAAAACCTTCAGGGGCAGCCAGCACCTGGGGTTGGCCAGTTTGGGCACCACCAGCTGAGGGCCCACCTGATTGGCCAACTCCTGAACCCCCAATAATGGTGGCGAGAGCCATGCAAGTCAAATGAGAGCTTTGTGCCACTGCTGTTATGACATAGGAACAGGAAGCTGCCTTCTACTGAGTCAGACCCTTGGTCCATCTAGCTCAGAACTGTCTGCACAGACTGGCAGCATCTCTCCAAGGTTTCTTGGAGATGCTGCCAGAGAGGGAACCTGGAACCTTCTGATGCTCCTCCCAGAGCAGCCCCATACATACCCTAAGGGGAATATCTTAAAATGCTCATATATAGTCCCATCCAAATACAAACCAGGGTGGACCCTGCTTAGCAAAGGGTAATTTTATTCATGCATGCTGTGACAAGACCAGTTCTCTTGTTCCTTCAGAAACTTTCTCAGCTGTTGAATGAGCAATAAAAGTGTTTTGTGTGGTGAAACCTCTTCTGTGCCATTACGCCCCAAACAAAGGTGAACCTCTGGTTCCCCCCACCTCCCCTTCCCTTTCCCCCCTCCAAAACCAAAAGTTGAAGCAGCCTTTTCTGAGTGGAAAAAAGTCCCACAAGCCGGCCGTCTTTTGAAGGGAAGCTGATCCCATCTCTCGAGTATCCCTGGCGTTCGGATTCCTCCCGAAAAGGTCTTGTGCCTCTTGACTTGGCCTACTTGTGTTCAGTGGGGTGTGCGCCACTGAATCCTTCCCAGTTTTTTCAACTGATTTCAAAAGTGCTTGTAAATTGCTTTGTATTGTATTTTGTGGTTTCTCCCCCCCCCTTTAATTTTATTTGGGGGGGGGGGTTGTGATGATTTAATGTGTGGTGCTTTTTTCTTTCATGTTCGAATGCTGTTTGAATGCCCAGAGAACAATTTGTTATGGAGTGGCTAAGAAATAAAGTGTATTATGCTGGGAATTCTCTCTGGTAAGAGATGCCCTTTTATTACAGCAGAGCACACAGAAGCAAAACACAGCGGAGTCTGCCCAGGCTTGCGTGTCTACGAAGAGCAAAAAGGGAACCTTGGAGCCAGTTCATAGTTTCCAATCAATATAAAAACTCTTGCCAAGTCTCCTGGGTATTCAGGCACCCAGCATGTCGTGACAATAAACCTTGAACCTGATGGGTGGTGTGGCCTCCGCTCATTAAACCAACTCCTGGAGATTTCTCCAATGCCATCAAAAGAGAGGCTCACGCAACCTGCCACGGTCTTTTCTGTTGCGCTCTTTGCAGCAGTTGGCGGCAAATACAGGGGGTGTTCTGGTACCCACAGAAACCAAAGCCACCCATTCCGTCCCTCAGCGGCCGGCTTCCTGCCTTCTTGTGGGTGGAACTTAGGGGGGGCAGACTCTTGCAGGCCTCATTTTGCTAGCAGGGAAATGTGACCGCCAGTGAGGTGTTTTCCGAGAAGAACATTTGTGGTGAGTTTTGCTGAGCTTGTGGCTGTCTCACACGGGCTTTGCTTGCCCCCAAATGTATCCCATATTGGGGGTTGTGCTTTTTACCCCCCAGTTAAATAGCAGAGCACTAAAGAAGCTGCCCACTCCAGTCACAGAGTGGTTTGCAGAGTTTAGTTGTTGCAGCTATTTGGAGAAGACACATGGAGATGCTTGTAGGATCCAAATACTAAGTAGATGGATTGGTGAAGTACACTTTGGCTAGGAAAGACCTAATCTTTAATCTAAAGAACTACATAATGAATAGGGAGGGAAGGAGGGAGAGACATTTCCACCTGCTCTCTAAAAGGAAAGGAAGGGATTGTGAGACTCAACAGGAAATACCTGAGGAGTCCTATCAGGGGTACTCAAATAGAGTCAGCTGGAATTGTTAGGGAGACCCTCACTCGCGGTCTCTACTCCCAATGCCCCCAGTGGTCATTAGGACAGTTGGTGAAAATGGTCCAGGCACTGGAACTCCATCTCCAACATGCCAGTGCCTAACAAATCGAACCCCCTCCTCCCGGCACCAAGGCATGGAGACCCCTCCTCAGCTCTGCCTGTCTGGCTGTCCCTGCGTGGGGAACAGGTAGCATTGCTGAGAGTGCTGCCTTGGGGGTCCTGCACTCCAGCTCCACTGCAGATTGATTCTTCTCCTTGCTGACTGGGGCTTTTTAGTTTGGAAAAGAGGTGACAACGGGGAGACATGAGAGAGGTCTGTAAAATGATGAATGGTGTGGAGAAGATGGATAGGAAGAAGTTCTTCTTCCTCTCTTGCAACACTAGAACCTGGGGTCATCCTGTGAAACTGAAGGCCAGGAAATTTAGGACCATGGAAAAGAGCGAGGCTTTGGCTGGAGACAGGAGCTTTTTCGAGCGATGATCAAGCATGCAGTTTGCTCAGAGCAAGGCTGAGAGTCAGAGCACCATGGCTGGGGAAGTCTTGACTTCTTACTGCACAGCAGAAGTCACAGAGTTCCTGTCCATGGACAGAATTCCTTCTTGTTGTTTGCTTAGCAGCAAACTCTGGGATGGCTCTTGAGCAAGTATGCTTGTTAGGCAAGATTGCTAGGGAGTATCATGGCTGGGGACTCTTGACTTCTTGCTGTGCAGCAGAAGTCACAAAAAGACAGTCCCTCCTCCCTGCCCTGCCTCTAGCCCCGCAGCTTGGGCAGCAAACCCTTGGGTTACTCATGAGCAAGTCTTGCTTGTAGGCACAAGATTGCTTGTAGGCAAAAGACAGCTAGCTCTCTGTCCAGTAAGCCTCATTCTTTATAGTTGTATCTTCCTTTGATCTCTCATAGAGTCTATTCAAATATCTTCATCCTTCCTGTGTCCCAAAAGGTGACAACTTGCTGTTACCTTCTGGATATCATCTTTTAATTATTCAGCCAGTCCAGAGAGATCTGAATCCCATCTTCTGTAAGCTGTAAGCTTAGAAGGGGAGGGAGGGACATTGCCCAAAGCAAATCTGCATCTCTGAGCTGCAAATGGACACCTTCTCTTGTCCCAGATTTGCTAGCCTGATCCCAAAAGGTGTTAGTACAAGGATTTAATCTACAGGTGTTTTTTTTTACCTAGAGTGGAATTTCTATAGAGAGCAACTGAGTATAGCAGAGCAATCATTGACAAGGATTAACCTAGACTTCTTGCAGGAGGAAGTGAGAGCTCAGCTTCTCACTTCTTCCAGACATTATCTGATAATGGGTTACATTTTAGCATATTGATTAGCTCAGGCCTAGCCCTTGTGCTTCTTTGAGTACCCATTTCACAATACAATGCTGGATCGCCTCTTCCTTCACAAAGCAGTTGAGACCTGGGTGTCAGTTCACCCTGAGTCCAGGCATTAATTCCTGTCTTAATAAAATGAAATCAGACACAGGCCTGAATTCCATATACTTCAGGGTTGGTATCTCTGGGTCTAATGACGGGGGGGGGGGGGGGGTGGCATCCCCAACACCACTTTGTACATTGCTGTACTTATTAATGGCAATGGGCAATGCATTTTCCTGATGTGGCAAAAGGGTGCCCTCCTGTGGTCACTTTTCTGCACTGTAGCCAGGTGAGGATTTGCTGTACGAATGACAATGTGTAATGCATTTTCCTGGTGCTTCAAAAATGGTGGCCTTCTGTGCCCACTTTGTACATTGCTGCAAGCCGAGGCTAGGCTATAGGAATTCCAAGGAACAATGCATTTTGCTGGAGTGACAAAAGGTTGCCTTCCTGTGGCTGCTTTGTGACTTCCAGTGACCTGAGGCTGGGCTATATGAATGCCAATGGATAATGCCTTTTCCTGGCATAGCAAAAGGGTTCCATTTCCTAGCCTAGCCTCAGCTTCCTGCAGTGCACAGAGTAGCCACAGGAGGGTACCCTTTTGCCAGACCAGGAAGATGCATTGCCCAGTACCATTCCTGTAGCCTAGCCTCAGCCTCCTGCAGTGCACAGAGTGGCCAAAGGAGGGCAACATTTTCCCACACCAGGAAGATGCATTGACCATTGCCATTCCTGGCATTGACCATTGCCAGGCCTCAGCTTCCTGCAGTGCACAGAGTGGCCACAAGTGGGCACCTTTTTGTAGCACCAGGAGAACACATTGTTCTTTGGCATGCCTATAGCCAGCCCCGGCTCACTGCAGTGCACAAAGTGGCCAGAGGAGGGCACCCTTTTGCTGCACCTTGAAAATGCATTGCCCATTGCCATTCCTTTAGCCTACAGTACAAAAAATGTACTGTAGATCAGAAAACAAGACCACAAGCTAAGTAATAACCGTGTACAAATCTATTGACACACACTACATACATAAAGTGAATTAGTATTACATGTATATAGAGAAGCAACGAACTTTTTCACACATAATATTACATGTATATAAAGAAGCAACGAAGAATAGAAGAATTGAACTGGACCCCCTCGAAAATGTGTAAGAATAAATGAAAGTATAAGAGTCCACTATGTGCTTTGTAGTTTGTTGCTGCTAATTGAAGAAATGCTTTTATATTCCCTGTTATTTAATTGCTCTTACTACAAATTTTGTAAGAGGGAAATCATTAAACTAAAAGCTCGATTTCTCTTATAGGTAAAATTTGAAACATGATTTGATGGCATGGTATAAGATTGTGGGTAAGGAAACCTTAGCTGGGTCTTAAAATGATGAGAGAGTTTCCAGCCAGTTATTTTACCATAATCTTACCCCTTGTTATTGTCTACTTTGTACTTTTATATCTTTGTATATATGGTTTTGGATACCAGTCATGGATATACGACAAACTGTAATCTTACTGGCATGTTAGGGCTGAGAATTTTAATATGGCTCTGCGCTATTAAGAAAAAGTCACTTCAAATTTGATGTTTTTTGGGTGGTCAGCATCCTCTTTCTTCATGAGCAACTCCTTTATATAACATTTCAACATATTGATACTTGGGGGAGCCAGAAGAGAGGTTCAAAAACTGTTCCTCCATTCTTTATATGTTTGTTTCCTATACATATATTCCCTCACATACCAGATTTCAGTTTTATTCTGTCTTTTTTGGTTTTCAAAGGGACCTTCACAGCTGAGAGCTGAAATGTTTTTCTCTCTGCATTTTTTGCATTTTCATTACATCCTTATAGATTTTCTTGCTGTGTTTTAGTAGAGAGGAGAACCAAACATGAAATGATTTTGAACACAGCACTTTGGAACACAGCACTTTATGTTTTGACACTAAATTTGGAAAACAAATTTGGCGTGGGGCAGCAACAATGGTGAGGGGTTTGGAAAGCAGTCCTATGAGGAATGGTTGAAGGATCTGGGTATGCTTAACTTAGAGAAGACTAAGGAAAGATATGTAAGCCATTTTCAAATATCTGACGTACTGTCACAGAGAAGAAGGAGCAAACTTGTTCTCTATTGATCCTGAGGGCAAGACTAGAACCAATGGGTTACAAGAAATCAGATTTAGGCTAGACAGTAGGAGGAATTTCCTGGCTGTAAGAGCTACTCAAGTCTGCCCTGTGCAGTGGTAGGCTCTCTTTCACTGGGTGTTTTCAAAGACAGGCTGGACAGCCATTTGTCAGGAGTATTGTAGCTATTTCCTGCATTGAGCAGGGGATTGCACTAGAAGACCTCCAGTCCATGTTCCCTCCCAACACTAAAATTCTATGATCATCATAGGATGCAATGTATCTCTGACATGTATGTATCTCTGCCCTTATTACGTTCATGCAATGAACGTAATAAGTTCATTGTTCGTAATAAGTTCATTCATTACGTACATGCAATGTATCTCTGCCCTTATTACGTTCTGTCCTTCCACTACCAACAGGGATATCAAGAAGTACTTTGTTTTAATTGGGTTTTTTATTGCCTTGAGCATTCTTAATGGAAAGAACCTCTGCTAACTGGGCAAAGAGGCACCTTTTAATGTGGTGATTCTCTTTTATTTAGCAGAGGGAGAGTAACTGGCCCTATACACCCCCAGCACAGTACCTCCAGTGACTGTTGCTGGTGTCTATGTTTCTTTTTAGATTGTGAGCCCTTTGGGGATAGGGATCCATCTTATTTATTTCTCTGTGTAATGGCCCTGAGCCATTTTTGGAAGGGCGGTATAGAAATCAAATAAATAAATAAATAAATGAGACAATTTTGTTAAATAAATCAATAAAGTGCCCTAAGGTTGCATAGCACAAGACAGAGAGAAAGAAAACAGCAGGTTGTCTCTTACAGTGGATAAACCTTCTTAAGCTACTGCAACAATGTCTAACCCCCTACAAACTGCCTCCAATGTATCCAATGGACTGTTAAAATGCGAGTGGCTTGTTTGCTTCAGTGACCTATATCTAAAGTGGCTATGTTCTCATCATTCTCATCTCTACTTAGTCCTCATTAAATGGATTCATAAAAATTCTCTATCTAATTTATTTAATTTATTTATTACATTTCTAGACAGCCCCATCCAAAAGCTCTGGGCGGTGCACAACAGGTTTTAAAAACACACAAAACAAACACCATTTAAAATTCACTGCTTAAAACAATATAAAAACAAGTTTAAAACAGTTCAGAACCCTTGAAAACCAATTAAAATACTTAAAACAATTTTAAAACCTTAGAAGGTCAGGCCAAACAAATTAGTTTTTAGGGCTCTCTTGAAGACCAACAGTGAGCCTAAACTACAAATATCTACTGTGTCCTCTCAATTTTGAGCCAAGTTCTCCTCCACTTGCATTCCAGTCACCTACCTTGCTGCTTCAGACCCTGAAACTCCTCTGTACACCAAAGGGCCACTTTTAAAGCAGGTCAGAAGGATGGTCGTGTCTACTTCCCTGGTGAGTTCCCTGTTCCAGTTTCCCACCAGGGCATCAACAGAATCACTGGCAGCACCAGCATTGAAAGCTTCTAAGGCTTTTTGGAATCCTACTGGATCCAGCAGCCTTCTCGGGCAGACAATCTTAATAGCTGCCTTTAAAAGATGACTGATCCATTCACTGAGGTCATTCACACAATCAAGAACTATGTTCTACACGGGTTTGGGAACTGTGTGTGCTACCAATTTTCAGTTGTGTGGAAGCAAGGTGAGCGGAAAACCTGGGTAGAAGTGATTGTGTGGAAGCAGGGTAGGAGGAGAAACTATCCAGGGTTTCCTCCTATCTTGCTTTCACACAACCGAAAATTGGGAGCACACACAGCTCCCAAACCTGGCTAGAACACAGTTTCTGATCATGTGAAAGACCTCCTCATGTCTACTGAAGCTGTTTAAATCCTACTATGTATGTAATTGCTCTAAATCCCATTCCAGTGTGGAAGCACAGACCCTTCAAACCAACTAATTAATAAACAAACAATAGAGGACAGAGGCACTCTAACCCCTGGATCTTGTGGCCCCAGTATGTGGCTGCCGGGGGGGGGGCTTCTGGCAGCCACACTGTGCCTGCCCCACTAAACCTCTGTTTTGTTTTTAATTCCAGCTGCCACGTTGAGGGGTGGCTGCCAGGTGGTGAGCCCAGTGGTCCTCCCCCCCCCCGGTGGTGGTGGCCAGAGTAACGCTGAGCCTCTCCGTTCAGCCCAGTGTCTCTTTCTAACTGCAAGGTGTGCCTGCGCAGTTGAGAGAGATCTTCACAAGCCTGTGATGTCATGGGCTTGCGACAATCTCTCTCAACTGCACAGGCATGCCTCACAGTTAGAAAGAGATGCTGGGCCAAACAGACAGGCCCAGCGTCGCTCTGGCCACTACGGGAAGGGAGAGAAGGGCTCACCCCCCAGCAGCCAACCCTCGGCTGTGTGGCGGCTGAAACAAAACAAAACAGAGGTTTGGTGTGGCATGAGGACTCCCAAAAGTAGGTTTCAGGGGGCCTTGCGCCGGGGAGGGGGGCTCACGATGGGTGTGGTCCAGGCACCAAAATTGCCTGCCATTTTGGATTGAGGTGGATGACATCATTACAAACTACACCATTGAAATGTCCCTGTGTTTCACTCATTACAACTATACCAAATTTGGTTCAAATTGGTAGGGCAGTCCTCAAGTTAGTGCACTTGCACCTCAAATGTTCACATGCCCACCATCTTGGATCAGGGTGGATGACATCATCACAAACATGATGAAATACATCATCACCTGTATTCAAGCTGACTTGGACTCCACTATTTCTGCAGGGTCTGTGAGGGAGGTATCCAGCAATCCCTCTTGCAGTGTTAGGTTGGATCAGTTTCAATCTGTGACTCCTGATGACGTGGACAAGCTGCTTGGAGCGGTGAGGCCTACCACTTGTTCTCTGGATCCTTGCCCGACCTACCTGCTTCGATCTAGTGGAGAGATTGTTGGAGATGGCCTAGTTAATATCATAAATGCATCGCTGGGGGAGGGTAGGGTGCCCCATTGTCTGAAGGAGGCAATAGTTAGACCTCTTCTTAAGAAGCCTACCCTGGATCCCTCAGCGATGGATAGTTGTAGGCCAATCTCCAATCTCCCCTGGCTGGGCAAGGTAATCGAGAGGGTGGTGGCTAACCAGGTCCAGGTGGTTTTGGAGGAAACTGATTATCTAGACCCATTTCAAACTGGCTTTAGAGCTGGCTATGGAGTTGAGACAGCCTTGGTCGGCCTGATGGATGACCTTTACCGGGGAATCAACAGAGGGAGTGTGACCCTGTTGGTCCTCTTGGATCTCTCGGCGGTGTTCGATACCATCGACCATGGTATCCTTCTGGGTCGCCTGGAGGGGCCGGGAATAGGGGGCACTGCTTTGCAGTGGTTCCGTTCCTATCTCTCGGGTAGATCCCAGATGGTAGAGCTTGGTGACAGTTGCTCCTCAAAGCAAGAGCTATTATATGGAGTCCCTCAGGGCTCCATTCTGTCACCAATGCTTTTTAATATCTACATGAAACTGCTGGGTGAGGTCATCAGGAGATTTGGTGCTGGGTGTTATCAGTATGCTGATGACACCCAAATCTATTTCTCCTTTTCATCTTCAGGAAATGGCACTCACTCTTTAAATGCCTGCCTACAGGCAGTAATGGGCTGGATGAGGGAGAACAAATTGAAGCTGAATCCAAGCAAGACGGAGGTGCTCATTGTGGGGGCTCAGAATCTGAGGAGTGAGTTAGATCTCCCTGTGCTGGATGGGGTCACACTCCCCCAGAAGGAGCAGGTGTGCAGCTTGGGAGTACTCCTGGACCCAGGCCTCACCCTGGTTTCTCAGGTGGAGGCCATGGCCAGGAGTGCTTTCTATCAGCTTCGGCTGATTCGACAGTTGCGCCCATTCCTTGAGGAGGATGACCTCAAAACAGTGGTGCACCAGCTGGTAACCTCCTGGCTTGACTATTGCAATGCGCTCTACGTGGTTTGTACGTAGAGCGCTACGTGGTTTGTACGTACAAACTCTACGTGGTTTGTACGTACAAATTCTACGTGGTTTGTACGCTCTACTTGGCCTTTGTACGTAGTTCGGAAACTTCCATTAGTTCAGAATGCGGCAGCCAGATTGGTCTCTGGGGTAACCCGGAGAGACCATATTACACCTATTTTGAAACAATTGCACTGGCTGCCGATATGTTTCCGGGCAAAATACAAAGTGCTGGTGATTACCTTTAAAGCCCTGAACAGCTTAGGCCCGAGTTACCTTAGAGAGCACCTTCTTCTGCGTGATCCCCACCGCACATTAAGGTCATCTGAGGAGGTCCGCCTCCAGTTACCACCAGCTCGTCTGGTGGCGACTCGGAGGCGGGCCGTCTCTATGGCTGCTCC
Source organism: Hemicordylus capensis (assembly GCF_027244095.1). Lineage (NCBI taxonomy): Eukaryota > Metazoa > Chordata > Lepidosauria > Squamata > Cordylidae > Hemicordylus > Hemicordylus capensis. Next base: position 21,142,474 of record NC_069670.1, on the reverse strand, counting down.
GGGGCTGTGGAATGCGCTCCCTGCGGAAATCCGTAATTTGAATTCTCTGTTAGTCTTCAGGAGAGCCCTTAAAACGTATTTGTTTGGCCTGGCTTTCCAGGGTTTTTAAAATTTTAACCCGATTTTGGGGCTTTTAATTACTGTAAACTGTTTAATCCTATTTTAAAATGTTTTTATATTGTTAATTGCTATATTGTTTTTAATTTGTTTTAGTTTTTATTGTTTTAGTGGCTTGTTTTAATCGTAAACCGCCCTGAGCCATTTTGGAAGGGCGGTATATAAATCAAATAAATAAATAATAAATAATAAAATAAACTACATCATTGTGTCCCTATAGCTGTAGCAAATTTGGTTCAAATTGGTTAAGCGGTTCACAAGTTAGCCCACTTGCGCCTCAGAAGTTTGTGTCTGCCATCTTGGATCTGGGTGGATGACATCATCACAAACTACACTGCTGAGGTGTCCCTACAACTGTACCTGCTTCGGTTCATATTTGTCTAGGCGTTTCAAAGTAGTGGGGGACACATACACACAGTGCCAGGTGATCTCATAAGCCTACTGGAAAGTAGGCTAAAAAGAACTCGGGTCAAGATATCATGAATAGTAATCATAACTTCTAATTATATTCTGTGAACATACTTGTTAACAGCAGTATATGGAGATGAGAGACCTGATCACTGCTATTCTGTAGATGGTACGGTGGTGTGCAAAGTCAAGCCCTTACCTCTCTATCTAAAAGTGCAAAGACAAAGAAAGTCAACAAACAATTTGATGGCATAAAGTAGATCTTAGCAAGGAGGAGAAGTCTGTATGTAACTGCAAGCGATGGGGAAAGAAATAAAAAGTGAAACAGAAAGTGAGCAGAACATTTACTGGTTTTTACTCTCTGTTTGGTCAATGACTGTAAATAAAATTACATTACATACATTCATGCAGTCCTCAGGAAACTTATTCTGAGTGAACTCTGACTCCATTATAGAAGGGAAACACCTCTCATGGCAGCAATTTGAGAATATTTTAATGAAGTTCCTGTACCTGTGGGGAAGATAGGCATACATACAAAATGTAAACAGTGCAACAAAGAAATGCAAAGCCTGAATGCAGCAGCATAATGAAAAGTGCTCCTGTTTTGAAGATTCAGAAGGGAGTAGGACCTTCAGGTTAATAAATATTCTTTTCACATTGTTTTTGTCTAAGAGACTGCCTGTTTTCCCTGGCCATTAGTATTTGGGTGGGCTTCTCAAGCAATTGTATTCTCATGTTTGGAAAAAACAATTGTTACCATTTTAATGCAGTTAAAATAGGTAGATATTCTTTTAATAGTTTCATATCTGTCAGTGCATGCAATGAGTAATACTAAACATGCAGTATGTTACTAATTGTATTGACTTCTTTTTCTTTTTGGAGGATCCATCTTCAACATACACGGTCCACCTCCAATGTCACCATCACTGTCTATCATTTCAGAGTTTTTGAAATAGTAGTTTTCCAGCCACATCATGCACGTCAGAAAGTTCTAGTAGCTGAAAAAAGAACAAAACATGTTCTGGTAAGATATGCCTACTTTCCTTTCTCTGTACTCTTAATTTATAATTACTATCCTCACAAGTTAGCCCTCTTCAGCCTTAAATGTTCAAATGTTTGCCATCTTGAATTGGGGTGGATGACATCATCACAACCTATGCCGTTGAGCCATCCCACAGAGTACATAAAAGTACAGAGAATACCAAGGAGTTTGGAATTAATAAAGGTCCAGCAATATTTTAAAATGATACATCTTTTGTGAGCAAATGGAAAGCCATTTTGAGGGGCTGGTTTCTCTTTAAGGGAGAAGTCCTAGTGTGAGGAGGTATACTTCTGTACCACATGATTGTGCAAGATTAGTGGCTGAAGAAAGAAACAAACAAATTTAAGAACAAACGAGTCCCACTCATTTTTTGTTGGACCTGTTAAAACATTCTTAGAAAACAATGATTTTAGATTTAAAATATTCTTGCAACAGCAGTGTGTATCAATGGGCAGTAGAGTAGCACTTCTATAGCAAATGTATATATGTCTAGGCTAGAATCTAGGAACATATTAGATCCATCAGTGAATCCATATTTTTCTAAGATTAGGCATTATGGGAGATATAGACGATGTTTTCATCCTATTTGAAGATAATCGGGCGATTTTCCAGCAGTTTATGATATGGATGTTAGTACAGTGGATATACATATAAAATTTACAAGTCATACAGATAAAAGCAACATACCATTTTTAGATGTAATAGTTACACAAACACATGATAAATTTATTGTGTCCTATTATATAAAGCCCATAGCTAAAAATTCATATTTACATTATAGATGTTTACATATCTGGGTTTTCTGAAGAATAATGTACCACATGGCCAATTTATGTCAGTTTGAAGCCTACTCTGAGAAGAGCAGAAGTGGATTCAGGAGGTAAGCAAGCTTTTCTAAACAAAACATCAAGGCTTTTCCCTTCAAATTAACAGGAGGAGAGGAGATTTTGAGGGGCTGGTTTCTTTTTAAGGGAAAAGTCCGAGTGTGTGTGTCTGTTTGTTTCTTGCCAGGGCTAGCAAATGCATTTGCCAGGGTGAGCATTGGGGGCTCTGTGGCATTTAGTTGTTGTTTCTTTCTGCCTGGAGGATGTCAGAGGGAGGAGTCAGCTAGGGCTGTAGTGAGTCACACTTGGTGGGAGGGCTCACATTCATGTGTCTCAGTTTGAAGCCTGCTCTCTATATAAGAGGTGAAGGCCTGAGAGCTTAGCCAACAGAGCTTAGCCAACAGGGATAGCAAACAGGGCGCTGGGGTTTTGCATGGAGTTTAGCAGGGAGGTGTGTGGGGGAGTCTGAAATGAGTCCCCTTGATCACAAGGAACCCAGTGGGAAGAGAAGTTAAGTACTACTCCCTTCTCCATATTCTTGAGAAAGGAAGTTCAACTAGTTAAATAGTTAAGACCTAACTTCCTAATAAATGATCTCTAAATACTGTAAATAGTCAACAAAACCAGTTATGAAGATAGAAAGCCAGCAGGGGAGGGGGCACTTCCCAGCGTATTGCATAGAGTTTCACATGTATGACTATTTGCTCTATGGGCAGAAATCATGGGTGTGTGCTCCTGGCTCTCAGAGAACAAGTTTGTTCCCTTGAGACCAAGGTGTTGGGTCTGGAGAAGCTCAGAGAAACAGAGAGGCATATGGATGAGACCTTCAGGGATGTGGTAGAGGCATCCCACTCCAAGGCTGATAGCTCCTTGGTTGTCAGGGAGAATGAAGGTCTTGGGGAAGGAGGACATCAGTCTGAGGAAGAGGGAATGCTCCTTCAGAAGGGACCCCTTCTGTAGATGATGAGCCCATATCCTCTTGCACAGGGGATACTCCTCTGGGATTACAAGGAGTGGGGGCCTCCTTGTAGTGGGCAAATCAATCAGAGGTATAGAGAGATAGGTTTGTGACCTGCATGTTGACTTGCCTGCCTGGTGCAAAGGTTGTGGACATCAAATGCATCATGCATTTGTTATTTCTGTGTAAACTGCCCTGAGCCATCTTGGAAAGGGTGGTATAGAAAGTGAATAAATAAATAAAATAATATATAAATAACTAGGCTGTTAGGCAGTGCTGGGGAGGAGATAGCTGTCGTGGTGCACGTCAGCCCCAATGATGTGGGGAAATGTAGTCAAGAGGTCCTGGAAGCCAAATTTAAGCTGATAGATAGCATGTTGAAGTCCAGGACCCCCAAGGTAGCATTCTCAGAAATACTACCTGTTATACACACAGGTTCAGTGAGACAGGCAGAGCTGAGGGGTCTCAATGCGTGGATGAGACGTTGATGCTGGGAGGAGGGGTTTAGATTTGTTAGGCACTGGGATACATTTTGGAGCAAGCAAAGCCTGCACAAAAGGGACGGGCTGCACTTGAACCAAGATGGAACTGGATACTGTCCAGCTCCTGTCAGCTATTCTGCTGGCACTTAATATCAAAAAAGTCACAGATCAGCTTTTAAAATGATGCCTGGGGAATAGCTGACAGGAGCTGGACAGTATCCAGTTTGGTAAATGTCGTCCCTTAAGGTGCGAGGGTATAAAAGATTCAGATAAAACAGAAGGGGACAGAGCAGAACCACATAAAGAGCAGACAGGAGGCTATGCTAACTGGTCAAAGAGATCAAAGAGTCAAAAGAAAGACAGCATACATCAAGTAAGAGATTCAGTGTATAGGTGCTTATATGCCAATGCCAGAAGCCTCCAAGCCAAGATGAACGAACTGGGGTCCTTGGTTGCTAACACAGAAATAGATATAGTGGGCATAACATAAACATGGTGAAACAGTGAGAACCAGTGGGAAACTGTTATCCCTGGATATAAACTCTATAGAAAGGATAGGGAGGGGCACCTTGGAGGTGGAGTAGCACTGTATGTTAAAGAAGGGATAGTATTTAACAAGGTAGAAAACCTAGGAGTCCTCCACAGAGATCCTGTGGGTGACAATACGAGGCCTGACAGGAAATGTGCTACTGGGGACATGCTATCGCCCTCCAGATCAAAATGCCGACAGTGACTGGGAGTTGCAGAAGGAAATCAGGGAGGCGTCAAGGAGAGGCAGGACAGTAATAATGGGTGACTTCAATTACCCCCACACACAGAATGGGTAAATTAACAGTCAGGTAATGACAAAGAGGTCAGATTTCTAGATACGCTGCATGACTGTGCCCTGGAACAGTTGGTCATGGAACCAACCAGAGAGAAGGCAACTTTGGACTTAATTCTGAGTGGCACCCAGGACCTGGTGTGTGATGTCAGTGTCATGGACCCTTTAGGGAACAGTGACCATAGTATGATCAAATTCAGCATACATGTGGGGAGAGAATCACCAAAGATGTCTAACACAGATGCTTTGAATTTCAGAAGAGGAAACTTCTCCAAAATGAGGAGCATGGTGAAAAGAAAACTGAAAGGGGAAATCAGGATAGTCACTTTGCTCCAGAATGCATGGAGTTTACTCAAAACCACAATAGTTGAAGCCCAGTTAGAATGCATACCAAAAAGGAGGAAAGGTATACCAAAGGGGGAAAGGTATACCAAAAAAGAAGAAAGGTCCAGGAAGATGCCAGCAAGGCTAACAGGTACCATCAAGGTAGCCATAAAAGGGAAGAAGACTTCCTTCTGAAATTGGAAGATCTGCCCAAATGAAGAGAACAGAAAGGAACACAAACTCTGGCAAAAGAAATGCAAGGGAGGGGAAAAGAGAGTTTGTAGAACATTTACAGTAGCTAATGTTCATATCCCTGGATATATCCCTGGATACTGCTAATCAAGGGGAATAACCAAAACTTCTTTCAATACATCAGAAGCAGGACACCTGCCAGGGAGGTGGTTGGACCATTAGACAATGATGGAGTGAAAGATTATTAAGGAGGATATGGAGGTTTCAGAGAAGCTAAATGAGTCCTTTGTATCTCTCTTCACAGCAGAGGATACTGAGCATATACCTATTCCTGAACCAGTTTGTGGGGGGATGGAGGCTAAAGAACTGAGTCAGATAGAAGTGACAAGAGATGATGTTCTAAACTGTCTGGAAAAAATGAAAACTTGCAAATTGCCAGGGCCAGACAGCATCCATCGAAGAGTCCTTAAAGAATTCAAATGTGAAATTGCTGGCCTCCTTGCAAAAATATTTCACCCATCCCTACAATCAGGCTCTGTACTGGAGGACTGGAAAATAGCAAATGTGACACCAATGTTCAAAAAGGGATCTAGGGGCAATCTGGGAAATTACAGGCCGTTTAGGTTACTATCTATTCCAGGCAAATTGATGGAAAGCATTCTCAAGGATAAAATTGTAAAGCACATAGAAGAACAGGCCCTGCTGGGGGAGAACCAGTATGGCTTCTGCAAAGGTAAATCTTGCCTCACCAACCTTTTGGAGTTCTTTGAGAGTGTCAACAAGTGTGTGGATAAAGGTGATCTGTTTGACATTATTTGACATAGTATACTTGGACATACATTTGACATAGTATACTTGGACTTCCAAAAAACTTTCAACAAAGTTCCTCATCAAAGACTCTTGATAAAATATAGCAGTCATGGGTTAAGGGGGCAAGTACATGTGTGGATTGTTAACTGGTTGAAAGACAGGTAGGTATAAATGGAGAATTTCCACAATGGAGGGAAGAAGTGGGGACCCCAAGGGATCTGTACTGGGCCAGTGCTTTTTAATTTATTAATAAATTATCTAGATGTTGGGCTAAGCAGTGAAGTGGCCAGATCTGCAGATCACACCAAACTGATTGAATGATTGATTGATTGATTGATTGATTGATTGATTGATTGATTAAGTGCCATCAAGTCAGTGTCGACTCTTAGCGACCACATAGATAGATTCTCTCCAGGATTATCTGTCTTCAGCTTGGCCTTTAAGGTCTCTCAGTGGTGCATTCATTGCTGTCGTAATGCTGCTGGTCATCCTCTTCTTTCCTTTCCTTCAACTTTCCCCAGCATTATGGACTTCTCAAGGGAGCTGGATCTTCGCATAATGTGTCCAAAGCATGATAGTTTGAGCCAATCTATCTTCTTCCAATCATCTTCTTCCAATCCAGCTTCTCTCAGAATATTTTCAGCATATAAATTGAATAAAGAAGGAGAAAGTATACAATCTTGTCTTACTCCTTTGCCGATCTGGAACCAGTCTGCTTCACCATGTTCCATCTGGACTGTAGCTTCCTGTCCTGTATATAGGTTTCTCATGAGAACAATTAGATGTTCTGAGATGCCCATTTTCCTAAGGATATTCCACATCTGGACATGGTTGATGCAATCGAAGGGTTTTCTGTAGTCAATAAAGCACATATTGACTTCTTTCTGGTATTCTTTGGCTTTCTCAATTATCCAGCGTGCATCAGCAATGATGTCTCTTGTTCCTTGGCCTTTTCTGAATCCAGCTTGAACATCCGGCATTTCCCTTTCCACATAGGGCCCTAATCTGCGTTGGATGATCCTGAGCATTATTTTGCTAGCATGTGAAATTAAGGATATTGTGTGATGTTTTGTGCAATCTGTTAAGTCTCCTTTCTTTCGTATGGGTATGTAGACTGACCTCTTCCAATCTGTTGGCTACTGTGTTGTTCTCCAAATCTGCTGGCATAGTTTGGCTAGAGCCGTGACTGATTCTTCTTCTGTTGCCTGCCATATTTTTGTAGCTATTCCATCGATTCCTGTAGCCTTTCGGCTTGGTAATGACCGGATTGCTGATCTAACTTCATCTTCCCGTACTAGAGGTTCTTGCAAGTAGGGATTATCTTCTAGAGTCTCTTGGATGTTGACGTCCCTGCTGTACAGATTTTGGCATCCCTTAACATACCAATTTAAGGTTGGAACCTCCCTCTGAGTTCAGAGATCTTTCAGAAAACTTGCTTTTTCCGTGTCTATTTCCATCCTCAAGGTCTTTACCAATGTCATTGTAGTATTGCTCCTTGTCTCTTCTAACAGCTTTCTGAAATTCCCTATTAAGTTCCTTCCTGAGGTCTTTATTTTTCTTGACTTTGGCTTCTCTCCTCTTCTGGGCAATTTCCACCGTCTGTTCTGACATCCATTTTGCTTTCTTCTGTTTCTTGGTCTTTGGCAGTCTTTTTTCACATTCATCCTTAACAAGGATTTCATTCAACAGTTCCTCTGGTTCCCTATCGATGAGGTTTAGAACTTCAAAGAGGTTTCTGATGTTCTCCTTGAAAATGGTGGGTACATTCTCAAGATCATATTGTGGAAGCTGGATAGCTTTGTTTTCGTGCTTTAGCTTGACTTGGAACTTGCACATGAGCAGTTTGTGATCAGTTCCACAATTGGCCCCCAGCCATGTCTTTGCTGTTATAACTGAACTCTTCCACCTCCTTGCACCAATAATGTAATCAATTTGATTTCTGTGTATTCCATCCGGTGATGTCCATGTGTATAGGTGCCACTTTGGCTGTTAGAAGAATGTGTTAGTAATGAAGAGAACATTGGCTTGGTAGAAACTATTAAGTCATTCCCCTGCTTCCTTTCTGTTTCCTAGGCCTGTAGGCTGACTGTGTTTTCCTCCTTACCTATTCCAATTTGGCATTCAAGTCTCCAGTCACCAGCATCACATCTTGCTTGCATGTTCTGTCAATGAACTTGAGCATAAAACTTATCAACTTCCTCTTCTTCTGCATCAGTTGTTGGGGCACAGATTTGAACTGTCATGTTAAAGGGTTGTCCACAAAATCTAATCGGTATTAGTCAGTCACTGACCGCATTGTACCCAAGTATTTAAGGTAGTGAAATCCAAAACAGATTGTGAGGAGCTCCAAAGGGATCTCTCCAAACTAGGGGACTGGGCAACAAAATGACAAATGTGGTTCAGTGTTGGCAAGTGTACAGGGATGCACATTGGAACAAAAAAACCCAACTTCACGTGTACACTGATGGGATCTGAGCTGTTGGTGACTGACCAGGAGAGGGATCTTGGGATCATGGTGGACAGCTCATTGAAAGTGTCAACTCACTGTGCAGCAGCTGTGGAAAAGGCCAATTCCATGCTAGGGAAGGGGATTGAAAATAAAACTGCTAATATTATAATGCCCTTATACAAATCTATGGTGTGGCCACATTTGGAGTACTGTGTACAATTCTGGTCACCACATCTAAAAAAGGACGTTGTAGAACAAGAAAAGGTGCAGAAAAAGGCAACCAAGATGATCAGGGGTCTAGAGCACCTTCTTTATGTGGCAAGGCTACAACACATGGGGCTTTTTAGTTTAGAAAAAAGGCAACTGCGGGGAGACATGATAGAGGTCTATAAAATTAAGCATGGTGTGGAGAAAGTGGATAGAGAGAGGAGAAAGTGGATAGAGAGGAATTTTTCTCCCTCTCACATAACACTGGAACCAGGGGTCATCCCATGAAATTGATTGCCAGGAAATTTAGGACCAAGAAACGGAAGTACTTTTTCACACAACACATAATCAACTTGTGGAATTCTCTGCCACAAGATGTGGTGACAGCCAACACCCTGGTCTAGCGACTAGTTGGAGAGCTAAAGGTCACCTCCAGCCTCAGAAGCAAGATGCCTCTGAATATCAGTTGTGGGGGAGTAATAGCAGGAGAGAGGGCATGTCCACAACTCCTGTCTGTAGGCTTCTAGCAGCATCTGGTGAGCCACTGTGTGAAACAAGATGCTGGACGAGATGGGCCTTGGGTCTGATCCAGCAGAGCTGTGCTTATATATACTCAGAAACCTTCAATCACACTCGTAAACAAAAACTTTAGTATAGTTCTTACATGAAGTGTGAAGTCTGTGTTCCACCTGCGTTCCACCTACATGCCTAGTCCTTGCCATAAGCTTCCAAAGCCAATGCCTGGTGAACCTGTGTATAAGCAGAAGTTCAAGATAGCTTTTAAAATTCTATATTGGAAAAAGCTTTAAAGAAGGGCATTGGAGTCAGGGAATCCAGGTAACATTACAGCATATAAAAACATTTTTTCAAGAATCAGAACAGACTTTTGAGCCTTCTAGCCACCATTGCAAACCTCACAATATGTGCCCAAAGGGAGAAAAGTCTTGTAATGAATTGTGGGTAGTGGAAAATTTTTCCTTCCTGACTCAGGCCAGGTTAATGGATAATTTCCCTGACTGATCTAAACCAGTTCTACAGCATGTGGAAGACTTTAGTGCTGAGTCATACCTGTCCTGTGCTCTGAGACACAGACTGGCTGGTTGAAAACTCTGCAACTTTCAAGACCCAAAAGTTAAGAAAAAGGTTCTGGGAAAACCCAGAAGCTCTGGTAGGTTCCTGATGCCACCAATAGGGATGTGCATCCCTCCGAACCGGTCCGGATGGGCACGGGGGGGTGTTTGTAGCTTTAAGGGCGGGGGGTAGTACTTACCCCCCCCGCCGCTCTTCCCCCTCCGGCGCTGTAGTTCTTGTAAAAGTTTCTGGGGCGGCAGCATTCCTCCCTGCCGCCCCTGGCCCCATCGTTAGCCCTCCAGTGCTCCAGTAGGCTACACGCATGCGCCCGTTCTGGCGTGCATGCACACTCGCTGCCGCGTGCGCACGCGCACTCCGTACGCATCACACATCGACGTGTGACGTGTACGCAGCGCGCACGGCGGCAACTGCGCACGCGCGCTGCGTACACGTCACACGTCGATGAGTGATGCGTACGGAGCGCGCACACGGCGGCGACAAGTGTGCGCGCCAGAACAGGCGCATGCGTGTAGCCTACTGGAGCACTGGAGGGCTAACGACAGGGCCAGGGGCGGCAGGGAGGAACGCTGCCGCCCCAGGAACTTTTACAAGAACTACAGCACCGGAGGGGGAAGAGCGGTGGGGGGGTAAGTACTACCCCCCGCCCTTAAAGCTACAACCCCCCTCCGTGCCGAGCCGCCGGACCGGTCCGGGCACACTCCTAGCCACCAAGCACTCTAAGACTTGCCTAGCACTGGACCATTGGATTTAGTGCATTGGTCCAAGGTCCCTCTAAAGCTGGGTACTGGGCAGTTACAAAAACCTGCTCCCCGTTGTTGCTAGCAGGCAAGACCAAAGAAAAAAACTTTTCCTCCCATGCGTTTTTGCCTGCATATGGAGCTAATTGTTCATTTGGTCAAGCTCTTATTGAGACGCACATTTTGTACCAGAGAAATTCCCCCTCCTCCTGCTGGGTCAATAACCACACTTGGAGGCTTGGAAAAGGTAAAGCACAAAGACATTTTTAAAATTCAGTTACTACAGACTAGTTCCACCTGAGGCTTTTAGCTTTTTAAAGACACTCAGAATTCTTGATTGGTTACAAGAATACTTCAAAAGCACCCCGAATTATGCTGGGGCAGCACACTTTAAAAATCTTGATTACTTAGTTGCAAAGAACAGATATTTAGGAAAATGTGAAGCACACAAAATGTGAAAAACAAGTGCACACCAAAACAGAGATAATTTATCTTATTTAAAATGGAAACCCTACTGGAACTATGTAGTGAATAACAAGGACATAGCTAATTCACCAGGAGAACTTAGGTAATTATATTTCTGGTAACTGATTAACGTATCATCTTTCATCTGATATATTCATATATTGTTTTCTACTATATATCTTTATTTTCCAGTACTGTTATATTTAGAAATTTATATATCTATGGTAAAATTGTTCATTGCCTATCTCTGGTATACTCAATATGCTTCTAATCTGATGTGGTAGTCATTTTTCTCCTTTTGTTATTTATATTACAGTATATTTGAAACACTGACCACTGAGACATTTGTAAAATGCCATTAAAAGCTCAAACAGTGTAAAAAAATATATTGCAGTGTGCCTTTTAACTATGGCACCATGCACCCCTTCTTTGCACAGACAGATCCCAAACCTATTCAGTAGCTAATATTTTAAACTCTTGAGAACCTTTGAGGTTGCAGAATTATAAAATTGTAAGGCCTAAATTGAAATAATTTAGTACAAATCCACTTACACAGGAGCTGTTCTTTTTGTCACTGTCGGTGATAACTAGTATCTCCTATATCCATAGGTAAAACTAGTGGGGGCAGCCAGGGCACATGCCCTAGGTGCCACTTGTGTGGGTGCCAGTGCCATGCTACCCCACACCCAATTCATGAATTATTGGTGTGTGTTTCCCCCCCAATTTTTTTTAAACCTGTAGCCCCTTTGGGGGGGCTTCCTAAAGGCCGTGGGGGAGGGGTCTGTAAAGGTCCCCCCCCCCACCGGCCTCTTAGAACTCCGCTGTAGCTCATCCCGGTCTAATTTCAGGCCTGTTCAGGCCTATAAAGATCAGTGCAACAGCCATTTTGGAGGTCACTGCACATGCTCAAAAGGCCTCTGTGAGGCCTCGCAAGTCATAGGACACCTCGCAGGGACCATTTGAGCATGTGCAGTGGCCTTTTAAAAAAAATGGCCAACACACATGCTCAAATGCCCCCTGTCAGGCCCTAGTCTAGTTTTTCCCCCTGATCTAGGGAGTCAGAAGAATGCCATGGACCTGATCATTTAAAAAACAGATATAGATGGCATAAAAGTAAGTGGACAAAACATCCCGGTTTAATACCTTGTAAGCTGGCAAAACTGAAGGGTGGGGAGAGGCAAGGAATAAAATGGAAATATTCACTGGCATGCTGTTTAATTCTCTATACAGAGCTCTAGCTTAATCTGCATATTTGTCCAGCTATCTGATTATAAGGTTTGTGGGATTTCAAACCTGGAAAGTGCCTGCCTTTAACTTGTGAGGTTTTAAAAAAAAAAATTTTTAAAAACACTGCTGTAAGAATTCATACCCAGAAATGTTGCATTTGCAATGTACTGCCATCCCTGTGTTGTGCAGTCTTACCATACTGATAAATGGCTTGTCTTTTGAAATAAGTGGTTAATGTGCTGCAAATTATTGCCTTTAATTTAGCTGAGTTGTACTCAAGTTTTTATTTATTTATTTTTATTATTTTACATTTTTTATCCCGCTCTTCCTCCAAGGAGCCCAGAGTACTACATACTTAGGTTTCTCCTCACAACAACCCTGTGAAGTAGGTTAGGCTGAGAGAGAGAAGTTACTGGCCCAGAGTCACCCAAGTAGTATCATGGCTGAATGGGGATTTGAACTCGGGTCTCCCCAGTCCTAGTCCAGCACTCTAACCACTATACCACATAGATGTGCTTAAGTTTCCTTGCCTTCTAAAAAAAGTTATATTTTAGAATGTCTTTTAAAAAATCAATGCAACTCCCTTTTTACTTTGAACACAATTGTTTTTAAAAGACATATTGAATAGTCATGCTGCGATTCTGATTGACTAGTGCATTTGATAAACTAGATATAAAGTTTACTGACCAGTCTGCCTGTTGCTTTCCCATTGCAACCATCTCCCTTTAAAGCGAAAGCTGTCCTGAATTTCTTGGAGGCAGCAACCTGTAGTGAGGTGTGCTGAGGTGGCAGAGCATTTGCTAATGAGAGCTTTTACTGCTTAGCTCTATGGAGGCATGCCCAGTACATGGATGTACTGCGTTTCCTCGGGAAGGCGACTGGCACGCATGTGCCACATGTGTGGTTGTATGTGTGTATTCATGTGTGTTACTTACAACCTGTTTCTCCTTAAAGTGTCTGGAGTTGTTTTTTTGAGCTGATATTATGGTAAGGTTATCTGAAAGATGGATGTCAGATGTTTGGACAGGGGTTCAATTTCAGTGCTTGCCCTAGACGCTATTTTCCCTAGATACACCCCTGCCTATATGTTACCTCCTGTCTGTCCTTGTTACCTCCTGCTAGAATTTTTGTTCATGCTCAAGTTGTCACACATTTAAGTAACAGTGGCCTTGTCCTCCTTGACCTTTACTGTTATCTCCTTTCTTTTGTTCATTCTGAACTACCTCTGCTCAATTCGTCTTTCTCTCTTGTCACTCTCATCATGTCATCTCACTCTGTAATTCTGGACTGGCTCCTTGGCACTTCCTACTCAAAGTCCTTACTTTAAGTATTCAGCCTCTGTCAGGAGAGCTGGTCCTGTGGTAGCAAGTGTGAATTGTCCCCTTTGCTAAGCAAAGTCTGCTCAGGTTGCATTTGAATGGGGGACTACATGTGTGAGCATTGTAAGATATAGGATATGGGGAAGATAGGGCTGGAAGAAATTCTTGCTTGCAACCTTGGAGAAGCTGCTGCCAGGATGCGTAGACAATACTGAGCGAGATGGTCTGACTCAGTATAAGGCAGCTTCCAATGTTCTCTTATTTTCACTTTCTCATTCTCCATATTTCTGCATATTGCTCCATTGGTCTGGAACTTGGCAATGCCACTTCCCTTTCTGTTTTTAAAATTCACTTCTTCAGCAAAGTTTTACTTGAAACATTCTTGCCTATCTTTATCCTACCTCAATTGCCACCCAATTCAGACTGTAACTCCCAAGATGAGAGTGATGTTGGGGTGATCATGATCATGACCCGTTTTGGTGATCGTGAGTTGCCACAGTGCAGCTCCATGGCCTGCTCTCACCACAGAAGCCCTGCAGGCTCTACACACCGATCATGTGTAAAGCCTCAACGTTGGGCCGAAGAGAGACAGTTGCGATCTTTGTGCCAAATATGAGACAGCCATGGGAGGTCAGGTGCTGCTAATATGACATGGAAAAAAAGTTGTTGTTGTTTTAAAAGCTAAAAACTGCAAGGGCCACGCTTGCCCAGAAGCATGTGATTCCACACTTTCTGGAATCAATACAACGGACCCTGTAAATAAAAATGGCCCCTGCACTGAGAAAACTGTTGAATGAAAATTTACTGTCAAATCACCATTTCAAGGAACTGTAACTCAGCCATTTCTAATCTTTAGCTTGCAATCTGACCTTTCCTTTAAAAATGCAGAGACCTGAAGAAGTTAATGTCCTCCTGTATCAGGTTAACAATAGAGTACCATCTCAATAGAACAGCATCTGCTTTATATGTAGAAGACCCAACATATCCAAGTAAGGCTGAGGAAATACCTGTTAGAAATGGAGAGCCAGTGTGGTGTAGTGGTTAGAGTGCTGGACTAGGACCGGGGAGACCTGAGTTCAAATCCCCATTCAGCCATGATACTAGCTGGGTGACTCTGGGCCAGTCACTTCTCTCTCAGCCTAGCCTACTTCACAGGGCTGTTATGAAAGAGAAACTTAAGTATGTAGTACACCACTCTGGGCAGGAGCTCTGCCCACGCTGGAGGAAGAGCGGGATAGAAATGTAATAATAATGATAATCCTCTCTAATAAAACGCTTGGTGTCCATCTGTGGATGGACACCAAGCGTGCGTTCGTGCCTGCCTGTTCTGGGCATGCGTGAAGCGCATGTCCAGAACAGAGCAAGGGAGGCACGAACAGCAGGACCCGGTGGCAATCTTGGGCGGCCAGAAGCGGCCACCCCGAAGAAGCCAGGTAAGCGGCGGCGGCGGAGCCATGGCCGCAGCCTGGCCGCGCCGCCAAAGCCGGGCGGGGGGAGGAGGCGGCAGGGGAAGCTGGCTGAGGTGGCGGCGGAGCCGCCGCCGAGACCTGGCGCCGCCGCCGAAGCTGGGCAGCTGGGAGTCCTTGGGGCCCTTGCCCGGCCGGGGAGACCGGCCAGGAATGTGAGGTGGGGGCGGCCCGGACCGGACCGGCAGTGGCGCCCCCAGAGTCCACCCGGCCGCTGATTGAAGGGGGAAGAGGCGGCGGGGGAAGCTGGCCAAGGTGGTGGCAGAGCTGCCGCCGAAGCCTGGCTGCGATGCCGCCAGATCCGGGCAGAAGGGCGAATTTGGGCCCCTTCCCTTCCTAGCGCCCGTTATTCAACGGGCTAAAATTTACTTGTAATAATAATAAAATGCTAGACAGCTGCTGCCAGTCAGGGAAGAGAATACTGAGCTAGATGGACCAATGGTCTAACTTGGTATAAGGCAATTTCCTATGTAAGGAGATGGTGACGACAGCTTACTAAATTCAAGTATGCCAAGATGAACTTAGTTCATTGCCTTCACTTTATAATATCTGGAGTTGCTACGGCTTTTTTGGTCTGTTATTTTGTATGGGAAATCCTAAAGGAAATATACATTCCTTCCATTGAGTGATCAATTCAATATCAAAAAGTGATCAGCTGTTATAAGAACACCTACAAGCTTTAGTTTTAGATGCACAGATTGGCATTAAGTAGTTGATAGACTGTAGTAGCAGGAACATTTAATCTAGCTACTGCACTTGGTGTCCCACAGGAGGCTAGAAATGGGGTACTAGATTGCCAGTTGCACAAGTAGCTATCTTGCAATGAGGCCAAACCTGGTGCTCATAATAATCCTATTAAAGACTGGCCATAATGGCTCAAGCGTTAAGTGGTGCAGCGGGGAAATGCTTGACGCATGAAGCAGAAGGTTGCCGGTTCGAATCCCCACTGGTACTATATCAGGCAGCAGCGATATAAGAAGATGCAGAAAGGCATCATCTTATACTACGCAAGAGGCGGCAATGGTAAACCCCTTCTGTATTCTACCAAAGACAACCACAGGGCTCTGTGGTTGCCAGGGGTCGAAACCAACTCGACAGCACACATTACTGAATGTGAACTCATTATGCAAATCTCATGTTTCTTTCAGTGAGAAAGGGTAGACACTGTTGGATATGGAGTTCCAGTGCATCGACCTTTTGCACCAACTATCCTAATGACCACTAGGGGCATTAGGAGTAGAGGTAGATAGTGAGGGTCTCCTTACCTGTCCCTGATTGCTTCTACTCTAAAACCCCTGCCTTGACTCCTCAGATACTTGCTGTAGTAAGTCAGTCTTCTTCCATTCCTTCTAGAGTGAAGATGGAAACACCTTGCTCTCTCTCACGACCTATTCATTATGTAGCTGACAGATAGAATAGGTCTTTCCTATCCCAAATGTACTTCACCAATAAACTAGTTAACTTAAGACTCTACAGTGATCTCCATGTGTGTTACTCGAAATAGCTGCAATAACTGAACTCTGCTGGAGTAACTGGAGTGGTAACTTCCTTGGTGCTTTGCTAAATAATCACAAAACCCCAACAGACACCTTACAGTCCATTCCGAAATACATCTACTCAGCAATAAGTCCTCCTAAATTTTACTAGAGTAATAACTGTTTGTGCAGGGTTGCATTGTTCATTTCTTTACATTGGGCTTGATTGAAATCTTTAGTTTGGCAGAGTAACTGCAAACAGGGATGAGGGAACAGGCCTGGAAATTCTAAGCTAATATTTGGCCATAAAGATCAGCACTCTTTCCGCGGGCACACTGGGAAACATACTGCAACTACTGCAACTGCAGGGGGCCACAGCATTTGTGGGGGGCTGCTCATACTGGGCTGATGTCTGTGCAGAAGAACAGCAACTGGGGTGGGAGGTAGAGAGTCTCAGAAGCCTTACCCTTGAGCAGGAATTTCTGACAGCCCGGCCCTCTGCCAATACCGAGAGAGGAGGAGAGGTAAGAGCCATGGGGCAGAGCTGAAAGATCTGGCACCTTGTGTGCAAAGCAGGAGTTCTATCCCATACATTTTCCCTGGACATTGTAGGCTGCTTTGCACTGAGTCAGGACTTTTTTTTCCATTTTCTCCATCCTAAATCTCCTGCCAATCAGCTTGATTGGACAAGCAATGAAAATGAAGCAAATAAAAATGAGGAAAGAAGTTGCTTGGAGGCTGGCTGTTCTTTTTATTTTGTTTTAGATTGCTGCCAACTTAGCTGAGGCAGAGGAGCAACTGAAAGATCAAGGCTCTGACAACCTCCCCACACTTTAGCCCAAAGAAAATTAGTTGTACTAAGGACCCCCAAACCTAATTTTGCAGTAGGCACCACAATTTCTAGAACTGGTCCTGCTGGCACATTATTCATGAGAAATTAAATTAACATGAAGAGGGTGTAAAACTGAACACAGAGCTGCCCTCTCCAGAGTACAATGGAGATAAACAGCTCATCAGTTCTCCAACTATTTTACAGCTGCTTGTCAGCCACAACAGTCCCAAATCCCCTCATTTATCAAATGGCCAATCCTGTTAACAGCTTTAGAGACATAATTACCTGAAGTCTCTCATTCTATTATTTCTGTTCACACAGTGCTCTTCACCCTGGCAGTCTTCCAGCTGAGAGTTACAAATAAAAGTGGAGCTGCTGTTGAATGCTATAAATAAAATTTGTCAACCATCCTTGCCAGAATAATGGCTTTGTAGACAATTGGCTTGTAGCAAATCCAAACTATTGTTTGCTTTGCAGCCTACTTTGACTCAAAAGCAGTCAGAAGCAGTCATGATGGAAGCCAAATAAAGGTGGAAACATGATGTGAAGGGCAGTAGAAATCAGACTTGGGCTACATTGGGGAAAGTTGATTCGGCAACACATTAGGAAAAAAATATCTTAACAAAGTATAATTGAGCTGTCTAGGTAGGGTTGCCAAGTTTTGACCAGCCATTGTAGTTGTGCATTTAACACAACTTAATATGTAACAAAGATGGTAATGTTTATCTTTATTCTGTGAAACTTCACTCACATATTGTGGCTACAGAGGCCATAGAAAAAAACTGAAAACTGCATCTAGAGAGTCAGTGATTCTGTGGGTTTCAAATAAATAGGGACAAAATTGACATCATTCTGGATGAAACAAGAAGTTAACAGCTTCATTCTAAATAAGAATGCCTAAATAAGAATGCCTAGGCCTCCTGTGGCCTAGGAGCTTTGTCTTCTAATCTCAGATGTGTTTGAGAGGTTTGAGAGATGTGTTTTACTCAGTAGTGAACAAAAGGCATTCTGTACATGCTCAGCAATTCACTTATCCCTGCCATTCAAAATATTGAGGCCCAGTGGGTGAGCTCTGATGTAGTTTTAGATGATGTAAACTTTAGGGTTTTCCATCAGACAAATAAGTATTTCACACACACAGTGGGGGAAAGAAAAACATGTATGTCTGTATAAAGATGAAGGCACTTAGGAGAGGAAAGTTGGTCTTGTGGTAGCAAGCATGACTTGTCCCCGTAGCTAAGCAGGGTCTACCCTGGTTGCATATGAAATGGAGACTAGAAGTGTGAGCACTGTAAGATATTCCCCTTAGGGGATGGAGCCGCTCTGGGAAGAGCATCTAGGTTCCCAAGTTCCCTCCCTGGCATCTCCAAGATAGGGCTGAGAGAGATTCCTGTCTGCAACCTTGAAGAAGCCGCTGCCAGTCTGTGAAGACATAAGAACAGCCCTGCTGGATCAGGCCCAAGGCCCATTTAGTCCAGCATCATGTTTTGCACAGTGGCCCAGCAGATGCCACAGGCAGGAGTAGAGGGCATGCCCTCTCTCCTGCAACTGGTACTCAGGCATCCTGCTTTTGAGGCTGGAGGTGGCCCAGAGCCTTCCGACTAGTAGCCATTGAAAGACCTCTCCTCCGTGAAGTTATCCAAACCCTTCTTAAAGCCATCCAGGTTGTTGGCTGCCACCACATCTTGTGGCAGATAATTCCACAAGTGGATTATGTGTTGTGTGAAGAAGTGCTTCCATTTCTTGGTCCTAGATTTCCTGGCAATCAATTTCATGGGATGAACCCTGGTTCTAGTGTTATGTGAGAGGGAGAAGATTTTCTCTCCCTCCACTTTCTCCACACCAACCAAGCATGATTTTATAGACCTCTATCATGTCTCCCCGCAGTTGCCTTTTTTCTAAACTAAAAAGCCCCAGGTGTTATGAGTCTTGCCTCATAAGAAAGGTGCTCTAGGCCCCTGATCATCTTGGTTGCCCTCTCCTGCACCTTTTCCAGTTCTACAAAGTCCTTTTTTAGATGTGGTGACCAGAATTGTACACAGTACTCCAAGTGTGGTCGCACCATAAGTTTGTATAAGGGCATTATAATATTAGCAGTTTTATTTTCAATCCCCTTCCTAATTATCCCTAGCGTGGAATTGGCCTTTTTCACAGCAGTCGCACATTGAGTCAATACTTTC
Source organism: Hemicordylus capensis (assembly GCF_027244095.1). NCBI lineage: Eukaryota > Metazoa > Chordata > Lepidosauria > Squamata > Cordylidae > Hemicordylus > Hemicordylus capensis. The sequence goes on along the minus strand of NC_069670.1, from coordinate 21,123,045 downwards.
AACGAGCTGTCCACCACAACCCCAAGATCCCTCTCCTGGTCAGTCACGGACAGCTCAGATCCCATCAGCATATACTTGAAGTTGGGATTTTTCATCCCAATGTGCATCACTTAACACTTGCCAACATTGAAGTGCATTTGCCACTTTGTCACCCCTCCCCCAGTTTGGAAAGATCCTCTTGGAGATCCTCACAATCCATTTTGGATTTCACTACCCAAAAGAGCTTGATATCATCTGCAAATTTGGCCACCTCCCTGCTTACCCCTGCTTCTAGGTCATTTATTAATAAATTAAAAAGCACCGGTCCCAGTACAGATCTCTGGGGGACTCCATTTCTTATTTTCCTCCATTGTGAAAACTCTCCATTTATACGAGCCCTCTGTTTCCTATCTTTCAACCAGTTAGCAATCCGCACATGTACTTGTCCCCTTATCCCATGACTGCTGCTAAGTTTCCTCAGGAGTCTTTGATGAGGAACTTTGTCGAAAGCTTTTTGGAAGTCCAGGTATACTATGTCAACTGGATCACCTTGATCCAAACACTTGTTGACACTCTCAAAGAACTCCAAAGGTTGGTGAGGCAGGATTTACCTTTGCGGAAACCATGCTTGTTGACTCCCAGCAGGTCCTGTTCTTCTATATGCTTTACAATTTTAGCCTTGAGGATGCTTTCCATCAATTTGCCTGGAACGGACGTTAAGCTAACCAGATTCTATTTGGATCTGAATTAATCCCAATCCGAATAGATTTGGATCAAAAAATGGGTCCCAGGGCCAAAAGAGTGGGGTGGTAGTGCCTAATGGGTGGAGGCTACCACCCAAATTGCAGAGGGATTGGGGAAAGGGCTGATTTTTGGTGAATTGTTGAAGTTCTGAGCGTAGATTTTCTGGTAGCAAATGAGATTTTCAATACAAACCATGAATCAACTCTTATTTGCTAACAGAGAATCTACACTCAGAACACCTCAGAAATAAAAGAACCCTGTACCCCATGAACCCATGGGGTACAGGTTTCTGTTGTACCCTGTACAATAGAACCCTTCTTCTGTACCCCAGAAACCCATGGAGGAGGCTTACACACTCTGTTCACTACACCGCCACTCACTCTGGGCCACCCCAGCGCCCCCCAATTGCAATTATGGGGCTGCTGAAACCTACATGGATTCCCTATGGAGAAAACCTTAAAGATGCGTAAACTTCAACAAATCACCAAAAATCAGCCCTCTGCCCAAATCCTTTGAAAAAATTCTGGTTGATACCTTGCCTTCCTTGGACACTACCACCAACCACTCCAGGCCACAGCTGTCCCCCCGACATGAAGCGATATACCTCCATTATACCTTATGGGGGGAGACCTTAAAGATGCATAAACTTCAACAATTCACCAAAAATCAGCCCTTTGCCCAATCCCCCTGAAATTTTGGTGGTAGCCTCCACCCATTATGCACTACCACCCCACCCTTCTGCCCCCTGATCCCACTCTATGCCCCAAATCTACCCCAGAGACACTAAAACTTCAACAATTCACCAAAAATCAGCCCTTTGCCCAATTCCTCTGCAATTTGGGTGGTAGCCTCTACCCATTAGGCACTTAACTTAAACTGAGTTGTACCTCACTGCCTTGCGGGTGAGAGTGGGGTGTAGTTGGCACATGGCAGTTGACAGTTGGCGCTGTTGAAAAGACAGTCAAAATGAGTAGAAGAAATGAAGGTGTGTAATGTACGTTCTCTTCTCCACCAGGCTCCTTGTGATCACAGGGGCATGTTCCAGGCTCCCCTGCACACTTCCTGCTAAACTCCTGCAAAACTCCTATGTCCTGTTTGCTATCCCTGTTCACTGTGCTCTCGGGCCTTCACCTCTTATGTAAAGAGTAGTCTTCCAACTGAGACACAGGATGTGAGCCAAAGGAATGTCAAAAGAATGTGGGGCCTCCCTCAGCCCTAGCTGACTCCACCCCCTCCAGGCAGAGACAAACTAGAACACTGGAGTTTGCTAGCCCTGGCAAATCTCTCTCTCTCCCTCTCTCTCCTTCTCTCTCCCTCTCTCTCTCACACACACAAAGACTTACCCCTTAAAGAGAAACCAGCCCCTAAAAATCCCCCCTCTTCCTGTTAGTTTGAAGGGGGAAAGGCTAGATGTTTAGAAAAACTTGCTCAACTCCTCAGCTGTGTCTGCTCTTCAGAGTAGTCTTCCAACTGAGCAATACTGAGCTAGACAATACTAAGCTAGATGGACCAATGGTCAGACTCAGTATATGCCAGCTTCCTATGTTCTCCAGTAATGGAAGCAGTACATTGTTACTCAGATAGAAAACATGCAACATTCAGCTTTCTTATAGCTATAGTTTAATGTCTGAGCAGCCCAGACATACTCTCTTCAAATCATGCAGTCCAGTTTCAGTATCTCTCTCTCACTGCTACACATGGAAGTAGATGCTGAAAAGAATGGGAAACAAGAGATGGAATCGTAGTCCTCTAATACCGCCTTCTAGGATTGACCCCCCCCCCCCGAAAGGACACCATTACCTGGCCCCTCCTTCCAAATCCCATTCCAGTGGGGCAGCCCAGAAGGATACCATGCTGAATAGTACTGCAAGTTGCTATAAGGACCAAGAGAATAAAATGACTCCAAAGGGTTTTCCTGCTGAAATGTCTGGCAGACCTGCAGGAGCATAACAAGGTTGGAGTGGGCCCAGAGACAAAATTTTAAAATGCCCCCATCACTGCCTTCCTCTACATTTTTTTAATTCAAGGAAGCTCAGGTGGGCGTTGGGTGGGGGAGACATGTCTCTGGGGCACCCCCCCGAGGCAGGGGCCCCCGAGGCAGGGCCCCCCAAGACAACAGTCTTCCCTTGCCCTTTTATAGTTACACCCCTGCAGACCTGCTGATGCCTTGGAATGAGGGTAATCTCATTCCATTAATTGCTCCTAGATATCCTGACCTTAGGAAAATGGGCATCCCAGAACATCTCATTGTTCTCATGGGAAGCCTATACACTGGACAGGAAGCCACAGTAGTACAGATGGAACATGGTGAAACAGACTGGTTCCAGGTAGGCAAAATAGTAAGACAAGACTGTATACTTTCTCCTTCTTTATTCAAGATGAGTGTGGTTTTAAAGTTGGAGGAAGAAACATCAATAATCTGTGCTACGCTGATGACAGTACTCTGATAGCTGAGAATGTGGATGATCTGCAAGCTCTAGTAATGAAAGTCAAGGAGTACAGTAAAAAATAGTACTACAACAAAATGTAAAGAAGACTAATGAGAACGGGTACAGCAACCAGCCTGAGAATTGATAATGAACACATTGAAGTGGTGGATAGCTTCTTCCTTTTAGGATTGACTGTCAACAATAAAGGATCCAGCAGTCAAGAAATATGCTGCAGACTAGGTGGGGTTGCAATGAAGGCCTTGGAAAGGATATTTAGATGCTATAACCTACAAAGATTAGAGTCATTCAGACAATGGTTTTTGGCATGACATTCTATGGATGTGAAAGCTGGACTTTGAAGAAGCAAGATAGAAAAAGTATTGACGCTTTTGAACTTTGGTGCTGGAGGAGACATTTGAGGATACCATGGACAGCCAGGAAAACAAACAAAAGGATCATAGAACAAATCAATCCAGAATTTTCACTTGAGGCATAAATGACCAGGCTCAAACTATCATACTTTGGACATTTTATGCAAATACCCAGCTCCCTTGAGAAGTCTATAATGCTGGGGAAAGTTGAAGGAAAGAAGACGACAACGACCAGCAGCAAGGTGGATGGACTCTATTACAACAGCAATGAATGCACCACTGAATGACCTTAAATGCCAAGTTGAAGACAGATCATCCTGTGATCGCTAAGAGTCGACACCGATTTGATGACACTTAATCAGTCAATCAATCAACCACCCTGACCAAACCACAAAGCCTGAATGGCTCCCTATGTACACAGAGTTGCTGATGAAGCAATTAGGTCAATTACTTAATTGTAGTTAATCCAACCAAGCACAGGCTAGAGTCTATTTTGTAGCAGTGAAGAAAGTGTCTGCAGAAAGATGCCCCACACTGTCCTGGTCCTGCACAGTTCTTGTCACCATACCTCAGAAAGGACATTATAGAAATGGAGAAAGTACAGAAGAGGGTCAACCAAGATGATCAGGGACCTAGAGCACCTTCCTTATGAGGTAAGGCTACAACACGACACCTGGGGCTTTTTACTTTATAAAAAGACAACTGGGGGAGACATGATAGAGGTCTATAAAATCATGCATGGTATGGAGAGAATGGTATGGAGAGAGACTGAGACATGGTATGGAGAGAGACTGAGGCTATTCCCACGATCACCCAAAAGTGGGCTAAGGGAGCCCAGCCCACTTTGGGGCGATCGTTTGCTGCAACGGGAGCTGCGCAGCTCCCAACAGCTAGCCTCATTAAATCCCCCTCCCCTTAAACAAGGTAAACGGAGCAATCGCTCTGCTAGCCTTGGTTTTTTTACTTGTGTGTCACTGCAGCTCACAGCAACACACAAGTAGACCCCCAAACGGGAGGCTGGACTCAGGGGTCTCTCCAGGATGCCCTTATGCGCTCGCTGTTTTTCTCCGCCTCTCATAACAGTAGAACCAGGAGTCATCCAATGAAACTGCTCCTATTTAGAACCAACAAAAGGAAGTACTTGTTCACATAAAGCATAATCAACTTGTGGAATTCTTTGCTACAGGATGTGGTGATTGCCTGCAGCCTATTTGGCTTTAAGGTTTAGATACAGTCATGGAGGACAGGTATATCAACAGCTATTAGTCTGAGGGCTATAGGCCACCTCCAGACTCAGAGATGGCCTATATTTAGTATTACCTCTAAATACCAGTTGCGGGGGGGGGGGGTAACAGCAGGAGAGAGGACATGCCCTCAGCTCTTGCCTGTGGGCTTCCCAGAGGAATCTGGTAGGCTACTGTGTGAAACAGGATGCTGTACTAGATGGGCCTTGGGTCTGATCCAGCAGGGCTGTTCTTATGTTCTTAAGGCAGTATAGGACCAAGACAAAGTGGAGTATCTTTGCTTGTGCTCTATCCTCCCTGTCTTGATTTGGGCCTCAAAGACCAAGAACAAATAAGGATGCATGGAGGGCAAGTTTTAAGTGAGCACAATTTGTGACATTGCACACAAAAGCAGCCCCATAGGGGTGGCAAGCCCTCCATCCCCAAAATGGCCTGCCATCCATTGCCCCCATTTCTGTTTCATAAATCTAATAACCCTTTAACCTCAATGCCGCCCCCCCCCCCGTTGCCACCACTTTTTTTCCCCAGGTGCTGTGAAATTAATAACCAATTAAAACAAACAAAAAACCAATTAATAGATGAGACACCAAACGCTTCTTGGTAGTAGTCCGCCAACAAAATCTGATTCACCTCAAACTATAGCTTCTCAAAAGGCTCAATGAGTCCAAAAAGGATCAGAGTGCCTCAGGGGAAAGCATAACACCAGCCAGTGCAGTTGGCGAGTCAAGGGCTGATAAACACCCTTATGAGATTTATTCCCCAACTAACAATGCATGTTTCATTATATGCCCCATGCCCACCTCCTGGAATATAGCTATATGGCTATCCTAGCTCCTAGAAACTTGGACCATGGAGGATATTGAGCTTAATAGCTTTGCCTTATATTTGCTTAAGGCTTTGCCTAGCTCCAAAGGAGGATGGTCTTGTTCTGGTCTAGGGTGGTTTATTTCCACTGGGTTGCAGGCCTCCATTACCAGACTTGACTCTTTTGCCCACTTTGCAACATCTTTGGCCATCAAGTTCAAATCTAGCAATTTCTGGATTGTTGATCTTCCCCCACAGCTACTGCAATCGCAGATTAAGGAGATGTCCAAATTGGAAGAGTACATTATTAATAGTCTTAGCAGGTGATTAATGCCTGGGTGATGATGGAGCTCTTTATACACACTTTCATGCCCTTACCCCTGAATATGATGGGGCTTATCCCCTACCCTCTCAGCAGCAGGCTTTTTATTTTGAATGGGGTGGTGGATGGGGGTTAAAATAGGGATGTTCACATTCATATCAAACTCTGAGGCTAGTACAATTGATTATATTATAATTTTCCAGAGCTTCCTCTCCTCATGGAGGCTTGAGGCACCTGCAGTGAAAGCTGCCTCAGAGCTGTTAGTGGCCATTTTCCAGGAACACGGCATCTAAAGACAGAGATGCTAACTGTGAGACACAGTTAAATTTAACAGCATATATAAGACCTTGCTGTATTAAGTGGTCAGCAGTAGTTGATAAATGTATAGATAAAGAACCAGGAATCACAGATAACAAGTCAATGAATACAAAACAAAACCCATGAACAACCTTGGACAGGTTGAAATGTGAAAAATGCAGCTAAACTAACAGACTAAAAAACTGAAAGCTGAGGGGGCCTAAGACTGAAGAAGTGTGTAGCATTTGAATGAAGCTCCCCCCCATCTTGTTCTTTACATTTTACAAGCTTATCAAGTATGGCAGCTGGGGTCTACTTGTGAGTCGCTGAGGGGGTTGGTCTACTCTAACCTTTTAAAGGTCATTTTGTTTTTTCTTACATCCATGTTTTTTGCAACTGCGTCAACACAATTCTTAAAGTCTGCCATTTTTACTGGTAACTAAAAGCTGAGGGGGCCTAAGACTGAAGAAGTGTGTAGCATTTGAATGAAGCTCCCCCCATCTTGTTCTTTACATTTTACAAGCTTATCCAAGCTGATTTTTACGTCTAGCAAAGGGGGCTTTTCTCTCTGCTGCAACAGGCCTCATCTGTTCAGAAACTTCTCGTTTGATCACCACGTGTAAGCTTGCACATGGTAGTTTTTCCTATCCTTTTTCAGTTGCAAAAGCAGGAGAATTTCCCTGGGAGTTCCACGTGAGGGGTTGATTTAAGCTCTGTCGATAAGTGCGTTCGTGGTGGCACCTTTAGAACTAACAATATCATAGGAAGATTTTGGGAGAAGCCTTTGCTCAAACAGCATGGAGCTGGAAGGGGTGGGGGGTCGGCGTGAGTAGCGGACAGGGTGTCTACTCACGAGTAAGCCAACTGGGGTCTACTCACGAGTAAGCCAACTGGGGTCTACTCACGAGTAAGCTGAGCGGGGTCTACTCATGAGTAAGCCACCCGGGGTCTACTCACGAATAAGCTTAGCGGGGTCTACTTGTGAGTAAGGCTACCAGGGTATACTCAGGAGTAAACCAACTCACAAGTATGGCAGCTGGGGTCTACTCGTGAGTCGCTGAGTTGGTTGGTCTACTCTAAACTTTCAAAGGTCTTTTTGTTTTTTCTTACATCCATGTTTGGGGGTCTACACTGGTCTCCCAGAAGGGATTTGGGACAGTGCCCCTCTAGCAAGAGTGGGGAAGGCGGAGGCCTCTTGGGGGGAACAAGGACGTGGCCTGGAAAGGAGAGACCCTTGGACCAGCGGCCGTTGAGTTGGCAGTTAGCTGGTGATGCGTCCCCCTTTGTGACATCACCTGTCGCTCCTGGGTCCTGGGGCAGCCGTTATCTCTGGCTCCCTTGAATGAATGTGAGAGTGAAAGAGAGCAGGTGTCTGAGAGAGAGGCTGTGGCAGCGAAAGTCGTTTAGAGAGAGATTGGGCGCGATTGTGAGAGAGAAAGAGAGAGAGATTGAGTAGAGTGTAGAGGAAGGATATCGAAGCGATTTGAAGCGGGGATTTGTTTGGGATAGGGAGGGGGGAGGTGGTTGGGATTGGTTCTAGTTTCTGTTAGTTTTTAGATTTTGTTTTTCTGATAGCGTTAGATTTAGTTAGATTGTAGTTAGATTGAGTTAGGTTTCTTGGGTTTCAAAGTATTCGTTGGAGAGGGAGGGATTGGGAGGGGGTTGGGCTGTGTCTGTTTTAGTTTGGGGAGTTTTTTTGGTTTTTGTTTTTCTTTTTGAGTTAGTTAGGTGTTAGTGTTGGTGTTAGTGTTGGAAATTTTTATCGTCGAGGAACAGCGATCCTGCTGATTATGTAAGTATTGATTTAATTCTTCCATTCCATTTCATTTAGAAAGCACCTAATACTCTGATCTCAAGGCATGGCATGTTGAGGGTTGTAATATTTATCCCAAAGTTAATAAGCAGAGCACTAAGCAGAGCTACCCACTCCAGTTAACAGAGTGGTTTTGCAGAGTTTAGTTCTTGCAGCTATTTACAGAAGACACGGGAGATTCTTGTAGAATAAAATACTAACTCAGTTGATTAGTGAAGTACACCTTTGGAGAGGAAAGACCATCCAAAGGTCTACATAAGGAATAGGTCGGAAGAGAGAGAGGTGTCCATCTGCTCTCTAAGAGGAAAGGAAGGGATTCTGTGACTCAACAGGAAATAGCTGAGGAGTCATATCAGGTTCCTGAAGAACATCTCGGTAATATTAAGACTGTTGATATTTGAATTTATTAAGAGTTCTAAATCTGTTATCAATCCGTTTTTAAGAACCACTTTTAAGATCTGGGGGAAATGGCATAAAATTCCTACCTCCATATTCCCCCTTGTTATCCATATGTAGTCATCCTAAATTTCCAGCTTCAGACTCACCCTCTCGATTTCTTGGTGTTTTTGGAGGTGTTGCAAATAGATTAAAGGATTTTTATTATTTGGATAAGCCAATTGATTTCGAAACTATTTGGGAGAAGTTTATGAATAAGCATTACTCTTGGTTAAATTTTCTTCTGTTTCAGTCCTTTATTTTGCATCCTGATATAGTTAAGCAGGCTAAGAGGAATTTGACTATGTTTGAGGAATTAATATTAAAGGCTTCATAAGTGTCTAAGGGATTTATTTCTAGATTATCCGAGATTCTAATAATTCAAACATCTGATCCATTAATTGGCCTTAGGTTGGCCTGGGAAAATGACCTACAACAAACTATTAGCAACTCACAATGGAATTGAATACTGAAATGGAAGCTGGTGTTTTCTACCTCTTCCTTAGAGAGAATTTTGTGAAGCTCTTTCACAGGTGGTATTTGACCCCTTCCAGATTATCCCACATTCATAAGAGTTTGTCCCCGCTATGCTGGAACGGCTGTGGAAATAGGGGAACATACTTGCATTTATGGTGGTCTTGTCCCAGTATTTTCTTCTTTTGGACAGAGGTATTTTTAAAAATGGGTAAAATTACACAACAGAGATTAGATATGAGAGCAGAGTTGGCTCTATTAAATGTATTTTCAGGAGCTAATTTGGCACTATTGTTTAAGGATCTTACAGTTTCCATGTTAAGTGCAGCTAGATTATCCATTGCCCAATACTGGAAGCATAAAACCATGTCTTTGACATCTTGGTATCAGTCTATGTGGCTTATTGCCCTATCTGAAAAATTGACCCATATTATTGGTCTTTTTTCATGATATGGTCGGATTATATTGTGTTCACAAATCAAGATAATTTCAGTCATTCTCCTCCATCTAATGATTTACATCTCTGGAAGGATGGTTAATGGATGTCATTATGTATCAGTTTTACTATTCATGTTGACGTATTGTCTGATTAAATAAAAATTTAAAAGGGGGAAGGGTCATAGAGTAGAGACAGGTTGAACCGTTTGAGGATACCCCAAAGTTGATGCAAAAGGTCAATGCACTGAATCCTGTTTCCGAGACCTCTCCTCTGGGCAATGCCTTGGTTAATCCATCTGCCAGCATCTCTTCTGCTGGGCTGTGCTTCGACTGGACCACCCCTTTCTCTTGCAAGTCTCGACCATAGTGGTACTTGATAGGAACGTGCTGGGTTCGAGACCTCCTTTTCTCCATTTGGGAGATCTGGATACAACCTTGGTTATCCTCAAACATCACTGTGGGCTTTGGTGCCTCAATTCCACAGTCCGATAATAGTTGGAATGTGCTCCATCTGCTCCCTCTCGCCCCCCCCCACACCCCACCAACATTCCTGCCCAAGAGCCTCGTTCTCACTGTCTTCCTGCTCTCTTCTAGGTTGCGCAGGATCCGAGGCTTCTTTTCCAGGAGGAGCAGTCGGGTGGCCCCCCTGGATGCCCCAGCGGAGCCCACAGCCTCCAAGCCAGCTGCCCGCCCCTGTTGGTGGTGCATCTGTGGGAGGAAGAACCGGGTGGCCCCTGCTCCCACCGTGCTGCCTCCCTCGCTGCCGCCAGTTGGGGAGAGCAGCAAGCCCGGGCCGTCAGCGCCCCCCGTACAGGATGCTGGAGGTGAGGAGGAGCCCCTTTTGGGGGGGATGGTGGGGCAGAAGGAGAGGGGGTGGCCCGGCTGGAAGGACAGCTCGCTCACGGTCCTGCCTTCTCCCTCTCTTCCCCACTCGGCAGCTTCCACCCCCTGCCATCTCATTCACGCCAGGCTGCAGAGGGTACATCAAGTCAGAACGCTGAAAGAAGGAGGAGGAGGGAAGGTAGGGAACCACCCTCACCCAGTACGGTCCCCAGGAAGCCCAGATCCTTGTCCAGGGTACCGGGAAATGGTGGGATGGCAGCCTCTCATCCAAGGGGGCCTGCCTGGTCCATTCCGGAGGACGGAGGGGAAATCCTTCCCCACCTAACAGCCCCACGCTTGCCCCTTTCAGGAGCGGAGGGGCAGGATCACTTTCCTGATGGCCCTGATCCAGGCCTGCCAGGAAGCCATCTGGAGGGGGGAGCAGCGCCTTCCGTTTTCGAAAGGGCTGGCCGCCCAGGCCGTGCTGGTGAGTGATTTGGGGCAGGGAACTCTGAGGCAAAGGGGTCGGCTGGCGGGAGGGGAGGCCTGGTTGGGGGTGAGCGGGGAGGAGGCAGCCGTCCTTGGAACAGGGTGAACCCCAGCCGGGAGAGGGGGCTCGGCGCTTCTGGGGCAGGAGAAGGGAAGCCCCCCAGGGCCTCTGGGGTGACTCCCTCCTGCTCTCTGTTCCCTCCCAGGAGGAGATAGCCTACATCTGGGAGGACCCCGTACCCCACCACCTCTTCTCCCTCTGCACAGAGGCCATTGCCTCCTTAAGGTGGGCGGGACAGGGATTGGGGCCCAGATTAGGGTGTTGATCCTTTCCCCCGCCTGTGCCAGTTTCTTCCTGGCATTATCTCCCACCCCCCACCCCGGCTATTTTTCTAATCTTTCTCCTTTTCGTTTGGCAGTGGAATGAAGCCCTGCTTGGGAGCAAAAACAGAACAAAAGCTCATCTCAGAGTCAATCTTCTGGATGAGCCACATGATTGGAGGAGAGCCGGAGGAAGACCGAGAAGTAAATATCGACACCTCTGGCTGGGCCTGTGCTCTCTTGGTAGGGGGGCCTGCATAAGACCCCCTCCCCAATGGAGACAGACAGACGCCTTGATCCCCCATGAGGGAAGAGGACCGGCAGGGCTTTGGGGGGCCCTGAGGAGGGGCCGGGAAACCCCTCAGGCCAGCAGCAGCCACACTCTGGCTCTCTCTCTCTCTCTCCCCTATAGAGCCCATTTCTGCCCCCGGAGAGGTCCATGAGGAGGATGCTGCAAGCAATGCTCGCTGAAAAGCCCACCCTGACCCATCTCATCAGGATTGCTAAGGTAAGTTTGGGAGAGGGTGGTGCCCTCTCGAGAAGGAGAGACATCCAGTCTGGGGGTCAGCAGAAGGGGTCCCCTGCCGTACCCTGCTGGGCTTGGGTGGGGCATGTCAGTGGGAGAGGCCTCAGCTCCCTCCCGGTCAGCAGCGTCCACACATGCAGCCCCCTCCTGGCACCTGTGGGGCCGCCTCCCTCTCTGAGCGGCCAGGGGAGGGCAGCCCACAGGCAGGTCCCCGCCCTGAGGAGACCCCTTTTTCCCCACCTGGCTCACCTGACCCAGTGGGTGACCCCCCCCCAGGAGACTCGCTTCTGGACATTGGGGGACGCTTCCTTCCTGAGGCTGCCACAAAGACATGGGAGAGAAGCCCCCCCACCCCCTCGGTCTTCCGCCGTCTTGGCTCCCAGCTCTCAGCAGCCTGGCATGGGGGCTGCTGGCTGGAGGATTCCGTCTAGGGCTGTGGCATTGGGGGGGGGGCTGTATGGACTCCAAAAGTAGCCACCGCCATATAACAGCCCCAAAAGTTCTGCTTTAAAAGTATGTATGGGTTTGGGGAAATTATCGAGTCGATGGATGGGGGAAGTATGCAATACCTCTAAACACCTTGGAATAAAAAGACAAGGGGAAGAAAAACATTGAGTAAGCCATCTCATTTAACCGGAAAATGCCATGTTTTTCCTTGTGACCTGTATTGACTTCTTGAATGTGCATTGTTCCCCTTGATGTGGTAAATGAGATGGCCTATTCCACGTTCGCTTTATCTTCTCTTTTTATTCCATGGTGTTAGCATACTTCCACCAGCCATAGACAGGATATTTTCCCAGAGTGCAGGCATCCCTGGGAAGCATCACTTTTTAGCCAATGACATGGTGGTGGGCTCTTGTTTGGGGTCCATTCACATCCCTGATGGAACTCACTCAGGTCCTCTCCAGCTTCTCATTCAGAGGGACTGTTTCGTCCAACAGGCCATTGATGCTGAGATGTTCAGCGAGGATGAGGAGGAGGCAGCCATGGCAGAGAACGTTGGCTTCTTACTGCTCAACATGGCCATTGGGCCCCCTTTCTACTTTGAGGTAAGTCTCCCCCATGCTGGCCTGACTCCCCCTGGCTCCACCTGGCTCCCCCATGGTGGCCTGGCACCCCCCAGCTCCCCCCTCCAGGATCCAGGGTCCCCAGAAGAGCTCTGAAGGGCCTTCTTTTCTCCCTCTCTCTACAGGCAGAGCAGATCAAGCCACTCCTGCCACTGGGCATTCGCAGGGTGGGCCGAACAACATCCAGGGCCAAGGGCGATGGGAGCCATTCCTCTGATGAAGGTAATGTCCATCCTGAAGGAAATGGGGCCGGCAGAGCTCCCTCCCTGCTCTGGGCTTGGGGAGCTCCCGCTCTGTGCCCACCATGGGTCTCCGAGGAGCCCACGTCCTCCCTCTTCCTGGTCCCCCAGAGCCTTCTCCAGAGCCAGCCCTGCACACCCCAATCCTGCCCCAGGGAAACATGGCGCTCCCTGAGGAAGGCCTTGAAGCCAAACTGCACCTGGGGAAGCCCTCTCTGCTGCTCCCTTTGGGAATCCCTGACCAGAAGCCTCCTTCTTTTCTCAGGGGCAGGTAGGGCCCCTTTTGTAAACTAAGCCATGCCCATCTTCTCTCCCAACAAGCAGACCTCTTCGAGCCCTGAGAGGACCTGGATTTTGGTGACCTTCTCCAAGAGCAGCCCCCTTCCACTGCAAGCCCCAGGACAAGAAGAAGATCTCCATCTATGCCAAGAAGATGAGGAGGGTCTTGCCCAGCTGGAGGCACGACGACACCTAGAATCCCCCTCCCCTTGGCCTCGTGCAGAGGGGAGGGAGTTTGTCCCAGCCCTGCCCTGCACGAGGCCCAAGAAGCAGGCCGATTGGCCCTTTAGGTTTGGGGGCGGGGTTTTGGCCGGGATCGGCCGATCCACGCCCCAGGCTCCTCAGTTCGGCCTGGGCATTCCCCTCCCTCCCTTCCTTGGTGCAGAGCGGGTCTAGTGATTGGTCGCCCGAGGGGATCGAGTAGGAATTTTTTGCTCCCAACGCATTGGCCACTGTTGGGGGTATTTTCGCCTACTCCGTTCTGTACCCAGGTGTTTAGTTAGAGTTAGGCCGGTCACAATGGCAGTAACAGTGTGGGTTGGGGGGTAGGTTGAGGGATAGAACATCGGTGAGCACCCTTGGAGATTCAAAAGGTTGATTGGTCAATTGCTCCTTTGTGGCCTGTGCGGCACGGGGAGAATGGATTGCCATGAAACCTGCTTCAGGACTTCACCAACCTTTGGGCTGTGCAGTCCTGGGTGGTTGAAGACCTTGAAGTATCCTGATCCCCTCTTCTAAAGGGGGGGTTGGCTTTGAAGGAATTGGGCGGGGCGTTCCTGCCCGTTTCCTGAGCCATGGTGTGTCGCCCAGTGAGGCGCTGGGTAGGACGTTAGAGTCCTAACTCGGGCCTAGTGGCCCGCACTGTTCTCTAAGGGTGATTAATCACCTGGCGTTCCAGTCCGCCATGTCTATTGTTCCTGTTAATAAAGTTGTGGCCCTTTTACCCATAATAAGTCTATGTGTTTTCTTGGGCTGGGAGCTGGGGACAAGGAGACCATCTTTGTACGCAGGGGACACAACACTGCAAGAAGCGGGTTGCCCAACTCCGCCAAGAACAGGCAGAGCAGCTCAAGCGGGAGAGAAAGTAGCGAGAGGTAGAGCGCCCTCTGGAGGAGGAGCAGCGCCTTCACCCAAAGCAGCATCGACAGGAGCAAGAGATGCTTCCGCCTCAACAGCAACAGCCAGCCGAGCTCCCCCGAGAGGGCTCCACTGTCTTCCCCCCAGGAGAGGATCCCCGTGTGGTTCTCGCCACCAGCTTTCCACACGAGTGAGTTTTTTTGTGGGTTGGATACTTTTGACAAAGGGGTTTTGTAGTGGACCCAGCCATACAAAAAGTCTACTTGGTGGTGGCAGCGGCAAAAGGATAGGAGGAATAGGCAGTTGTTCCTCCACAGAAGTCTTCGAAACCAAACTCCATCCCAACTTAGGAAACAAGATCAATCACATGCGTTAGAAAACATTTCACTGAGGGATTCTGTTTAACCTCTCATTAAGGTGGTAACACTTCGTTGGTTAGATTACTGGGTTCAAAGCCCTTGATATATACTAAAGATATATTCCTGATTAATCCAGTGGCAGATTTTAAAATGTGAATCCTACAGGCACTGACTAGGGAGCAATAATAAACTTAGCAATTCACTTTATTTCTTAGCTGCCCCTTCAAACAGCATTCAAACGCAATATAAAAACACATCACACATTAAAGCATCACAGACCCCCGCCCTCACCCAAAAATGCGGGGGGGGGACTACAAAAATGCAATACAAAGTAATTTATAAACACTTTTTAAAATCAGTTTTAAAATCTGGGGAGGATTCAGGGACACACACCCCATGGAAACAAAAATGGAGGCCTGGGGATCATCATTCAGTTGGTACAGAAGAAGAAAGGATGAGATTTCTCTTTTAATAGATGGCTGCAAGGAGGGCGATACTGACAGCAAATTTGCTTGCCAAGCTGAAGGACATAAGCTGACATTGGAAATCTCCAGTTCTCAAACTGCTGATTCTGGCCTCTATTTCTGTGCACAGAGAATCTAGGCATTGTCTTTCAGCAATGGGACTACTTCGCTGATTGTTGGATGTAAGGAAGATGGCTTGAGCTTTGCAGTAGCGATACTGGATCAAACTGGGCACAATGCCATGGGCACCTTGGAAAAGGGAAGTTCCAGAGTTGGTCTTGTGGCAGCAAGCATGACTCATTGATTTGATTTGATTTGATTTCTATACTGCCCTTCCAAAAAGAAACATAAGATAGACACCAGCAACAGTCACTGCAGGTCCTGTGCTGGGGGTGGATAGGGCCAGTTACTCTCCCCCTGCTAAATAAAGAGAATTGCCACATGAAAAAGGTGCCTCTTTGCCCAGTTAGCAGGGGTATCTGGTCCCCTTAGCTAAGCAGGGTCTGCCCTGGTTGCTTATGAATGGAAGACTAGAAGTGTGAGCACTGTAAGATATTCCCCTTAAGGGATGGAGCCACTCTGGGAAGAGCATCTAGGTTCCCAGTTCCCTCCCTGGCAGCATCTCCAAGATAGAAGTGAGAGAGACTCCTGCCTGCAGCCTTGGAGAAGCCGTTGCCAGTCTGTGAAGATAATACTGAGCTAGATGGGCCATGGGTCTGACTCAGTATATGGCAGCTTCCTATGTTCCTATGTTCCAGAAGCCGTCCAGAAGCTGGTTCTCATGAGCACCCCTCGCCACAAGACAGAGAGTGGTCCTGCTGGTTTCTAGCCCCTCCCCCCGTGTCATGTGTGAAGGTCCTCCCTCCTGCAGCCACGGTTGGCCAGCACAGGCCAAAGGGAATCCATGACATGCTATGGACAGCACCATATTCCCTTGGGCTGGGCTCCCAGGACGGTCGGAAGCAGAGGACCTCCCCTCCTCACAGCTCCAGCCTCCCTGTGTTTGCCAGACAAAATGAGAACAACCCACTCAGCTTCCACCTCAGTTTTTAGCACCCACCTCAGTTTTTAGAAAACAAGCAAAGATGTGGCTCTTCACACAGGCTTTTAAATGAGATTAGTTTTTCATAAATGTTTTTGCTGCGCCTGCTGCTTTGTCTTTTATGTATTGTAATTCCAGAGGTTTTGAAATGTTTAAAAAGAGATTATTTCTATATCTATATCTATATCTATATAATTCTCTATGGTGTATAAGCAGTGGGACGAGGAGATGCAGGGAAAGGAATGCAGAGAGGCAGGACGTCATCAGTTTCCTCATGGGATGAGAATGCCTGCTAGTTGTGGCCACAGTTGTTTGCCAGGCCACACTGGACAGGCTGGTGCTGCAGTTGCATTCAGAGGTTATAAAGCTGCAACAAAAGTGTTCTGAAAAGAATGTTAAGACTGAGGGGACTTGTGGCAGTTCTCTTGTGGCAGTTCTAAAAAAAAAAGGCTAGTGTGGAAGGAATCTGAAAACTAAAGGGTGGAAAGCAGGAGGAGGGAAACAGTAATTTTTCTCCCCAGCCTTCTTTTTCTCTTCACTCTTTTTTGCTCTGCAAGGATGCCAGCCCAGAGTCTCCAAAACAACTTCTTTAGAGATGCCAGAGGTAAGGCTCTCTTTGGGAAACTGCTCTAGCTTTTCAGGGTGCTTTCACACCTGATACCAAGGGGAATTCCTCTTCTCAGATAAGATCAGAAGAGATCAGATCACATATACCCCTTTTGCATGAGAGTGAATGCTTCTTCTAAGATGGTGCCTAACACCCCAGTAGTATTTGAAAGAAACACAGATTGACTTTTTATAAATCCCCAGCCTAAAAAATAATGAACACTTTTTAAATAAAAAAATTGGACACATGTCTGAATGTTTCAAATGCAACTGGGACCCAGTTTTCAAATCAATTGAAGACACGGTAGGAAAGTAGATTTACATGTCTGGTTCAACGTGGGTGCTCACCCCATTAAAGAAAATCCATGATCTATGAAGATTTAAGAAGTGGGGACTAAAATAATACTTTCTTTGTTTGTAGATCATTCCCATACATAGATAGCAGTTGGTGCCATTATAGTGCTCTTGTTTTATGAGTGACAGAGGGAATACCTCTTCCAAGATGGGATTAGAAGAGGCATTCTCTATTGTATGAAAGGGTGGGGAGAATATCTCTTGAAAGCTGTTGTTTAAAACCCCTAGTAATACTTCAAATAAATATAGATTGCACTTGTGTAAATTTCTCACTCAATAATCAAAAACATAGGGGGAGTGAAGATGCAACTTGGAGATTCACAAGTGATCACTGAATTTTCCTTCTAGTCATTTGTGCAAAGGCTTTTAGGAGTAGAAAGGCAAAGGTGGTGTGGTGGCTAGTGTTAGGCTTGGCTGGGCTAAGGCCTGTTTGGATCCCTCCTCATCCTCTGGGATGGGCAGCCTGGAAATTTCAGCCATCACACAAATAACAGCTTCCCCCCTTTTGTGGAACAGAACAGAATTTGATACAGAGAGTTGGATTTTCCTTCAAGAACTCGCGATGTGAAGAAAAAGAGAGGAGCGCCACAAAAGAAACTTTGAACAGTCTGTGATGAGCTGGTGCTCTTCAGTGAAAAGAGAGGTTAGGGGTTCTGATCTGGGAAGTGGTGCTTCAGTCCCAAACAACTCCGTGCATAGGTGGAACTGGGGGTGGGAGGCAGAGCACGTGCCCTAGGTGCCACTGAGGTGGGGGCGCCATGCCAGTTCCTGCCACCCCCACCCCATTGCCCACCTGCCCAGCCCCAGGGCCCCTCAGCCACTTGCCTCCAGCCTAGGATCGGAGCAGCCTGCAAACTGCAGAGCAGCTCTTCTCTCCCGGCCTCTCAGCTGATGGGTGGGCAGCGGGGCTTCCAGAGAGGCCTCCTCCGAGTAGACCTCCCTGAAGCCTGAACTGGGCAGGCCCCAAGAAAGGCAGGAAGGAGGCTGGCAGAGCTCCCTGCAGCAGAGCAGAACATCCAGCACAGCTTTTGCAAGGTAGGCTGTGAATTCCTTTTTGTGGTTACCCCCGTATATAGGGATCTGCTTGCCATAGGGCTTTGATATGGGTGGTGGGGCGAGACTGAGAAGTCTCTGAATATTTAATTTAAAACAGACTGGAAAATGTGCTGGCTTTAAAAACAAAAACTATCTTAAAAGGCCTATAAGTGGCTTGTTTCATGTCAGAAAATTACAAAAACCTCTGGAACAAATATTTATTTATTTATTTATCCATTCTTTCTTTCATTCATTTATAAATGCACTTATGTTCAAGTTGTTTTGCAACCCAGAAGGTCTGAGTGAGAACTGTTTAGCCTGTGTGGTGCTTTTATTTTATTTTATTTTTCTTGTGTGTGAACTGCTCTCCAATAACTTGCAGGGACTTCAGGGTCAATCTGGCCAACATGTGAATGCAGCACCTCCATTCCAGAGGAGATGTGTGTGAAAGAGCTTTAAAAGCCTCGTGTGAAAAAGCTCCTGGAATCAAACTTGACTGAATTTGTTCAGAATTCTGAGAAAACAAATATAGGCTCACCCTGCATGGTTGAAAGTCTCCTTTGCTAATCTGCAGCGAGGGGGCCATTTTAATAATTTGTCTTTCTAGTGTGTTCTAGGCATTAAAAGTAGCACAAATATATAGTACTCAATGTATATCACTATATACTGTGAAGTGTGCATGTGTGTATTCAGTGAAATGTATTTCCAGGCAGCATACTTCTTTGGAAAGATCAGACTTCAATCCTTGGGGGCCTGGGGTGTGTGGAGGCCCTGGGCTTTGAGGGGCTGGGGGCCCATTTTAAAATCTCATCTTGGCCCATTCCAACCTTGCTATGCCCCTGGCGGTCACTACACATGGGTTTCTGCACAACACCTGCACAGAAGAAACTTCCATGTAGAAAATGTGTCTCTTGTCAATTGACCCTGAATTTTCCATCCATGACTGGGATATTTGAGAGTTCGAGTCAATCATAAAAGAACAGCACACTGCTTGTGACAGGAAGGGGCAAATTACAATGATTTCTTCGTCTGGCAAGGACTGCTTTTGGCCCTCGCAGAACTTGGCTGTCTGCTCCTGTTGCAAATTCCTCTGTCTAGTGTGGCAAACTAATGTCTCCTCCTCCCTCTTGGTGTCAAAGTAAGCACTGGTGTGGTGAATGCACACATACCCCATCATGAGCTAACAGTCATCATAAGACAAAGGCTGGCAGGAATCATTCACTGGTTTATAGACCCCCACCACCTTCTTCTTCCCCTATTTTGCTAGTGGCTATTTGGGCAGGTGATCCTCTTGGACAAAGTCATGTTTTTTAAAAAGCATGAGATGAGACAAAGAAAATGACACTTGGAATCCTCGCATAACTCCTGACTGTTTTAAGTCTTTTGCAGAGATGGCTCATGTTTTCAGGTTTTGATCAACAACCATGTCTAGATGGTACAGTGTTCCTTTTAACAAGGATTTCCAGATATTGTTGACCACAAGTCCCATCATTCCTGTTTGGACCAGGGGCGCAATTTCAATGTTTGCCCTAGGCGCTATTTTCTCTAGTTACGCCTCTGACTCTGTGAGTCCTTCCATGCACAATGCCACTTCCCAGTCTCAAATCTTCAGTCTGCTTTAGTGAAATCTTTTTAGACTTTAGGGCAGGGAACCATTTTGTCTTTGCGTTTGTGAGGTAAACTCACCAAAGTTCACTTCAGGAACTTTCCCCCTTGAAAAGCAAAGTGGTCAGGTGCTACAGGAATGATAAATCAGTTTCCCCCCTGAGGCGAAGGTTGGCCTCCTTAAGCGGCCCCTGCTGACTGGGCCAAGGGCGCCCTCTCAAAATGGCGGCTCTCTTCTGTCTAGCAAGGAGTGAGCAAATGTCCCTATTCTGTTCAGCCAGGGGAGGAAATGTCCTGATGTGGCAAATGTGGTGACTCCTCTTGTGAGGTAGCATGGTTCCTCTCAGCCCAGCATACAGTCCCTCTCATGGGGTGTTGCTGGTGTCTCACTTGGGTTTCTTTTTAGACTTTAGGGCAGGGAACCATTTTGTCTTTCCTCTTGTGAGGTAAACTGCTTCGGGAACGTTCCCCCTCGAATAGCAGAGTGGGCAGCTGCCACATGAATAATGGATGAGTTTTCTCCCTTAGGCAAAGATCGGCCTCGTTAAGCGGTCCCTCATGCCCAGTCTTCTCAAAATGGCGGCACTCTTCTCTTTAGCCAGGGGAGAGAAAGTGTCAGACAGTGGGCAGCATTTCCACCTTGGCTCTCTGCTCTCCAGTCCAGATATATGCCTTCTTCTAACCTTGCCTTCTTGAAGGCTACCAAAGTCAGCTGCCCAGAGATCTCCTCCTCCCTTGAATGATCCTCTCCTGTCTCCCTCGCTGCCCCTCAGGCCCAGAACATCCCCCACACTTGTGGTACAGCCCTCCTCAAAACCCACTGTGAGGGCTAGAAAAAGCTGTGTTTTGCCTTTGGCATAACTGTAGCCATTTTGCTTCTGTAATACTGCTAAAAGCTGATTAGGAAATAAATGATAGTAAGAAATTGCAAGCAAATCTCTTTTTGGGTGTTGTAAGCATTTCTGAGTTCCAGACAGGACAGGAAGATAACACTTGAGAAATGCTTAAGCTTAGAAACCGCAAGCGGAAAGACAGGAAGCCACCTCTTGATATATGTGACACCATGTCTGGAACAACAACTTATTTGAATATAGCCAATAGCATTGATTCTACAGAAAAGGGGAACTGAGGGAGGGGGCTTGTTGCTTGTCACTGCTTGTTAAGGTATAAAATTGATTGTAACTGTTCCTGCGGTGTGCCATTTCTCTCTTGCATTGAAATGGACACCCTTTACTCAGCTGAATAAAGATACTTAATTCTCCTTTCTGGCTTCTTATTGAATTGGGCTGATTAATCATAAGAGTCCAGAGCCAAAATCCCACCAGACTAGCTGGAGGGCTTTTAGCCTTCCCGGAAAACTGACCCCAACACCACCTTTCCCACAAGACCATGCTACAGGTTATAGGTGGGTCCCTCTCTGCACAGCAAGAGCCCAGCTTGGGAAATACTCTAGAAGAGTACTGAGAAGGATAATCACAAATATTAACGTATGTGGTTCTCACACCCATTTCTTAGACGCAATGGGTGGTATTCTGTGTCAGGAAGGTGTATTTCGCTCCCGGAAGCAATGCTGGTGGCCAAGATGGGAGGAGAGCTGGTCTGGTGGGAGCAAGCATCAATTCCTACCTTTGCTAAGCAGGGTGCATGCTGGTTTGCATTTGATGGGAGACTGCATGTATGAGCACTGTAAGATATCCCCTCAAGGGATGGGGATGCTGTGGGAAGAGCATCAGCCTGCTTGCATGTAGAAGGTCCCAAGTTTCCTCCCTGGCAACATCTCCAAAATAGGGCTGAAAGAGATTCCTGCCCGCAACCCTGGAGAAGCCGCTACCAGTCAGAGTAGACGCTACTGAGCTAGATGGAGCAAGGGTCTGACTCAGTAGAAGGCAGCTTCCTATATTCCAGACAATATATTCCTATATTCTTCCTATATTCCAGACAATGAGTTAGCTGGACCAAGGCTCTGACTTGGCTGAGGAAGAAGGCTCTTCCATGATGTTTGAGGCTATTTCACAAAGAGGGTCCCATGATCTGCTAGCTGCGCAAAGTGACACCGTTTGCTTTCTTATGTTTAACAGGGGGAGAGCAACCGGCCCTCTCCAGCCCCAGCACAGCATCCCTCCAGGGGCAATTGCTGGAGACTCCCTTTATGTTCTTTTTTAGACTGTGAGGCTTATTGGGACAGGGAACCATCTTATTTCTTTTTCTGTGTAAACCACTGTGTGACCTCCTCTTCTTGCAAAGCCATACACAAATAGCCGCAAACAACAAAAACCACAAGAGAGTCCTGCACCCAGAGATGTGTCCTCTCCAGTCACAGAGACCCACCTCACTCAGCCATTTCATGTCGAGATAAAGAGTTCTTGTTTTAAGAAGGTGCCTAGTGCATTTGCTTGCCTTCAATGCAGGATGAGGAAGGGTTAGCAGCAATCTGGACGGCCCAGATGGACTCCGTATGTACTGTATCACACAGGGGTGTAGCTATTGGAGAGGGGGCCTGTGCCTACCCCTCTTCCCAGCTTCCCCTAATGATGAAAATAGGGAGGGGTGGAGCTGGGGGCCTTCAGGAGCTGGGGGCCCCAGGTTCTTTGAACCCATCTGCTCCATTATAGCTAGACCCCTGATATTACATGACGTGTTTATGAGCACACACTAGCCCTGCCGTCTGCAGGAGGAGAACTAGTCTTGTGGCAGCAGCAAGCATGAATTGTCAGCTTTGCTAAGCAGGATCTGCCCTGGTTGTTGGCCACAGCCAAGGTCTTCATCTTCAGAAAGCATCTGTCCAAAGGCCATGTGTTTGCTGTAAGGTGAATGGTGTTATATCCCAGCCCTTGCTCTAGAGTAACGTAGTCTGCCTTCTTCACACCCCCACTTTTCTCCCCACAGGAAATGCAGAGAAGCCAGCTACTCCAAGTACCATGGGGCAGACCCCACAGCTAACAGCATCCGCTACACACACACACACACACACACACACACACACACACCCCTCAGGTTTCAAAAAGATGCACAGGACGCCCAAAGGGCTTGGAAGAAATGAGTCCAAATTCCTTGGGAAACTAGTACCTGGAATAATAGGAAGTGGCTGGTTTTGTAAGGTGAGCCCAAGAGAGAGGTAGGATGAAGCAGGTCCAGCAAGTGGTCTTGGGGAAAAGAAGTGGCAGTGAGAGGGGAGGAGGCTACAGGTGATAGGGGACTGTGGTAGAGCACGCTTATGGATAAACCTTTGGACAATGCTCCATTAAGAGGCTAGTCAATGGCCAGTTGCCTGATCACCTGTGGTGAAATGGGGTCCAGGTGAGCAAACACTGCATCTTTTGGAAAGTGGAAGAAACTTTTTCTTCCCTTTCCTCTTCTCTTCCAGACTGATTATGCAGAAGCCCGTCACAGGAACGGAGATGTGGGTCAAAGGGATGGATGCAGCCAGTTGGCAAAAGTTCTTATTGCTTTTAACAGAACAAAGGAGACAAGGAAGAAAAGCAAAGTCCAGAGTTTATCATCTTTGAACATGCTAAATGTTGAAGCTTGCATTAAGCACGACTTTTTCTGTACTAATGGCATCCATGGCCTTATTTTCTAACTTACTTTAATGACCAAGCTGAATCTACTATGGTGTGTGTGTTTGTGTGTGTGTGGCGGTGGTGGTGAACTGGCCTTCTGTCTGATCCACTCTGCTTTCAATCCCAAGAATCATCTACCGTTTGACCGTCTCCTGGCTTTTCCGAGGTCCTCCCAATCTATCAATGTTTCCCTTGCAATGCATGACTCCTCTTGTTCCTGTCCTGATTCTTTGATGCAAACTCAGCTGCAAATAAACAAAAGGAGAGAAACCCACAGTTATTGGACCACTTACATTTCCTGCCTGTTCTGTGTTAGAGGTTTTGTGTGTGTGATAGTGGACATACTTCAGAATAAGTTACCCCTGCTAACTTAGCAAAGAGGCACCTTTTAATGTGGTGATTCTCTTTATTGAGCAGGGGGAGAGTCACTGGCCCTCTCCACCCCCAGCACAGGACCTCCAGTGACTGTTGCTGGTGTCTATCTTGTTTTTCTTTTTAGATTGTGAGCCCTTTGGGGACAGGGATCCATCTTATGTATTTATTATTTCTCTGTGTAAACCACCCTGAGCCATTTTTGGAAGGGCGGTATAGAAGTCGAATGAATGAATGAATAGAAGTCAAGTCAACTGCATAGCTCTAAGATATCTACCATGGAGACTCTTGCCTATGCTTTCTTGATTCTGGTGACTAAATTGGTTGTCATATTCATATCCACCCTGGAGCTTAGAGTGGCAGACATGGCATTTCCCCACTGTATTCTCACAACAGCCCTTTGAGGTAGCTGAGATTCAAGGCCTCTTCATGGCTGAGGGGGATTTGAAATGCAGGTACCAGCAGTGCACCAGAGGTGGCTTTCTTCAACTAAATGCCTTCCCTCAAGTCAACAGAAACATATGTGTCAATCTTTGAACAATGTCACCTCTGCTCAGAAGTTAGTTAATGACTTGATTAAAATATTTTATTTATTTAGCATATTTCTTACTTATATTTATTTTGATTGATTGAAATGGTGGCCTCAAAGAATTGAGCAGAAGATTTTTTTTAAGAAACAACAACAAATATTTATATACCGCTTTTCAACAAAAGTTTTCAAAGAGGTTTACATCGAGAAATAACAAATAAATAAATAAAATGGCTCCCTGTCCCCAAAGGGCTCACAATCTGAAAAGAAACATATGATAAGACACCAGCAACAGTCACTGGAGGTCCTGTGCTAGGGATGGAAAATACAATGGCCATCTTAGACGAGGCATTCTACTCCCACACAGAAAGGCATGCCTCTTCTAAGACAGCTCTTCCTGCAAATCTCTTCTAAAAACTAAGCAAGAGTTCTTGATTGCATGGATATTGAAATGGATGCAGGTTTGATCAACTGAATATTAACACTCACACAATTAACTGACTAAGATTTCTGGAATCTGACCACAGACCACAGACCACAGATCTATTTTACTTTTAAATCTGCAATCATTCTTAGTTTTAGCCTTTTGATGTTATGTACTAATATGAATTTTAACTTGCCTTTTAAATTGCAATCATCCTTAATTTCAGATTTGTCAAGTTATGTTGTCCAAGTTATTTGTCAATTTTTAGCCTGTATCAATTTTATGCTGGTCTCTGACCGTAATAAAGGCTTGATTGATGGATCTTACTTGGGATGGAAGTACAGCCGGATCCAAAGGCAACTCACAAGAAGAAGCAGCAGCAACATCCACATGGCCCTGGCAGTTGGAGGCACTTTATTGCTCAGGAAGTTGTGATTGGCTCCTGCAGGTGAAGCTTAAAAAGGGAGAGAGAAAGGGAGAGGGAGAACAAACACAGATTTGTGTATTCTTATGTTTCTTTTTAGAATGTGAGCCCTTTGGGGACAGGGAGCCATCTTATTTATTTGTTTGTTATTTCTCTTTGTAAACTGCCCTGAGCCATTTTTGGAAGGGCAGTATAGAAATTGAATTATTATTATTATTATTATTATTAATAATAATAATACGATATCTATAACAACAGCAACAACATTGACCTTAAAATTCAGCCATCCCAGGTCCTTGGGAAGGACTCAATGTCTGGATAAAACAAACCAGTCAATAACACTTGTCTGACTGTGTAAATAAATAAATAAATAATATTTGGGAACTGCTGCTATCTCAAGCTGGTGTCCATCACCTGAAAGGATAGCAGTTTGCTTTAAAAACACAAAAAGCAAACAAATAAGAAAGCAATGCAAGTCGAGATCCCAGAGTGCTGACACCTGCATCCAATGCACACCCAATGCCAAGGGGCCCCTTCCAAATCTCCCTCTTTTGGGTAGGGGGAACTGGCAGAAGCAAAGCTCTCTTTGTGGTGGCAGAAGCAAAGCAAACTGGCAGTAGCAAAGCCAGAAAACACAGAAGTGTAAAGCAGAGCTAGCATTGGTATAGTACGGCTGTTACTCAATCTTCCATGCTTTTGACCCGTAGGGGTTGTCAGGTCTCTCAGCTTTCCTGCTTCTGTTTATCTGCTTTTTTGGTGTTCTATGGTTCTTAGTGTTTAACTGATTTCAAGGTTTTAAATGTAATATTAATGGAGTTTTGTTGTATCTTAACTTTGGTATAAAATTTACATTTATTGAATGTAAATTACCATGAAAAATAAGTGGATAAGCAAACAGGAACAGAGGAAGCTGCCTTCTGCTGAGTCAGATCATTGGTCCACCTAGCTGAGTATTGCCAACACTGACTGGCAGCAGCTCCTCAAAATTCAGGCCGGAATCTTTCCCAGCCCTACTTGGAGATGCTGCCAGGAACTGAATGTGAGACCTTCTGCATGCAAAGCAAATACTCTACCACTGAGCTCCAGCCCCATCCCCCCCCCCGCCAAAGAAAAACACACACAGGAACATAGGGAACTGACTTATACTGAGTCAGACCAGTTGTCAGAGGTGTCCGGGAGGGAACCTGGAACCTTCTGCATGCTGATGCTCTTCCCAGAACAGCCCCATCCCCTAAGGGGAATATCTTCCAGTGCTCACACATGTTGTCTCCCATTCAAATGCAAACTAGGGCAGACCCTGCTTAGCAAAGGGGACAATTCATGCTCGCTCCCACAAGACCAGCTCTCCTCCTTTAGTGAGACTTGCTGGGGAGTGTTTCCTTCTATATAAAGCAATATTCAGATGTGAACTATTCTTCTCTCCCCTCTTAGGGTGTCCTTGTTGGTATTACCTGGCCCGGAAGGACAGAGCTGAGACCACAGACAGCTCAGGAGAAGCAGCAGGGAGGCCGAGACGCCGAGGACAGCCACAGTTACTGCGTAGTTCAGGCAATTCTCCTTCAGGTCTGCAGAGGGAGCTTTAAGAGGAGGAGGAAGAGAAGAAACAGGGGTGCTCATGTCGGCCCTTGACAAATTTGCTTTGGATCTGGATCCAGCCCAAAGGTTTAGGAGTCAGTCAGTGAATTCCTGACAAAATTACCAGCTTAGTGATGGTCATTGTGAAGTGGGAGGTTAAACAGTTTCTCTTTGTCCCCTTTCCAAGTAACAGAGAACAGAAACAGGACTGCCGGGGGCAAATGAAGACCTTATTAAATAACTTCTCTTCTGAATATCCTAGTCTAGGCTTCAAGGTCAAATTCCTAGGCGCCATGGTTCCCTGGCACCTGGGATTTCTCAAGCCCTGGCTTACATCATGACCTAACCTTGAGCAGCAACTTGGGGTCCAATCCTGGGAATGAGGCCCAGCCAACTTGAACATTGGACCCAGTCCTGAGCCCCCAACTGGGTCCAGAGCCTGAAGATCCTCCATAACAGGAGCCCCCAGAGGCAGCCCCCACATCCTTGACCAGATCTACGCTGGGAACCTGGCACTTCTCCGGACCTGCAGCCAGACTGGTCTCCGCTCTCCAGGCAGGGAGGAGGGAGGGATGGAGCCCAGAGACAGGGGAGGCCTCAGCCCATCTCTGGCTGGCACTGCTTGCAATCAGTGGCAAACTGGATGCTCTCTGAGATCCTGCAACTCTGAGCTGCCTTGCTTGCTGACATCCCCAAAGACAACCCTGTGTTACCTCCCCAACCCCGCTCCCACCACACACAGATTCTGGCCCCATGAGTTTTTCTCAGAAATGGCTGCTGTGTGTTGAAAAAGAACCCAACCACCCCACCTGACTTCCTGTTTCACGGTTAAACTGTAGGGGAGGGCAGGCCGCTCAGCAGGATGGTCGTGCCCCATTTCCCAGCAGAGGGGACTGCTGCTGGAAGGGGCCATTTTGAGTAGGTCTGCCGTGCTGGGTCCTCCCACAGAAACAGAGCCTTCAAAAGTGGACTGAAACGTCCTACCCGTCAGGGGAAAGAGCAAACCAGCAAAGAGTTTTCATGCATGGGCTTGCTTAAGCTGCCTTGGAACCCCTCTTGTGAGTATCTGAGCATTGCAACCTGGGGAAGTGAGGCATTTGTAATGCCAATGAGCATTCTGGCCACAGCAGGCTTTGCAGTCACCTGGCAAATCTGGTTGAAGCAAGAGCTGGGAGAAGCCTTATGATCAAGGGTCCCACACAAGCTCACTCACCTGTAGGGAAACTGATGCTCTTTTTCACTGTGGTGTTGGAAGAGTTGAACCTGACTTCACATGTGTAGCTTTTCTCACTCATCTGTGAGTCCATGGGAAGAGAAGGGAGACTGATGAAGGTTAAGGAGCCGCTGCTGGTTCTCGCCAAAAATGTCTGTTCCTCTTCCCAAAGATCTCCAGAGATGCTCCAGGACACCTGGACCAAGTTGGATGCTCCATGGACCACGCAAGCAAGACGGTCACTCTGCACAGACTTGGATGTTGGATGAGCAGATGGGAGCAAAAGTATCACCCGGGTGCTCGGGGTGTAACTGTCTGATGGGGAGAAGTAAAGCAAAGAATTCAGCCACGAGCCATATGGTTCATGTGAAGAGATGATCAGGTCCTTATTTCAGAACCTCAGTCTGGTGTTTGGCAAGTTGTGTTCTGGGGACCCCGAGGGCTGCAAGAAGTGTGGAAGGGGCCAGTGATGTGGTGAGGGGCTAGGCTGGGGTGTTCTCACTTGGTGTTGCACACAAGAAAGCTGGAGGATTGTGCACAAGAGAGGTCTTCTTCCCACCTTCTTGGGGGACCAGGCCAGGCCAACCACATCAGCAGGAAGGACCGCCGGACACTTTCACACCTAACACAGGAGGCGAGAAGCAGAGGTTCTCTTAGCCCTGGACTTCTGGGCCGAAATCCAGGGCCTCCACACCCCCTGGGCTCCCCCAAATCCTCTTTAGCTGGTCCCAGGTGGTTTGGTCACTGCTAGACGGCTAAGCATGGCCTCTTTGAGGAAAAGAAATATGTGGGATAGGAATATGTTAAGTTGTGTGTTGAAATATTTCTGCTAATGCATATTTGCATCAATGTACCCGTTCTAATTATTTATTTCATTTTTAGACTGCCCCATCCAATGGCTCTGGGTGGTACACAAGTAAAAACCAAAAACAAACACAATTTAAAACAAACTGCTTAAAACAATAGAAAAACAAATTTAACACAATTCAGAGGCATTTAAAACCAATTTAAAAACATTGAAGAACAACTTAGAAACCTTGGAAGGCCAGGCCAAACAAGTACGTTTTTAGGGCTCTCTTGAAGGCCAACAATGAGCCCAAACTACGGATATGTGCCGGGAGTGCAGCATTCCACAGGCCAGGAGCAGCTGCAGAGAAGGCCCGGCTCCGAGTTGCCACCGGATGAACCGGTGGTAACTCTCCAGGGTGCTTTCCAAGTTGCGAGCCTTACACCACAAAAAGCGATGTAAACTTCAGCATGGTGCCAAATTCAAACCGCATTAGAGATCCATTGTAAGGGGCAAGCCTCCTACAACGGGCAAATACAGCTTTTTTTTGCAACGGACTAGCAACATGGTAACACTATAATGCAAAGATAAAATTCTAAAGAAGGTGTCAGAAATATGAACGGCACCTTCCCTACAATGCAGGGGCTGCAATGTCAAAACACAGGCAAATCGGAAGCACACTTAAGGGACCCGTTGTGACACTGTGATAGCGTGCCATCTGGAGAGCGCCCAGATGACCTCAACATGTGATGGGGATCATACAGAAGAAGGCACGCTCTAAGGTAACCTTAAGGTCTCGCTAAGAGGTTGGATATCCTTACATTCTTGTGAGCTCAGTTGCTGTTTGTGCCCTCAAGAACCCATGTGTTAAAAATACTGTGAGGTCATTCACACAATCGAAAACTGTGTTCTACCTGGGTTTGGGAACTGTGTGTACTCCCCATTTTTGATTCTGTGGAAGCAAGGTTAGAGGAAAAGCTGGGTAGCAGTGATTGGGGCTATTCTTACGATCACAAAAATCCTAGCCCGATTTTTGTGATCGTAAGAACCACCGGGCTCTCAGCTGAGCCCGGTGGTTCTGGAGCAGCTAACCTGCTCCTGTAGCCCACCCCTTAGCCCAGGTTTGCGGAGCGAGCGCTCTGCAAACCCAGGCTATCTGCTCGTGAGTAGCCGTGGCACCGTGGCTACTCGCGAGTAGACCACCAACCGGGAGGCTTAAAAGCAGCCTCCCGGCTTGGGGGTCTCCCCAATATGCCCTGCGCACTCACGCAGGGCATAGTGGGGCTTCCGGGGGCCGTGCGGCCCCCGAGCTCCCCAGCCCCCGCCGGCTCCGTCTTGGAGCCGGCCATCATGTGGGCGGCCGATCTGGCTGCCCAGGGCTCCCTCCCCGCTCAGCACCCTAAACCGGGTCTCACGGATGGTGAGACCCGGTCCATTGTGTGTGGAAGCAAGGTAGGAGAAAAAGCTACCCAGGTTTTCCTCTAACCTTGTGTCCACACAATCACTTCTACCCAGGTTTTCCTCTAACCTTGCATCCACACAATCACTTCTACCCAGGTTTTCCTCTAACCTTCTGTCCACACAATCACTTCTACCCAGGTTTTCCTCTAACCTTGCTTCCACGCAATCAAAAATTGCGAGTACACACAGTTTCCAAACCCAGGTAGAACACAGTTTTCGATTGTGTGAATGACCTCTATGTGTGTGTAGGGCAGTGGTTCCCAACCTGGGCTCTTCCAGACATTGCTGGACTACAACTCCCATCACCCCCAGCGATGATAAATTATATCTGGGCATGATGGGCATTGTAGTTCAGCAACATCTAGAGGAACGCAGGTTAGGAACCCCCTGCGTAGGGGAATGATGCTTAACTTGCGGGGGTGGGGTGGGGGCTCCAAGGACCTTTAGGGCCGGGCTCCAAAATTACCGAGGTGCACCTCTGGCTAGAAGCCAGCAGGAGCAATGCCTGTCCAATCAGCCAGGGCAGGGATTGGCTCATGAGAACCAGCCCTGATTGGACGATGACTATGAATATTTATATACTGCTATTCAGCCAAAGTTCCCAAAGAGGTTTACATACATACATACATACATAAGATGGTCCCCTGTCCCCAAAGGACTCACAATCTATCAAGAAACATAAGGCAGATACCAGCAACAGCCACTGGAGGGATGTTGTGCTGGGGCTGGATAGAGCCAGTTGCTCTCCCTCTGCTAATGATAAGAGAATCACCACTTTTAAAAGGTGCTTCAGTTAGCAGGGCCAAGAAGACTGCACATGATCCTGGACCTTTCCCTTTTCAGGAAGGACAGTCAGCCACCTACACACATAACACAGGAAGCTAGAAGCAAAGGCCAAATTGGGGCCTTTTGATCTAGTATCGCTGCTGCAAAGATCAGCCCGGCTTCCTTACCTCCAACAATCAGTGAAGTGGTCCCACTGCTGAAAAACAAATTCCGGATTCCCTGAGCACAGAAATATAGGCCAGAATCAGCAGGCTGAGAATTGGAGATTTCCAATGTCAGCTTGTGTCCTTCCACTTTGCAAGCAAATTTGCCGTCAGTATCACCATCCTTGCAACTGTCCATTAAAAGGGAAATCTCATCCTTTCTTCTTCTGTACCAGCTGAATGATGATCCTTCAGCTTTGATGTTAAATTCAGAAGTGCATGAGATCCTTGCTCTGCTCCCAACTTCCA
Organism: Hemicordylus capensis; assembly: GCF_027244095.1. Lineage (NCBI taxonomy): Eukaryota > Metazoa > Chordata > Lepidosauria > Squamata > Cordylidae > Hemicordylus > Hemicordylus capensis. The sequence goes on along the minus strand of NC_069670.1, from coordinate 21,091,827 downwards.
CAAACTCAAACCTCGGCATCTGATGCAGTGATGGTTGGGCATGTAACACTGTTGAGCAACACAAACACAGAAAGGAAGGCGGCAATTGTAATAGGGAGGATCATGACCCTCTCTGACCTCCAATCAGAAAGAGAATTGCTAATTAGGCAACAGACCGAAGACCGCCTGCAAAGTCCCATCTTTTGCCAGGATGCCCAAGACGAGTGCTGGGCTCTCCGTTTTCAAACAATGGCCGGATGGTGAGACATGTTGTAGCAGATTCATGCTACATTCATGTAGCAGATTCATGCTACATTCATGTAGCGGGTTGGTCTAGAAGACCTCTAGGGCCCCTCCTAGGAAAGACTGGGGACTTTGAGGGGTGCTGTCCATTGGAGAAGACAGTCCTTGTGTAGGTGGACATCACTAGCTCAGGTGACTTGTTCTGACACCTCATATAAATACAGGTGAAACTCGAAAAATTAGAATATCGTGCAAAAGTTCATTAATTTCAGTAATGCAAATTAAAAGGTGAAACTGATATATGAGATAGACGCATTACATGCAAAGCGAGATAAGTCAAGCCTTAATTTGTTATCATTGTGATGATCATGGCGTACAGCTCATGAGAACCCCAAATCCACAATCCCAGAAAATTAGAATATTACATGAAACCAATAAAACAAGGATTGTAAATAGAACAATATCAGACCTCTGAAAAGTATAAGCATGCATATGTATTCAGTACTTGGTTTGGGCCCCTTTTGCAGCAATTACTGCCTCAATGCAGCGTGGCATGGATGCTATCAGCCTGTGGCACTGCTGAGGTGTTATGGAAGACCAGGATGCTTCAATAACGGCCTTCAGCTCTTCTGCATTGTTTGGGCTCATGTCTCTCATCCTTCTCTTGGCAATGCCCCATAGATTCTCTATGGGGTTCAGGTCAGGCGAGTTTGCTGGCCAATCAAGCACAGTAATCCCATGGTCATTGAACCAGGTTTTGGTACTTTTGGCAGTGTGGGCAGGTGCCAAGTCCTGCTGGAAAATGAAGTCAGCATCCCCATACAGCTCATCTGCGGAAGGAAGCATGAAGTGCTCCAAAATCTCCTGATAGATGGCTGCGTTGACCCTGGACTTAATGAAGCACAGTGGACCAACACCAGCAGATGACATGGCTCCCCAAATCAACACAGACTGTGGAAACTTCACACTGGACTTCAAGCATCTTGCATTGTGTGCCTCTCCATTCTTCCTCCAGACTCTGGGTCCTTGGTTTCCAAATGAGATGCAAAAGTTGCTCTCATCAGAAAAGAGGACTTTGGACCACTGAGCAACAGACCAGTTCTTTTTTTCTTGAGCCCAGGTAAGACGCTTCTGACGTTGTTTGTTGTTCAGGAGCGGCTTGACAAGAGGAGTACGACATTTGAAGCCCAGGTCCAGGATCCGTCTGTGTGTGGTGGCTCTTGATGCACTAACTCCAGCCTCAGTCCACTCCTTGTGAAAGTCCCCAACACTTTTGAATGGCCTTTTCCTGACAATCCTCTCCAGGCTGCGGTCATCCCTGCTGCTTGTGCACCTTTTTCTTCCACACTTTCCCCTTCCACATAACTTTCTATTCATGTGCTTTGATACAGCACTTTGGGAACATCCAACTTCTTTTGCAATTACCTTTTGAGGCTTTCCCTCCTTATGGAGGGTGTCAATGATGGTTTTCTGCACAACTGTCAAGTTGTCTTTCCCACAACTGTCTTTCCCATGATTGTGATTCCTAATGAACCAGACTGAGAGACCATTTAAAGGCTCAGGAACCCTTTGCAGGTGTTATGGATTGATTAGCTGATTGGAGTGGGACACCTGGAGCCTAGACTGTTGAACCTTTTCACAATATTCTAATTTTCTGGGATTGTGGATTTGGGGTTCTCATGAGCTGTACGCCATGATCATCACAATGATAACAAATTAAGGCTTGACTTATCTCGCTTTGCATGTAAAGCGTCTATCTCATATATCAGTTTCACCTTTTAATTTGCATTACTGAAATTAATGAACTTTTGCACAATATTCTAATTTTTCGAGTTTCACCTGTACTGCATACTTCAGAGTATGCAACTTGGTTTATCTAAACCGTAGCTTGATTTCCCTAAGTCGTCCGGTTGCAGAAGAATTCAGTTATCCTAGTTTCCTCAGATGCAAAGGGTTCAGAGGCAGGTTAAAGCGAAAGAAATCTTACCTGTGGAGGACAAGAGGAGATACTTGGCCAGCAACAACATTTCCGAAAGCAGCAGCAGCAGCAACTCACAGAAGCTGTAGTCTGCTCCCTGCACGGTCAACCTGCAGCTTCAAAGGAGGAGAGGGTTTGGTCTCTGATGCCCATTTCTTGTCAAGGAACACCTCTCTGTGGTTGGTGGTGCAGAGGTGTGCAGTGTGTGTGTGTGGCCAGTGAGGCTTCAGTTCTAGGCAGACGCAGAGCAGGAATCAGCTCCCAGCATTTCACAGAACTCCTCGCACTGTTTTGCTCTCTGAGACCAGCCATGGCAAGAGAACAGGTGACTCTGCTTCAGCTGGATTAGTTGAGATTTCCAAGTCCGGGGCTCTCTGCTCCTTTTCTTCATCATCTCCTCCTGTGTTTGCAAGTATTTTGTGCCGCTGAAGGATTTTGGATTTCTAAATCTTGCTCATCAGTTCCTTTTCTTTGTTATCAACTCTTTTCCTTTGGATACACTTCTGTATTTTCAGTTTTTGTGTGCCACTGAAGGACAGTTCTGTTTCGGAGTGGCAAATTGTCAGCTATTTATTGATATATTTTCACTAAGGATTGAGAAGGATTCAGTTTTCTGTCTTGACCTGTGTGTGTTTTGAAGGGAAAGCTACCTACCAGGTAGGCTTCTAATGGCCCTTCTAGTTTTGTGCAAGAGAGAGGTGGCTTGCATCATTCAGCTATCATTCTTGTACCTACAGAAACTGCCAGGCAAAAGAGGGACCTCACAGCACTCCGGAGCAAGAAGAGATCTGTTAGCCAGCAGCTCTGCTTCAGAGCTCAGAAGCTGAAGGGACTACAGGACAAGATGCATTTCCACTTTCTGGGGATCCTTCTACTTTTTCAGCACAGTGAGTATTCTACAGTGCAGTCTTAACTATGTTTCTTCAGTAGTAAGGGCCTCGGAAATCCCTGGGACTTACTTCCAAGTAAACACACACTATGCAGCACAATCCTAGGCATGTTTACTCAGAAGTAAATCCCACTGTGTTCAGCAGAGTTTAGTCAATAGTAAGTGCAGATTTAGAAAGCTAATCTGTTTAATAACCCCTTTTTGGATACTTGCTTATCATCAGCAACAGTTGTGAGAAATACCAACATGTGCTCCATTAAATAGATGAGTGAATGTTCTTTTCATGATCCCCTGCTAACTAAGCCATGAGGCACCTTTTAAAGGGTGTGATTCTCTTTACTGAGCAGGGAAGGAGCAACTGGCCCTATCCATCTCCAGCAAAACATTCCTTCAGTGACTGTTGCAGGGGGTCTATCTTATGTTTCTTTTTTAGATTGTGAGCCCCTTGGGGACAGGGAGCCATTGACTGACTGACTGATTGATTGAGTTCTATGTAAACCCTTTGGAAACTTTTGCTGAATAGCAATAGCACTTACATTTATATACCGCTCTCTAGCTGGAAGCTCTCTAAGCAGTTTACAATGATTTAGCATATTGCCCCCAACATTCTGGGTACTCATTTTACCAACCTCGGAAGGATGGAAGGCTGAGTCAACCTTGAGCCCCTGGTCAGGATCGAACTTGTAACCTTCTGGTTACAGGGCGGCAGTTTTACCACTGCGCCACCAGGGGCTCTATATAGCAGTATATAAATATTTGCATTAATTCATTGCTTAATGAGAGAGGCTTGTGCCGTGGGGAGGTTGTCATGAATGAAACTTGGATGTAAATTTCCCTTGCAAAAAAGTTTTGAAAGTTTACTTGATAGATTTGTTCTTAGATATGTTCAATATCATACGAGTACGATGACCCTAGGCACTCTTAGTTGGAAGTAAGTTCTAAAGAAATGCTTAAAAAAAGAAAAAGGAATTAAGAAATCATTCAGTGTACACATTCGGGTTTTAGGTATTTATTAAATGTTTTTTGGTTGTTTTAAATTTTATTTTCAACAAACAACAGGACATGCATAAAAACCATGTAACAACAGAAAAGAACAAATAGCACAGAAAACCTAAATATAAGCCAAATATTGAAAGACGTTCCTTTTGAGAATAAATGCAAGACCAATGTTGAGAAATGATGACTGGTTGTTGAACATTGTGCATCCTTTTCTTAAGAGTATGTGACCCTTTTTCACGTAATCTTCTTCACTACAGTCCTATGAGGCAGGGCTTTAAAAGTCCTCTTTAAGAGAGGATACAGGGAGGAAAGTGACTTTCCTGGAGTGTTTCAGTGGATCCATTGCAGAGCTGAAATCCGTATCAGTACAATCGGGGATGAGAATTTCCCATCTCTGTCACATGCTGTTTCTGTGGGGAAGAGCTCTGTATTTGACAAGGATCTCCAGATCAGAGCCCGCACATGCATTTTAATATCGTCTTTGTAAATGTGCCTTTTCCTTAGAGCTGAAAGAAATGACAAAACGAAGGCCTAACTGGCCTTTGACTTCCCTAAATATTAAGGAGTATCTTTTGGGCATGGAGAGACGTGACTACAGCCTAGTTTTCGGGCTCAGAGCTGCATGGCAGGGCTACAGATAGCCCTGGAGAAAGGAGACATCTTTCCCGCAGGAGACCTCTGCCGTGCGAGGAGATAGCCAGACAGAATGCATGGACTGTACCAGTCCCAGGATCATCAGAGGATGCACAGCAACATGGGAAGCTGCCTTTTACTGAGTCAGACCCTTGGCCCATCTAGCTCAGTATTGTTTACACAGGCTGGCAGCGGCTTCTCCAAGGTTGCAGGCAAGAGTCTCTCTCAGCCCTAGCTTGGAGATGCTGCCAAGGAGGGAACCTGGAACCTTCTGCATGCAAGCAGAAAGGTGCTCTTCCCAGAGCAGCCCCATCCCCTCAAGGGAACTATCTTCCAGTGCTCACACATGGAGTCTCCCATTCAAATGTAACCAGGGCAGATCCTGCTTAGCAAAGGGGACAATCTATGCTTGCTGCCACAAGACCAGCTCTCCTCCTGCAGACGGCAGGGCTAGTGTGTGCTCATAAACACATCATGACATGTAATACAGCACACACGGATATTTCCCCTCCTCTTTGTTTTGTACTCTCACACCAAGCAGTTCCTTTGCTTTCCTGTACAGATGCTGAATCTCAGGGAAATACAAGAATACCACAAAAACTGGCCCAGAGACGGGCATCTCCTGGAGAGACCCTAAGGATCAGTTGCATCCTTCCTTATGGAGTTTATACCAGGGGGGTGACCTGGTACAAGGAAGACCAAGACAGAAGCCTGCACATAATTAACCAGAGTTATGAAGACATGACAGCAGGACAAAACTTCCCAGGTCAAGTCATTCTGACCCTCAGGCATGTGCAGAGAAAGGACTCCAGGGTTTATTATTGCTGTGCCACAAACACCAAGGAAGGATTCAGAATCCTGAATGGGTCGAGACTCATCGTCAGAGGTGAGCGGTCCAGCACATTTGGAAAACGGTTGGTGTTTAGTGAGTGTCTCTTCAGTACGTACACGACAAATACAAATACGATGAATATTTATATACCGCTTTTCAACAAAAGTTCCCAAAGCGGTTGACACAGAAATAAATAAATAAATAAATAAATAAATAAATAAATAAATAAATAAATAAATAAGAGGGCTCCCTGTCCCCAAAGGGCTCACAACCTTTAAAAGAAACATAAGATAGACACCAGCAACAGCCTGGGGGAATGTTTTGCTGGGGTTGGATTATCTCTCTCTCTATCTATCTATCTATCTATCTATCTAAAATATTTATACCCCGCCCTGAACATTACTGCTTGGGGCAGCTCACAACATTTATAAAACCATTACAATAGAAAACCTGATGGTGTAGTGGTTAGAGTGCTGGACTAGGACCAGGGAAACCAGAGTTCAAATCCCCATTCAGCCATGAGACTAGCTGGGTGACTCTGGGCCAATCACTTCTCTCTCAGCCTAACCTACTTCACAGGGTTGTTGTGAGGAGAAACTTAAGTATGTAGCACACCGCTTTGGCCTCCTTGGAGGAAGAGCGGGATATAAAATGTAAAAAATAAAAATAAATAAATTAGTTAATAATAAAATTAAACAAGTTAAAAATCCAAGCTAAAACTGCAAAATTAGCTTTTAAAATTTCAAATTACATTTTTTTAAGAGCTAAAAACTAAGAATATATACCAGAATATATATACCAGATATACGCAACAGGTGAAACATTCAAAAGCCTCTTTTAAAAGATGCGTTTTTAGTTGTTTGTTTTAAAAACACTGAGAGGCAGTATGGCAAAGCTCTTCATGGAGGAGAGGTCTACCATCGCTGCTGGTTGGAGGGCCATAGGCCACCTCCAATCTCAAAGGCAGGATGCCTCTGAGTACCAGTTGCAGGGGAGTACCAGCAGGAGAGAGGGCATGCCCCTTTCAACTCCTGCCTGTGGGCTTCCAGAGGCATCTGGTGGGCCGCTGTGTGAAACAGGATGCTGGACTAGATGGGCCTTGAGCCTGATCCAGCAGGGCTGTTCTTATGTTCCAAGGCCAAGGGGCCACAACCGAAAAAGCCCTGCCAATCTAGTCCCTGCCAATCGGATCTCTGGATAGGGCCAATGGACCTTCCCCTACTTAATAAAGAGAATCGCCACTTTAAAAAGCAGTCTCTTTGCTCAGCTGAAAACCTGCTCCAGGGAGTTTGTATGCCCCAGAACAGAACACAAAACATAATGATAAGTCACAATAGCACTGTAAACTACAATCGGCAAAAGAAACAATTTGAAAAAAGAGAGATGTGCAGTGACCTTGATTTGTGTCCCCTGGAGCTTTTCCAGACTGCCAGCTTAATTGGGGAGGAAGTGGCTTAACTTAGCACGAGTTAGGATGAGAGAGAATAAACGGCCTTTTTGCACACAGAAGCCTCAATTGGCAAAAATGGGAGTAAATCTGGGCCGTCCACATGGCCGCTGCCACCCCTGCTTCCTTCTCCTGCATTGAAGGCAAGCGGATGCACTTGACACCTTCTTGAAACAAGAACTCTTTATCTCGACATGAAATGGCTGAGTGAGGTGGGTCTCTGGGACTGGAGAGGACGCGTCTCTGGGTGCAGGACTCTCTTGTGGTTTTTGTTGTTTGCGGCTATTTGTGTATGGCTTTGCAAGAAGAGGAGGTCACACAGCGGTTGACACAGAAAAAGAAATAAGATGGTTCCCTGTCCCAATACGGCTCACAGTCTAAAAAGAAACATAAAGGGAGGCGCCAGCAACAGCCACTGGAGGGATGCTGTGCTGGGGCTGGAGAGGTCCGGTTGCTCTCCCCCTGCTAAACATAGGAGAGCAAAGAGTGTCACTTTGTGCAGCTAGCAGATGGGACTCTCTTTGTGAAATAGCCTCAAACAACATGGAAGAGCCTTCTGCCTCAGCCAAGTCAGAGCCTTGGTCCAGCTAACTCAGCATTGTCTGGAATATAGGAAGCTGCCTTCTACTGACTTAGACCCTGGTCCCATCTAGGGCTAGCTCAGTATCGTCTACTCTGACTGGTAGCGGCTTCTCCAGGGTTGCGGGCAGGAATCTCTTTCAGCCCTATCTTGGAGATGCTGCCAGGGAGGAAACTTGGAACCTTCTGCATGCAAGCAGGCAGGTGATCTTTCCAGAGCGGCCCCATCCCCTAAGGGATCTTACAGAGCTCACATGTGGTCTCCCATTCAAATTTAAACCAGGGCAGACCCTGCTTAGGAAAGGGGAAAATTCATGCTTGCTTTCAAAAGACCAGCCTTCTTCCCATCCTGGCCACCAGCATTGCTTCCGTGAGCGAAATTCTCTTTCCTTACACGGTATACGACCCATTGCGTCTAAGAAATGGGTGTGAGAACCACATACTTTAATATTTGTGATTATCCTTCTCAATACTCTTCTAGATGCCTCTGGGTCAAGCGCTTCCATCCTGGCACCTTCCTTTTTGGAGGGGGCTCAACTTAGTCACCACATCCCCCTACTCTGCTTCTTCTATGACGGACACCCTGACCGGGATACTGTCTCCTGGGATATTCATGGAAAAACATTTGAGCAGCAGGACGGTGACATGATTGACGGGGAAGGAGCCTTCAGCATTTGGAGTTTGCAGCTGATGCCTCCAGAGTTCTGGACCGAAGGGATGTCTTATTCCTGCTCCGACCAAGAGAACAGGAACCTCAGTGCTGTGGTACCCACCAACACAGTGCCCACAAACACAGGTACAGGACGACAGACTCTATCCATCGTCCACCAGAACAGCAGACTCTACCAGAATAGAAATCTATAGAAAAGGGGCTGCCTTTTTCCAACTTAGCTCTAGCTGTGGAAAGGTGGGACCCACCAGTAGCCTGCAGCAGCGGGGTGGCAAAGGTGTTGGAAATTCTCTGTGGTGAGAGAATCCCTTTCTCATTATAGCAGAGTGCACAGAGGCACAACACACAGCGGATTTAGTTAGGCATGTGTGTATCCTGAGAGTAAAGTAACCTGGAGCCAATTCATAGTTTCAAATCAATATAAAAGGCATTTATTAAGGAACTCCATTCTAGATAGGAAAGTCAGGAATTAGGATCTCTTATCTATCTATCTATCTGGATGCAGATGGATTCTGCATCCTCTCTGTACATTTGGTGCAGGGAGAGAGCCTTGCCCTGTTGCAAGGTAGCAAGAGTAGCAAGAGAGAGAGAGAGGAAGGAAGTTTGAATCCCCTAAGAGTAGCAATCTACATTTCAAAGGGATAGCATCAGAGCAGTGGAGAAGTGATGACAAATGTCTTGACCCTCTAGCCCTCTGACTTACTAGTCTGTCCTCCATTGTCTGAGGCAAAGAGACAGCACAAAGTCCTTTAACTTTCCAACAAAAGGTGGGTTTTGAGGAGGGCTGGACCACAAATGTGTGGGGAGGACGTTCTAGGCCTCAGGGGCAGCGAGGGGGGAAGAGTGTTCAAGGGTGGGGGGGAGATCTCTGGGCTGCTGAGTCTGGTCATTCTGGAGAAGGAAAGGGCAGAAGCCGGCACATACCCAGGTTCTAGAGCGGAGAGCTAAGGCAACCAGGCTGTGCAAGGCTTAGAAGGTTAGGAGGGATGGGCAAGGATGGAGCTTGTGTTGGAAGCCACGGAGGGATGTCAGGGGTTTGGAGATGGAGCAAAGGTCTGAAGAATGAGAGATGTTTTGGTGAGGGGAGAAGAAGACACCACCCACAGGATTCCTGGAATCTCCCAGCCTTCCCTTAGGTCAGGAAGTTTCCCAGTGGGGGGCCTTTGAACCCAGCTAGCTAAGGGAGCATTAATAGTCAGGTATACCACCATGAAGACCGTGGCCACTTTCCGCTCGTCCCTGAGCTGACCTTCTGGCTACTTTAGCGGTTGGCCACTCCTCTACTGTTGCTCCCCATTTCTCTCTCTTGCCCTCTCTCCTCCCCATTTCTCTCCCCCTCCTATTGTTACTCCCCTACAACTGGTATTCAGAGGCATCCTGACTCTGAGGCTGGAGGCGGCCTACAGCCATCAGACTAGTAGCCACTGATAGACCTGGCCTCCGTGAATTTATCTTAAACCCCTCTTAAAGCCATTCAGGCTGCTGGCAGTCACTACAAGAGAATTCCTCCAGTTGATTCTACTCTGCCCTCAGCTGACCTTCTGGCTACTTCGAGATAAATGCAAATAGATAGATAGATAGATAGATTGATAATTTCTCTCTCCCTCTCACCTTCTCTTTCTTCAGGAAGCTGCCGTCCCATTTTATACATCGGGCTGCCCTGTATCGCTGCCCTCCTGCTGATCTCTGCCTGGGTCTTGCTCTTCAGCAAGCATCTTGGCAAAGGTAATCCATCGAGTGTGAGGTTAATGGTGTTGTATCCCAGCCCTTACTCAAGAGTAAGGTGATTTTTCTTCTCCCTTTTTGTTTCTCTCTCCACAGGGGATGGAGAGAAACTAGATGCTCAAATACCCATCGAGGAAACCCCACAGGTAATTTGCACTGTTTTCTCCCTGCCGCCTCATAAATCTCTCTCTCTCTCTCTCTCTCCACGTGCAGTACATCATTTGGGCAGGGGGATTGGGCAAAACGACTCCAAATCCTTTGGCAATCCAGTACTTGGATAATGGGGAGTGTCTGATGTTGCAAGGTGAGCCCAAGAGAGGGCTGGAAGGAAGCAGCTCCAGCAGATAATCTTGAGGCAAGAGCAGTCAATCAGCGTGCGGGGGCTGTGTGTCCAATTCAAGGTTAGGAACCGTGAGGTGGAAAACAAGGGCAGGTAAGGCCTTCAGGGCACAACTCCTCTGTTTCCTATGAGCTGCCCGGGGTGCTGGACAGATCATGGGGAACAGAGGAGGTATCCTAACAGGTTTCTAGCTCCAACTTTTATATCCTTCCTGGGCATGGCTTCCCCTCCCAGACTCCACCTACTTCCAGAGGAGTAAAGAACCTTAAAGGGGTAGTCAGCTGGCCTGGTACCTTTCATGTGGGTCTTCTTTGGCATAGTACCAAGCAGGCCCAGGGGAACATGACCCATTTTCAAAGGGTCTGGCCGGGTGGCAGCATACCTCCCTGCCACCCCGTTGACTCCTCAGACCAGAAGTGACAGGAAGCAACGTGCATGCACGCACTGGGTACTTCCTGTTACTTCTTACTTACCCTGTTGAGGAGTCAACAGGGAGGCGGGGAGGTACGCTGCTGCCCTGCCAGACCCTTTGAAAATGCAGTGCCAATGGGGGAAATGTGGCAGAAGGGATAAGAGCATCCTCCCCCGTCCTTCAAGATATCCCCCCACCTTTGAACCGGCCGAACCAGCGGTCTTTTGAACCCCTTCGGAGGCCCATAAAAGGGCCTCCGAACAGGTTCGTGCACATCCCTAATCTTTGCCTCTGAGTCCTGGCCACTGTTTCTAGATGGCACTAGAACTCCCAGTATTCCAGTGGGTATTTACCCAGTAGTATTCGCCCAGAGCTGAAGAAGTGGGAAAGAGAGTCTACAGGAGGTATGGGACTGTGCAGCATGTTTATGGATAAATCTTTGGGAAATGCCATATTAATTGGCTAGTCAGTGGTCAGTTGCCTGTGGTGAGGGAAAATGAGCTCCAGCGACCAAACACTGTGTCTTTTGTAAAATGGAAGAGAGTTGTTCTTTCTTTCTTTCTTTCTTTCTTTCTTTCTTTCTTTCTTTCTTTCTTTCTTTCTATTTTCTGTTCCAGATTGATTATGCAGAAGTCCGTCGGAAAAATTGAAATGTTGGTCAGTGTGATGGATACAATCTGCAGGCAAAACTTTATTTCATTTGTTAAAGGAGAGAAGACATACAGGAAGAAAAGCAAATGCAAAAGTTTATTATCTTTCAGCTAGCAGAATGTTGACACCTGTATCGAACATGGTGTATTTGGTATTAATATTGATGCTTGCATTAAGCGCCACCTTTTTTCCATGAATGGTGTCCATGTCTTCATTTTACAGCATCCTCTGATGACCATGATCTTGCTGTTTTGTGCATCAGCTCTGGGCAGATGTCTTCTCCATTCAGCTGATGGCAGGACAGTGTGCACACACCGCAGAAAGACATCATTCAAAGAGGATGAGTTTGCTCCCATCTCTGCTAATTTCTAATGCCCAGAAACCGAAACAGAGAACTGCTTAGAACTGGATTAACTGGTCCCTGCGTCTACTTTGGCCACTGACCTCTCCCTTGGAAGTCCTTTTCTGAGGCCTTTGTGGGCAGGCAACCATTTTGCTGGCTTTTCTATGTCAACACTGGGAGACCTTCCTTTTTGTGAAGAACAGAAGAACAGCCCTGCAGGATCACACCCAAATCCCATCCAGTCCAGCACCCTTTTCACACAGTGGCCCACCAGATGCCCTGGGGAGCCACACAACCAGGAGATGAAGGCTATCTCTTTCTTCTCCTGCTGCTGCTCCTCTGCAACCAGGATTTGATGGCTATAGCCATCAGGATCAGTAGCCACGGATGGAATTGTCCTCCACTAATTTGCCTAAGCTCTGCTTAAGGTTATCCAAGCTGGTGGCCATCACCACATCCTGGGGTGGAGAAAGTAGCCTTGGAGGTGGATTCCGGCCAAGGAGCGAGTCGAGCAACCCTTCTAGTGGGAATGGAGGACTAGAAACACATTTGGAAGAAGACCCCATTGTCACTGTAACATCCCCTGGGAAACCCAGAACAATGTCCAGGGTAGCGGGAAATGGTGGGATGGCAGCTTCTCATCAAAGGGGACCATTCGGGAGGAGGAAATCCTTCCCCACCCAACAGCCCCACGCTTGCCCCTTTCAGGAGCGGAGGGGCAGGATCGCTTTCCTGATGGCCCTGATCCAGGCCTGCCAGGAAGCCATCCGGAGGGGGGAGCAGCGCCTTCCGTTCTCGAAAGGGCTGGCCGCCCAGGCCGTGCTGGTGAGTGATTTGGGGCAGGGAACTCTGAGGCAAAATCCCCTTTGCCTCAGAGAACCCTGCCCCAAATCACTGGCGGGAGGGGAGGCCTGGATGGGGGTGAGCGGGGTGGAGGCAGCCGCCCTTGGAACAGGGTGAACCCCAGCCGGGAGAGGGGGCTGGGCGCATCTGGGGCAGGAGAAGAGAAGCCCCCCAGGGCCTCTGGGGTGACTCCCTCCTGCTCTCTGTTCCCTCCCAGGAGGAGATGGCCTACACCTGGGAGGACCCCGTGCCCCACCACCTCTTCTCCCTCTGCACAGAGGCCATTTCTTCCTTGAGGTACGTGGAGGTCTGGAAGGGGGAGGGAGTGGTGTGGACAGCGGCAGGCAGCCCCGGAGAATTCCAGGGGGGGCGAGAGGAGTCCAAGTGGTGGGGAAGAGGAGGGAGGGAGCCCAGGGGGCAAGCAGGGCGAGGAACCAGCCAATTCTCGGCCCTCCACACCCTCCGGCATCGGGGAAAGGACTGGGGAGGCCCAGAGAGGAACTCTTTTCACCGTTCAGCAAAGCCCCCCTCAGGCTTTGGAGAAGTTGGCTGCCCACCTCAGCACTGATGGCTTGATTGCCACCAGATCCAGCTTGCTTCTCCGGCGCTGCATGCTGGGAATGCCTCGGATCGGGGCCATGGAGGCTGTTGATACTTTCCACCTCCTCTGCCAGTTTCTTCATGGCATTATCCCCCCTCCAGACTCCAGCTGGTTTTTCTAATCGTTCTCCTTTTCTTTTGGCAGTCGGATGAAGCCCTGCTTGCAAGCGAAGATCTAGCAAAAGCTGATCTCAGAATCCCTCTTCTGGATGAGCCACATGATCGGAGAAGAACCAGAGGAAGACCAAGAAGTACATGTTGACACCTCTGGCTGGGCCTGTGCTCTCTCGGTAGGGGGGCCTGAATAGCGCTCCCTCCCCAGGGAGACAGACCCCTTGATCCTCCATGAGGGGAAAGGACCAGTAGGGCTTTTGGGAAACCCTGAGGAGGGGGCTGGAGACCCCTCAGGCAAGCAGCAGCCACACTCTGGCTCTTTCTCTCCACTCCAGAGCCCGTTTCTGCCCCCGGAGAGAGCCCTGAGGAGGATGCTCCAAGGGCTGCTTTAAGAAAAGCCCACCCTGACCCACCTCATCAGGATTGCATAGGTAAGTAGAGGAGAGGATAGTGCCCTCTAGAGAAAGAGAGACATCCTCTGGCCCAGTCTGGGGGTCAGCAGAAGGGGTCCCCTGCCCGACCCTGCTGGGTTAGTGTGGAGCATGTCCCTCCCAGTGGGCAGCGTCCACATGTGCAGCCCCCTCCCGGCACCTGTGGGGCCGCCTCCCTCTCTGAACGGCCAGAAGAGGGCAGTCTACACGCGGGTCCGCACCCTGAGGAGACCCTCTTCTACCCCAACGGGCTCACCTGACCCAATGGGTTGGCCCACAGCAGACTCACTTCTGGCCACTGGGGGACGCTTCCTTCCTAAGGCTGCCACAGAGACATGGGAGAGAATCCCCCCCCGGTCTTCCTCCATCTTGGGTCCCAGTTCTCAGCAGCCTGGCATGGAGGCTGCTGGTGGGAGGATTTCGTCTAGGGCGGTGGCATTGGGAGGGACCCCAAACAAGTCACCGCCATGTAACAGCCCCAAGAGCTTTGCTTTAAAAGTATGGATGGACTTGGGGAAATTATCCAGTCTATGGATGGGGGAAGTATGCAATACCTCTAAGCTCCCTGGAATAAAAAGACAATAGGAAGAAAAGCATTTAGTAAGCCATCTCATTTAACTTGAAAAGACCATGTTTTTCCTTGTGACGTGTATTTACTTCTTTAATGTACATGGCTCACCTTGATGTTCTAAATAAGATGGCCTATTCCACTATTTTATGTTATCTTTTTATTCCATGCTGTTAGCATACTTCCACCAGCCATAGACTGGATATTTTCCCAGAGTGCAGGCATCCTTGGGAAGCATCACCTTTTAGCTGGAGGTGGGCTCTTTTTTGGTCCATTGGCATCCCTGATGGAACTCACTCAGGTCCTCTCCAGCTTCTCATTCAGAGGGACTGTTTCGTCCAACAGGCCATTGATGCTGAGATGTTCAGGGAGGATGAGGAGGAGGCGGCCATGGCGGAGAACGTTGGCTTCTTACTGCTCAACATGGCCATTGGGCCCCCTTTCTACTTTGAGGTAAGTCTCCCCTATACTGGCCTGGCTCTTCTCCGGCACCCCCCAGCTCCCCCCTCCAGGATCCAGGGTCCCCAGAAGAGCTCTGAAGGGCCTTCTTTTCTCCCTCTCTCTACAGGCAGAGCAGATCAAGCCACTCCTGCCACTGGGCATTCGCAGGGTGGGCTGAACAACATCCAGGGCCAAGGGCGATGGGAGCCATTCCTCCGATGAAGGTAATGTCCATCCTGAAGGACATGGGGCCGGCAGAGCTCCCTCCCTGCTCTGGGCTTGGGGGGCTCCACCTCTGAGTCCACCATGGGTCTCCGAGGAGCCCACGTCCTCCCTCCTCCTGACCCCCCAGAGCCCTCCCCAGAGCCAGCCCTGCACACCCCAATCCTGCCCCAGGGAAACATGGCGCTCCCTGAGGAAGGCCTTGAAGCCAAACTGCAGCTGGGGAAGCCCTCTCTGCTGCTCCCCTTGGGAATCCCCGACCAGAAGCCGCCTCCTTTTCTCAGGGGCAGGTAGGGCCCCTTTTGTAAACTAAGCCATGCCCGTCTTCTCTCCCAACAAGCAGACCTCTTCGAGCCCTGAGAGGACCTGGATTTTGGTGACCTTTTCCAGGAGTAGCCCCCTTCCACTGCAAGCCCCAGGACAAACCTGGCAAGAAAGTGAAATGCAAGAAGAAGAGCCCCATCTATGCCAAGAAGATGAGGAGGGTCTTGCCCAGCTGGAGGTACATGATACCTAGAAGGAGATGATCTTTGTACGCAGGCGACACAGCAGTGCCAGAAGCGGGTTGCCGAACTCCGCCAAGAAGAGGAGCTGCTCAAGCGGGAGAGAGAGTAGCGAGAGGCAGAGCGCCCTCTGGAGCAGGAGCAGCGCCTTCACCCAAAGCAGCATCGACAGGAGCAAGAGATGCTTCTGCCTCAACAGCAACAGCCAGCCGAGCTCCCCCCAGAGGCTCCACTGTCTTCCCCCCAGGAGAGGATCCCCATGTGGTTCTCACCACCTTGGAATGGGCTGAGCAGAACCAGGATCTCCAGGAGAGCAAGTCCATGAGTGGGGTACCCAGTGTGGTTGTCCATGGGGATCTGGCCAAGGGTTGTAGTCATGTGTCAGAAGGAGGGGATGTTACCTAAAGCCTGGCTGCTTTGACCTGAAAAAATTCTGAATAATATCATGAAGTAAACATGTGATGTCATTTGTACAGTCGGTATCAGCGTCAAGGTGCTGGACTGACTTGGCCTGAACCAAGTATATTCTAGAGACCCTAAAGACCTTGGACGAAGGTTTATGGACAGAGGGACAGGAAATGTCTTGTGGGCAGCTGAAATCGCTGGCCAACGGAAGTTTCTCAAAAGGGAGTCTCTTGTCAAAAAGAAAAGGAATCACAAGAATGTGGACATAGGCAGACCTTGTAACTTTGTGCAACAGGTGACCTTGTGGACTAACGACCATGTGGTTCAGTGGTCACAGACTATGGGGACTTTGGGCTCTAAGTGGCAAAGGTGGTCCTGGACGCTGCAAGAGTCACAGATGCGGGTCCAGCATGTGCCTGGCAAAGAAAACACCCTCAAGGAGTTTTCTCTGTCTGGAGAAGGGGAATCTCAGCCTGGAAGGATGGCCTGGACGTGGCACACAAGTACCCTCAGAAGACAAGTGCTGAAATCACTGAGCCCCAGACCTCTGCCAAGAGCAGGACAAGAGACTGTCCAGCCAGCCAAGGGAGAGAATCCAGAGAACTCTGTGCAGGGACCAGTGTAGGGTGTTAGGGTAGTGGGTGCGTTTCTTTCCAACCTTTTATTTTCCCCTGGGATGTTCTTTTGGTAGGTTTGTTTTGAGTTTGCATTTTTGCCGTAAAAGTAATGCTTGAATTGAACTGGGTTTTTTTAAAGTAAACTTTCTTATTCTATCAAGATTAGAAGCTTGTTGATTTCTCTCCACCCCACACCTATAAGCCTTTCTACTCTACTGAGTTTTTTGGGGGTTGGGTAATTGAAGTCCACCTGCAACTTCAAACCCATGGAGGTCGTCCAGTCTAGATTCCTTCGTGCCACATTCCAGGTGCCTAGATGTGTTTCAAATGCCAGCCTACACTTGGAAGTGGATCTGGCCAGGGCTGGCTTCACCCATTTAACTACTGGCTCAAATTATATTTTTGCCATCAGGGCCTGCACCCCCCACCCCATTGAAAGATGAGTTCCATTCTAATTGGAGCAAGAGCCTTCATGACAAATTTGTCAGATATGGCCTCACTCCACAATATCTATTTTCATTGGGACATGATGCCGCCAAAGAAATGATTAAACAACGTATTGTGGATATGGAGAAGTCATCTATTGTAAGTCTTGGTACCCTTAGTAGCATCCCCGGTGGTTTCTCAAACGACCCTCAGCCAGCCGCGAAGTGTACAAATTTGGCCCCTCTAAACCAGAAGGGAGCGTTCTCACTGGTGCAGTTTAATACAATACAAAACAACGAATATTTCCCTCAGATATTCTCCTCAGGGGATGGGGCTGTTGGAGATGAACTTCCAGTGCATCGACCTTTTGCACCAACTGTCCTAATGACCACTAGGGGCATTGGGAGTAGAGACAGTGAGTCAGGGTCTCCCTATCTGTCCCTACTCTGTGACCCCTGAACTGACTCTGCAGCACTTCCTGTGCTGAGTCACAATCCTTCCTTTCCTCCTAGAGGGCAGATGGAAACATCTCTCTCTCTCCCCTCACCTATCCACTATGTAGTCCTTTAGATTAGAGATAGATCTTTCCTATCTAAGTGTATTTAACCAATAAATATTTAGTGTTTAGTCATACAAGGATCTCCATGTGTTTTCTTTAAATAGCTGCAATATCCGAACCATCCTCTGCTACCTACTCTGTAACTGGAGTGTGTGCTCATTCCTTAGTGCTCTGCTGTTTTACCTATTGTGGGTAAAAATCAACAACCTCTAACAGGGTTATGGGCCCAGCAGGAGCAACAGGCTTCTAGGCACAAGCAGAGTCTATTTTATTTTTCATTTTTCATTTTTGAAAGTGCAGCTGAGTTAGTTAGAAACTGCAGCATACATCCTGTGACTACAGCCTACTCAGGAATGGCTCCTTCTTTTCCCAAACTGGATGGCAATAACTACGAAACCTGAGCCCTCAAGATGAAAGCGATCTTCATGACATAGGAATCTTTGAAGTGCTCACAGAGGGACGGCCAGCCCAAGATGAAGCTGCTCAAGCCTCGTGGGACAAGAAAAACCAACACGCGTATGGCCTTTTAATTTTGAGTATAAGCGATGATTTATTGATCTATGTGCGAGATACTGATTTAGCCTCAGAAGCGTGGGATAGACTGAAAAAGCAATGTGGCCAAGTCTCTGCAAACGCAGCTCTTCTTCTGTATAAAAGGCTATGTGGAACTGCAGGAAGGGGGAGACTTTGAAGCCCACATAGCAAATATCTTAGAAATTAACAGGCTTTTGAAGAGTAACCAGTGTGAATTGAATGAAATTATTCTAATTGGGGCAATCCTACAATCCCTGCCTAAAAGTTTTGAACCCCTAATTGTCGCTCTTGAACTGTCTCACTGTGAACTGAAGGTTGATTCTGTTGTGTCCAGTCTGAGAAATTTTAATATAAAGTTGCAGCAGGAGAAATTTGAAAGCGATGGCACTCTGGCACATTTCAGCAGGCAAAGTGATTCCAGCATTAGCAAGGGAAGTAGCCTCAGTGACTCATCAGCATATAATTAAAAGAGCGGGAAACTCAGAGGGCACAGACCTGGTCACCACGGCAATGAAGTAAACACAGGGATGAGTCATGGCGACAAACAAAAAGGGGAGGAGGAGAAGCACGGACAAGGTGGCTTATCTGAAAGGGAGAGCAATGCCAAAAGCTACATTACCTTAAAAGAGCCAACAAAGGGTCACACTTTCATCCTGGACTCAGGTGCATCCCAGAATATAATCTGTGATCGCAATATATTTATCCAACTTGATAAAAGCCACAGATCTGTTGTGACCTTAGCAGATTCAAGGAAGCTAAGCGTGGCTGGCAAGGGGACAGCAAAGATACTTTGTGGCTCTGCTGCTGACGCTTATGAGGTTAAGATAACTGATGCACTTCTCGTGCCAGAGATGCAAGTCAACTTGATTTCAACTGGGCATGGACTCAAGAAGGGGTGTAAAGCAATTTTTGAAAATGAAGCATGCTACATCTCTAAAGGTGATGAGTTAATCATGACTGCCCACATGCGGGATGATGGACTTTTTGAAGTAGACTGTGCTACTGTACAAGCAAACGCAGCAAGTAGTTGCCAACACAAAAATTGTGATTTCTCATGGCACAGAAAATTGGGCCACCGAAGCCTAAACTTTGAAACTGACTCCCAAATGAGGGAACTAACCGAGAAATCAGTGCCAGATTCAGAAGGGGCTGGACAACCAGAATCCAAACCGAGGCATTCACAGAGGCATAACAAAGGGGTTCCACCTAACAGACTCTCACTCATGGCTAAAGGAGGAGAGATGCAAGAACCCACTACATGGCAAGATATAGAAAGGTTGCCAGCTGATGAAGCTGAGAAGTGGAGAAAAGCAGCAACAGAAGAAATTGATTCCTTGCACAAAATGAGACTTGGAGACTTGTGGAACTACCCGCTGGAAGAAAGACTGTGGGATGCAAATGGGTCTTCAAAGTCAAGCAGGATGCAGAAGGGGATGTACAGCGCTACAAAGCCAGACTAGTAGCCAAAGGATACTCCCAAATCTATGGTCAGGACTATGATGTGACTTTTGCACCAGTCGTGAAACACACATCAATTAGAACATTGCTCAGCGTGGCAGCAGCCAAAGGGATGCAAGTTGAACACTTGGATATAAAGACTGCCTTCCTACATGGGAAAATCGAGGAAGACATCTACCTGCAACAACCACCAGGCTTTGAGGAACCTGGAAAGAAGGGGCTAGTGTGCAAACTGCAAAAGAGCATCTATGGCTTAAAGCAGGCAGCCAGAGCATGGAATGAGAAACTGAATCAATTACTACTTAAGGAGGGGTTCATGCAAGGAAAAGCTGACCCCTACCTATATTCTAGACTCAGAGACAATAGGTGGACTTACATTCTGACTTACGTTGATGATTTGATTCTTGCACACGAGGGAAAGCAAGACAGTCATGAAATTGTTCAACACCTGAACAAGGAAATAGAGGTGAAGGAACTCGGAAGCATCTCATATTACCTTGGCATCCAAATAGAAAGAGAAGAGAATGGAACGTTCCTTCTCAACTAAAAACAGAAGATAAAAGATCTTCTAGAATGCCTGGGACTGACAGATGCCAATGAAGTCAGCACGCCAATGGATGCTGATTTCTAGAAGCAAGATGAGGACAGCCAGCCTCTACCAGCCAACAATCAATACAGAAAGGCAATTGGAAAGCTTTTGTACATAGCCACAGTGACAAGGCCAGACATTGCCTCAGCAGTAGGAATCCTGAGCAGAAAAGTGAGTGTGCCAACGAACAAGGACTGGATAGCGGTCAAAAGACTGGGAAGGTACCTGAAAGGCACTGCACATTATGTATTGGAGATTCCAGCAAACAGCAATCCCAAACTCGTGGGATATGTGGATGCAGACTGGGGCGAGGACAGAACAGACCGCAAGTCCACAAGTGGACACCTGTTCCTGTATGGAGGTGGAGCCATAACTTGGAGTAGCCGCAAGCAGTCACTCGTTGGGCAATCATCCACAGAAGCGGAGTACGTTTCAGCAAGTGAAGCATGCAGGGAAGCAGTATGGATACACCAACTACTATTGGACTTTGGCATCGAGGAACCAAAGCCCACAGTGATGTTTGAGGACAACCAAAGTTGTATCCAGATTTCCCAAATGGAGAAGATGAAATCTCAAACTAAGCATATTCCCATAAAGTACCACAATGTTTGGGACTTACAAGAAAAAGGGGTGGTCCAGCTGAGGTACAGCCCCACAGAAGAGATGCTGGCAGATGGATTAACCAAGCCATTATCCAAAGACAGATTCCAGATGGTTCGTGAGAAGATGGGAGTCGTGACCAGGTGCAACAGGCAATGAGAAGGGATGTTGGAGATGAACTTCCAGTGCATCAACCTTTTGCACCAACTGTCCTAATGACCACTAGGGGCATTGGGAGTAGAGACAGTGAATCAGGGTCTCCCTATCTGTCCCTACTCTGTGACCCCTGAACTGACTCTGCAGCACTTCCTGTACTGAGTCACAATCCTTCCTTTCCTCCTAGAGAGCAGATGGAAACATCTCTCTCTCTCCTTACCTATCCACTATGTAGTCCTTTAGATTAGAGATAGATCTTTCCTATCTAAGTGTATTTAACCAATAAATATTTAGTGTTTAGTCATACAAGGATCTCCATGTGTTTTCTCTAAATAGCTGCAATATCCGAACCATCCTCTGCTACCTACTCTGTAACTGGAGTGTGTGCTCATCCCTTAGTGCTCTGCTGTTTTACCTATTGTGGGTAAAAATCAACAACCTCTAACAAGGTGTGCAGCAGAGAGCTGTGTCAGAGCAGCAGGAGGCTCTCTTATGATGATCTGCAAGGTGAACCCTGGTTTTTGAAAAATATGGATCTCACTCTTGAGTTGTAGAGTTTGGACCAAATATTTGGGTGGGATTGGGGAGCTTCCTTGGGGGGTTAATACCCTGGTGTTCTTGTCTCCTTCTCAGAATAAGAGGGTTTGGAGAGAACCTCTGGCTGGCTGGGTTTTTTCTACCCAGGCTAAGGTTTCCACACTCTAGTTGAGTCCTTCTTCAGCAGACTAGGCTGATCTCTCCTCTTTTCTCTCCACATCTGGTATCACATCGCAGATTGCTTTGACATTCATGTCTCTTTCACACGCAGTTTCTAACACAGCAATGGCAATTTTGCCCACGGAGAGAAACCAGCCCAAATCCACGTGGGACTTGGCAGAATTAGTTTGGTGGGTCTGGAGTCCCTGGCTTTGCATTTAAGACCACAGAGGTCAATGTCCTCGGACTGATGATATGTTAATGATATGTTAAAACCAGCACAGACTCCTTTCCCCCAAGAGGGAAAACACATCAAGGAAGAAAACAGGGCCTGGCTGATTTGCAGATATTCCATACTGACAAAAATACTCAGGAAATGAGATGGAATCCTGACTTCAGTCCCACCTCCCTCCCTCCCTCCAGGACTTAGTCAGCCAGAGCAGGTCAGCTTGGTGGTTCTTCCACGATCAGAGCAGTCCTTGGGGGATGGCCATTGAGAACAGTGTTCCAGCTGACAGGGAGTCCCAGGGGTTGTTGACTACAACTCTCATAATCCCCAGCCAAGGGCACTGCACCTGGGGATGCTGGGAGTTGTTTTGAAGAACATCTGGAAATACCTGTTAGAGGGAACAGTGACTGAGAAGGGGATTTCTCTCTTATTTCAGGCTCTGACCAGATTTCTCTCCATTCCAGCAAGTAACGGGTGGGAGAGTGAAGAGGACGAACCCCACCCACACCCACCCCCGGGTCCCAGGTTTGTTCAGAGGGATCAGACGGAAAAAGAGAGAACAACAGAGAAGGAAAACCTGCAGCAAAAGAGAAGAACAAGGACAGACCACCTGCTTCCCAGCAGGGTGACATCTATAAAACCAGAATCCAAAAAGCAAGAGGGAAAGAAGTCCCTGCCCTGCCAGTAGGAAAAACTTCAGTTCTGATCCAAGCTTTCAGCCTCAGTGCAAAATGGACACAAGGAAGCAACCATATACATGCTTGGAGTGTGGTTTAGTGGGAGTTACTACCTCAATTTACATCAAATGACTCACACTGGAGAGAGACCTTTTAAATGCTTGGAGTGTGGAAAGAGCTTCAGCAGGAGTGGAAATCTTAATTGGCATCAAAGAACCCACACTGTGTAGAAACCATATACGTGCTCAGAGAGTGGAAAGAGCTTCAGCCAGAACGGGAATCCTACTAAACTGATAAGCCCCGCCTACCAGGGAAGGCTTGCACCCTCCCAGCTAGTCTGGGTAAGGCCCGACTCTTGCCCTTCATTTGATTATGCCAATTAATAAAAGACAAGAAGGAGATTCTGGTCAGTATCTTTATTTGGCCAAGCAAAGCTACTGGGTGCGCACCCCAAGAAGTGGCACACCCGCAGAAGAAGTTACAAGCAATTGTATACTCTAACAACAAGCAGTGACAAGCAACAAGCCCCCTCCCTCAGTTCCCCTTTTCTGTAGAATCAATGCTATTGGCTATATTCAAATAAGTTGTTTCTCCAGACATGTTATCACACCACCTGTTCTCCACTTCCCGTTTTCCCTATTGTGGTCTCGCAGACTCAAGCATTTCTCAATTGCCTATATGTCAAATGTCAAAAGCACATCCTGCTCCGTCTAGCCAATTGTTTGCGGTTTTGACACAGAAATACTTCTAAAGTCATTTTGAAACTCCGTTGCTTGCATTTTATTCCTTCATCATTTATTCCCCAATAGCTTAAAACAGTTTCTTACAGAAAACAAAATGGCATCTCTTGTGCTAAGGGAAAAACACAGCTTTTCATTAAACACAGCTTTTTTTATCCCCATCAAAACCTCAAAGTACCCACAGTGGAAATGGTGAAGGAATGGGGATTTCTGTTTTAGAGTTTCAATTGGAAGTCAAGGAACCATTTGCAATTCGAAGGATTTCATTTTAAACATTAGCCATTTTATTGTATAATAGCCACATATGGTAAGCTTGAATCATAGTACATTTGAATCTGAAAGGATCTTCTGCTTTCTGGGAGCATCATGTTGTTTTAGATGTATCCTTGAGTGTTTAAAATCCCTTGAGAGCAATAAAAGTGAAAAGGATTAATTCAGTATCTGTGCTTTTTAAAATCCCAACCTCCTTTGAACATGCCCCAAGCATATTTCCCCGAGTACTTTTTCTGCTCTCAAAAGCAGTGCGTGCAGCTCATTTCAGAGGCAGGATTGTGTATGTAAAATGAGGTATCTGTCAGTCAGCAGGTCACATGACTGTATTTCACACAAGGCCAAACAACAACAACAAACTTGGTTAGCTGCCCCATAACAAATCGTTCTCTGCGCAGCTCACAACAAGGTTAAAGAGACATCAAACCTGACAAGCAAGTTACAACACAAATTAAGATACATTTTAAATATGCTGCCCTCCTGCCCCCATTTTAAAAGTTGAAGTGAACAGAAAGGCCTTCCCTTGGCTTCTAAAGGAACCAAGTTTCTTCTCGCCTGTTGTTTGTGGCATTGCACAACACCATGACTGATCAGGTGGCGCAGGTCTGTTACTACTACTACTACTAATAGTAATAGTAATAGTAATTGACAATAAAATTCTGGCATCCCAGGTCCTTGGGAAGGACTCGATGTCTGGATAAAACAAACCAGTCAATAACACCTGTCTGACTGTGTAAACAAGAAATAATAGTAATAATAATTCGATATCTACACCGCCCTTCCAAAAATGGCTCCGGGCGGTTTACAAAGAGAAATAACATCGGCCTTATCGATCTTAAGGCATCGGCCTCCGGTTCCAGTTTCCCGACTGGGTGGAGCTGGAGCCAGAGGGAGACAGCCTGTACTCTGGCATCCAACCCGCAGGTTTTTTGACCATGGGATTCTCTCTCTCTCTCTCTCTCTCTCTCTGCCTCCTCGTCCTATCAGCCGCTAGACCAGGGCTGCACAACTTTGGTCCTCAAGCTGTTGGACTACAATTCCCATCATCCCTGACTGCTGGGCATTGTGGTGGGGGAGGATGGGAGCTGTAGTCCAGGAACCACTGGAGGGTCCAAGCTGGGCCCCCCTGCACTAGTCTGTGAGAGCCTCCCCCCCACCCCACCCCGGCTTCTTGGATGGCTGGGCTGTGCCTTCCTTCCCTGCACCCCTGCAACAGGATCACGGTTGCCAACTCCCACCTTGGCACCGTGCTTCTGCTTCCTCAGTGTCCTGCTTTGTTGCAAACGCCTCATCTCTGCTGCTCCTCTTCAAATGCCCCCCAAGCACCAGAGGCTGCCCCAGGGAAGGGCCAGGGGCCCCCCATACACTCCCCCTGGGAACGAGGAGGGAGCCCCTCCGTGCCGGCTTGCTCCCTTCCCCTCTCTCTTCCTGTAGGGCCCGAGGGGTGTGTGTGTGTGTGCTGCAGGGGGGCACGGGGCTCCTCCCCCCCCCACATATACTATGCCTAGCTCGGGGGGGGGGGCTGCTGCGTAGATGTGGCTGAGCCAACATGGCAGGGGCTACTGCTCACTCCGAGTTGAAGCAAGGGGGGAAATGTCTGGTTAGCTCCCTTAGGAGAGGGTGGCAATTCTGCCTCTCCTTGAAATGCTTGGCACTTGAGTTGGTAAGCAAGTTCCACGTTGTCAAATTCTGGCCAGTCAAGAGGATGTGTTGGTGTCTCGGTGGACATGTAGACACTCTGGAAGTAGACCCTGCTGGAAGCTTTCTGCCAACTCCTTGATTACGGTCAACAAGACCCTTCTGGAAACACGCCGAGTGGCGGCACACCTCTGGGCTTGGAGCCTTGCCCACTAGATATCTCTGAGAGCTTGCAGCTCCTCTCGGTGCTGGGGTGTCTGCAGCAGGACAGCATCTGCCGTGGGTCCTGTCTGGACAGGGCTGGATTCTGGGGCCTGGCGGGCCACTTCTCCCCATAGCCAAGGGAGGCAGCCGAAGCTCCGAGGGAGAGGCTGTCCTGGGGGTCTCGGGTGTGTTCTGTTCTGCCTTCCTAGCAGCAGACTCCTGTGTGGCAAGTCCAGCAGAAAGCTGCAGAATCCAGGCAGGTCTCCCGTTGAGCTGAATGGTGAGCTTGGACAACTCTACCCTCCCAACAGCTCTGCCAAGCGGGAAAAGCTCCCAGACAGACTGGACCCAGGCAAAGCAAAAGCGTCTGGTGGCTACTCAGGGACGGGCCGCCTTCTCCATGGCTGCCCCGAGGCTCTGGAACACACTCCCTGCTGAAAGAAGAGCCTCCCCTTCCCTTACCACTTTTAAAAGATGCATATATTCACTCAGGCTTTGAATTAGATACTGTTTTGTTTGTCTGTGTTTTAATAGTTTTAACGTTTAAATTTTAATTGTTGAAATGTTTTAATCTTTTATTGGCTGTTTTTATTGTTTTGTCAACCGCCCAGAGAACTTGCATTTTAGGCGGTAAAGAAATGTATTCAATAATTTATTTATTTATTTATTTAAAAATAAAGCTTTCAGGGTGTGGGGGATAATATGGTGGCCGGGGGGAGAGGAGATGATGAAGGGTCCAGTGTCTCCTCTGAGGAGTCTCTCCATCAGAGCATGGAATATATACCAAAGACACAGACTTGGCATTTGAGTCACAGAAGCCTCGCCTGATGCTCTCACTCTGCAGCCAAAGAGCCAGGCTGAGCAGGGCTGGCTTTGCAGACCCTTCTGGTCCAGCTCTCCAGCCCATCCACTTCCTTGGCTTCCCTTTGGGGGCGACCTGACACAGCCCTCCAGTGGCTGTAGCTGGTGTCTATCTGATGTTTCTTTTCAGACTGTGAGCCCTTTGGGGACAGAGATCCGTCTTATTTATTTATTATTTCTCTGTGTAAACTGCCCTGAGCCATTTTTGAAGGGCGGTATAGAAATTGAAATAATAATAATAATAATAATAATAATAATAATTAATAAACAACTTCATAGTGTAGCTTCAGGAGGGTAGCATATGTACGAGGGGATGGGTTGAATATGGAAATAACAGCTGAACTCTTGTTTGCATTAACCCCTGCTAACTTGGCAAAGAGGCACCTTTTAACCTGGTGATTATCTTTATTTAGCAGGAGGAGAGTAACCGGCCCTCTCCACCCCCAGCACAGCATCCCTCCAGGGACTGTAGCTGGTGTCTATCTGTTTTGTTTGGGTTTTTAGATTGTGAGCCCTTTGGGGACAGGGATCCATCCTATTTATTTATTATTTTTCTGTTCAAACCGCCCCGAGCCATTTTTGGAAGGGTGGTATAGAAATTGAAATAATAATAATAATAATAATAATAATTAATAAACAACTTCATAGTGTAGCTTCAGGAGGGTAGCATATGTACGAGGGGATGGGTTGAATATGGAAATAACAGCTGAACTCTTGTTTGCATTAACCCCTGCTAACTTGGCAAAGAGGCACCTTTTAACCTGGTGATTATCTTTATTTAGCAGGAGGAGAGTAACTGGCCCTCTCCACCCCCAGCACAGCATCCCTCCAGGGACTGTAGCTGGTGTCTATCTGTTTTGTTTGGGTTTTTAGATTGTGAGCCCTTTGGGGACAGGGATCCATCCTATTTATTTATTATTTTTCTGTTCAAACCGCCCCGAGCCATTTTTGGAAGGGTGGTATAGAAATTGAATCAATAATAACAATAACAACAACAACCCCACCCTCCTCGCTGCAGCAGTGGGGGCAGCAAAATCTCTTGTCACCGCAGCGGCAGTTTAAAAAGTTTTTTTTTTTTAAGATAAAACTTGTCCCCATCCCAAGATTTGTGCTGCTCCCCCTGGATTTGCTGCCATAAGCAACTGCCTCTATTGCCTCTGCGGTAATCCGCCTCTGCTTGGAGAAACCACTCCCATTGGCCCATGTTGCAATGAAGGGGCATGATGGGAGTTGTAGTCCCACAACAGCTGGAGGCTCGCAGCTGGGTGACCCTTCCTCTTTGGTTTGGATGGACTCTGGTGCCTCTTCCTCATGTGAACGCAGCCCAAGCCCTGTGAGGGAATTGGGTGCGTCCCTCATCTGGACCCCTTGTTCAAAGGAAGCCCTGGACTTTTGCCTCCTTTCAGTGGCATTCTGGGCTTTTCAGTCTCCTGTCAGAAGAGACCGAAAACAACACCAACACACAAGACCAACATTTAAGAACTGTTGAGCAGCCCTGGTCTAGAGACTTGCAAAATTGATCCTTGGATTGTACCGTCTCAATCCAAAACTTGGATTGTGCCATCTCTACCAGGGCAAGGTTAGAAGAAGGACCCAACTGTGTACCGTATAGTAACTGTGCCACTACTTTTGCCTCAGATAGTTTTGGGCCTGCACAGACATATTGTCTTACCTTGCATTAATAGATCATTAGACTCTTTCTTTCTTTCTTAAGTTTGCCCATCTTTTTCAGGTACAGCTTTTATACCCAACTGTTGACCAGGGTAGGAAGAAGAGCTGATCTACCCAGCATTTCCTCCTCCCTGGATTCCACACCATCACTTTTCCCTCCTCCCCCCAGGCTCTTTCTTCCCACAGCACCAAAAAGGGGGAGCACACCCAGCTCCCAAACCTGGGCAGGACACTTGTCTGACCCAGGTTTGGGTGGTGTCAATGACCTCCAGATGTGAAGGAGGGCTTCCTTTCTGCAGAGGCCTTTCCAAGCCAGGCCCTTGATTGTGTGATTAGAGGGGGAAAGCCATGTGGGGAGCAGGGAGGGCAGAAAGGGCTGACCCTGCCCTGGTGCTTGGAGACTGGGAGCTGCATCCCAAGGCGGGATTTCCAACCTCAACAAGCCAGCGTGGCCAGTAGTGGATCTGGTGACCTCACCGCAGTTCCGGAATTCTGCAGGGATTCCGAGGGAGGAGGCTCATTGGCCATCCTGGGCGTCCAGCGGCAGTTAGTTGGTCTTGTGGTCTGGTTTTCTTTGCCGAAATGGGTGGCTGCTGGGCCCGTCTCAGGTACAGTCTGGCCTGGCGGTGGGGCAGGGGTGGGACCGAACCCGAGGGCTGCCTGGGACTGGTTTTGAAAGCTGTCCTTCCTTGGTTTTTCCTTCTCTGGGTTGGATGCCTCTCAATCCCAGTTACAGGGGAGCAACAGCAGGAAGGAGAGAGGACAAGCTCTCACCCCCTGCCTGTGGGCTTCCCAGAGGCATCAGGTGGGCCACTGTGGGAAACAGGATGCTGGGCTAGATGGGTCTCCTTGGGCCTGATCCAGCAGGGCTGTTCTTCTGTTCTTCATTTCGCCTCCAGCATGGACCCCAAGCAGCTTCTCCTTGAAATGCAGGAACCCTCAAGGGTCGCCTCGTGGGGTGGTTTCCACAGTACTCCCTTGGCTTGCAGGCCCTAGACTCATGAACCACGAGGAGTGCCCAGCAACTATGGGGGACCACTAAGGGGGTGGTTGTGGGGAAACCCTTTGCCCTCCCTTTGAAGCTGACATCTCCAGCTGCCCATGAAGCCCACCCATCCTCTTGCCAAGAATCGTGCCTAAGCCTGCTTCTTCCTTCTTCTTCTTCCAGGTCCCAACAGGAAGAAGCTGTCAAGTAAGTGGTTCTTCTTTCCCTTCTGCCTGTTTCTGGCTCAGGAGGGGGTCCCCCTCAAGTGTGGGTGGGGTTCAGGCAGGACCCCAACCCAGGAGGTGTGGCACCCATGTCCCCAGCTGGGTGAGCCCGGCTGCCTTCAGGAGGCCAAACACAGGCCAATGGATATGATGCTAGCAAATCTGAATTTGATCCCAGCAAAACTGGCTTCTTTTATTATTTTGCAAAAACACACACACACACACATGCCCCAAACGAAACCTGTTTTGGAAAACTCTTCTGGAGAGGGACGGGTCAGTCCTCAGGGCCAAAAAGTACCCCTGATGCAGTCCGTTCCGAACCCCAGCGAATTCCCAACTCTGGACGCATCCAAAACGAGCAGGGCCACCTAGAAGGCCTGCCGGTCAGATGCATCTGAGGCAGGAGGAGAGGGGGAGATGTGCACCCCCTGGCCTGACTGGGAAACCCTCCAGGCCCTGGGATTGCTGACCGAGAATACGTCTCTGCTCTCCTCTGCAGGCTCCCGGAAGATCCGGAGAAGGATCAGACTGGTGAGTGGGGGACCAGCGTGGGGAGGGGTCCTTCTCAGGGCTCCACCAGATCTCCATGGCAGCTCTCCTTGGGGATCTCTTTCTCTCGGCAAAGGAGCCAGAAGGAAAGAATATCCTCTGATATCCATCAGTGGCAGAAGGACAGGCCTCTGGCCTCCAAGGCACCTGACGGGGCCCACAGCCTTACCCGGGGGTGGGGGGGAGACCTGCCAGCCCCCTTTTTATCGAGGAAGGACAGCCATGGCCTCCAGTTCATCGCCTCACTTTCCTGTCCTGGCCTCCAGGCTGCCACTCTGCGGAGAGGAGAAGGCTCTTCTCCCATCCAGCCATCGCTTTGCATGCAGAGGGTCCCCGCTTGAATCTCCATCATTAGCTTCCCTCCAAGTAACTCAACTAGCTAGGAAAGGCCTCTGCCTGAGAGCGGCTGCCAGTCAGAGCAGGGCAAGGGGGGGGGAGCCTCGGACATGGGCTGGCCGCTGCATTGTGTAGGCATGGCTGAGAGAGCCGAGCCATTTCTCATGGCCAGAGGAAGCCTTGAACCGGCCCACCCAAAGAAAGAACTAATCATCGCTGCAGCCCAGCCTGGCCAGCTAAACAGAAAGCCGAGGCTGTGGCCATCCGGGCCCCGAGGCTTCCTCCGTCTCCTGAGCTCTGCTTCCTTCCCTCTCCTGCAGGTGTTCCTGAGAACCCCAGCCCCGTTCCCTCTGCTCCTGCCCCCACCTCCCCACCCCCCTCCCTACCACCCCAGCCAAGCACCCCCTTACTCCTCCACACCCCCACCCCAGGCTCCCCCTCCCTCCCCCTTCTCCCCACCCCAGAGACTGCGCCCCCAGCCCTCTCCCATCCCAGGCTGCTGGAGCCCCCGGAGGACACCGGATCCACCACGGCGGATGCCTGCCCAGGTCCCTCCACCAGCAGGAGGGCTCTGCAAGAGGGTCAGTATGAGGGCATCTCCTAGCCCTTTGGCCTGCCCCCGAACCCTGCCGGGGAACCCGGAGGCGTTCCTGGGTCCTCCTCTCTGCCTCCCAGCTGACTAAGAGAGCCAGCGTGGTGTAGTGGTTAGCGTGCTGGACTAGGACCGGGAGACCCGAGTTCAAATCCCCACTCAGCCGTGAAACTAGCTGGGTGACTCTGGGCCAGTCACTTTTCTCTCAGCCTAACCTACTTCACAGGGTTGTTGTGAAAGGGAAACTCAAGTATGTAATACTTGCTCAGGGCTCCTTGGAGGAAGAGTGGGATAGAAATGTAATAATCATAATCATAATAATGATAAGCTCCACTGGTCCAGCTGCAGCTCCTTGCAGGGGTGAGGAGCAAGCCAGGCTCTGGGGCCAACCATCTTCTTCTGCTGCTCCTCTCTTGCAGACCTCCCTCAAGGCCCTGACGCAGAGGCCTCATCCCTCCAGGCTCCTCGCCCCATTTTCACATGGTCCTCCTCCTCGGCCTCCACCGAGTATCTCCGCCTCTCCGCCACCCCCTCCCTCTCTCCCTCCTGCCTCTCCCTCCATCCCTCCCCTTCCCCTCCTCAACATCTCCCTAACATGAAAGACCAATTGGAGAACCTGATGGCGTTGCAGAAGCAGCAGATGGAGGACCGTAAGTCTCCTCCGCGCAGCACCCGGGTGCCTCTTGCCGTTCCGTCCCGATGGCCGTTTTGCAGTTCTGAGGGCCCAAACATAGCGATGACAGGGAGAGACTCTAGAGCAGGCCTGCTCAACATTGCCCCCCCCCAGCTGTTTTTGGACTACAACTCCCATAATCCCCAGCTAGAGTGGTCAGGGATTATGGGAGCTGTAGGCCAACATCAGCAGGAGAGCCAAATTTGACCAGCCCTGCTGTAGAGGCTCAGAAGGGTCCAATTCCAGCTGGGTGGCAGCTCCAAGCCTAAGGGGCAGCGAGGGAGAAGGGCAGGAGTCCTTGTTGAGAGCAAGAGACCTGCTTCGGGGTTTGTTTTTTTTTGCAAGGTTGGGGGTGCCAGTGTCAAGCCCAGAGGCAGAGGGTGGGGCAGAGCCATGGGGGGTTGTGGGTTCAAGGCCAGAATGAGGAGTCTGTGCTGGGAGTGGACAGTGGCAGGGTCCAGAAAGTCAAGGTCGCACCTGGTAGGGTGGCAACAAGGCCCTTTGTCCCATTGGGTTCCTTTCCTTGCAGGACAAGAAGGTCTCCTGATCTTCCACGCCCACCTGCAACATGTCGGGGTGCTGAGCAGGGAGCTGCTGGAACTCAGCAACAGGCTCAGCCAACTTGAGGAGGCCTTTCTTGAGAAATAATATGAGTTTTGGTTGTTGTTTTTGAATTTATTGATTGAGTTGTAATTTGTTTTCCAAATTTTGTGGAAAAACATAAAGTGCTGTGTTTGTTTTTCAAGAAGAGACAGATCTGCTGCTCTGAGTATTCTTTGGGCCCAGTGGTGTGAAAAGGTCTTTGGGTCCAGCCCTGCTGCAGAAAAGTCTCTCATGGGAGATGCACTCAGGGCCAAGAGAGGACAGTTGTACACAAGTCCCATTTCACAATTTGATTCAACCTTAAATCAAATCACAAAAATTTGAATCAATTGTCAAACTGGCCAACCATTGCTAGCCAGTTCGGTGAATCAAAAATCATAGGAACATAAGAAACTGCCATATAATGAGCCAGACCATTGGTCTATCTAGCTCAGTATTGTCTTCACAGACTGGCAGCAGCTTCTCCAAGGTTACAGGCAGGAATCTCTCTCAGCCCTATCTTGGAGAAGCCAGGAAACTTGAAACCTTCTGCTCTTCCCAGAGTGGCTTCATCGGCTGAGGGGAATATCTTGCAGTCTCCCATACATATGCAACCAGGGCATACCCTGCTTAGCTATGGGGACAAGTCATGCTTGCTACCACAAGACCAGCTCTCCAGTCCAGAGGGCAGTCTCATGATTCGCCTATGGAGAACTCAAATCACCCCATTGTCCAGCATGGGTAGGTCCAAGGGACACCAAAGTCCATTGGGTGGTATGGCATGATGGGTTTTACCTACCCATCATGAATGGAGTGCGTGTGTGTGTGTGTCACTGTCAGGCGAGGTCAGGAGGGCCCTCAGGCAGGGCCCCCTCTGCCCCTAGGTTGGCCCCACTGACCCCCAGATCCCCCTGAGGCCGGGCTGTGCAGGAAGTGGGGTGCAGCAGCCCTTCCATCGGGGATCTGGCAGTTTCCTTCCCTCCCCCTCAGCTTCCCTCCTCAGAGCAGACGGGAGGAGCCAGAGACCAGCTGCTTGCTTGCTTGCTTGCTTGGGGCCAGGAGTTCTGCCTTCTGCGGCTGCACCCATCACCCCCCCTTCCCCCTGGATCTCTCTCTCCTCCTCCTCCTCCTCCTCCTCTTCCTGCTTCTGGCCGGGCTCTGAGCTCCCCAGGCTGCACCACCCTCCGCTTGTGCCCCCCCGCCCGCCTTCCCTTATCATCACAGTCTCCCACCCGCAGCCCGGCTTCCTGAAGTCCTCGGAGTGCTGCTTCAAGAGCGGCCAGGAAGGGAGGAGCTGCTGCTGCTGCATTTCCATTCCATGCCCAGCCTCTCAGCTTCCTGTGCAATGCATTGTGGGATAGCCCCCCCCCCAGGGATTTGGGGATCCTGAGAATAGCTTGAAAGTGTTGCATGAGGAGCAGCTGAGGAGGAGGAAGCGGAAGAGAAGGCGGGGAGGGGGGGTGAAGGGCTTGGAAAGGAGGCAGAGCTTGCAGGAGGCTGCAGAAGCCTCCTGGGCATAATAACGAGCAGGACTTTCCTGAGTTTTCGGGGGCATCCTTGAGTCTGCAGCAGGGTGCAAGAGGACAGCGCTGCCTGAAGGATTGCACGTGATCTTACACACACACACACCTTGACAGCCTGAAGGATTCTGGGCTGCTGCATGCTTTGGAGAAAGAGCAAGGTAAGGGAGGAAAAGCAACAGCAGCACCCCGAGGAAGGGGTGGAGGTGGTGGTCTCTCTCTCTCTCTCTCTCTCTCTCCCTCTCCCAGCCACCCAGCAGTCTTTTCTGCTGTCAGAAATGTCCCGGCATGGCTCTGAGGTGTGCAGCCAGCAGCATCCACCTGTCCAGGGCATGGAGGTGGGTGGGGAGAGAGAGAGGACGGGAGGGTTTGCAAGAAGAGAACCAGCATGGTGTAGTGGTTAGAGTGCTGGACTAGGACCGGGGAGACCCGAGTTCCAATCCCCATTCAGCCTCATGAGACTTGCTGGGTGACTCTGGGCCAGTCACTTCTCTCTCAGCCTAACCTACCTCACAGGATTGTTGTGAAAGAGAAACTCAAGTATGTAGTACACCGCTGTGGGCTCCTTGGAGGAAGAACGGGATATAAATGTAAAAATAAATAATAGAAATAATTTTAAAAGCCTGCTGTCTGAAAATGCCCTTGGTGGGGGAGAAACTTGGCCCTGGTCTTTCCTGCGAAAAGGTCTTCAAAAAGTAGCTTAGTTTTGGATGCATCAAGTGTGAACCGGCCTCAAATCCGACTGACTCCAGTTAAGTCAATAAAATAGCCATGGGGCACAGCTGTCATCTTTAAGAGGCCTGGTTTGGAGTTCGTGCTGAAATTCTCAATCTGCACATTTCTCATGTGGTTGGCATTTCAAGTCAGAGAGGATTGAAGGACATTTTAAAATGAAATGGAGATGTTCAGAATTCTCCCTCTTTCCGTGCTTTCTCCCCTGCCCTGGTCCAGAGCACCAAGTGTGTGCAAGACCTGTGCTTCATGCTTGCATAAATCCCCCCAGATGTGGAAATTCTTGGGGCATTTCAGCATTGGCTCTGAGGCCCCCTCATCTGATGTGACCTCGGATTTCACAGCCTCCATGGGTAGGCCCTGAACAAACGCTGTCACACAGGCTTCTTAAAAGCTGGGCCTGGCTTGCTTCTTTGAGACTTAACACCCAGTGAGTTTCATGGCTGAGAAGGGATTTTAATTCGGGTCTCCCTGGTCCTAGTCCAACACTCTAACCACTATGCCACATGGGCTTCTTGGTTCAGAGCTGCTTTCCTGGCCAATGGACATATCCAGAGCCACTTTGCCTGGAGTGGGGGAGAGACAAACCCAGCCGCTGGATGAGGGGGTTGCAAGATCGGCCCTGCAGAATGGAGGGCACCCTCCAGGGGTAGATGCAGGCAGGAGCATCTCACTCTTTACTACTACGAATATTTATATGCCGCTCTTCAGCTATCAAGCCAGAGGTTGCCGGTTCGAATCCCTGCTGGTGTGTTTGCCAGACTATGGGAAACATCGATATAGGAAGATGATGAAAGGCATAATCTCTTACTGCGAGGAAGATGGCAATGGTCAACCCTACCTGTATTCTACCAAAGACAACCACAGGGCTCTGGAGGCACCAGGAGTCGACACCGACTCCACAGCACATTACCTTGAACCCAAGTTCACAAAGCGGTTTACATAAAATACATAAATAAAATGGTCCCCTGTCTCCAAAAGGCTCACAATTTAAAAGAAACATAAGGCAGTTGCCAGCAATAGTCACTGGAGGGATGTTGTGCTGGGGCTGGATAAGGCCAGTTGCTCTCCCACTACTAAATACAAGAGAATCACCACTTTAAAAGGGGGTCTCTTTGCTCTCTCTCTCTAGGGGGCTAACTTTACTCCCATTTGGCTGAGACGTGGCCTTTCGTAAGCCCTTTCTTCACCTGGCCGCACAGCCTGCCTTCTGCCTTTCTTCAGGGATTCCCCGCACTCTTTTTGCCCCCCTTTCCTTGCAGAAATCCCCTTCCTGGCCTTCTTGGAAATGCAGCTGGGCAGGCCAAGCCCGGAGCTGGACACAAGTGCCTGGACAGGCCAGATCCGGGAGCCCGGTGAGCCTTGCCTGCTCTCTGCAGCCTTTCTGGCCCTCCTGCCCTGCCCTGCCCTGCTGCAGTGGGCCCTGAAGTCAGTGGCTGCCTGCTGGGCGGAAGAAGCAGCCCACAGGCCCTGACAGCCGCCTCCTGGGCACTGCCCTCCGTAGCCCACCAGAGCAGCCGGCCTGCTGGAGATCAGCTGCCAGGGCTGCCGTGTCTGCTCTGGTGAAGGGAGCCCAGCTCCTCCCAGCCCCTTGCTGCTGCCCCAGGGCTCATCCCAGCACAGGGGACATCGGGACACAGGAAGCTGCCTTCTTCCCAGTCGGACTCTTGGTCCATCCAGCTCACCATTGTCTACCCAGACTGGCAGCAGCTTCATCGAGGTTTCAGACAGGAGATGCTGCCAGAGAGGGGACTTGGAGCCTTCTGCATGCAAGCCTGCAGGTGAGTTCTCCCCATCCCCCAAGGGGAACCTCTCGTGGTGCTCACAGGTAGTCTCCCATTCCAATGCAAACAAAAGCGGGCTCTGCTTAGCATTTGGGACAATTCATATATCTTTTGGAAAGGTAAAGTGTGTCCTTGAGTTGGTGTTGAGTTTTGCTGAAAGGGTTTGCACAGTCTTGACCATGCATTTTTTTCTTGGCACTGATATCCCATGCAGAGCAACGCAGATTTGTTCTCCAGTCCAGAGCACCATGTGGGTGCAGTTTGGAAGACAGGCACAGAAGGTCCATCGGGCTCAGCATTGTCTACAGAAGGGCTGCTGCGCAACTGAAGCCTTCCTGTTGGTTTTGGACTACAACTCCCAGCATCCCCAGACACATCAGCCAATAGTCACGGATGATGGGAGTTGTAGGCCAACCTCCACAGGTCTTAAGCCGGAAGAGGCCAGAAGGACCCCTTAAAAACCAAACTGGATCCCCAAAGGAGAGGGATGGGTGAGAGACGATGAAGAGCAAGATTAGATCTGCTTCAAGGTGCTCCTACTGACCTGTATTTTCAATGCTCCCACCCATGTCTTAGAGGCAATTGGATTCCAAGCTGCACAGACAGAAGGAGATGTTTCCCTTTCCAATGTCCATACTGCAACCTTGGATTAGAGGGGTCCTTCTTTAAATTTTTCGGACATGGCATTATTGTCTATCTGGTCCTGAGAAGAAAACCTGTGTATGCTTAAGGCAGTCACAGTTAGTGTAGAAACTTGTGTTGTCCACCAGTTTGCAAGTGTACGTTCTGTGAGTTTAGCAAAGCTATTGAGAAACAGCTTTGGAAATTAAAGGACCCATTCCCTTATTAAAATCAGAAACAGGTTGAAATCATGCTCCCCTCCACTTTCTTTTCTTTTTCCCCCGCACAGGAGATCAGGAAATGTCTGGATTCCCTCTGTGATTCTCTGTGGTGCATTGGATGGAGGAAATGCTTAGTCTGCATTGGATTTGGACTCACTTGATACATTTAGCATTTTTGCTAATTCAGAGCAAAAGTAATCTCCAGAACCGTTGCTAAGTACTGTTATGTGGCTTTTAAAATAAGAGTCTCAAACTCATGAGGGTATTCTTTTAAAAAAAAAAAAAACCTCCCATTTTTAGGTGTGTGTGTGTGTGTATACACACACACGCTTATTTTAATAATATTCTTAATAATATCCTTAAAATAGGATTTTATGTGATTTTGAGTTACTGTATTAATGACTGTACATTTCTCTTTTGGTCACTGACCGTAAATAAATAAAGTGCTAATTCAGAGCTGCATCTGACAGATTCCTGTATGTGCAAGTGAGGAACTGATGTCGTGTAGGAAGCAGGAAAGGGAGTATTTTATGAGCCTCCGGGACCTGAGTTCCAGGTTAAGTCCAGGGTCATCTTCTCCCTATTTGGTTCCATGACAAGCTGTTCTAAGACACAGTCATTTAGTGTATCTAGAAATCGGGCCTCTTTGACCCAGATGGGAATTTGCCCACTCCAAGGGAGGGTGGTTCAAGACACCCATTTTCACAAATCTGTCTCTCCTGGATGCCTCCCTGATTTCCTCCTTCAGATCATTGTCTAAGAGGGTTTAAAGCTGGTTCTATTTGCGTCTGCAAAGGAGGGAGGTTGGGAAAGGGTCTGATGGGGGAGAGGCCAAACTGGCCAGGTCTGATCTTTCCCCACCTATTGGAAGCTTGAGTTCAATGAAGTTGGGGTACAGAGAACAGACGAGAAATTGGGGGGCGCTGATGGCACGTGTGGGAGAGAACTGATGGGAGAGTCCAGCTCTCTGGCAAATTTTGTCTCCATTTCCAATGGATAACTCCGCAGATCACTTGGATGGTTCTCGAGGGGCAGGGTCTTCCCACTTCTCCCTGGGGTGTCATCTGTGAAACCTCTTGCCCATCTTTGGGGTTTTGGCCCATCTAGAGTTGTCAGGTGTCCATCAAGTTGTCCTCTGGTGTTCAGCAGGGTTAACTCTTGCACCCCACTGTTTTGGGACAGGCCTGGAGAGCGGCTAGTGTTATGTGAAGTGTTCTCTGGCCTTGATAGATCAGCAGCAAAAAGCCCATCTCTCTTTCCTGGCCTTTAGGGCTGGCCTCATTAATGTTGATGGGAGGAGGGAGGCAGATCACTTGTTTGGTTCTCGAGGGGCAGGGTCTTCCCACTTCTCCCTGGGGTGTCATCTGTGAAACCTCTTGCCCATCTTTGGGGTTCTGGCCCATCTTTTCATTTGGGGCATAAATTCCAATTATCACTGCTTTAATTCCGGAAATTAGAATTTCCAATGCTAATATCCTGCCTTCTTCATCTTTAAAGATCAGTTTGGGTTCAAATTGTTGTTTAACATAAAATACTACCCCTCTTTTCTTTTTCTTGTCTGAAGAAACGAATTCTTGTCCTAGAGCCTTATTAACCAAAAATTTTCTGTCTTGCTTTCTAATGTGGGTCTCTTGTAAGCACACAATGTCCAAATTTTGTTTTTTAAGAAAATGAAAAACTTTATTTCTTTTAACTTTAGAATTTAACCCATTAATGTTCCAAGAAAAAAATCTGTAATTTCTTTTGTAATCCATATTCTAATTATGTGTTGAGGAAGCAGGGTGCTCGGGAAAGAAGTCTTTTTTATATTTCCGCCAAAATTCTTGCACTTTAAGAAGCTCAGTAAATCTATTCTTCTTACCCTTGTAGAAAAAAGACACTCCCTCTGGTAATTCCCACCTGAAACGTATTCCATTGGCATTTAATGCATCAGTCAAAAATTGGTAATCCTTATGTTTTCTTAAAATTCTAATTGGAATTTCTTTCAAAAATTTTATCTGATGAGCGTCAATTGTGAGAGCTGTAGTAAAATGAGCCTGAAAGATTTGCTCAGTAATTGATTTAGAGGTAAATTCCACCAGGCAATCTTTGATCAATTTATTTTTTGTGGCAAAATCCGAATTTAGGCGAAAAGCTTTTTCAATCTGTGCCTCCATCTCTCCAGCTGTAATTCCCAAAAGTAATGCAAGTAATGCAAGTTCTTCCCCAAGTAGTTTTTTGATGTTCTGGTTATCTTTCTCTGGGATACCCCTGAATCTTAAAAGTCTTAATTCCAGCATTGCCATTTGGTCTAGTAATTTTTCTCTGTCCTCTTTCAGTGATCCCAGATCTTTCTCTAAATTGTCAACCCTTGATTTAAATTCTTTATTATCTTGTGCTAATCATGTTGTTTCTCAAGGAGAAGAGACACATGCAGACAGGATCTAGGCCACTGGCTCGTGACAATAGGGTCTCCTTCAGTTTCCTTTTCTATCCCAGGCTCTAACTAGTTTTCTCTTTCGGGGTACTGCAGGTAAATGTTGGGAGAGGAAGAATGATAGAAACCCAATGGATGGAGCTGCTAGATGGGAAAAAAGGAAACAAGAGAGACTAAAAACTGGAGAACACTGGGAGAACAGGAATGAATAAAAAGCTTTTCAGCATGTAATCCAGCAAATAACACAGCAAGCAGGAGAAAGAAACCTGTGTCCTCCGTGTAGGAAAAGCTCCTCTATTGAACCCAGCTTTCAATCTTAGAAGGAAATGAAAGCAAGGAAGAAACCACATAAATGCCTGGAATGTGGAAAGAGCTTCAGCAAGAGTGGAGAATTTACTATACACCAAAGAACCCACACTGGGGAGAAACCACATAAATGCTTGGAGTGTGGAAAGAGCTTCAACCAGAAAGCACATCTTATTGTACACCATAGAACCCATACTGGGGAGAAGCCACATAAATGCCTGGAGTGTGGAAAGCGCTTCAGCACAAGTGGACAGCTTATTATACACCATAGAACCCACACTGGGGAGAAACAATATAAATGCCTGGAGTGTGGAAAGAGCTTCAGCATGAGACAACAACTTACTCTACACCAAAGAAGCCACACTGGGGAAAAACCACATAAATGCTTGGAGTGTGGAAAGAGCTTCAGCCAGAGAGCAAATCTTATTGTACACCACAGAACCCACACTGGGGAAAAACCACATAAATGCTTGGAGTGTGGAAATTGCTTCAGCCAGAGAGTACAACTTATTGTACACCATAGAACCCACACTCGGGAGAAACCACATAAATGCCTGGAGTGTGGAAAGAGTTTCAGCACAAGCGGATATCTTATTATACACCATAGAACCCACACTGGGGAGAAACCACATGAATGCCTGCAGTGTGGAAAGAGCTTCAACCAGAGAGCACATCTTATTGAACACCATAGAACCCACACTGGGGAGAAACCACATAAATGCCTAGAGTGTGGAAAGAGCTTCAGCACAAGACCACAACTTACTGTACACCATAGAACCCACACTGGGGAGAAAACACATAAATGCCTGGAGTGTGGAAAGGGCTTCAGCACGAGACCACAACTTACTGTACACCATAGAACCCACACTGAGGAAAAACCACATAAATGCCTGGAGTGTGGAAAGACCTTCAGCCAGAGAGCACATCTTATTGTACACCATAGAACCCACACTCGGGAGAAGCCACATAAATGCCTGGAGTGTGGAAAGAGCTTCAGCACAAGAGGAGCTCTTACTGTACACCACAGAGCCCACACTGGGGAGAAACCACATAAGTGCCTGGAATGTGGAAAGAGCTTCAGCACAAGTGGAAAACTTACTATACACCTCAGAACACACACTGGAGAAAAACCACATAAATGCTTGGAGTGTGGAAAGAGCTTCAGCACAAGTTCATATCTTATTGTACACAACAGAACCCACACTGGGGAGAAACCACATAAATGCCCAGTGTGTGGAAAGAGCTTCAGCACGAATGGAGAACTTATTGTACACCACAGAACCCACACTGGGGAGAAACCACATAAATGCTTTGAGTGTGGACAGAGCTTCAGCACGAGTGGAGAACTTACTGTACACCACAGAACCCACACTGGGGAGAAACCACATAAATGCCTGGAGTGTGGAAAGAGCTTCAGCCAGAGAGCACATCTTATTGTACACCATAGAATCCATACTGGGGAGAAACCACATAAATGCCTGGAGTGTGGAAAGAGCTTCAGCACGAGACCACAACTTACTGTACACCATAGAACACACACTGGGGAGAAACCGCATAAATGCTTGGAGTGTGGAAAGAGCTTCAGCCAGAGAGCTCATCTTATTGTACACCATAGAATTCATACTGGGGAGAAGCCACATAAATGCCTAGAGTGTGGAAAGAGCTTCAGCACCAAAGGAACTCTTACTGTACACCACAGAGCCCACACTCGGGAGAAACCACATAATTGACAGGAATGTGGAAAGAGCTTCAGCACAAGTAGAAAAGTGTGGAAAGAGCTTCAGCCAGAGAGCACATCTTATTGTACACCATAGAATCCATACTGGGGAGAAACCACATAAATGCTTGGAGTGTGGAAAGAGCTTCAGCACAAGTTCATATCTTATTGTACACAACAGAACCCACACTGGGGAGAAACCACATAAATGCCCAGTGTGTGGAAAGAGCTTCAGCACGAATGGAGAACTTATTGTACACCACAGAACCCACACTGGGGAGAAACCACATAAATGCTTTGAGTGTGGACAGAGCTTCAGCACGAGTGGAGAACTTACTGTACACCACAGAACCCACACTGGGGAGAAACCACATGGAGTGGAGTAGCACTGTATGTTAAAGAAGGGATAGAATCTAACAAGCTAGAAAACCTAGTTGGACTGGAGTCCTCCACAGAAACCCATACAAGACCTGAATGGGAACGTGCTACTGGGGACGTGCTATTGCCCTCTGGATCAAAACGCTGACAGCGACTGGGAGTTGCAGGAGGAAATCAGGGAGGCATCAAGGAGAGGCAGGGCTGTAATAATGGTTAACTTTAATTACCCACACATAGGCTGGGTAAATTCAGTCAGGTAATGACAAAGAGGTCAAATCAGATACGCTGAGTAACTGTGCCCTAGAAGAGTTGGTCTTGCAACCAACCAGAGAGAAGGTGACCTTGGACTTCATCCTGAGTGGCAGTGGCACCCAGGACCTGGTGTGTGATGTCAGTATCATCAACCCTTTTTAGGGAACAGTGACCATAGTGTGATCAAATTCAGGGATAGAATCACCAAGGAAGTCTAACACAGACATTTTGAATTTTGGAAGAGGAAACTTCTCCAAAATGAGGAGTATGGTGAAAAGAAAGCTGAAAGGGAAAATCAGGAGAGTCACTTTGCTAGAGTGCATGGAGTTTACTCAAAATCACAGTACTAGAAGCCCAGTTAGATTGTATACCCCAAAGGATGATATACCCCAGCATGGCTAACATTCTACAACAATGTGCAAAGAGGCAAAAAGAGACTTTGAGGAACATTTAGCCTAAAAAGTCAAGGGGAATAACAAAAACTTCTTTAAATGCATCAGAAGCAGGAAACCTGCCAGGGAGGCAGTTGGACCATTAGACAATGACGGAGTGAAAGGGATTATTAAGGAGGATATGGAGGTTGCAGAGAAGCTAAATGAGTTCTTTGCCTCTGTCTTCATGGCAGGGGATACTGAGCATATACCTGTTCCTGAACCAGGCTTTTCGGGGATGGAGGCTAAAGAACTGAGTCAGATAGAAGTGACAAGAGATGATGTTCTAAACTGTCTGGAAAAACTGAAGACTAGCAAATCGCCAGGGCTGGATGGCATCCATCTAAGAGTCCTTAAAGAAC
This sequence comes from Hemicordylus capensis, assembly GCF_027244095.1. Taxonomy (NCBI): domain Eukaryota; kingdom Metazoa; phylum Chordata; class Lepidosauria; order Squamata; family Cordylidae; genus Hemicordylus; species Hemicordylus capensis. The sequence continues at coordinate 21,049,374 of NC_069670.1, read as the reverse complement.
TCAAATATGAAATTGCCAACCTCCTTGCAAAAATATATAACTTATCCCTACAATCAGGCTGTGTACCAGAGGACTAGAAAGTAGCAAATGCAACACCGATTTTCAAAAAGGGGTAATCCAGGAAATTACAGGCCGGTTAGCTTAACATCTGTTCTAGGCAAATTGATGGAAAGCATCCTCAAGGATAAAATTGTAAAGCACATAGAAGAACAGGCCCTGCTGGGGGAGAACCAGGACGGTTTCTGCAAAGGGAAATCTTTCCTCATGAAGCTTTTGGAGTTCTTTGAGAGTGTCAACAAGTGTGTGGATCAAGGTGATCCAGTTGACATGGTATATCTGGACTTCCAAAAAGATTTCGACAGAGTTGCTCATCAAAGACTCCTGAGGAAACTTAGCAGTCATGGGATAAGGGGACAAATACATGTGTGGATTGCTAACTGGTTGAAAGACAGGAAACAGAGGGTAGGTATAAATGGAGAGTTTTCACAATGGAGGGAAGTAAGAATTGGGGTTCCCCAGGCACTGGTTTACTGGGACTGGTGCTTTTTAATTTATTCATAAATGATCTAGAAGCAGGGGTAAGCAGCGAGGTGGCCAAATTTGCAGATGATACCAAACTCTTCCGGGTAGTGAAATCCATAACTGATTGTAAAGAGCTCCAAAAGGATCTCTCCAAACTGGGTGAGTGGGCGACAAAGTGGCAAATGCGGTTCAAGTTTAAAGTGATGCACATTGGGACGAAGAACCCCAACTTTAAGTATATCATCATCATCATTATCAATTTTATTACGGCCATTGGCCAGCAGAAATAGGAGTAACAAATATACTCAATACAATGATCAATAAAACAGAATACAATCACTCATAATAAATTACTTAAAAACAATAGAAGCTCTCACAATTAAGCACTTAATAGGGACCTTAACCTAATGGCAATGTAGAAAAATTTAGCCACGATTGTCATCATCCCGGGACTTGAATCTGCGAGGCAGTAATATGTATAAAAGAGCTCACACCTTCCGGGAAATGTGAGTAACAGAGGGGAAATAAGTTCTTCTCTAGCATCCCGATATAAAGAGCAATATAGCAATACATGGGTGACAGTTTCCAGGAGGCCAAAGCCACAAGGGCAGAAAACCGCAACAGGATGATCTTTAGCAAACCTCCGTTCCAAAAGAGAAGAGGGCAACACATTTAACCGGGCCCAAGCAAATGAAACCCGAAATTTAGAAAAATGCAGCGTCGTACGTAGTTAGCACCTCTATCTCCCCAAGGTGGCAAAATCCCAAAATGTCAAGGGGGACCTTCAAGTATATGCTGATGGGATCTGAGCTGTCGGTGACTGACCAGGAGAGGGATCTTGGGGTCGTGGTGGACAACTCGTTGAAAGTGCCGACTCAATATGCGGAGGGTGTGAAAAAGGCCAATTCCATGCTAGGGATCATTAGGAAGGGGACTGAAAACAAAACTCCTAATATTATAATGCCCTAATACAAAACTATGGTGTGGCCACACCTGGAGTACTGCGTACAATTTTGGTCACCACATCTAAAAACATTGTAGAACTGGAATGGGTGCAGAAGAGGGCAAACAATTTGATCAGGGGCCTAGAGCCCCTTTCTTTTGAGGCAAGGCTACAACACCTGGTGCTTTTAAATTTAGAAAAAAGACTGTGGGGAGACATGATAGAGGTCTATAAAATCAGGCCTGGTATGGAGAAAGAGGACAGATAGAAATTCTTCTCCCTCTCACATCACACTAGAACTAGGGGTCATCCCATGAAACAGATTGCCAGGAAATCTAGGGCCAACAAATGGAAGTACTTTTTCGCACAACACATAATGCACTTGTGGAATTCTCTGCCACAAGATGTGGTGACAGTCAACAACCTGGATGCCTTGAAGAGGGGTTTGGATAACGTCATGGAGGAGAGGTCTATCATCGGCTACTAGTCGGAGGGCTTCAGGCCACCTCCAGCCTCAAAGGCCTGATGCCTCTGAGTACCAGTTGCGGGGGAGTAACAGCAGGAGAGAGGGCATACCCTCAACTCCTGCCTGTGGCGTCGAGCAGCATCTGGTGGGCCACTGTGCAAAACAGGATGCTGGACTAGATGAGCCTTGGGCCTGATCCAGCAGGGCTGTTCTTATGTTCTTAAATGCCTGAAGTGTGGAAAGAGCTCCAACCTGAATAAACACCATAGAACGCACACTGGGGAGAAACCACATAAATGCCTGGCGTGTGGAGAGACTTCAGCACAAGTGGAGCTCTTACTGTATCCCATAGAATCCACATAGAGAACCACATGAATGCTTGGAGTGTTCAAAAGAACATCGGGAGGAAGGCAAGACTTACTGCACATGAGCAAACTCACAGAGCATAAAAATCATACACCTGAAACTGCAGAGAAACCTGGGAAACTGCCTCACTGTGTGAAATATACAACCTTGTCCAATTTCTTTTTCTCTTTTTACTTGTTTTCACCCTTGTTACCTTCTGAGGGAATTGAGGCCAAGTGTTCATACTGGTGTGTTTGGTTCTGTGTTAAGAATAAGTGTGCATCATTCGGTCCAACTGATTCATGAATATTCGTGTTTCACAGCATTCCCTTGCTTTTCCTTGCCTAGGAATACCGCTCTGTGTTGGTTGGTGTTGATAATACTGAGCTGAATGGACCAGTAGTGTGACTCAGTTCTGGAGCTTCATATGTCCATCTGGAGCACGTCTCACTCAGGAGTTGAGCCCCTGCTTTCCATGCCAGAGGTCCCAGGTTCAATCCCTGGCAGCATCCACAGATAGGGCTGGGATAGAGGTTGCCTGGAACCTTGGAGGGTCGCTGCCAGTCAGTGTAGACCAGTGTTGAACAACTTTGTCCCTCCTGCCGTTGTTGGCTACATCTCGCACCACCTCTGATTATTGATGACTGTTGCTGAGCCTGCTGGGAGTTATAATCCAAAGGGTTCAAGCTGTGCTCACCTGGGTCAGATAGTACTGAAGTAGATGGAGGTTGGCTTAGTCTATATCAGGCCTGCTCAACTTGGGCCCCCCCCCCAGCAGTTCTTGGACTACAACTCCCATGATCCACAGCCACAGTGGCCAATAGCCAGGGATTATGGGAGTCGTAGGCAAACATCTGCAGGAGGGCCGAAGTTGAGCTGGCCTGGTCTATATACAGCTTCTTCCAGAGTTCCACATAGCACACACACACGGTGCTTAGGAGCACATTAGCAGAGAAAGCAGAGAGAAATGGATAGTTCTAATTGTTGGAGATGAACTTCCAGTGCATCGACCTTTTGCACCAACTGTCCTAATGACCACTAGGGGCATTGGGAGTAGAGACAGTGAGTCAGGGTCTCCCAATCTGTCCTCACTCTATGACCCCTGAACGGACTCTGCAGCACTTCCTGTACTGAGTCACAATCCTTCCTTTCCTCCTAGAGAGCAGATGGAAACCTCTCTCTCTCTCTCTCCTTACCTATCCATTATGTAGTCCTTTAGATTAGAGATAGGGCTTTCCTATCTAAGTGTATTTAACCAATAAATATTTCGTGTTTAGTCATACAAGGATCTCCATGTGTTTTCTCTCAATAGCTGCAGTATCCAAACCATCCTCTGCTACCTACTCTGTAACTGGAGTGTGTGCTCATTCCTTAGTGCTCTGCTTGTTTTACCTATTGTGGGTAAAAATCAACAACCTCTAACACTAATCATGTCTGTTCCATTTCAAAATGGAGACTAAATCACCCCCCCCCCCTTTATTTTTTTAATGCCAACAATGTGACAAGAAATTTGCAGGCTGATTATTTCAGCACTATCCCAAAACACCCATTTTACTTGATATAAATCAAGTAAATAAATATATAAATACAACCAGGTCACTAAGAAGGGGGCTGCACCTATTTACTATGCTTTTACTTAACTGAGCCCATCTGATGTGATGCAGGATCACACTCACTGCATTGAGAGTTAAACATTTTTTGGAGCCCTTCTTGATACACAAGTTCCTTATTCTGATGGGGACCAGCATGGAGATCTGGTCTTGATGTAGCAAGCACGACTTGTCCTCTTAACTAAGTAGGGTCCACTCTAGTTGCATTTGAATGGAGCACTGTAAGATCTTCCCCTTAGGGGATGGAGCCGCTCTGGGAAGAGCAGAAGGTTCCAAGTTCCCTCCCTGGCAGCATCTCCAAGATAGGGCTGAGAGAGATCCCTGCCTGCAACTTTGGAAAAGCTGCTGCCAGTCTGTGCAGACAATACTAAGCTAGATGGACCAATGGTCTGACTTGGTATATTGCAGCTTCCTATGTTCCTATGTTGGTATTGTTGTACCCCAACAAAGAGAGGTTCTTTTCTGGGTCAGTAGCCAAAAGACTTCACCAGCCGAGAAGGATTTAAAGGCTTTATTTGCCCTATAGTAGCAAAGGTCCTGGATAGCTCTCGCTCAAGTCCAAGACCCCGTTCATTTACAAGCATGGCATATTTATAAACTAGGAGATGATACATAGGTTCTGCGCCTTTCCTTTGTCTGGACTTTCAGTAATTTTCCAGCTAACTTCTGCGCATTTACTTTAAAATGAATACCTCATCACCTTCTTATCTAGTCTCTCCTGGCCCTCCTTAGCACAGAAAAGCAACTCCTTATAAGGAATCCCCCAGGCCCCCCTTACACAGACAAAATATAGCAAAGGTAACATGGCTTCGGTCTGGTTCAGGCCTACACCAATTCCCTCCTTTTTCTTTGTGCATATTAAGTCTTTAATATAGAGTTTGCATATTGAGGGCTTGTATAGCTGGGCCTCGGCTTGTGGGGTTTTTTACTCTAGTAGCGTGGCACATATCCATAGCGCACGTGGTTATGATAGGAAAATATTGTAAGCAGCAACATATTATTACACAAATTCCTATCCCTAAAACAAAAAGAATAAACAATCCCTTTATTCAGGAAAAGCTGGGTAACCATCCTGTTAACCAATCCCACAAGTTCCAATCCGGGTCTGGTTTCATATGTATTTCACTAGCTAAGTCTCTGAGTTTTTGTTCATCCAGTTTGATTATTATGCTCTGATTGAAATAATAACAACATGTTTGGTTAATGAAAATACAGATCCCATTCCAGAGGGGTGATAACTGCTTTCTCGCCCATTGTCCACAAATCCAATATATCACAGGGGTTCTGCTCCATGGTAAACAAAGGTTCTGGTCTGCTGACGCTCTCAAACTCTAGCACCCCTTCTCTGTGATACGGCAGCATGTTTATACAGCAAAGATAAGAAATAAGTTCCGTTTCTCAAAAAGATGAGTTCATTCTCCCAACAGTGTAGATAAAATAGAAGAAATAGGTTTCACCTTTCCAACAGGACAAGAAATAGCTTTCCTATCCCCCTCAGCCCCCGTCTTCACAGCCCGTACTCCTCCACTAACCATCTTTAGTGCATGCCCAAGCCTTATTATGCTTGTTCTCTGCTTGCATGGCCATTACAGCAAAGAAAGATAACAGCACCTAATAAAATAATACTCCACAGCCTCGCCCAAGTCTTTGTGAGCTACATGCATGATCCTAAAAGCAAATGGCGTTACTGTGGTTCAAGCTATACGTCAATCCCTCCTCTTGTTTGAACCAACCTAAATCTTTAGGTTAGCATTCATGTCCTTAACTTTGTTTTGTTCACTAAACTTGAGCTTACCAGCCACAGTCTTTAACACATGCCTGGACTGATTCTGACTACATCAGTCAGGATTTAAGGACTAAATAGTACATAGTTGCTATGAGAAAGTGGATCAAATCAACTCTCACCCCACTTTTGTGTCCTTTAGGGTCTGTCATGGCCAAAGGAAACCATGGAAAGCCCTAAAATTTAAAAACCAAGTGTCTTTGGTCTTGTTCAGTGTCGCAGGATTTTGGCTATCCTGGATGTCCTCTCATCCACTCGTATTGCTCTGGCTTGTTTGGCTAGCATTCATAGACAAGCTCGGATGTCCATGTGCTTGAGAGCCTTGGCTCCCCCCCATGTGCAATTTGAAATAATGTCTTATAACTTCATAGAAAAACAAACAACAAAACAGATACTTTAGCAGTTCAATATCTGGCTGGCCTGTTAGCCTTCAGGCCTTCCTCAGATATTTGGCATCAAATCTTTAACTACAGCACTCTGGGACGCAGGAGGATCAGGAACAAGAAACCTGCATCATGGCCTTTTCCTCGAACACAAGACAGGGCAGCCGATGGATGTTCCGTCATCATTGGCCTGGACTGGGAATGCAGATGGGGAACCCCCCTCAGGCAGCAGCTGTTGCTGATGATGGTTAGCCCGGCCTGTCACACTGCCGGTCCTTCTGGGTCAGGACTGCTCCCTTCCCTTTCACTTGACCACTGCTTTGGTCTGTGACAGAAAGACATCCCTCTCGGGAGAGACAGTTCAAGGCAATCCTGCTTATGTTAGAAACAAAAGACAGAGGCATGAATTAGCAATTTCCCTCCCCTGGGTAGGGACAGCATGCTGAGACTGAGTCCCTGAGTAGCCCAATACAATAAATAAACCTGAGGCTATTTTCAACTTGATCTTTTGGCATTTTCTTTCCAATTTATGTTTTTGTTTTCCTGCTTGCCCTCTCCCCCCCCCCAAGTCCAAAACAGGGGATGACAACTGCTGCGGCTATGCCACAGGGAGAAAAGGCTTCACCTGACGAGCAATCCTGAGCAGGAGGCAAAAACAATAAAAATCAAAAGGGGAAATAATAATAATGTTCACATTCATCCCCCCTCGTGGGTTTGTGACTGAAAAGGCATTAAAATCTGACAGGTAGTCTTATCACTCGAGAGGCCACAACATAAACTCCAGCACTTGAATTTCACAAAGGCCTTTTGGGTGGAACTACTGACAGTCCTGTTCCCCTGTAGCCTCATAGAGTCTCTTTTATATCCAGCTGTTCTTCCGAAAAGTCCAGAGTGTGTACTACATAAGTTTTTTCTTTTCACAACAATCCTCCGAAGCAGGCCAGGCCGTTTGGCTGGCCCAGTGTCACCCAGCAAGTGTCATGGTTGAATGAGGATTCAGACTCAGGTCTCCCCAGTCCTAGCCCAGCACTCTAATCACCACGCTGGCTGCCTACATACTTACAGACTTCTGTCAGGGCAATCAATCTCCATCCAGTGCCAGTGACATCTGGCCTTTGGGATTTTCGCTGTCCCCATCTAAGCCACGTGTAGATAGTGTTCCAACTCTCTGTCTTCAGCCTCATCACTAGCAAGCTTGGTAGGGCAACAATATCCTCACAAAAACCTATATAAAAGAAACAGTCCTTGCCCCCAAGAAAAAATACTATACCTTGTTGAAAATCTCTTTTGTGAGGTTTAGAGTCTCATGAAACAAACAGGCTTCTTTAGTAAAAAAAATGTCCATAGTCTTGCAGAGGAGTGAAGCCTGTGATAGACACAAGCTGTGATAGATCAAACCTCTCGTCAGCAGCTGTGAAAACAGGGTTTTACGACAACACACAAAAAACTTGATCCCTTTCAAACTGGGAGGTTTTCCAGGTAATATGCAACCCAGTCCTTTGGAACTCTCTGCTACTTGGTATAAATAATCTGGAATCCTAAAGTTCCCTGTGAAAGCAAGCAGGGCTGGCAGTAAGACAAATTTATAAATTTTGAAGCCTCAGACCCATTGATAATACTCTTAGTTTACATCAAAATCAATTAACAGAAATGTTTCATACATATTGCAAAAATACAGCAAGTCACTAAAACACTTTCACAAATACAACAAAAGTCCCACCTGTACCAAGTTGAGTGGCAGAACACTCAACAGAATGCGGAATCCCATACAGAGAAACACACACACACACACACACACACACACACACAGCCCTCCTGAAAGTAGCATCAGGCACAGTTAACATTTAAACAAACATTTTTGACGGGGAGCAGGGAAGTTCACATTTTAAATACCATTTTAAAAACACAACAAAATGAGCAGCTACATATTTCAAACTGCATTTAAACAAAATAAACTGTGATATAACATTTAAGCCTGTTTAGGGCTTAACTCATGAGCAAGTTATCCAGACAAGCGGAACACACACAAAAAAAAACCCCAAGAAAACACAGTCATTAGCAAAATGGTCTATAAATCAACATTTCCCCCCCAACGTATCTCAGACCACATTCCTTATACCATCCAAAACAGCACCTTTCCTCTTGACTCTGCTATAAATCACAACTCAACCCACTATTCCGTTTCCAACATGCCAGTTCCAACCTTTAAATCACAACTCAACCCACACTACATACATTTTATTCCGTTTAAAGAGAAACTTCCCTTTTGTCCTTCAAATTTTAAACCACATTGCAATACATTCCATTCCGAATTCCTTTTCTCTATTACAAACCTTTAAGTTTTGCTTCCTAAGTTCTCTCCTTCCTTCCTAAGTTGACAATTACAGCAGGATAAGCAAAGAAAGAGCTGTGGTTAAGCTTTCATAGTGCTCAAAAATAGCTAATTAAGCAACAACAACAACAAACTGGAGGAGGGGCGTGCAGTTTCACCCTTGCTCCCCTCCTTGTTTTCGGCTGAAGCAACCAGCATCCGTTTGAGTTTGGAGACAGAACAGACAGCATGATTTTAGCAAATTACAATCATCCCTTCCTCTTTCAATTCCATTCCATAAACCTTTGAACATATAATGTTAAACAAACTTCCCAGGTAGAACTGAATAATCTTCTGATAGTAAGACATATGGTGGGGGATTTTTTTAGTGGGCCGACAGGTACCTTGCCGACAGCGACCAATGTGGTCTTCCAGAACCTACAACCCATCACCAGCTGGTCTCGAGACCATAACTCCACAAAACTCTGAGCATATTGATGCTTCTCGTATTTACCCGTCCGGGTACAAAACAAAAGCAGCTGCAACATATTTTGGAAGTCCATGGATCCTTCTGGATCCCATTTGGACCCATTTTCTAACTCATTTCTTCTTCCTCAACGGGTCGCCGCCTGTAAGAACCTGCCAGTTCTTTAAAACACATTCCAGCGGGGTACATGACTCCTCTCCCGATTTGCTCTGAGCTCTCCCCATCACTATGTGGGGCTTGGGACTCTAACCCAGCGGGTGGGACTAACCCAATGAGTGGGACTGAAACCAACCTTGTGCACCTGGACTATATTAGGACCCTAACTCTGCATTGTCTATAGTGTCCAGGCTTGCACAACACTCACCCGCTCCGTGGGACTCTAACCCTTGCACGCTTCTTCCTCACCAATGCCTTCCTTCTCTTTTGTCTGGCACACTGCTTGTGGAGGAGCTCAGGCGGTCCGGACACGATGCGACGTCCCGCAAAATGCAGGTGTAGCCGGCTTGGTCGATTTGGTCCAGATTCGCCAGGGATCCTTCCGCCCAGTGGGAGCTAGTGGTGCCCTACTCCCGTGTAGGGAACGTGGCCCCAATCCGAGTAGCAACGGCACCAAGATTGTTGTACCACAACAAAGAGAGGTTCTTTTCTGGGTCAGTAGCCAAACACATCACCAGCCGAGAAGGATTCAAAGGCTTTATTTGCTCTATAGTAGCAAAGGTCTTGGATAGCTCACGCTCAAGTCCAAGGCCCCGTTCATTTACAAGCATGACATATTTATAACCTAGGAGAGGATACATAGGCACTGCCCCTTTCCTTTTCTGGACTCTCAGTAAATTTCCAGCTAACTTCTGCGCATGAACTTTAAAGTGAATACCTCATCATCTTCTTATCTTGTCTCTCCTGGCCCTCCTTGGTACAGAAAAGCAACTCCTTATAAGGATTCCCCTAGGCCCCCCTTATACAGACAGAATATATCAAAGGTAACATGGCTTCGGTCTGGTTCAGGCCTACACCACACGTACAATGCATGGTGGTAAACGAAGTGTGAGGTGCCCAGAGCAGGAGTCCCTGTGGCCAAGCTCTCTCTGTCCAGGTCAGGTCCCAGTTGGCGTATCAGCCGAGACTGAGCAAAGGCCCTCCGAGCCACACTTGAGCCTCTAGTGACAGTGCCGGATCTTTCCTAGGAACATGGGAAGCTGCCAGAACAGTTTTGACAATGGCTTTCCTTCTATTAGCACGGCTCTGTTGAGAAGGTGCAATGAATCCAGACAGGGATCTCCTCCTGGTGGGGATGAAGGCTAGTGAACTCGACTGCCTGGCTACCTGTGGGCCTCCTCCTCCTCCTCCTCCTCCCAGGCCCAGCCAGCCCCTGCTTTCTGCATCCTCCTGCATCCTCCTCCACTGGGCTCCCCTGACTTGTCCTCACCTTTTCAAGCATGAATGGTCCCAAATGCTCCTGGTTCTCCTCCTGCTGCTGGTTCTCCTCCTGCTGCTGATGCCTGCTCCTCTTCAACCCCCCCAGCCCCTGCCTGGGCCCATCTCCCCGCCCTCCCTCTCCCCCACCAGCTTTCCCACTTCCCTCCACCTGTATCCCCTCCCAGAGGCGTATCACATGGTGCAGGGAGAGAGGAGCTTGCATGTTGCAAGGTAGAAGGAACAGGAAGAGAAGAAAAAAAGGAAGTGGCTGGAAGGAAGGAAGTCCCCTGAGAGTAGCATTCTACATTCCCAAGGGCTAGTGTTAGAGCAGTAGAGAAGGGATGACCAATGTCTTGACCCTCTAGACCTCTGACACACTAGTCTGTCCTCCACTGTCTTTGAGACAAGAGGCAGCGCATAGTCCTTCACTTCCAACACTTTTCTGGGCTACGTCAAAGCATTCTCCACCCACAAATATCTCTGAATTCCTCTGGTGGGGGCAGAGGGAGGTGGCTGGGAAAAAGGGGACCAAGTGGGGAACTGAGGAAAAGGTTTTACAAGGAGTAGCTCTTTGGGCTTGGGAAGGAAGCCATGATAAAACCCAGACTCATGACGCCTAGGTCACCATTCTGCAACCCCAATTCTGCAACTAGGCAAGCGAGCTAGACATGCGTCCAAGCGAGCAACATCTGGGCAGGGCAGGCTGAGTAATTTGGTCACTTTCACGGAAAGAGCCACCTAAGCCCGAAGAGAGAATCCAGATTCTCACTCCCTCTCTGCATCACACCTAAAGGATGTCACTCCAGCTTCCTTTCCACAGCCATGCAAAAACAGGGGTGACACAAAATAGCTTGCCTGGAAGATGGGCCAGAAAAGGAAGGAAGTGGGGTGGGCGGAGGGGAGATCTGGGGGAAGACCTCAAAAAGTGGCTAAGTTTTGTGATTCCATGGGGGACCGGGAAAGGGAACTGAGGCATTAAGCAGATGGGCGAGGGGAGGAGACGTGGAGAACAGGTCTTGTGGTCACAAGCAAGGGAGAGGACAGCTGGTCTTGTGGTAGCAGACATGACTTGTCCCCTTAGCTAAGCAGGGTCCATCCTGGTCTGCATTTGAATGGGAGACTACATGTGTGAGCACTGGAAGATATTCCCCTTGGAGAAGTTGGCCGCGCTGGGAAGAGCAGAAGAACCCAAGTTCTCTCCCTGCATCTCCTGCCTTCAACTTTGGAGAAACCACTCCTATTGTCCCATATTGCAGTTGGGGTGGATGATGGGAGCTGTAGTCCCACAATGGCTGGCGGCCCTCAGCTTGGCCCCCCTTGTCTTTTGTCTGAAAGGACTCTGGTGCCTCAGCCTTACCTGAACACAGCCTAAGCCCTGCAAATGAGGGGTGGGTGTCCCTCCTCGGGACCCCTTGTTCCAAGGAAGCCCTGGATTTCTGGCCCCTTGCAGTGGCATTCTGGGCTGCTCAGTCTCCTTTCATGACATTTGGTTTTGTGAATACAAACCATTAAGCAGAGAAACACACACAACAAAAAAGTTGAACTTTTAAGTTCAACCTCCAAGGAAAAAGAACTCACTGTTTTGAGGCTAGAGGAATCCTCAAAATTTGACCCTGAAGACCCAACCCAACCATTGCAAACACAAAACCAACTTGGAAAGGGAAGCATGTCTGCCCTGGCTGCCAGCAGAGGTCACTGCAGACCAAACCTTCTTCTCCAGGCCTTTCCTTTCCCACCAGGAGCCAAAGCAGCAGCTGGAGGCTTGGACTGGGGTGGGGGGAGCCCATTGGGGGGGCTGGTTTGGCCCTGCTGGGGGAGCATCTTCCAACTAGGTAGCAGGTGGGAGAAGTGATGTTGTGGAATCCAGAGAGGAGGAAACACTGGGTAGGACTAGGACAGTACCATCCTTCTTGGCTTTCATACCCAGCTTTGGACCAGAGTAGAAAGAAGAGCTGATCTACCCAGCATATCCTCCTCCCTGGATTCCACACCATCACTTCTCCCTCCTCCTCCCTGGCTGTTTCTTTCCACACCACCGAAAAGGGGGAGCACACCCAGCTCCCAAACCTGGGCAGGACACTTGTCTGACCCAGATTGGGGTGGTGTCAATGACCTCCAGATGTGAAGGAGGGCTTCCTTACTGCAGAGGCATTTCCAAGCTAAGCACTGGATCGTGTGATTAGAGGGGGAAAGCCATGTGGGGAGCAGGGAGGGCAGAAAGGGCTGACCCTGCCCTGGTGCTTGGGGACTGGGAGCTGCATCCCAAGGCCGGATTTCCAACCTCAACAAGCCAGCATGGCCAGTAGTGGATCTGGTGACCTCACTGCAGTTCCGGAATTCTGCAGGGATTCCGAGGGAGGAGGCTCATTGGCCATCCTGGGCGTCCAGCGGCAGTTAGTTGGTCTTGTGGTCTGGTTTTCTTTGCCGAAATGGGTGGCTGCTGGGCCCGTCTCGGGTACAGTCTGGCCTGGTGGGGGGGCGGGGGTGGGGCCACACCCGAGGGCTGCCTGGGACTGGTTTTGAAAGCTGTCTTTCCTTGGTTTTCCCTTCTCTGGGTTGGATGCGTCTCAATCCCAGCTGCAGGGGAGCAACAGCAGGAAGGAGAGAGGACAAGCTCTCACCCCCTGCCTGTGGGCTTCCCAGAGGCATCAGGTGGGCCATTGTGTGAAACAGGATGCTGGGCTTGATGGGCCTCCTTGGGCCTGATCCAGCAGGGCTGTTCTTCTGTTCTTCATTTCACCTCCAGCATGGACCCCAAGCAGCTTCTCCTTGAAATGCAGGAACCCTCAAGGGTCGCCTCGTGGGGTGGTTTCCACAGTACTCCCTTGGCTTGCAGGCCCTAGACTCATGAACCATGAGGAGTGACCAGGAACTATGGGAGACCACTAAGGGGATGGTTGTGGGGAAACCCTTTGCCCTCCCTTTGAAGCTGACATCTCCAGCTGCCCATGAAGCCCACCCATCCTCTTGCCAAGAATCGTGCCTAAGCCTGCTTCTTCCTTCTTCTTCCAGGTCCCAAAAGGAAGAAGCTGTCAAGTAAGTGGTTCTTCTTTCCCTTCTGCCTGTTTCTGGCTCAGGAGGGGGTCCCCTTCAAGCGTGGGTGGGGTTCAGGCAGGACCCCAACCCAGGAGGTGTGGCACCCATGTCCCCAACTGGGTGAGCCCGGCTGCCTTCAGGAGGCCAAACACAGGCCAATGGATATGATGCTAGCAAATCTGAATTTGATCCTAGCAAAACTGGCTTCTTGTCTTATTTGGCCAAAAAAAAACCACACACGCCCCCAACAAAACCTGATTTGGAAAACTATTCTGGAGAGGGACGGGTCAGTCTTCAGGGCCAAACAGTACCCCAGATGCTGTCCGTTCCGAACCCCAGAGAATTCCCAACTCTGGAAGCATCCAAAACGACCAGGGCCACCTAGAAGGCCTGCCGGTCGGATGCATCTGAGGCAGGAGGAGAGGGGGAGATGTGTACCCCCTGGCTTGACTGGGAAACCCCCCAGGTCCTGGGATTGCTGACCGAGAATACGTCTCTGCTCTCCTCTGCAGGCTTCCTGAAGATCCGGAGAAGGATCAGACTGGTGAGTGGGGGACAAGCATGGTGCGGTCTCCTTCTCACGGCTTCTCCACATCTCCAAAGCAGCTCTCCTTGAGGAGCTCTTGCTCTGGGCAAAGGAGCCCGATGGGAAGAAGAAGGTCGTCTGATGGATGAGTGGCAGGAGGAGGACAGGCCACCGGCCTCCTAGGCACCTGATGGAGCCCACAGCCTTCTCTGGGGGTCCTCTGCCAGCCACCTAGGGAGGGAGGATGGCCATGGCCTTCAGGTCCTAGCCACACTTCCTTGTCCTAGGAGGAGACATTTGCTTTGGAGTGGATGCCAGTCAGAGCTTGGCCTAGGGAGGTAAAACCTCAGACTCAGTATGGCAGCTGCGTTATGTGGGCATCATGGCAGAGAAAGCCTCGATACAGCCTCCCCCATTTGTTTCTGTCACTGGCCCACCCAAAGAACATCCTCGTTTGGCAAGCAGAAAGTGGAGGCCATGGCCATCAGGGCCCCGAGGCTTCCTCCGTCTCCTGATCCCTGCTTCCTTCCGTCTCTTGCAGGTGTTCCTGAGAACCCCAGCCCTGTTCCCCCTCCTCCTTCCGCCACCCACCGACCCCAATCCCTACCTCCCCACCCAAGCTCCCCCCTATGCTCCCACCTCCCCATCCCAGTCTCCCCCCTTCTTCTAAAGGAGGAAACATCAACCCCAGCCCACTCCCATCCCATCCCTGACCTCTCCACCATAGTAGTCCAGCCCCAGGAGACCCCCTCCACAACATCCAAGGAGGAGGCTATGGTGGCGATGGACCTCTTGAGTGACCTCCAGGTCCAGCACACGGAGAAGCGTAAGTACTGCCCCCCTCTGCCCCTCCCCACACACCCAGACCCCCGCAAGGGGCATCCGGGGGAGATTTCAAGGCCAGCCCACGAAACGGACCCATCCCTGGTCTTGCCCTCTCCGCGGCCCCCAGTCTGGTGAGGCCATGCCAGAGGGGGTCCCGTTTGCTCTCTCCCTCCCAGAAAAGAGGATCTAGCAGAGATTTTTATGGCCTCCTTGGGGACCCTGCACTGGCAGATAATTGACGTCAAGAGGAGGATCGAAGCGGCTGAAGATCGTCTGTGGAGGGAAGGAGAAGCAGGTAGCTCCACCACACACCCCTGGAGTGGCTGCCGGGCCCCCGATGGCTCCCTTGCTCCCTTTTCCCTCCCTCCGAGGAGTCCAACATTTGTTCCCTGTCCAGTCTTGGGGAGGGGAGGCCTGCGGGGTCATTGCTGCTGCTTCCTGAGGCTGTGCCTGCATCTTCTTCCTTCCGGGTGGCCACACTCCGCTGGGGGCAGCTAAGCACCTTCTAAGGGAGGGGCAGAGAGGGCAGGGGCTGGGGGTGCCCCGAGATGTCCTCCAACCTCCTCTTTGCTCTCTTCTCTTGCAGATCATCTCCCCCAAGGCTCTGATGGTGATGGTGATGGTGACGCTGATTCTCCTCCTGCTGCTGGTTCTCCTCCTCCAGCTCCTTATTCTCCTCCTCCTGCTGGTTCTCCTCCTCCTCCTCCTGCTGGTTCTCCTCCTGCTGCTGATGCCTGCTCCTCTTCATCCCCCAGCCCCTGCCTGGGCCCGTCTCCCTGCCCTCCCTCTCCCCCACCAGCTCCCCACTTCCCTCCACCTGCACCCCCTCCTCACCCCTCCTCCTTCCCTTCCTCTTTTGGATCCGGATCTCCACAACATTCATGAAGTCCTGGAGACAATGACGGAGATCCAGATTCACGAGCTGCAGGAGAGTAAGTCTCCGAAGTGCCCCACCCGGCGCCCTCTTCCCCTTCCATCCTTGGGGTTGGAACTTAAAGTCCAAAAATGGGGGCAGGAAGGGGGGAGAAGTGTGTGCAGCAGATAAGTGGGGGGAGGAACAGGCATTAGGTCCGTTCCCCAGCCTTAGGACCAGAGAGACTTGGGTTCGAAACCCCATTCAGCCACCAACTTTGCTGGCTGCTGGCTCTTCATCACACAGCCTAACCTGCCTCTCAGGGTTCTGATGAGGATAAAAAGCTGAACTCCTTGGAGGGAGAGCAGGATCTGATCACCAGGAAGCAGACAAATATTTCGCTTTTTGAGCTGAGCCCTGAGGAAAAGAGGCCACCCGGAGGGTGCCAGGCGGCTGTGCTGAGAACAGCCCTCCTCATAGCATCATCAGAGGACATGGGCAAAAGGCCTCTGCTCCTAGGAGCTTACAATCTGAGGTTGGGCCTCCTCCGGAGAGAGGAGAAGAGAGGAGGAGGAAGGGTGGGAGAGGAACAGAGGAGGCGTGGAGGCAGCAGCGGCACAGAGGGGCTGGGTTTTGAGCCTGGGTGGCAGGAGAGGAAGGAGAAGCAGTCAATTCTGGGGGGCCATTCCAGGCCAAAAAGGGCAGCAAGGGAGAAGGAGAGCAGGAGGCCCTCTGGAGGCAGAAGGAAGGCAGAGGAACTGGGGGAGCGCGCGCGGGGGGGGAGCCATGGTGGGTCTTTCAGGCCAGGGGAGGGGGAGTCCGGGCAGAGCCTGGCCCCTTCCATCAAGCCAGCGTAGGGCCTGGCCGGGGGTGGGCAGACAGGCCCCCCCTCCCTTCTCGGGGTCTCTTTCCTCTCCGTCCAGGCCAGGGAGACCTTGCCAGCCTCAAGCAGGGCCAGCAGACAGTCAAGGGGCTGAGGCGGAGGCTGAGGAGCCGGCTCTGCGCCTTGGAGGACAAACTGGGCGTGTGGGCCCCGTAGGGCCAAAGGCCAAAGCCGGATGGACTGTGGTGGAGGAGGGGGAGATGGCTTGGATCGGGAGAGCTGGGCTGCAATCGATCTATTCCTTTGTGTCGCATCGCATTTTAACATAGATCTTCTTTGATTGGGAGAGGGGAGGGGAGGGGAAATAATGATATGTGGGATAGAATACAATTGAAATAAGACACAGCAGAAGTGGATTGTGAAAAATAAAGGTTTTGTGTTTGTTTTAAAGGAAGAGACAGACATGCTGCTCGGAGTATTCTTTGGGCACAGTGGGGTGGAAAGGTCTTTGGGTCCAGCCCAGCTGCAGAAACGTCTCTCCTGGGAGATGCCTTCGGGGCCAAGGGAGGCTCTGAGAGGCTCTACTCACCTGAGCTCTTTCCCAGCACAAGGTAGACTGCTCCTTGGTAGGAGGCTCCTCAGCCCCAGATCCACCTCCATTGTTTCTCAAGGAGATCTGAGAAGTTTGAGAAAGCCAAGCCTTTCCCTGATTTGCAGATTTCACAGACTGACTGAGAGGAGGCCATGAAAGCCTTTCTCTCCACAAGATGATGTGTCATTCATTCTGCCATTCATTCCTCAAAGCAACAACAAGCACGCCTTTTCTCCCAAGATATGTTTAGGCAGCCTCAACCATTTTTGCCTTGTTATTGGGGTGGCTCACAACAGCACAACAATAAAAGCTTCCACTCAAAACACAGAACACAAAACAAACAAATCACAATACAAAATAGAAAACACAGTACCAAACAAAACATTTTAGAACATTTTTTTGAAAAAATCAATTTTACAAAGCCTGTTTGTGGGCCGTAGGCAAAGATGGTGGCGGACACACAGTGCAAACAAACGTCCGCCTTGTATGATTGCGATTGTGCCATTTGTAAAAACTGACTTGGAAGCGTGGGCATTCTGAAGGTACCTTTTTCCATATGTGGTGGACCTGTGGGAAGGCTAAGGCCTATTGGGATATGATATATAATGAATTAAAGAAAATATTTAAAATGACATTTCCTAAGAAGCCAGAATCCTTCCTGCTGGGAATAACACAAAGAGTAATCTCTACAGATAACTTAACATTCTTAATGTATGCTTCTACGGCGGCCAGAATAATATATGCACAGAAATGGAGAAGTAATGAACTGCCTTCAAAAGAAGATTGGCTGATTTTGGAATATTTTGGCTGATTTGGAAGATTGGCTGATTTTGGAATATGCAGAGATGGCAAAACTTACAACACTGATAAGAGACCAAAACTTAGAAGGTTTCAGAGAAGATTGGAAACCGTTTTTGTTGTACTTAAAGAATTATTTTCCTACTATGGATCTTACAGCAGGATTTGAAATTTTTTTTAAAAAAAAATGCAGGTTGGGTAGATTAATTGTTTTTTAAGGGCTTAAATTTGTGTTTTGTATTATTACTATAGCAAGGGTAAATTTTATAGTTGATGTTTCACGAAGAGAGGTGCGTGGGAAGTTCATTTTTCTCTATTATGTTTGTTATGGATATTATTGTTAAAATTAATAAAAATTGAATTTGGGGGAAAAAACAGAATTACAACACTAAGCAATATATATCCAGACACCAACAGCAAAACATTATACGACAAATCTCAACTCATCAGTCCATCCACACTCCTGTGGTTTGATTGCCTGTGGTAGGAAAACAACCATCATTTCCCCTGTTAGTGTGAAGAATAAAATCTAGGTTAGATTTTAGAAAAGACTTCTACTGAGCCACACCACTGGTCCGTCTCACTCAGCATCTGGCCCTTTCAGAGCTTGGTACGCCCCAAGTTGTTCTGTTCACTTTGCACCTCGAGGAAAATAAAGGAGAGCAGGAGAAGCCACTCTGGGCCCTGTTCATCTGGTTATCCTCCCTCCTCTCTAGAAAGGCAAGGAGATGAGCTTTCCATTAAGTCCTCTTCCACAGGGAAATTTAGTCATTTGAAAACAAGAGTGTACCCTCCTCCCATGAAGGCTTTATTATACCCCATGAACAGGAAGCGGTGGGTGGGGAATTCTAGAGATCCATCCTCTATATCTGGCTAGTATTTTTTTTTAAAAAAAAAAAAATTATATCAGACACAAGAACCACAGTTAACAGATCTAATCAAAAAGCAGCCACTAGAGATGTGTGAACTGACTCGATTTGGGCCAGGCTCAACATCGACCCAGCCTGGTCCTGGCAATCGGAGTTCGAACCAGCCTGTCCCCACAAAGGGGTGTGTTGGTCCAAACCAGACTAACCCCTGCTTCAAAGAAATGGCTCACAGGCCAGATCAGGGGTATAGTTGTGTCACCAATTTCCATGCTGTGTTATCACTCTACACACACACATACAGACATAGGCAGCAGGTGACAACTGTAAAGGAAGCACAGTCCACTGAAAACAAAATGGCCACCACACATGCTCAAATGGTCTCTGCAAGGCCTGGCATGACATTTGAGAATGGACGGTGGCAATTTTGTTTTCGGCAGCCATTTTTAATTCTTTTTAATTTTACAAAATGGCGCCCCCCTTTAAGTGGTGCCGGGGGCACGTGCCCTGCCTGCACCACCCTAGATACGCCCCTGTATGTAGGGCAGAGCCCAGGAGGCGGCTGTCAGGGCCTGTGGGCTGCTCCTTCCACCCAGCAGGCAGCCACTGACTTCCGGGCCTACTGCAGAAGGGCAGGGCAGGGCAGGAGGGCCAGAGAGGCTGCAGAGAGCAGGCAAGGTGAGATACTCCTGCCTGCATCTACCCCTGGAGGGGGCCCTCCATTCTGCAGGGCCGATCTTGCAACCCCCTCATCCAGCGGCTGGGTTTGTCTCTCCCCCCCTCCCCCCCTCCGCTCCAGGCAAAGTGGCTCTGGATATGTCATTGGCCAGGAAAGCAGCTCTGTGCCAAGAAGCCCATGTGGCATAGTGGTTAGAGTGTTGGACTAGGACCAGGGAGACCCGAGTTCAAATCCCTTCTCAGCCATGAAACTCACTGGGTGTTAAGTCTCAAAGAAGCAAGCCAGGCCCAGCTTTTAAGAAGCCTGTGTGACAGTGTTGGTTCAGGGCCTACCCATGGAGGCTGTGAAATCCGAGGTCACATCAGATGAGGGGGCCTCAGAGCCAATGCTGAAATGCCCCAAGAATTTCCACATCTGGGGTGATTTATGCAAGCATGAAGCACAGGTCTTGCACACACATGGTGCTCTGGACCAGGGCAGGGGAGAAAGCACGGAAAGAGGGAGAATTCTGAACATCTCCATTTCATTTTAAAATGTCCTTCAATCCTCTCTGACTTGAAATGCCAACCACATGAGAAATGTGCAGATTGAGAATTTCAGCACTAACTCCAAACCAGGCCTCTTAGACAGCTGTGCCCCGTGGCTATTTTATTTACTTAACTGGAGTCACTCTGATTTGAGGCCGGTTCACACTTGATGCAGAGAAAACTAAGCTACTTTTTGAAGACCTTTTTCCAGGAAAAACCAGGGCCAAGTTCCTCCCCCACCAAGGACATTTTCAGACAGCAGGCTTTAAAAATTATTTTTATTATTTATTTTTACATTTTTATCCCGCTCTTCCTCCAAGGAACCCAGAGCAGTGTACTACATACTTGAGTTTCTCCTCACAACAACCCTGTGAAGTAGGTTAGGCTGAGAGAGAAGTGACTGGCCCAGAGTCACCCAGCTAGTATCATGGCTGAATGGGGATTGGAACTCAGGTCTCCCTGGTCCTAGTCCAGCACTCTAACCACTTGAAGTTGCCCCCAAAAGTGGATTTTTAACCCCAGATATTTATATTTATAGAAATATCTATAATTTGGATATTTATAATTTGGATTTTACATTCCGCGTTAGAGTGTAACCTTATTTATTACACTCTAACGCGGAATGAAAAATCCAAATCCTGTGTAAAGTGCTCCCCGATAGCAATCTGCCCAATATGTGAATGCACATCCTCCATTCTGGAGGGGATGTGAACTAAAAGCTGGTTGTGAAAAGCCTCCAGTTTGTCAACTTGCGTCTCTCTCTGTCACTGGGGTGTGTCAGGGCAGAATCACAGGACCAAATCCTTCTTTGAAACCAATTCCCTGTTCTGATGGTCCCATCTCAAGAAACAGGGCAGGGAGGGAGGGAGAAAAAGGCAGCAGCGAGCAAGAGAAACTGTACAGAAAAAAGCTAGTCAAGAGACGGAGGAGCTGGAGCACCTTCCTGAGGAGGAAAGGCGAAAGATTCATCTCTCTTTTCAAAGCTAAAAGACAACAAAGGGGGAGTCAAAGAGAGAGTTGTACGTGTCCAAGCCATAGAGCCAGAATGTGGGGTGGTGGTGATCCACTCTCACGACAATGGAAGTGAAGCTGATTAGAAGCCGGTTCTCTGGCACAAATCAGTTCTTGTCTTTTTACGGCAGGGGTTCCCAGACAGGGTTCCCCAGAGGTGGTTGGACTAAAAGTCCCATCATCCCCTGCCCAGAATGCCCAATTCCCATCATGACTGGAGTCCGTGTGTGTGTGTGTGTGTGTGTGTGTGTGTCACTGTCAGGCGAGGTCAGGAGGGCCCTCAGGCAAGGCCCCCTCTGCCCCTAGGTTGGCCCCACTGACCCCCAGATCCCCTGAGGCCAGGCTGTGCAGGAGGTGGGGTGCAGCAGCCCTTCCATTGGGGAACTGGCAGTTTCCTTCCCTCCCCCTCAGCTTCCCTCCTCAGAGCAGACGGGAGGAGCCAGAGACCAGCTGCTTGCTTGCTTGCTTGCTTGCTTGCTTGGGGCCAGGAGTTCTGCCTCCATCACCCCCCCTTCCCCCTGGATCTCTCTCTCTTCTCCTCCTCCTCCTCTTCCTGGCCGGGCTCTGAGCTCCCCAGGCTGCACCACCCTCCGCTTGTGCCCCCCCCCGCCTTCCCTTATCCTCACAGTCTCCCACCCGCAGCCCGGCTTCCTGAAGTCCTCGGAGTGCTGCTTCAAGAGCGGCCAGGAAGGGAGGAGCTGCTGCAGCTGCATTTCCTTTCCATGCCCCGCCTCTCAGTTTCCTGTGCAATGCGTTGTGGGATAGCCCCCCCATGCCCACCAGGGATTTGGGGATGCTGACAATAGCCTGAAAGGGTTGCAAGAGGAGCAGCTGAGGAGGAGGAAGCGGAAGCGAAGGCGGTGGGGGGCGTGGGTGAAGCGCTTGGAAAGGAGGCAGAGCTTGCAGGAGGCTGCAGAAGACTGCTGGGCATAATAACGAGCAGGACTTTCCTGAGTTTTCGGGGGCATCCTTGAGTCTGCAGCAGGGTGCAAGAGGACAGCGCCTCCTGAAGGATTGCACGTGTTCTTACACGCGCACACAAACACCCCGTGCCAGCCTGAAGGACTCTTGGCTGCTGCATGTTTTGGATAAAGAGCAAGGTAAGGGAGGAAAAGCAACAACAGCAGCCCGGGGAAGGGGTGGAGGTGGTGGTCTCTCTCTCTCCCTCCCTCTCAGCCACCCAGCAGTCTTTTCTGCTGTCAGGAATGTCCCGGCATGGCTCTGAGGTGTGCAGCCAGCAGCATCCACCTGTCCAGGGCATGGAGGTGGGTGGGGAGAGAGAGAGAGAGGCCGGGAGGGTTTGCAAGAAGAGAGCCAGCATGGTGTAGTGGTTAGAGTGCTGGACTAGGACTGGGGAGACCTGAGTTCCGATTCCCATTCAGCCTCATGAGACTTGCTGGCTGACTCTGGGCCAGTCACTTCTCTCTCAGCCTAACCTACCTCAGAGGGTTGTTGTGAAAGAGAAACTCAAGTATGTAGTACACCGCTCTGGGCTCCTTGGAGAAAGAGAACGATGTAAAATAATAAATGATTATAACTCTTTGCTCCAACCCCAGATCGACCCCAAAGCTCTCAGCAACCAGTGAGTGTTGAGCTGGGGAAGGGGAAAGTTTCTCCTTGCCATTCCTATTGAACTAATGATTCTTTCTTTCCTTTCTACTCCTGTTTGCAAGGAGACCAAACGGCCAGTTCAGATGAGACTTTTCAAGGTGTGTTGAGTATATCGGTAGGGTTTCCCCCCAATTCCCACTTCAGATGAAGAGCCCAGTGTGGGTTGAGTATCTTCTTCCAACCACTTCTTTCGAATCCTACTGGACCCGGCTTGCTATCCCAGATGCAGGCCTATCCCTCTCCTCTGTCTCTATGGTTCCCAGGCTTGCTTTGTTGTATCTCCTGCTTCAAACAGGAGATCTATGCTCCTTCCCATAGATATAAGTCCCTAAAACAATAGAGTCATGCTCAGTGATCAGCTGTGGAGATGCCATTCTTTTCCAAGGCAGAACTGAGAACTTTGGCTCTGTCTTCTATGGAGACTTTATCTGTCTGTTAGCTTGAAGTACACACATTAAATGGGCATATTTGGAGATCTCAGGCTGCACCCCAGGGGTGTGTGATAGATAAATTCTTGCATTTTGAAAGCATTCCTCCACAATCCAATCTTTTCTCTCTCTGTGTGACTCTAGCCTTTCTTTTCTCTGAGCTTTCTTGCTCCTCCATGCTTTTCAAAAGGAGAGTTTCCCTGCATTTTCTGGGGAAAGAATGCTATTTTGTGGGGTTTTTAAAAAATTGTTTTGGTAGTCTGCATGAATTATGGAGCCTACCTGCAAAAACAAAACCAATGTTTCAGTCTTTTGAGGGGTGGTCTGGGAGTTTATGTCAGAGAGTGAGTGAGTCCCAAGCAGTTTGGATAGAGCAGGCCTGCACAACATGCTTCCCGGGGGCCAGATGCGGTCCGCGAGGCCTTTTTTCCTGGTTCCTGGGGCTATTTCTTCTTCCTCCGCCTGCTGCTTAAAAAAATCTCCTCAAAAAAAATTCCAGCTGCTGCACGGCGGAGGAGATGGCTGCGGGGGTGCGGGTGTTCTTCCTTACCCTCCCCCATGGCAGCAGTGGCGCACAGCGGCAGAAACCAGAGCGACACTCGGGCCTGCCATTTGGCCCGGTGTTGCTTCCCAACTGCGAGGCGCGCCTGCGCAGTTAAGTCTCTTTAGACTCTCTCTCTCTCCCACCAAGACTGCTCCATTCTCTCTCTTCCCCCCCACTAAGACTGCTCCATTCTCTTTCTCTCCCCCCCAGGACTGCTCCATTCTCTCTCTCTCTCTCTCTCTCTCCCACCAAGATTGCTCCATTCTCTCTCTCTCTCTCTCTCTCTCTCTTTCTCTCTCTCTCTCCCACCAAGACTGCTCCATTCTCTCTCTCCCCCCACCAAGACTGCTCCATTCTCTCTCTCTCTCTCTCTCTCTCCCCCCCAACAAGACTGCTCCATTCTCTCTCTCTCTCTTTCTCTCTCTCTCTCTCCCACCAAGACTGTGCCATTCTCTCTCTCCCTCCCCCAACAAGACTGCTCCATTCTCTCTCTCTCTCTCTCTCTCTCTCTCTCTCTTTCTCTCTCTCTCTCCCACCAAGACTGCTCCATTCTCTCTCTCCCCCCACCAAGACTGCTCCATTCTCTCTCTCTCTCTCTCTCTCTCTCCCCCCCAACAAGACTGCTCCATTCTCTCTCTCTCTCTTTCTCTCTCTCTCTCCCACCAAGACTGCTCCATTCTCTCTCTCCCCCCACCAAGACTGCGCCATTCTCTCTCTCTCTCTCTCTCTCTCCCCCCCAACAAGACTGCTCCATTCTCTCTCTCTCTCTTTCTCTCTCTCTCTCTCCCACCAAGACTGTGCCATTCTCTCTCTCCCTCCCCCAACAAGACTGCTCCATTCTCTCTCTCTCTCTCTCTCTCTCTCTCTCTCTCTTTCTCTCTCTCTCTCCCACCAAGACTGCTCCATTCTCTCTCTCCCCCCACCAAGACTGCTCCATTCTCTCTCTCTCTCTCTCTCTCTCTCTCCCCCCCAACAAGACTGCTCCATTCTCTCTCTCTCTCTTTCTCTCTCTCTCTCCCACCAAGACTGCTCCATTCTCTCTCTCCCCCCACCAAGACTGTGCCATTCTCTCTCTCTCTCCCCCAACAAGACTGCTCCATTCTCTCTCTCTCTCTCTCTCTCTCCCTCCCACCAAGACTGCTCCATTCTTTTTTTCTCTCTCTCCCACCAAGACTGCTCCATTCTCTCTCTCTCTCTCTCTCAGGCCAAGCCTCCTGCTGCATCCTTTCCATCTTTGTTTCCCCTTCTTCATTCTTTTCCAAAATTATGAGAAGAGGTACTCATTCCCCCACCCCTTAAAAGTGTTCCATGTTTTGTGTGATGATTTGGCAGAGGTGGAAAGGAAGAACAATTCATTTCATTATGTATTTTGTACAGATTGTATAATATTTATATTATTAGAATGAATTTTAATTCAACTTATTTCATATTAATTTAAATCAATCTTGGCCTGCCAGAACATCAAAAGTTAAATATTGATTAAATTCATTTTAAATTCATTTTTAATTCATTTCACTTTAATTCAGTTGATTGGTTGATTGATTGATATTAAGTGTTACTCTAATAATAAGCTCCCTAGGAATTGACCTCAGCCCCCATGAACCAAGTCACGGTTGGTTTTGGCCCGCAAGGTCATTTGAGTTGTGAAGGCCTGAGAAAGAGAGATAATAGTGAGCTGGGGGAAAGGCCTTTGATAGGCAAGGATCCTCACAGTTTCCAAGCCCACAACCCCAGATTCCTGCTGGGAATGAAAAGATGGTTTTGAAGCTGTAAGTGGGGTCCTGGAAGGTGGGGAAGAGGAGGCCAGGGGTGACCCCTGTGCCTGAAGGGACCTTCCTGGTGGTCTGGCTTCCCCCACCCCCATAGGCGTAACGATAGGGGGGCAGGGGGGCACGTGCCCCAGGCGCCACCCTGGATGATCACGTGGGGGGCGCCAAAGTGCCCCCGCGCCGTTCCCCTGGCTTTCCTTTTTTTTAAAAAAAAGCATCCGCGCCAGGTTGTTTTTTTTAAAGCGTCGGCGTGGTGGCGCCCCCCCTCCCCCGGTCCCGGAGCCGCCCCCCCACTGCTCGGCTCTGGCGCGCTGCGCGCGGGCGCCAAATCAACTAAAATCTTCGTCACTCACAGACAAAAGTCTTTGTTTCTTGACTGACTGAGTCGTGTCACTGTCTCCAAAATTAATCTGCGGGCGGTGCTGCTGCACTCCTCCCAGTCCCCGCCCCGCACAGTCGCGTATGCGTGCTGGTGTCCGTGTCCGACTCCTCCTCCCAGCTTGCCGTGTGCTGCACGTGCGTCGGCGTCTGCAAAGAGGCAGGGAGTCGGACCTGCTGCTGCTGCCCAAGGCAAGAAGAAGCAGAAGGGGAAGGGGGATTCATTCACCTTTGGCCGGCTGGCGGCACAAGAGACAAGACAGAGAGCAAAACTTAGCACAAGGAGGGATAAGGTGTGTTTTTTTGTGATTTTTGTGACTTGGTCGGTCCGGGCGCCGGCGGGGCGGGGGCGGCCTTTACTTAACTTTAGCAGTTAGTAACCGCCCCGTGCCTCCGAGGAGCATGTGCAGAGCGCGCATAGCGCGGGCGGGGCGTCTGCAGACTGCAAGCAGCAACCGAGAGGGCAAGGGGATTCATTCACCTTTGGCCAACTGACGGCACAAGACAGAGAGCAAAACTTAGCGCACAGGAGGGGAGGGACAAGGTGTGTTTTTCTGTGATTTTTTTTTGACTTGGTCGGTCGGGCACCGGCGGGGTGGGGGCGGGCTTACTTAAATTAACTTTAGCAACTGCCCCGTGCCTCTGAGGAGCATGTGCAGAGCGCGCATAGCGTGGGCGGGGAGTCTGTGCAAGCAGCAACCGAGAGAGGGCAGGTCGGGGCCCTCCTCGCCCGCCCGCAGCCCAGCCGAGTCGGGCCCGACTCAAGTCTGACCTAGCGGGCCGCCAGGCCGCCGGAGGAGTGCTTGCTTGCTGCTCAGCCCAGCACGGAGCAGGCCCGGCAGCAGCCACACCCACGGAGGTCCCACCACCGGTCTGGCTGCTGCTGCGACGGCCAGCCGGCCGCCACGCAGCAGCCAGGGCAGCTGCTGGGCGCTGCGCTCCTCTTCTCCGCAGCAGGAGCCCGCCCGGCATCCAGAAGCAGCTGGATAGGCGAAAAAGCATCTGTTGAGCAACAAGCGGGTGGTGTCCGAGCGGGCTTGCAGTTCGGGCAGGCGGAGCAGGGCTCCCGTTCGTTCCCTGTTGCTCCTCTTTTTGGAAGGTAAGAAGGCAGGAAGCTCGGCCAGTCTCGCCACGTGGTTTTGCTCCGAGGATGGAACCGGGCGCGTTTGGAGCGGGCAAAGCCGGGGCGCCTTTGACCCTCAAACCTTCATCCAGAAGCCGCACACCATCCTCCGGATGGTTTCTTGGGTAAGGAGCCAAACGCGGCACTGAGCGCTGCGGGGAGAGCAAGGAGGGCTGGCTGGCTGGTGAGGGCAAGCTCGGGAAGAAGGAGGGGGATGGCGGGGTGTGGGGAGAAACTTCCTCGCCAAGCCAGTCTGCTCTGCACGCCGCTCCGAATCCTGTTGCGATCTTCTTGAAATGCCGCTAGGCTGGCAGGAAGCGGCATCCCAGAGCGACTCGGCTGGGCTCTGGGCAGGCAGAGCCGCTGTCTAAGGGAGGAATGTACGTGTGTGCAAGAAAGAGATCATGGAGAAAAAGATTAGCCATGCCCCGCATTCGCGTGCAGGGGCTTCTTCCTTCAAGCGGAGTGGGGAGTTCGGTCACCCCCCCCGGCAAGAGTGCCACACCAACTCCGCCTCCCCCAAAGTAACCTCTAAGATGGGGGTGAGGCGGCGGTGCCTCCTCATGGAACCCCCAGCTGGGGTTGCTTCTGCCTTCTCCGTTTCCTGCCTCAGTGCCGCTGTCTGTCTCTGCATGGCAAGCCGTTGCCGTGAAGGTGCAGTGTTTATAAACTAGTGTGTGTTTTGGACTGACTAGGGAGAAATGGAGGGGAGGAAAGAAGCCAGGAGGCGGCATTGCAAAATGGTATGATGAGCCACTTCCCCCGCCCCCCATCACTGAGATCTCGCAGGATAGGTGTGTTTATTTAAGATTGGAGGAAAACGTGTTTTCCCTTTCTAGGTTGGGGTCTCTCCTCCTTCTCCTCCCCGAAACCACTGACAGTTGAGAAGCGGGGCGGCGGGGGGAGAGCAGAAATGGTCATACTGGGTCTTTCTCACCTTTAAACCTGATACTATTATTATTTTTATTTAAACAAAACATGCAGCAGCAGAGTTGCACAGAAGAGGCATGATTAACTGCAAAACTGGGAGAGTAGGAAGAAGAAAATTACAAAAGTGATTCTGCATTATTTGCAGTTTCCTAGCCCCACCCTTTTAATTTAATTTTTCAGTTCTTCACTATTCTTTTCTGCTGGTTTGTGAGAAAGATCCAGCAAGAAGGGGAATGGAGAATAGAGAGAAAGGGTGAAGATGCATGCATGTTCTTCCCCCATCCGCACTCCCGTCTGTCTTCAATTTAAACATTTCCCCACCTACCCCACTTTATTGGTTTTTTAAATATAAGAGCATGCATGTGTGATGGAGGAAGAAGTGGAGTTAATAGGATCAGGCAGCAAGAGGGAGGGTTCCTTTCATGTATTTTCCTTTGGAATGGCTGTAGTGGGGGGAGGTCATTTACCTTGTGACACTTTTGCCATGGCTGCCTGTGTGTATCTACCATATGCAAGAAGGTCATGGGGATTAAGAGAGCAAGCTGCAAACACAGAGCTAGAGAGAGATTTGTCTTCTGTGGGAGTCACAGGGAGAGGGAAGGAGGAGGACACTGTGATGTGGAACTGATCATGGGGGTGAGATTCTCCTGTCCCAAACCGATTAGGTGCACAAGAGGGCTAGGGAACATTCTACTGGGAGAGATGAAATTTTGAGAGTAAAACATGTTTGGCTAGTGGATTGCCGCCCATTAACAACCCTTAAAATTAACCCACAAGAGTTTTCCTCTTATGCAGGGGAGTTACATATTTCACAAGTACAACCAACATGCTGCCACCCATTTTGTCAGCTGGAATGCCTAGCTGCCTGGTAGCATATGACTCTGGGAATAGTGTTGCAGGAGGGGAATGAGTCTTGCAAATGTTAGCACTGCCTTGAGAAAACAGAAGATGAGATTGATGTAGCTGGTTAGTGTCTCTCTCTGGGCTTATTTCACAGTACAGTACATGACTGTCTTTACCAGGGGGCAGAAGACACTGTAGTAATAATCTCCTGGCTCACATCTGTCACTACCATTCATTATGAAGTGGTGGAAGAACCCTTTGTTGCATGAATAATTGGACTCTAAATTAAACCTAAGTGCAATGTAGGATGTATCATCATTCAGTGCATCATAATTCTGATGTTTGAGATACAAGGCAACTTCACAGGGTTGTTGTGAGGAAAAACCTAAGTGTAATGTGGGATGTATCATCATATGTATGTTGGGGGGGAGGCGGGGGGGCGCCATTTCAGTGCTTGCCCCGGGCGCCGTTTTCCCTAGTTACGCCTCTGCCCACCCCATCATTGTATTTGAATGGAAGACTACAGGTGTGAGCCCTGCCAAATATTCCCCTTAGGGGTTGGGGCCCTTGCTCAGTAGAAGAGCACCTGCATGCTTGCATACAGAAGGCTCCGAGATCCCTGTCTGGCATCTCCAAGAGAGGGCTGAGAGAGATTCCTGCCTGCAACCTTGGAGAAGCCGCTGCCAGACTGTGAAGACAAGACTGAGCTAGAGAGACCAATGTTCTGACTCAGTTGAAGGCAGCTTCCTATGTGCCTAAGGAGCACAGGCTGGCATAATGCTTTTTCTTCTGCCATTTTACTTCTTACAACAGTCCTGTGAGGTAGGTTAGGAGGAGACAAAGTGATGGGCCTAAGGGCATCCACTGAGCTTCATGACTGAGTGGGAAAGGATTTGAACTTGGGTCTCTCCCATCCCAGTCATCCCACTTCTCACTCTCCTTCTTTATCTATTAATTGATCTTATGTTTCTATACAAACTGCTTTAAGAACTTTTAGAGTTCTCTAATCCTAGGTATAATTAGCAAACACAATTTGAAGCCACCTGCATGACTTGAAAGCACCTTCAGCCCATCTCCCCAGTCATTAGAGCTGGAGTGAAATTCCCTAGATGCACCCAGAGAAGCTCTGACAGGCTCATCTGGCTTTTTGCTCTGAATCAATCCCCTTGATCAGTTCATTGGGGAACACACACACCTTTGCCCTGGAGGAAATTAGGTCTCCGTTGGTTGCTTTTCAACTGTTATCTGGAAAAAAGACTATGCTTGGAAGGGTGTTGAATGAAACCCCCACCAAAACGTAGCTAATAAAGGTGGCTGCTTCCATCTTTAGTGTGCAAAAGGGGCTAATCATCATCATCATCATCATCATCAATAATAATAATAGCCATCCCTCAGTGTTTTCTGGTGTGGGAGAGGGAGGCATGGAGAAAAGAAAGAAGGAGCCATGGTGTCTGGTCATACTAATGGACCCTGCGGCTTCCCAAGTAAAATGGAAATCATTCTCCATCAACAAAAGGAGCTTGGAAGTAGGTCCAGTAGGAATCCCTTGAACAGCTGTAGATCAAGCTGATCAATGGCTCTTGGGCCTTGAATAATTATTTCTGTACCATTTTGGCGGGGGCGAGGACAGACATAAGCAGGCGATGTAGTGCCTTTTCAAAGAAAAATCTCCCCAAGCAGTTCACACAGAAAAAGTAGAGCAGAAGCTTGATAGATTCAGTTCCAAGGGGACATTTGAAAAAGCTCCCCCTGCTAACAGCTGCAGGCCAGGCCACTTGGAAAGGCGAGTTCTGACTGGCTTAGTTCATGGTGGCTCTGAATAAGATCCATTTCACCCTCCAGCCGGCCTCGCCCTTCAGCTCTCTTTTCAACACTCCCCTCAACACTCATTTTTGAGCCTTTTTTCTCTTCTGAAGCCCAAAGTGGCCATATTGCACTTCCTAGGCAAGTCTCCGCTCGCATATAGGATGACCTGGATAGCTCTCTGGTCCCTGTTCCCCATCTGCTCCATGACCCAGACATCTCCTAACAGGTGCTGAGCGCCACTCAGGGTTAAGTCCAGGGTCATCTTCTCCCTATTTGGTTCCAGGGTGGATAAAAATCAATGATTTAAAAAAAAAATAAAAAAAAATCAGATTTTTTTGATTTAAATCGGGATCTTTTTGATTTAAATTGGATTTTTTAAAAATAAAATGCTTTTTGAGGAAAATATATTACCATCCAAAGGTTATTCCATCATGAAATAAAGATTAGTTTTTTAATTATGTAGAATAAGGCTGTATATGTTTAATTTTTTTGGTAAATAAATTCCATTAATCCATTCACAATGTCATGCTCTTCCAGAGGTTTCTGTAAGATTATTGGGCAGTTTCTCTGCCTACAAGATATTATCACAGATGCTTGGTTTACTTTTGCAGTTCTCAAAACTGAATTTGACTCAGCAGAGATCACATGCCTCTTCTTCACAGCAAAAATGTTATGACATGAACAGAGTTGAGAAAAAGACCTTAATCCTATTGTTCTACAAACCTATGAATACAGAATCAACCCTTTCAGTGCTAAGTTTCAAGAAGTTCAGTGAAATAGAATAGAAACAATATTTTTCTGATTGTTTGGAGTGGAATAGATCTGCACAAGAA
Source organism: Hemicordylus capensis (assembly GCF_027244095.1). Classification (NCBI taxonomy): domain Eukaryota; kingdom Metazoa; phylum Chordata; class Lepidosauria; order Squamata; family Cordylidae; genus Hemicordylus; species Hemicordylus capensis. The sequence continues at coordinate 21,018,307 of NC_069670.1, read as the reverse complement.
GAAAGTGAAACTAAGTGTGAGGAGGGAGGGGCAAGCAGACAAGCAGTACAAAATGAAAGTGAAACTTTCTGAGCACAATACTGCATAGCCACAGACAGACAAGTCTTTGGATCTTTTTGTGTGTATGACCTGAGGTTTATCACATTCTTTCCTTGGAGGAAAAAACCTATAATGGCAGCAGGCCGTAAAAGAGACCCAGTTTGGCAATATTTTAATGAAGTTCCTTTACCTATCGGTAAGGCAGGCATGCCTGCAAAATGCAAACACTGCAACAAAGAAATGCAAGGCCTGGTGGCCCGAATGAGGCAACATCATGAGAAGTGCTGTGATGAAGATGACCAAAGAAACACATTTGAACAGGCAGGATCTTCAGGTTGGTAAACATTTTTATTGAATCATATAATATTTCTAAAGACTGCCTTGAACTGTCATGTTTGAGCAAAATTATATTTCTTATTATTACTGCATGTTACTGTCATTTGGTACAGTTATGAAGAAAAGCAAATATTCCTTTTGGGGCAGTGCTGTGTACAATAGGCAGAAATTGTATAAACAATAAAATAACAGCATTGACTTTTTTGTTTAGGGGAATTCATGGATTCTGGAAACTATCCACCTTCAAGATCACCATCCTCCTGTTCTACAGTTTCAGAGTTATCCATCCAGGATAGTGCTTCATTAGCATCATCATCCGACACCCACAGCCACATATCACTATCACCTAAAAGAAAGAAAAAATCCTTCCCTCCTGGAACCACCATAGATAAGTTTGTGATAAAAACTAGCAGATTAGAAAAAGAGTTAATTGATGAAAAAATTGCCCAGTTTGTTTATGCAACGAACTCTTCTTTCCGTCTGACTGAGAACCCACATTTCATTAATATGGTTCAGTCACTGAGACCAGGATACAGTCCACCCAGCAGAGCAGATGTTGCAGGGAAACTGCTGGATAAAGTGTATGACAGAGAAATGGAGCAATGTGCAACAGCTCTGGAGGGTAGAATTGTTAACTTAAGTATTGATGGGTGGAGTAATGTCCACAATGATCCTATTGTATGTGCTTGTATAACAACAGAAGAAGGGAAAGTCTTCCTTGCACAAACAATTGATACGTCAGGAAATGCACACACAGCAGAATACTTACAAGAAGTGGCAGTAAAAGCTATAACAACATGTGAACAAAAATTCAAATGTCTAGTACGCAGTTTGGTCACAGACAATGCTGCAAATGTATCCAAGATGAGAAGAAATTTAGAAGAGCAGGAAGGGAATACAAAGCTAATAACATATGGTTGCAGTGCTCATTTGCTGCACCTCTTAGCCAAAGACTTAAGTGTTCCAGAAATAAAGACTAATGTTGTTGAAATTGCTAAATACTTCCATAACAATCACTTTGCTGCAGCAGCTCTGAAAAGGATGGGTGGAACCAAGCTAACGCTCCCACAAGATGTTAGATGGAACTCTGTGGTGGACTGTTTTGAGCAGTATATCAAGAACTGGCCTATTCTGATGACAGTTTGTGAACAAAATCGAGATAAAATAGATGGCACTGTCACGGCCAAAATCCTCAACATTGGGCTTAAGAGAAATGTTGAACATATGCTGAGCATCCTGAAACCCATCTCTGAATCTTTAAACAAAATACAGAAAAATAGCTGTTTTATTGCTGATGCTGTTGAAATTTGGAAGGAACTGAGTGAACACTTAAAAACAGAACTACACATGGACAGAATTAAATTACAAGCATTAAAAAATGAATGGGACAAGTACTGTCTCCAGCTCATTTTTTGGCAAATATTGTCAATATCCAGTACCAGGGTCAAAACTTAAGTGCTGAGGAAGAGGAGTTCGCTATGACATGGGTATCCAGCAATCATCCATCTGTAATGCCAACTATAATAAACTTCAAAGCTAAGGGGGAACCATTCAAGAAATATATGTTTGCTGAAGATATTTTAAAGAAAGTCACACCAGTGAACTGGTGGAAGTCACTTAAGCACTTGGATTTAGAGACTGTTCAAGTAATGATTTCACTTTTAACAGCAGTAGCTTCTTCTGCAGGCGCTGAAAGAATATTCTCTTCCTTTGGACTCATTCATTCTAAATTGAGAAATCGTTTGGGACCCGATAAAGCAGGAAAGCTTGTTTTTCTTTTCCAGATTATGAACAAAGAAGAAGATGAAGATGATGAGTGAGCTACAGAGGACGGTATTTAAGTTTTTCATGTGTAGGCTGGGCTGACAGTCTAAGTTTCTTAAAATATATATATTTTGTTTAGCCAAATTAGTTAACAAACATGGATGTTTGTTTAAGCAAATAACATATGCTGTAATGTTATTGTTTCGTTGAATAAATCTATTTAAATTGTTATTATTAAGGTAATGATTATTTTTCTCCTTCCTAAGTACAACAGAAAAGTTGTCCAAATATGAATGATTAACCTATTAAACTGGGGATAAAAAAACTAATATGAAAAGTTGTTATTCTAAAAATCTTCATCTACTTGCATATTAAAGTTATACCAGCAAGAATTAGTCTTTATGTAGAAAACTATGATTTAAATCAAGCCTTACTGACGAGTGATTTAAATCGTGAATTAAATCAGTTTGATTTAAATCAAATCCACCCTGTTTGGTTCCATGAGCAGCTGTTCTAAGGCACAGTCATTTAGTGTCTCTAGAAATCGGGCCTCTTTGACCCAGATGGGAATTTGCCCACTCCAAGGGAGGGTGGTTCAAGACACCCATTTCCACAACTCTGTCTCTCCTGGATGCCTCCCTGATTTCCTCCTTCAGATCATTGTCTAAGAGGGTTTAAAGCTGGTTCTATTTGCGTCTGCAAAGGAGGGAGGTTGGGAAAGGGTCTGATGGAGGAGAGGCCAAACTGGCCAGAACTGATCCTTTCTCGCCCATCGGAAGCTTGAGTTCAATGCAATTGGGGTACAGAGAACAAACGAGAAATTGGGGGGCACTGATGGCACGTGTGGGAGAGAACTGATGGGAGGGTCCAGCTCTCTGGCGAATTCTGTCTCCAGTCCCAATGGATAACTCCGCAGATCACTTGGATGGTTCTCGAGGGGCAGGGTCTTCCCACTTCTCCCTGGGGTGTCATCTGTGAAACCTCTTGCCCATCTTTGGGGTTTTGGCCCATCTAGAGTTGTCAGGTGTCCATCAAGTTGTCCTCTGGTGTTCAGCAGGGTTAACTCTTGCACCCCACTGTTTTGGGACAGGCCTGGAGAGCGGCTAGTGTTATGTGAAGTGTTCTCTGGCCTTGATAGATCAGCAGCAAAAAGCCCATCTCTCTTTCCTGGCCTTTAGGGCTGGCCTCATTAATGTTGATGGGAGGAGGGAGGGAGGAGCACTCTTCCTTCTAATACAAACAAGAGCTGCCCAAAGGCCTGGAAGATGCAACAATTAGCACCATAACAAGCGTGAATTACTTCCTGCTAATTTCTGTCCAGTACGTCTGGACACTGGAAGCTGGCACTTTGCTTGAATCTAAAACATGAGCACAGTTGCTAGAAGCCTTGTAGAGAGGAGGAGGCTTTAACAGCTGCTTCCCAGAGACAGTGGCTGCCCAGTGGTGAGAGCCTGTGTGGTTGCTGTCTGCTGTGGTCAGCTTGCCAGCCTGCGTACCCCCTAGCATGTGGGGCTCTGGCTGCTCTGCAGGTTTGTCTGTGCGGGATCGGGGCCAGAGGGGGTGAGTCAGCAGTTCCTGAGGGCAGCTGCTCAGATTAGCTGTCTTTCTCGGCTTATAAAAGGACGGCTGGCAGGTGGCGATGGGCCTGCCACTGGTGGGGTCACACCGAAGGGGCAACACTAAAGGGGGTATCCCCTTTGAGAGAGACACTTCGGGGGGCGACGAGGGCCAGGGGCTTATGAGATTTGTTTGGCTTCTGTAGTTTTCAGATCCTGGGTGTTCCATATGTGTCTTGTTTTATCTGCGGATGGGGAGGCAGGGGTTGTGTCCACTGACTGTGGGGTGGTGGCTATGATGGGGTTGAGGGGAATAGAGGAAGTAAATTTGGCAGGTCCGTGCATCGTTACAGGGGAAGGGAAGTCAGAAATCTATGAGCTGTTTCCCCTGCCAGCTGCCCTGCCAGCTCTTTGACCTTGGGGAGCAGTGTGGACCTCCCACAGACCCTTAATGCCTTGCTCCTATGTAGTGCCAGGTCTGTCGAGAATAAGTCAGAAACCATCCATGATCTGATTCTGGATGAAGGGGCAGACTTGGTATGTATTACAGAGACTTGTTTGGGGGAGGCTGGTGGCCCAGTCTGGTCCCAGCTTCTCCCTCCAGGGTATTCTGTTGAGGAGCAGGTGCGGGGACATGAGCAGGTGGAGTGGCTGAAGTCCATAAGGATAAGCTCTCCATGACCAGGATCCCTGTGGAAGTGCCTGACCATATTATTATTATTATTTTATTATTATTATTTTGCATTTATATTCCACGCTTCCTCCAAGGAGCCCAGAGTGGAGTACTACATACTTAGGTTTCTCCTTACAACAACCCTGTGAAGTAGGTAAGGCTGAGAGAGGAGTGACTGGCCCAGAGTCACCCAGCTAGTATCATGGCTGAATGGGGATTTGAACTCGGGTCTCCTTGGTCCTAGTCAAGTACTCTAGCCACTACACCACCCTGACTCCATACTGAATGTATCCATACTGAATGTGTGTACCTAAGTTTGGGGACCAGGGATAGACTTGGACTTCTCTTGGTGTACCAATTGCCCCACTGCCCAATGGAGTTCCTTACTGAGCTGACGGACTTGGTCTCAGGTGTCTCCCAGGGTTGTGGTCCTGGGGGACTTCAATGTCCACTTTGGGACCAATTTGTCTGGAGCGGCTCAGGAGTTCATAGTGACCATGATGACTTGGGGCCTATCCCAAAGGGTCTTCTTGGGACCAACACAAATTGCAGCTCACTTTCTGCTGAAAAAAGAGCCTCCCCATCTCTTACAAATTTTAAAAGGGCAGTCAAGATGCATTTGTTCACCTAGGCTTGTAATTATTTATTGTTTTAATTGTTCTAATAGTTTTGACTTTTTAAATTTAAATTGTTGAAATGTGTCAATCTTTCTTGGTTGTTTTTAGTGTTTTGTAAACCGCCCAGAGAACTTGTGTTTTGGGCGGTATAAATTTTTATTTTATTTTATTATTCGATAGTTAGATAAATAAATAAATAAATAAATAAAGCCAGTGAAGGTCCTGGTTCTGTAATCTGCAAGGTCACTGAGACATCTTGCTCAGCTTCCAAAATATTAGCTTTTTCAAACAGCAAGATTCTTGGTTGTTGCCCATAGTCTTTTGGTGGGGGCAACTTATAAGAGAGTACAAAATACAAGTATAAATTGGATGTTAATAACAATATTTTATAAGGCATTGCTAAGGAAATGAATAGATTAGCAGGTTTAGCTCAGTAGTTTCAGTAAGCAGTTCAGAGCCCATGTTGTTTCTCAAGGAGAAGAGACACGTGCAGACAGGATCTGGGCCATTGGCTCGTGACAATAGGGTCTCCTTCAGTTTCCTTTTCTATCCCAGGCTCTAACTAGTTTTCTCTTTCGGGGTACTGCAGGTAAATGTTGGCAGAGGAAGAATGATAGAAACCCAATGGATGGAGCTGCTAGATGGGAAAAAAGGAAACAAGAGAGACTAAAAACTGGAGAAAACTGGGAGAACAGGAATGAATCAAATGCTTTTCAGCATGTAATCCAGCAAATAATACAGCAAGCAGGAGAAAGAAGCCTGTGTCCTCCGTATAGGAAAAGCTCCTCTACTGAACCCAGCTTTCAATCTTAGAAGGAAATGAATGCAAGGAAGAAACCACATAAATGCCTGGAATGTGGAAAGAGCTTCAGCACGAGTGGAGAACTTACTATACACCACAGAACCCACACTGGGGAGAAACCATATAAATGCCTGGAGTGTGGGAAAAGCTTCAGCCAGAGAACACATCTTATTGTACACCATAGAACCCACACTGGGGAGAAACCACATAAATGCCTGGAGTGTGGAAAGAGCTTCAGCACAAGTACACAACTTATTATACACCACAGAACCCACACTGGGGAGAAACCACATAAATGCCTGGAGTGTGGAAAGAGCTTCAGCCGGAGAGCAAAACTTACTGTACACTATAGAACCCACACTGGGGAGAAACCACATAAATGCCTGGAGTGTGGAAAGAGCTTCAGTCAGAGAGCACATTATATTATACACCATAGAACCCACACTGCGGAGCAACCACATAAATGCTTAGAGTGTGGAAAGAGCTTCAGTCAGAGAGCACATCTTATTGTACACCATAGAACCCACACTGGGGAGAAACCACATAAATGCCTTGAGTGTGGAAAGAGCTTCAGCCAGAGCTCAAATCTTATTGTACACCACAGAACCCACACTGGGGAGAAGCCACACAAATGCCTAGAGTGTGGAAAGAGCTTCAGCACAAGTGCACGTCTTATTGTACACCATACAACCCACACTGGGGAGAAGCCACACAAATGCCTAGAGTGTGGAAAGAGCTTCAGCACAAGTGGAGAATTTACTATACACCACAGAACCCACACTGGGGAAAAACCACATAAATGCCTGGAGTGTGGAAAGACCTTTAGCCGGAGAGCACATCTGATTCTACACCATAGAACCCACACTGGGGAGAAGCCACATAAATGCCTGGAGTGTGGAAAGAGATTCAGCAGAATTGGAAATCTTACTATACACCATAGAACCCATACTGGAGAAAAACCACATAAATGCTTGGAGTGTGGAAAGAGCTTCAGCACAAGTTCAAATCTTATTGTACACCACAGAACCCACACTGGGGAGAAACCACATAAATGCCCAGAGTGTGGAAAGAGCTTCAGCACGAGTGGAGAACTTATTGTACACCACAGAACCCACACTGGGGAGAAACCACATAAATGCTGGGAGTGTGGACAGAGCTTCCGCACGAGTGGAGAACTTACTGTCCACCACAGAACCCACACTGGGGAGAAACCACATAAATGCCTGGAGTGTGGAAAGAGCTTCAGCAAAAGTTCAGATCTTATTGTACACCATAGAACCCACACTGGGGAGAAACCACATAAATGCCTGGAGTGTGGAAAGAGCTTCAGAACGAGACCACAACTTACTATACACCATAGAACCCACACTGGAGAGAAACCATATAAATGCCTGGAGTGTGGAAAGAGCTTCAGCCAGAGAGGAAATCTTATTGTACACCATAAAACCCACTAGGGATGTTCATGAACCAGTCCGGAGGCCATTCTAGAGGTGGTGCTTCAAAGGTGGTGCTGGCTAAAAGGTTCAGCGCCGGTGGTGTCATGGGTCTTTAAGGGCAGTGGAGGGTGCACTTACCCTTTCCTCTGCTTTCCCCCCCTCTGGCGCTCCATTTTTAGCACAAACACATGGAGCAGCAGTGTTCCTCCCTGCTGCCCCTTTCCTGGTTCTTGTCTGGAAATGGCCGGAAGTAGCGCATGCGCCCATCACGATGGGCCCTCAGCATGTACATGCTATGGGTGCACGTGCAGAGGCTTTTCCCGGCCAGGAACAGGGAAAGGAGCGGCAGGGAGGTATGCTGCCGCCCCATGGGTTTTGTTAAAACTGGAGCTCCGGTGGGGGAAAAGCGGAGGGAGGAGTAAGTGCACCCTTCCCCACCCTTAAAGAACCACTGCCCCCAGCATCAAACTGCATCTCCGCATTTTCATGCACACCACTAGAACCTACACTGGAGAGAAGCCACATAAACAACAGAAGCATGGTGGAACAGTGAGAACCAGTGAGACACTGTTATCTCTGGATATAATCTCTATAGAAAAGGCAGGGAAGGGTGCCTTGGAGGTGGAGTAGCACTGTATGTTAAAGAAGGGATAGAATCTAACAAGCTAGAAAACCTTGTTGGACTGGAGTCCTCCACAGAAACCCATACAAGGCCTGAAAGGGAACGTGCTACTGTGGACATGCTATTGCCCTTTGGAGCAAAACGCTGACAGTGAATGGGAGTTGCAGGAGGAAATCAGGGAGGCGTCAAGGAGAGGCAGGGCTTTAATAATATTGCATGGAACCAATAAGACAAGGATTGAAGAATAGAACAATATCGGACCTCCAAAAAGTATACAGTGTACTGTGCTTGATTGGCCAGCAAACTCGCCTGACCTGACCCCATAGAGAATCTATGGGGCATTGCCAAGAGAAGGATGAGAGACATGAGACCAAACAATACAGAAGAGCTGAAGGCCGCTAATGAAGAATCCTGGTCTTCCATAATACCTCATCAGTGCCACAGGCTGATAGCATCCATGCCACGCCGCATTGAGGCAGTAATTGCTGCAAAAGGGGCCCAAACCAAGTACTGAATACATATGCATGCTTATACTTTTCAGAGGTCCGATATTGTTCTATTCTTCAATCCTTGTCTTCTGGGTTCCATGTAATATTCTAATTTTCTGAGATTGTAGATTTGGGGTTTTCATGAGCTGTACGCCATGATCATCACAATTATAACAAATTAAGGCTTGACTTATCTCGCTTTGCATGTAATGCGTCTGTCTCATATATCAGTTTCACCTTTTAATTTGCATTACTGAAATTAATGGACTTTTTGCACGATATTCTAATTTTCCGAGTTTCACCTGTACTTCCTTGAAAGATATCGATCACATTCAAGGATAGATATGGTTTGGACATCTAAAGCTATTACACCATGTATGGAAAAGATGGATATTCTACCTAGGACTTTTTCAGACCATAACCCAATTTGTTTTACATGGAAGAAGAAAAGAACGACTTCATTTCGTTGGAGATTGAATGAATACCTCTTGAAAAAATCAGATGTTGTGGAGAAAGCTAAAAAGAAATTAAAGGACTATTTTGAATTGAATTTAAATCAGGGAATGGACAATAAAACTGTTTGGGATGCAAGTAAATCGGTTATGAGAGGTTTCTTTATACAGCAAAATTCATATTTTAAAAAGCAAAGAGGATTGAAAAAAGAGATATTATTGATGCAGATCTCCAAAAGGAAAGGGAATTATTATGGGCCAAAGATAAGAAGACGGTCATACAAGCTATTAAAATCCTGCAACAACAACTTTCTATGTTGATAGTGAATGAACTAGAATGGAACTTGAAATATGTTAAGAAAAGGACATTTGAGTTCGCAAACAAACCAGGCAAGTTGTTAGCTTGGAAAATTAGAGCTGAGAAGAAGAAAAATTACATATCCAAAATACTTACAAAAAATGGGCTCTCTTATGATGGAAAGGAAATAAAAGCGGAATTTTAAAAATATTATTCAGAACTATATAAAGGCAAAATAGTTGAAGATTAAAAAAACTGAGCAGTTTCTTAGCACCAAAAATATTCCAAAACTTACTAAGGAGCAAATACAAACTATGCATGCTCCGATAACTATTATGGAAATAATAGAAGTAATTAATCAAGCCAAGCCCAACAAGGCCCCCGGGCCTGATGGACTGTCAGCTTTATGCTATAAGTCATTTAAAGATCAAATTCTACAACCTCTGCAATGGACTATGAATGATATCTTACAAAAAGGGATTATGCCGGATTCATGGAAGTACGCAAATATTGCAGTAATCCCAAAACCAGACCAAGACTTAACGTTAGTTAAAAATTATAGACCAATTTCACTTTTAAACAATGATTACAAACTTTTTGCTGCCATTTTGGCAAGAAGAATGAAGGTTATATTGAGGCATTTTATTCATGAAGATCAAGCTGGATTTTTGCCAAAGAGACAATTGAGAGATAATGTCAGAACAGTCCTGAAGGTACTGGAGTACTATGCAAAACATTATGATAAACAGATGGCGATGATTTTTTTGGATGCAGAGAAAGCTTTTGACAATATTTCGTGGCAATTTTTGTGGAGATTACTAGAGGTAATGACTGCTTGCAATAATTTTATTAGGGCAATTAAGACAATTTATTCGGAGAAATATGCTAAGATTATTGTAAATGGGGAATTATCAGACAACTGTGTAATACAAAAAGGGACTAGACAAGGATGCCCACTTTCCCCATTGCTTTTTATATTGGTTCTAGAAGTACTTTGTAGAACTATCAGAGAAGATGATAAATTACATGGTCCCAAAATTGGGAAACAGGATTATAAACTGAGAGCCTTTGCAGATGATGTTGTGCTGTTTTTAGAGAATCCAATGGATAAGATTGAAAGACTCTTGGATAAAATACAACAATTTGGTCAGCTGGCTGGATTCTATATAAATAAGACCAAGACTAAGGTTTTAACTAAAAATATGGATCAGAAAGCTAAAGACAGATTCTCTGAAATAAGTGAGTTGAAAGTGGAAAAGAAAGTTAAATATTTGGGGGTCTGGTTATCAAATAACAACTCCTTGTTGTTTATAAATAATTATGTCAAAATATGGAATTCAGTGAAAATTGATCTACAAAGATGGTCTAAAATGAATTTGTCTTTAATGGGAAGAATTTCAGTGGTGAAAATGAATGTCTTGTCTAAAATGTTGTTTCTCTTTCAGACTATTCCCATAATTAACACTTTAACTTGTTTTAAGCAATGGCAGAAGGACATAACTAAGTTTGTTTGGCAGGGGAAAAGACCAAGAATTAATTTTAAGAATCTAACAGATGCAAAGGAAAGAGGTGGTCTTACCTTGCCAGACTTAAGGTTATATTTTGAAGCTGTTTGTTTGACTTGGTTAAAAGAATGGATAACTCTAAGAAACCCTAGAATTCTTGATTTGGAAGGATTTGACAGAAGGTTTGGATGGCATGCGTATTTGTGGTATGAAAAAAGTAAAATACATAAAGATTTTTTGAACCACTATGTGAGAAGGAGTTTAATGAGGGTGTGGTTAAAATACAAAAATTGGTTTGAACCTAAAACTCCATTATGGGTATCTCCGATTGAAGCCTTATCACGTAAAGAAGTATATATGCAAATGTGTTGGGGTACTTATAGGGATTTGTTACACTTTCAGGAAAAGGATTGTAAGTTAAAAAGCTTAACTGAAATACAAGATTTGGTTAGAGATTGGTCTCAGTATCATCAGTTAAATGAGATGTATAAGAAAGACCTTAAAGTCAGATTTGAGTACCAGACTTCAAATTTTGAGAAGGAATTATGTCAAAATGATGAAAAATTAGTTTCCAAAATGTATAAACTGTTGCTTTTGGATGAGACAAGAGAGGAAGTGGTTAAAACGACTATGATAAAGTGGGCTCAAGATGTGGGGCATAATATAGAAATGGCAGCCTGGGAAAAGTTATGGAAAAATGATTTAAAATTTACTGCATGTTATGCTATAAAAGAAAACTATTATAAAATGATGTATAGATGGTATCTGACACCAAAAAAATTGGCATTAATGTATAAAAATGTTTCAAACAAATGCTGGAAGTGTGGACATTTTGAAGGCACATTCTTTCATATGTGGTGGACCTGTGGGAAGGCTAAAGCCTATTGGGATATGATATATAATGAATTAAAGAAAATATTTTAAATGACATTTCCTAAGAAGCCAGAATCCTTCCTGCTGGGAATAACACAAGGTGCAATTTCTACAACTAATTTAACATTTTTTATGTATGACTCTACGGCGGCTAGAATTATATATGCACAGAAATGGAAGACTAGTGAATTGCCTTCAAAAGAAGACTGGCTGATAAAAATTTTGGAATATGCGGAGATGGCAAAACTTACAACACTATTAAGAGATCAAAACTTGGAATGTTTTAAAGAAGATTGGAAACCATTTTGGTTGTATTTAAAGAATTATTTTCCTACTATTGACTTGAAAGCAGGGTTTGAAATTTAGTAAAAATCGCAGGTTGGTTAGATTAATTATGTTTGTAAGGGTTTGAATTTATGTTTTGAATTATTATTATAGCAAGGGTAAATTTATAGTTGATGATTCACAAAGAAATGTGAGCGGGAAGTCCACTTTGTGTGTGTGTATTTGTAATGAATGATAACATTACGGTTGTTAAAATTAATAAAAATTGAATTTTTTTGGGGGGGGAGTTCTTTGCCTCCATCTTCATGGCAGAGGATACTGAGCATATACCTGTTCCTGAACCAGGCTTTTCGGGGATGGAGGATAAAGAACTGAGTCAGATAGAAGTGACAAGAGATGATATTCTAAACTGTCTGGAAAAACTGAAGACTAGCAAATCGCCAGGGCTGGATGGCATCCATCCAAGAGTCCTTAAAGAACTCAAATGTGAAATTGCCAACCTCCTTGCAAAAATGTCCCTACAATCAGGCTCTGTACCAGAGGACTAGAAAGGAGCAAATGCAACACCGATTTTCAAAAAGGGGTAATCCAGGAAATTACAGGCTGGTTATCTTAACGTCTGTTCTAGGCAAATTGATGGAAAGCATCCTCAAGGATAAAATCGTCAAGCACATAGAAGAACAGGCCCTGCTGGGGGAGAACCAGCATGGCTTCTGCAAAGGGAAATCTTTCCTCATGAAGCTTTTAGAGTTCTTTGAGAGTGTCAACAAGTGTGTGGATCAAGGTGATCCAGTTGACATAGTATATCTGGACTTGCAAAAAGCTTTCGACAAAGTTCCTCATCAAAGACTCCTGAGGAAACTTAGCAGTCATGGGATAAGGGGACAAGTACATGTGTGGATTGCTAACTGGTTGAAAGACAGGAAACAGAGGGTAGGTATAAATGGAGAGATTTCACAATATAGGGAAGTAGGAATTGGGGTCCCCCAGGGACTTTTGTACTGGGACTGGTGCTGTTTATTTATTCATAAATGATCTAGAAGCAGGGGTAAGCAGCGAGGTGGCCATATTTGCAGGTGATACCAAACTCTTTCGGGTAGTGAAAATCCATAACTGATTGTGAAGAGCTCCAAAAGGATCTCTCCAAACTGGGTGAGTGGGCGACAAAGTGGCAAATGCAGTTCAAGTGTAAAGTGATGAACATTGGGACAAATAACCCCAACTTCAAGTATATGCTGATGAGATCTGAGCTGTCGGTGACTGACCAGGAGAGGGATCTTGGGGTCGTGGTGGACAACTCGTTGAAAGTGTCGACTCAGTGTGCGGAGGTTGTGAAAAAGGCCAATTCCATGCTAGGGATCATTAGGAAGGGAACTGAAAATAAAACTGCTAATATTATAATGCCCTAATACAAAACTATGGTGTGGCCACACCTGGAGTACTGCGTACAATTCTGGTCACCACATGTAAAAAAGGACATTGTAGAACTGGAATAGGTGCAAAAGAGGGCAACCCAGATGATCAGGGGCCTAGAGCACCTTTCTTATGAGGCAAGGCTACAACACCTGGGCCTTTTTAATTTAGAAAAAAGACTGTGGGGAGACATGATAGAGGTCTATAAAATCATGCCTGGGGTGGAGAAAGGGGACACAGAGAAATTCTTCTCCCTCTCACATCACACTAGAACTAGGGGTCATCCCATGAAATAGATTGCCAGGAAATCTAGGGCCAACAAATGGAAGTACTTTTTCACACAACACATAATACGTTTGTGGAATTCTCTGCCACAAGATGTGGTGACAGTCAACAACCTGGATGGATTTTAGAGGGGTTTGGATAACTTCATGGAGGAGAGGTCTATCATCGGCTACTGGTCGGAGGGCTTCAGGCCACCTCCAGGCCCAAGGAGGCCTATCCAGTCCAGCATCCTGTTTCCCACAGTGGCCCACCAGATGCCTCTGAGAAGCCCACAGGCCAGAGGTGAAGGCATGCTCTCTCTCCTGCTGTTGCTCCCTTACAACTGGTATTCAGAGGCATCTTGCCTCTAAGGCTAGAAGTGGCCTATAGCCACCAGACTAGTAGCCCTTGATAGACCTGTCCTCCGTGAATTTGTCTAAGCTCCTTTTAAAGCCATTCAAGCTGGTGGCCATCACCACGTCCCATGGCAAAGAATTCCGTAGATCAGGGTTTCTGAACCTTGGGCCCCCAGATGTTGACGGACTACAACTCCCATCATCCCCAGCCATGTCCATTGTGGCTGGGGATGATGGGATTTGTAGTCCATCAACATCTGGGGGTCCAAGGTTAAGAAACCCTGCCATAGATTAATTGTGTGCTGTGTGAAAAAGTACTTTCTTTTGTCGGTCCTAAATTTCCCAACCTTCAGTTTCATGAGATGATCTCTGGTTCTAGTGTTGCGAGAGAGGGAGAGAGATTTCTCTCTGGGTTAGAACAGGCGTGGTTAACCATGCTGGCATCCCCTAGGACCTGTTTGTAGCGTTTAAAATCTGTGGTGTGTGTTCTCTCTCAGCTTCTCTTATCACAGTTTTAAATAACTGCCAAGCGTCCTGAAGAGATCTGATCCTATTGATTCCCCTTTCCCCTTCCTTTTAACTGAGCCCCTTCGTGTTGCAAAGTTTCCTCATTCCCCATTCATTCAATAAACGGTGGCTGGGGATGATGGGAGTTGTAGTTGGAGCTGGAGGGCCAAGTTTGCCCACCCCTGTTCTAGACCAAGACTGGAAGACTGAATGCAACAAATATTTATATACCACTTTTCAACAAAAGTTCCCAAAGTGGTTTACACAGACAGAAATAAATACATCTAAATAAATAAATGAAATGGCTCCAGGAGCTGCTGTCATCTGCAGAAGATGCATCATCCGACTCAAACCTCCGACTCATCAATTAAGCCTCTGATACAAGCCTTTGACTCACCATCCGCTTCAGCTGCAGAAGACGGCACTGTGTGTAGGAGGGACATCATCCGACTCAAGCAACCAAAACACCCTCATCTGCTCCTGCCAAGTGTTTTATCTAAATCACAGCCAACTTCTCCCAAGTTGTCAGATTGCAGAAGAATTCAATGATCCTAATTTCCAGAGGCAGGTTAAAGCAAAAGAAATCTTACCTGGGGAGGACAAGAGGAGATACTTGGCCAGCAACCACATCCCAGAAGAAATAGTCTGCTCCCAGCATCAACAACCTGCAGCTTCAAATGAGAGGGTTTGGCCTCTGATGCCCATTTCTTGTCAAGAAACACCTCCCTGTGGTCAGAGGTGCAGTGTGTGTGCCAGCAAGGCCAATGAGGTTCCAGTCCTAGGCAGCCACAGAGCGGGAATCAGCCCCCAGCATTTCACAGAACTCCTCGCACTGTTTTGCTCTCTGAGACCAGCCATCGCAAGAGAACAGGTGACTCTGCTTCAGCTGGATTAGTTGTGATTTCCAAGTCTTGGGTTTTCTGCTCCTTTTCTTCATCATCCCCTCCTGTGTTTGCAGGTTTTGTGTGACACTAAAGGATAGCTCATCCGTTAATCTGGTTTTAGGCATCAGAAAAGCACAGATTTTCAATTTTGGGATGCCAAGTTAAGTATTGTATATTAAGCATTTTTAAGTAGATTAAGTCTATTTTGACAAAGAATTGGGAAGGATTGTATCGTATCTCTCTGCTTGCATGATTTGAAAGAGAAGCTACTGAGGAGGCTTCCAAAGGTCCTCGTTTGTGCAAGACAGTATTTTTGTATGCATAGAAATTGGGAAAAGACAGACATCACAGCACACTGAACTAAGAAGAGATCTTTCAGTCAGCCAGACTGCGTCAGAGTTCAGAAGCTGAAGGGGCTACGTGATGTGTGCCCACTTGCTTGGGATTCTTCTCCTTTTTCTGCACAGTAAGTATTTTGCAGTGCAGTCCTAACCATGTTTACTCAGAAGTAAGGTCCTCAGAAACCAATAGGACTTACTTTCAAGTAAGTGTGCTCTCTACAATACAACCCTATGCATCCTTAGAAGTACTCTACTCTAATACTATCCTTCCAAATTTAGAGAAATACAAACATGTTCAGTTGAATAGGTCACTGAACCTTCTTTTCATATTGTAATGTACATAGGAAGCGGCCATATACTGAGTCAGACCATTGGCCTATCTAGCTCAGTATTGTCTTCATAGACTGGCAGCGGCTTCTCTGAGGTTGCAGGCAGGATGTATCTTTTCATATTATGATGATTAGCATAAGGATTAATGTTATGAAGTTCAGATTAAGAAGTTCAAAGTGTTTCGGATATATTATTTCTATAAGTAAATTAGATTCTCTTACTTAACAAGAGCCACCTAATGGCACAGAGGGAAGCAACTTGCATAGAGAACAAAGAGGTTGCCAGTTCGAATCCCCGCTGGATTCGAACTGGAAACATAGTCTGTTTCTCCCAGACTATGAGAGGCACCTATATCAGGCAGCAGTGATATAGGAAGGTGCTGAAAGGTATCATCTCATACTGTGAGGGAGGAGGCAATGGTAAACCCCTCCTGGATTCTACCAAGAAAACCATATGGCTCTGTGGTTGCCAGGAGTCGACCCCGACTCGACGGCACAACCTTTCTTTTCCTTCACTAAACAAGGAATTAATAATTTGTGAAACCAGGTTTCTGAGAAGCCAAAGGTTGTCATGAATGCCTCTTGGGTGTAGATTTCCCTCACAATTTAACAAGTTTACATATATTTGTTTTCCGTTTTCGGTATCTTGTGATCTGAAAAAACTTTCAGTTGAGAGTGATTTCCAAAGAAATGGAATCAAGCTTTCTGACAAGGCATTCAGTGTACAAACTGGGGTGTTAGGAAATGATCTATGACACCTTTTTGTTGTAGTTTGGGAAGACATGTTTGGCATCCTTTCCCCAAGATTTGGTCCCTATTCTTTATCTTAACCTTCTGCACAACAGCCCTGTGAGGCAGGCCTTTAATAATCCTGTGACAGAGGATGTGAGCGACGGGGTGACTTTCCAGAGGTTTTTCAGAGGCTCGATGGTAGAGTCAATATCCATTATTAGCAGTGACAGTTCTGCATCTCTGCCATGTGCTCTTCAGTGAGGCAGGGAGGCGAGCTGGACCTGTGGTAGCAAGCATGAATTTGCTAAGCAGGGTCCACCCTGGTTTGCATTTGAATGGGAGACTGCATGTGTGAGCACTGTAAGATATTCCCCTTAAGAGATGGAGCTGCTCTGGAAAGAGCATCTAGGTTCCAAGTTCCCTCCCTGGCAGCATCTCCAAGATAGGGCTGAGAGAGATTCCTGCCTGCAACCTTGGAGAAGCTGCTGCCAGTCTGGGTAGACAATACTGAGCTAGATGGACCAAAAGTCTGACTCAGTATAAGGCAGCTCCCTATGTTCCTATATCTCTGTATTCAAGAAAGGTGAACAAATCTGGCTGATGTGTGCAAAGATCTCAGGGTCGGTGGGCTGGGTGGGTGGGGGGCAACCCATGCTTTTTAAAATCATTTTTGAAAATGTGCCTTTACTTTGAACTGCATGAAATGACAACATTGTCTTCGTAAATATTAAACAGTATGGTTCAGGCACGGAGGCTGCCGCCCAGTGTATGGCTCAGCACTGCATGGCATGGCTGTAGATGCCAACAGAGAAATCAGGCACACACACACCCTGCAGGATTTCCCAGCACCGCTAGCAGGCAGCCAGGCAGTCTGCATGGGCTGTACCAGTCCCAGGCTCATCCACACGGTGGCAGGGATAACACACTCTCATGAACGCATCATGTAATCTGCAGAGATGTTTTCCCTCCACTTAGTTTTGCACTAGATCACTCGGGAGTTTCTTTGCTTTCCTTTACAGCTGCTCATTCACAGGGAGGCACAGAAATACCACAGCAGTTGACTCAGGTGTGGGCATCTCCTGAAGAGGCCAGAAATATCACCTGTGACCTTCCAGATGGAGCTGAGGCATGGAATACGACGTGGTACAAAGAGGAGCAGGACAGAAGCCTGCGCATGATTGAACCAAGTTACAACGAGAGAACAGCAGGAGCAAAGGTCCGTAAAGCAATTCTGACCCTCGGGAACATACAAAGAAAACACTCTGGGATTTATTATTGTGCCACAATCATCAATAAAGCATTCAGAATCCTGAGCGGGACGAGGCTCATCATCAGAGGTGAGCAGCCCGGCACGTTTGGGAAATGGTGGTTGTTTGTTGTTCAATGTCTCCCCTACTCAACTGCAGACCTGCTCCAGACAGCTTGCAAGTGCCACCCACCCCACAAATTAAAACACAAAAGATTAGATGAAGTCACAATAAAGCCTCAAACAATAACCAGCCAAACAATTCAATCGAAGAGGAGGGTGCAATCATGGGAAAGCAGGCTTTGAATTAGTCCTCTGCACACCTTCAGTGGCGCAGCGGGGAAATGCTTGACTAACAAGCAGAAGGTTGCCGGTTTGAATCCCTGCTGGGACTATATCGGGCAGCAGCAATATAGGAAGATGCTGAAAGGCAACATCTCACACTGCGCGGGAGGAGGCCGTGGCAAACCCCTCCTACCAAAGACAACCACAGGGCTCTGCGGTTGCCAGGAGTCGAAATCGACTTGACGGAACACTTTACCTTTACACAAAGCAAGCTAATGCTCTACAGGAGGCCTTTAAAATAAATGAGTATATATTTTTTAAATTCCTGTTTCTCCCAAGGCAAAATGACAGAGTGAGGTGGTCTCTGTGACTGGAGAGAGGGCCTTTCCGATGGCGGCACCATGCTTGTGAAATACCCTCAAACGACAGGAAACTGCCTCCTGCAGAGTCAGACCCTGAGTCAATCTAGCTGAGTATTGCCTGCTCTGACTGGCAGCATTTTTAGGCAGGGGTCTTTCCCAGGCCTACCTAGAGGACTGAACTAGGGACTTCTGCATGGAAGGCAGGTACCCTGCCATTGAACGATGTCCCCATTCTGGCTCTCCCTGTCGAGACTATTTGCCTGGCGGCTCCAGGAATTAGATTTAGATGCCAGGTTCAGGTTGTCCTCATCACCCAACCATGTATGGAACAATTGCTGCTTCCTTGTGCCGCTCTTGGCTTCTTCGAACAAAGAAGCAAATGCTTCTTTGAACAAAGGCTTCTGCAAGAGCTTGTACCAGAGTATGCGCAGAACTCTGAAGAGGAGATTCTGTGGTGGTTTTCTGGATTCTCGCTTGTGTGAGGGGCGGCACCAGTGGAAGACCCCCACTGGATTTCATCTCACATTTCTTGCGTAAGATCCTAGGAACATAGGAAGCTGCCATATACCGAGTCAGACCATTGGTCTATCTAGCTCAGTATTGTCTTCACAGACTGGCAGCGGCTTCTCCGAGGTTGCAGGCAGGAATTTCTCTCAGCCCTATCTTGGAAATGCTGCCAGGGAGGGAACTTGAAACTTTCTCCTCTTCCCAGAGCAGCTCCATCCCCTGAGGGGGGAATCTCTTCCAGTGCTCACACTTCTAGTCTCCCATTCATATGCAACCAGGGTGGACTCTGCTTAGCTAAGGGGACAAGTCATGCTTGCTACCACAAGGCCAGCTTTCCATCATCTCCTACTGCACGGGAGGAGGCAATGGTAAACCCCTCCTGTATTCTACCAAAGAAAACCACATGGCTCTATGGTTGCCATGGGTTGAAATCGACTTGACAGCACACTTTACCTATGTGATAAGGAAGGGCAGAGTCGAATCCAAAGGAAGCTCCAGAGAACAAGAAGCAATGCTGGTATGCTCTTGACAGCCAGGGGCACGGTGTGGCTTTTGCACTTTTCATCAGAGGAAGCTTTAAATAGAAGAGAGCAAGAAGAGGCTTGCTCGCTTAGGGCCTGATGCTGTTTCTTGATGTAGTGGATTTAGTGGAAAGCTGGTCTTGTGGTAGCAAGCATGACTTGTCGCCTTTGATAAGTGGGATCTGCTCTGGTTTGCATTTGGATGGGAGACTACATGTGTGATCACTGTAAGAGATTCCCCCCTGGGGATGGAGCCGCTCTGGGAAGAGCAGAAGGTTCCAAGTTCCCTCCCTGGCAGCATCTCCAAGATAGGGCTGGGAGAGATTCCTGCCTGCAACATTCGAGAAGCTGCTGCCAGTCTGTGAAGACAATACTGAGCTGGATGGACCAAGGGTCTGACTCAGTATATTGCAACTTTCTATGTTCCTATGAGATTTGCGGACCAAATTTCACAGGCATAGGTAAGATTAAGCAGGCAGGAAAATCAGGACAAAATTGAGGAGAGCTGGTCTCATGGTGGTAGCAAGCGTGAATTGTCCCCTTTGCTAAACAGGATCCAACCTGGATTGCATTTGAATGGGAGACTACATGTGTAAGGATTCCCCTTAGGCGATGGGGCTGCCCTGGGAAGAGCCCCTGCACTCAGAAGGTTCCAAGTTCCCTCCCTGGCTTCTCCAAGATAGGGCTGAGAGAGATTCCTGCCTGCAACCTTGGAGATGCCGCTGCCAGTCTATGTAGACAATGGGAGTTAAAGATTACAAAACCCTGTTTGGATTCAGCAATATGTCAGAGCATCAAAAAAAAAAAAAGAATCCATATATATATATATGAATATTTAAATATAAACTCTTCTAACCATTCAGTTTTATTATGATTATATTAAAATATTCATATATAATATTTAGATTCTTTTTTTCTTTTTCTTTTTTTGGATGTTCAGTATGTCAGCTTCCTATGTTCCTATGGACTTACCTCCTCTTCTGCTTATTTCTTATTTCTTTATTTAGTGGAAAACCCACCCACCCCCATTCATTCATTCTTTTAACATATTTCTATACCACCCCAAACTTGCGTTTCTGGACGGTTGACAATTAAAAATCATTTCAACATTAAAATCATTTAAAACCCAACATTAAAAGGATTAAAACTAGAAATCTAACCAAAAGCCTGGGTGAACAAATATGTCTTCAGTGCCTTTTTAAAACTTGCCAGAGATGGGGAGGCTCTGATTTCAATATCCTGCTTTCTTGGCCTTTCTCCTCCGTTAGTGGATCAGCATCTTTCTTGCAGAGGCTCAGGGGAACTTACAGAGATGCTTACTGTTGACGGAGAACCCAGCGATTGTGATCTTTCGCCCTGTTTCACTTTCAAACCACAGGATTGGGCTGGCAGGCAGCTCAACAGGACAGGCCTGCAGGCGGTTTGCAGAGGCGGCGTCTGGAGTGACATAGGCAGGAGCTCTTCTTTGCGGTACTGGCCACTGTGCAAGATACAAATCAATAAATGTGGTTTCTTCCTGAGGAAGCCACCATTTTCACAAGTTGACTCAAACTTTCCACCAGCCAAGGACAGCAGAGCGAAACAGTTTGCATAGAGGAGACCTTTAAGTTGTTTTTGAAGCTCTCTTGTAAATTTCTGCGCACTGCTCCTAGAAAAGAGAGGCATTTGTAATGCAAATGAGCATCCTGGGACAACGAAAGGTGAGCACTGAACGTTCACAGGATGACCCGGACTGCTTTAAGCCCCACTGGGGACTCTCATCCGGACTAACACAGTGTTTACAGAAGGACATTGCACTCTGTGTTTTTTTTAATTAAAAAAAATTAAAAACACATCTTTTAAAAGAGGCTTTTTAATGTTCCATCTTTGGTTATATCTGGTAGGTTCTTTAGTTTTTAGTTTGTTATTATTCTCAATTTTTTGCTTTTAAAGCAACTTTTAATTTGAAACTTAATACTGATTGTGGTTTTTAATAGGAGTGTGCACAAGTGGATTTTTTTGTTTTGATTTGTACCTGAACTGAAACACCCCCGATTTGTTTTGGGTCCGAATCTGACACATACACCCCCGAATCACCCCAGATTTGATTTGTACCCGAATTTTCTGAATCTGAATCGATTCGGATTAAAAAAAAGGGCCCTGGGGCCAAAAACATGGGGGGGGGTAGTGCCCAATGGGTGGAAGCTACCACCCAAATTTCAAATCCACTCTCATTTGCTACCAGAGAATCTACTCTCAGAACACCTCAGAAACAACAAAACCCAGTGTCCCATGGGCTTGTGGGTTTGGGGGTGGTTGGCACCCTATGTGCACTACACCACCACTCGCTCTGGGCCACCCTGGTGCCCCCCAAGTGGAGTTATGGGGCTTCTGAAATCCCCATTATTCCCTATGGGGGGAAGCTTAAAGACGCCTCCAGTGACAGTTGCTGGTGTCTATCTGATGTTTCTTTTTAGATTGTGAGCCCTTTGGGGACAGGGAACCATCATATTTATTTTTTATTTATTTGTTATATCTCTGTGTAAACCGCTCTGAGGTTTACTTATGCAAATGCATTTCTAAGAGTCTATATGAGCCCCTGGTGGCGCAGTGGTAAAACTGCCGCCTTGTAACCAGAAGGTTACAAGTTCGATCCTGACCAGGGGCTCAAGGTTGACTCAGCCTTCCATCCTTCCGAGGTCGGTAAAATGAGTACCCAGAACGTTGGGGGGCAATATGCTAAATCATTGTAAACCGTTTAGAGAGCTTCCAGCTATAGAGCGGTATATAAATGTAAGTGCTATTGCTAGTGCTATTGCTAACTGTAGGTTATATAAAAATTTCATTTGGCCAGGTCCCAGTTTAGACCAACGCCCGTCACATCAACGTGACAGGCAGTGTCCACCTCATCAGATGAACACAGCTGTAACTCTGAGCAGGGGGGGCCGTCAAGTAATGTCCTCGGGGTGGGATGTCCAGCCCATTTTGTAATGCTATGTAGCCTTTTAAGTTTAATATTTAATTATGTTAATGTTTGAATTGGTTTTATATCGTGAACTGCCCAGAGACCTTTTTGTATGGGGTGGTATATAAATGTACTAAATAAAAAATAAAAAACAATAACAACATAGCTTAGGGTCTCAGTGTGTCTTTTTTTTTTTTTAAACTTTATTAAAACAAATTTACAATGCTAAACAATACTGATTCAAACACAAACAGCAAAGCATAATACAACAAACCACAATTCCTCAATCCATCCACACTCTAATATTGTCTCTGGTAGGAAAACAACCATAATTTCCCCATAAAGAATAAAATCTGACCAAATTACCTAAAAAGAATCATTTGTAGTCTGGTTTGCACGGGACTGGGTTATGGGTTATCTTTTTTGAGACCGCAATATGCCGTAAGTTCTTGTAACAGATGTCCATCGGGCAGGTTTGATTTTTCCATTGTTTGGCTATAGCTAACCTGGCAGCAGTTACAAAATATATATATTAATTTTTTGGATGTCACATCTGTATTGACCCCAGAAAATAATTTACTAACACCAACTGGGGGCATAATCCTATTTTCTGGTTTGTAATCCTGCACATCTCTGTGAATACCTCTGTCAAAAAGGATAAGACCATAGGACAGTCTAAGTGTGACATAATTCAGCCCTGAATCTAGGAATCCTTCGATTTTGCCAAGGTGTCTGTGATGGAAACACCAGAAAGCACACACTTAAGACAGTGCAAAAAATATTTCATATAAAACTCTCCCAAGGTGTTATGTGTATAGTATTGGAAGTTGGAACTCAGCCAATCCAGTTGCTCGGATGCAAAGCATCAGTTTTAAGCATCATGCAAAATATTACCTGTGGATGAGAAAATGAGGTATGTGGCCAGGAGCCTTGCTCAAAGCAGAAGGACCCAGAAGCACTGTCCCCAAGCCTGCGGTGTATGCAGCTTTAAGGAAAAGAGTGTTATACATCACACAAATTTACAAGAAAGAAGACCTCTCTGAGTAATACTGGCTATCTTTAAGAAAGACAAAAACTACACATACTAGGATCAATGAAAGGCAAGGTAAACTACCAAAAAAGATCCATGTATTATGGATAATCTTCCATACGTATTATTTATCCTTTATTGATTGATTGATTGATTGATTGATTTCATTTCATTTCATTTCATTTCTACACTGCCTTTCCAAAAATGGCTCAGAGCAGTTTACACAGAGAAATAACAAATAAATAACAAATAAATATGATGGATCCCTGTCCCCAAAGGGCTCACAATCTAAAAAGAAACATCAGATAGACACCAGCAACTGTCACTGGAGGTATTGTGCTGGAGGTGAATAGGGCCAGTTACTCTCCCCCTGCTAAATCAAGAGAAACACCACGTGAAAAGGTGCCTCTTTGCCAAGTTAGCAGGGGTTATTATTTATTTGATCTATTTGTATACTGCGCAAAACTTATATCTCTGGGCATTTTACAATAAAAATAATACCAATTGCAACAAAATAAAAAGGTTAAAACATCACAATAATTTAAAATATAAAACAATGTTAAAAACGATTACAACAGTACATACCGTATTTTATGGACTATAAGACTCACTTTTTTCCTCGAAAAATATCCGCCAAAATTCAGGTGCGTCTTATATGTTTTAACAGTTTAATATGTTAAAACTGAAAAACTGGATTAAAATTAAGGTGCGTCTTATAGTCTGTAGCGTCTTATAGTCCGTAAAATACGGTACTTAAAAGCCCAAGTGAACAAATGTGTAAGATATATAAAACAGTAATTTGATGTGACAACAGTAATTTGATGTGACAATAACCTGTATGAGTTATCCAATAAATCAGAGAGTTGAGATCTAAATCCCCTGCTAACTGGGCAAAGAGGCACCTTTTACCTCTTTGGGAACCATCTTATTTATTTATGTGTAAACCGCCCTGAGCCATTTTTGGAAGGGCTGTATAGAAATCAAATGATGATGATTATTTCTTGTTTACACAGTCAGACAGGTGTTATTGACTGGTTTGTTTTATTCAGACATCGAGTCCTTCCCAAGGACCTGGGATGCCAGAATTTTATTGTCAATGGTTATAGATTATTATTATTATTATTAATAATAATAATAATAATAATAATCTTATCTTGAATCAAGAAATGCATGTATATAAGCATATCCACAAACCTACAAAATGAGTAAATGATACATAGGCATGTATCACTTGGGACAAGCTGGTGGTTGCATGGCAGGAAGGGAGAGGCCTAAGGAATGTGAGAGCAGTCTGTAAGACATGTGTGAGCACAGGAAGAGATTCCCCTTAGGGGATGGGGCCACTCTGGGAAAGGCACCTGCTTTCTTGCATGCAGAAGGTACCAAGTTCCCTCTCTGGCAGCATCTCCAGATAGGGCTGAGCGAGACTCCTGCCTGAAACCTTGAAGAAGCCGCTGCCAGTCTGGGTAGACAATACTGAAAAAGGTGGACCAATGGTCTGACTCTGTATGTGGCAGCTCCCTATGTTCCTAAGGAGGCGAGAAGTCATAAAGGGAGTCTGAGACTGTATGCTGGTGAATGAGTCTTTGGCTAATTTCATGACTAGGCTTGTGTATGTCTGGTTGCCAGTGGCAAGGGAAAATGGGGCCCAGGCAGCCAGACACTGAAGGTTTTTTACGCTGGGAAGTCAGCCTTCTTTCCCCCCAGACCCTTCATCTGTCAGAAATGGTGATGAGGGATATGGGTGCACAAGTGAGAAAGGAAACATGTTTATGGCATAGTAACGTCCGGGGAAACATCTGCAAGGCTGTGCAGAGCACTCTTTGAGTCTGCGGTGCATCACTTCTGAATATTTCTTTATTTGTGAGTTGCCTTTTGAGTGGAACTTGCCTAAGATGAAAATGAGCAATAGCAATACGAAAGCACCCAAGCCACTGTTGTTGAATGTTGCGGATGTGACCCAGCAAAAAGCAGTGTTGATCTGAGTGTTGATCTGTAGCAAACAACTAATCCAGCATCCTTGGTGAGTGTGACTTTGACCTTTCTGTTTTTTGTCTTGCCAGTTGAATATGCAGAAATCTGTTACAAAAATTGAAATGTGATTGATATGGAGTGCTAGTAAAATATCACATCAGTTTGGGAAGAAAGGAAAAGGCACAAGGGGGAAAAATAAATTCCAGACTAAATATGTCTAAACTTGCTAAATGCTGATGCTTGTATAATATAGGAACATAGGAAGCTGCTATATACTGAGTCAGACCATAGGTCCATCTCACTCAGTATTGTTTACACAGACTGGCAGCAGCTTTTCCAAGGTTACAGGCTTCTTACAACTTCTTACTAGGCTAATGGTGCCACGTCTTCATTGCCCAGCGTGTTCTAATGGCCAAGCTCTATCTGCCATGCCTTTTGTGTTTGCGCATGCACATGGAGGCAGATTGCACCTTCTCGTGAGACCACACTCTGCTCTCTGTCCCAAGAAGGTTCTTCCCATTGACGCTCTTCCAGTGAGTCGTATGTCATTCAGATCTTGAGCTGTCTCCCCTTGAGATGCTCGCCTCTTCTTCCTCCCATCCTGATAGGTAGATAGACACTGCAGAGGGCTGCACATGGGCCATTCTGGGTGCTGGCTACGCCCCTTCATGTGATGTCAGATGCAGGGGGCGTGGCTGGCACACACGGGGGGGGCCACTGGGGAGGGGGCGAACATGAGCCCTCTCTCCCCTAGCTACGTATGTGCCTGTCTTGTGGCAATGAATTCCATATAGCAATGGAGTCAAATATCATTTGTGGGTGTGATGAGAAGAGACACAGTTTGTGGAGGACAGGGCTTATTGTTCTCATTATCTGGTGATTGACCACTGAGGATGTAATTTGTGATATTACCGAGATGGGACGGGTAAAGCCGAATCCCCAAAAAGGTGAGGAGAAGCATCAGCCAAAGCAGAACGCCACCCACAGCCAGGGGCATCTTGATGTAGCTTGCGCAGGGATCATCTGCAGAGGATGTTTTAAAAGGAAGAGAGATGAGCGGTTTGCTCGCATCTAGGCACTGATGCTGTTTGCTTCTTGATTTACTGCGTCTTAATTTATCTGTGGAGTGGCCTTCTGTCTTGCTTTGTTTCTCAATTTAGCGGGTGTAGATGTCTCTCTTCCTTGGGCTCAGAGCAGCTAGGGTCAGTTTCCAACTGTTCACAGGACTCAGCAATGGAGTCTAATGCCCTGTTTCAATTTCAGGGGTGGGCTGAACAGGACAGGTCCCAAAGCAGGGTATAATCCTGACTGATCCAAAAAGGCAAACCAAAGCAATACAAAAGATCAGGAAAAACTAAGATGGTGTCTGGAGACACGTTGTGGGGGATAGTCAGCCTGTTTCATCTGGCCTCTTCCCCCACCTCCCCACCCCTCCCTTTCTTGGAGGGGCAAGAGGGATTTGCACCCCTAGGCCCCAATGAAGCCAGGACTTGCTTAGTTGGGGTCAATAAGGGCCACACTATGAATGTACCGCAGATAACAAACTGGGCGCCTGAGCAAATCCGTACCTGGCCCTTTGCCCTGGTGTGGGATGGCCCTCACTAGGAGGAGTCCCCGCACTCTGAGGAGTTAGGGACCTTGTTGCAAGTTTGTTATCTGTGGTGTGGTGTGGTGTGGTGGCCACCTCCTAGTGAGAGCCATCCCACACCAGGGCAAAGGGCCGGTAACTGATTTGCTCAGGCGCCCTGTCCTGACCTCCTTTCACCGCAAGGCTTCACCCCACTGAGGGGGGAGCGGTCCAACACATCCCAAACCCAAGCTCGGAGCCGGTGAGTCGCATCCCACCCCCGAGTGGGGGTCATTCCCAGCCCTCCGGGCTGCCCAAACCCTGAAGGGCTGTTCCTTGACCCCCACCCCGAATGGCCCTCCAGCCAAACACCAATACTGAATCTACCTACCCAACACCCGCGCTCTCCTGCCAAGTGACCGGTTGTTCTACGGTGCCTGCCCACAACCCAGCTCCGAAGCCTCAGTAAGAAGTAGGCGGGAAAAGGCCGCACCTAAAGCCAATCTGGCGTGGCCCAAAAAGTTCCTACTTGGCCCCCACAGGCAACCGGCTGTTTCGTCTGACCAATTCCGCCCCCCCTTCCCCCCTTTCTTGGACAGGCAAGGGGGATTTTGGGCAACTGTAATTTCTTGTTCCTGGGTGGGCTGGCCTGGTTGGTGGTCGGTGAAAGCTACAGGTGAGGCTTTTGAACTCCTGGCCCTTATAAGGGCGAGTAGCACCAAGGCACAGCCACCAAAGTGGGGAGGCCAAAGGGGGAGGCCTTCGGGGGTGGGACCGAGAGCTGGGGCCAACCTATTGTCTTGGACTGCTGGAAGGAAGACGCCTGCTCACTTCATTGTGGTCTAGTATTTAGTTAGGCCTGGTACAGGTGTGTGTCTTGGGTTGAGCAGAGATGGGGACGTGGGGGACGACTGCAGCAGTGGTGGTGGGGAATCGACGAAGATATGGCGTTGGTAGGCCAGCGGATTGTTATAGGGGAAGGGAATTCAGAAGTATAATTGCTGTTTCCCCTTCCAGCAGGCCTACCACCTCTTTGACCTTGGAGAGCAATGCCAACCACCCACAGAACCTCACCGTATTACTCCGTAATGCCAGGTCGGTCCAAAAAAAAATCTGAGGTAGTCCATGACTTGATTATGGGTGAAGGAGCCGACTTGGTATGTGTCACAGAGATCAGGTCGGGAGAGGCTAGTGGTCCGGTTTGGACCCAGCTTCTGCCAGAGAGTTCCTCCATGGTAGAGCAGGTGAGAGGAGGATGTGGGTGGGGAGGTGGGGTGGCAGTGGTCTATAAGAATACCATCTCCCTTACCAGGATTCCTGTCAAGGATTTTGCCTGGACTTCCAAGTGAGTTGAGGTCCTCTCCAGAATCTGACAAAACAGAATCTGACAAAACTCTAAGAGGACCACAACTCACTTGGAAGTAGGGTATTACAACAATTTTTTAATTTATTTATTCATTCAGTTTCTATACCGCCCTTCCAAAATTGGCTCAGGGCGGTGAACTGTGAACGTTTACAATACAATACAATACTTAGCCAGCATATGTATAAGGATTTTTAATGTTTTATGACTTCAGTATTGTAAATACTGAAGCTATCCTCACGGTCACGGGAAAGCGGGCTAAGGGAGCTCAGCCTGCTTTCGAGGGATCGTGGGAACCACCGGGCTCGCAGGCAAGACCGGTGCTCCCAAGGCGGCTAGCCCACCTAATTACCCCTCCCCTTAGATGAGGTTAATGGAGTGAGCGCTCTGTTAACCTCATATTTTTGCTCCTGTGTCGCCACAGTTTGTGGCGACACACGAGTAGACCCCCGACTGGGAGGCTGCAAGCATTCTCCCGGGCTCAGGGGTCTCTCCAAAATGCCCAGCATGCTCACGCGGGGCACCCTGGAACTTCCAGAGACCGCGCAGCCCCCGATCCCCACAGCCCCCCCCCGCTCCGTCACAGAGCCAGTAGTTGTAAGGGCGGCTGATCCGACTGCCAAGGGCTGCCGATTGATTGTCTGTGGGGAGAGTAGCCTATCGTGTGAAGTGCCTCCCTGTAAAGTATTGTATTGCATTGTAAAATCCACAGACATGTAGTAATACTGTACTTCCACGTGAGTTGAGGTCCTCTTAGATCCTTGTCAGATTCTGGAGAGGTTCAACTCACTTGGAAGTAGAGAATTGCTGCATATGTCTGAGGACTTTTACAATACTTAACCCACATGTGTGAGGATTGTAAATGTTTTATTATTATTGTTGTTGTTGTTGTTAATTCAATTTCTATACTGCCCTCCCAAAAATGGCTCAGGGTGGTTTACACAGAGAAATAATATATAAATAAGATGGATCCCTGTCCCCAAAGGGCTCACAATCTAAAAAGAAACGTAAGACAGACACCAGCAACAGTCACTGGAGGTACTGTGCCTGGGGGTGGATAGGGCCAGTTACTCTCCCCCTGCTCAATAAAGAGAATCACCACAGTAAAAGGTGCCTCTTTGCCAAGTTAGCAGGGGTTAACAGGGTTTATGACTTTTAAAAAACCTATCTTAATTCAGTTTTAAGCCATTGTATGCAGCATTCTTAATTTTTTTGTTAAAATACCCATTTATATTCTTAATTCAGTTTTAATCCATTTTATGCAGCATTCTTATTTTTTATTATTAAAATATCCATTTATATTCTTATTCTTGGGAGTTGTAAATTATAAGCTAGGACCACATTAGTTTTTCCGGTTCTTTTGTATTGCTTTGGGCTGATCAGGACAAGCCAGCAAGCAGCTTGCAGAGGGGAGCAGAGAGTGGTGGGACCTGTTTTTCTGGCATAGTGACCACTGTGCAAGGTCCAAATTTAAAATGTGGTTTCTGCCTAGAGGAAGCCAACATTTCACAAGTTGACTGAAACTTGCCTCTAGGAAGAGAGAGAAGAGCAAAACAGAAAGCAGTTTTCATATATGCGGCTAAAGTTGCCTGTGAACCTCTCGTGTGGAATCTGAACAGTGCTAATGGGGAAAAGAAGCATTTGTAATGCAAATGCGCCTTCTGGATCCAGCTGGCTTTGCATTCACCTTACAAATCAGGTTGAAGCAAGAGTCTCCCCAAGTCTCGTGAGTGGAAAGGATCACTGTTTTTACGGGAGCGGAGTCCCAGGCAAATCCCCTCACCTGCAGGGAACAGGGCACTCTTCTTCACACTCCCGCCAGAAGAATTGAACCTGACTTCACAGGTGTAGCTCTTTCTGCCTGTCTCTGAGTCCATGGGGATGGAGAAGAGACTGATGTAGGTTAAGGAGCCGCGGCTGTTGTTCGCCGAAAGCATCTGTCCCTCCGGCTGGAGATCTCCAGAGATGCTCCAGGCCACCTGGACTAAGCCGGACACCTCATGGACCACGCAGACAAGATAGTTGCCCTGTGCCACCGGGGATGCTGGGTGCAGAAGCGTCACCCAGGTGCTCCGGGTATAACTGTCTAGTTGGGAAAAGAAAGCCGGGAGTTCAGTCAGGGCTGCCACCGCGGTTCCATTGTGTGGCCTCTTCGGGCTATTTCGGAACTCGATCTGGCTGCCTAGTTCTCAAGCTCTGTCAGAGGCGATCTTCCCCACGGACCTTGGGGATCTGGTCCGTGGTCTCAATTGCGGGGCCCACAGCTTCTCCACAAGTTCAGGCTGCCATCCACATGCCCCACCCCACCCCACATTGCTCAGCACTCTTCTCCCACCTCTTACCGATGACTGCCCCCCTGTCCCGTCCCGTCCCCCAGGCCCAATATATATTCCTAGCTCACAGTGGATGCTGCCCGTTGACTAATTCCAAATGGACAACCTCCTCCCTCCCTCCCACCCTCCCTGAGCACTCTACTCATCCCACCCACCTCTCGGATCTCAGTCCCACCCACCACCCACCCCACCCCCGAAACAAGCCCAGGAGCTCCAATGAACTCCTGCAATGTTTATTTATTTTATTATTTATTTATTACAGTTCTATCCCGCTTTTTCCTCCGAGGAGCTCAGAGTACATCCTTATTTTTTATCCTCACAACAACCCTGTGAGGTAGGTTAGGCTGAGAGAGACGTGACTGGCCCAGAGTCACCCAGTGAGTTTCATGGTTGAATGGGGATTCGAACTCAGGTCTTCCCAGTCCTAGTCCAACACTCTAACCACTACGCTATGCTGGCAGTGGCACACAGACAAAAGCAGCCCCCCCCCGGCAGGTTGCACCCCTCCAGCCTCAGTCTGTTTCCAGCACTCCTCAGATCCGACCTGCGCCCTCCAGGTGGCTGGTTGCCAAAAAATGTTTAAGGGGGACCTCACAGCATGGGGAGGGGGCTTGTGGTGGTGGGGGGGGGAACCTCTGAAGTCCTTCAGGTCCATGCTCCAAAATAACCTCGGTGCGTCACTGAGCTCTTTTGGGGGGGCAGAGATTTCAGGGGATATTGGGCCAAGTCCCCATAAACTATAGGGCAGTGATTGCCACTGATTTTCAAGCAGGGGCCACTCTGGCAAAACAACAACCCTAGCCGGATGCAGCAGCGGCTATTCACAGGCACGGTCCCACTACCAATCAGCATGGGAATTTTGACCTGCTCCATCTCCGACCTGGGCTGGTTTACCCTTCCTTATAGTTAGAGTATTGGACTAGAACCAGGAAGGCCCGATTTCGAATCCCCATTCAGCCATGAAACTCACTGGGTGACTCTGGGCTGGTCATGTATATCTCAGCCTAACCTACCTTACAAGGTTGTTGTGAGGATAAACGTAACCATGTACACTGTTCTGAGCTCCTCGAAGGAAAAAGCTGGATAGAAATGTAAGATAAAACATCAGAGTCATTTTGCATCATGCTGCTCTCTCCGCTCAGCACTGTGCTTTCCTCAAGCTTAAGGGCGACACTTCCCAGCATGCCGTGCACACCTCCCAAGATCAGGGGCTCAAGAGGGCTCCGTTTCCCTTAAAGGACCCCCCCCCCGGAGTGCTGGGCAAGGCACAGCACGGTGGGAATGATAGCCTCTGCACGGTGCCAGGGGGACCATGCCGAGTATTCAGCTTTGGCCAAAGCTTCACACAGGCCCAATAAACAATTAGCCAGGGCAATGCATTTAGGATTGACATGGGCTGCCACTGCCCCCACCCCAGGCCTCACAGTGAAGGACACCACCATAGGGAGTTAGCATGGTGTAATGGCTAGACCAGTGTTTCTTAACCTTGGGCCCCCAGATGTTGTTAGACTACAACTCCCATCATCCCCAGCCACAAAGGCCATGTCTGGGGATGACGGGAGTTGTAGTCCAACAACATTTGGGGGCCCAAAGTTAAGAAACCCTGGGCTAGACAGCTAGACAGGAACAGGGAGATCGAGGTTCTGATTCCCACTTAGGGAGCACATGTGCCCATGCTGGGCAGCACCGAGCCTGTTCACACAACCGCAGATTCCTGGATAGGATAGGAAAGGGTTGAGCCAGGAAGCTGTGGTCGTCTGGGGCACCAGGAGTCCTCCTGACCTGGCTGCTCTGAACCTGGGTAGCCCAGATCTGCTACCCAGGTTAAAAGTGAGGCAGGACGCGAATGGAACCCACCCTACCTTTTGTTTTGGTTAGGGGTGTGCACAAAACCGGTTTGCCTGGTTCGGTTCGAGTCCTAACTGGACTTGAGCTGGACCGGGCATGTTCGGTTTTGGTACCCCGAGCTAGAACCCTGGTTCGACTTCAATTCGAGCCAGTTTGGGGTTCTAAAGTGGGGGTTTAAAAACAACAACACCTCATTGCTGGGTTCAGTGGCCTCTGTGGGGCTGCAGCCATGGCTGGGGGGGGGTCTTCAATGGTCCCCCTCCCCCCATCGGCCTCACCCTGGTCTTCTGTGGGCCAGTTCAGCCCATTTTGGCCCTCTCTGTGGTCTCTGCGGCTATTTTGGAGGCCGCCACACATGCACCCTGGCCATTTGCATCGCCAGGTCATGACCCCGCCACGCAAGTGGCCAGGTCGGATGCATGGTGGCCTCCAAAATGGCTGCTACAAGCACAGAGAAGACCGAAATGGCCTGAAAATGGGATGAACCAGCCCATGGGGGGAACCACCAGAGACCCCACACACACACCATGGCAGCAACCCCGGCAGTGAGTTTACATTTTTTAAAATCCACTTTAGAATCCCAAACTGGCCCCCAAGTTACCCCAGAGGGGTTCAGCAGTGAGTTTTTGCTTTTGTTTTAATTTTCACTTGAGAACCCTGAACCGGCCCCAAACTGGCCCACGAGGGTTCGGCTTGAGCTCAGGTCCAGTTCAAAGGCGAGCCCTAGAGCTGACTCACTTCAATGGAGAACTGGCTCGACCTTGAGCCGGTTGGTACATCCCTAGTTTTGGTGGTCTGTAGCACCGGTGCATTTTAAACCATGCCCGGGCAGTGGCCATATTAACCATAGAGTTGGGTGGAAAACAGGGCCAGGGAGAGGAGTGCTCCTGCTGAACTCAGAGCTGCTTCTCTGTTGCTCACACAATGCATTGTGGGATGCTGGCGGACCCAGCTTGGGTTTTCCTTCCCTCCCGGAGTGTTCAGCAGCCTGATTGTTTGGGGTAAGTAGACACAATCAGGGGCTTGGGTCATTTGGGAGGCAGAGGGTGCCCCCCCTCCAGCCCACCTCCATATGGCCATGAGAACAGGCTCTCTCTCTCTCTCTCTCTCTCGCTCTCTCTCAGTGTAGCCTACAGGACAAGGTTGTTATGATCAAATCAGAGCACAGAGAACTGCAGATGCTCACCTAAACTCCTTGGAGGAAGGGCGGGTTATAGCTGTAACAAATACTTGCTATTAGGAATCAATATTCGGAACAGAGAGAGGTCTGGGAAGCCATGTGAAAGCTAAGCATGTGTGAATCCGATCACTTCCCTGGTCCTGGAGAGGATCGCACACCCTGTGTAGCAAACTGAAGCATATTCTGTATGCAATCTGTTGAATAGAGAACTGGATCTGGTCCAGGAGCGTAGCAAGGTTGGAGCGGGCCCAGAGACAAGATTTTAAAATGGAACACTGAAGCTCAGCTCATGAAGTAAAGAAATCTTAAATGAGGCTGAATAGTGGTAACAAAAAGCACACACACACACACACACACACACACACACACACACACTATGTGCCACGATAGAACATAATCCTAAATTATTTTTTTAAGGTTTTGTAAATTGTTGTCGGTGCAAGTCATTTAATGGTACTAGAGAAAGACATGCTTTTCTGGTAGCTGCACTCATTAATTTCGGAGGATGAATACAACTGAAGGAAGCCCGGGCGGGTGCATGGCTGGGGGAGTCAGTCATGTGACTTGCCTCTGGGGGGCCCCCAAGGCAGTGGGCCCCCAGACAACTGTCTCCCCTTGCCCTATTATAGTTACGCCCCTGATCTGGTCCATACAGAAACATATTCTGCTTTGAAATGGCCACTGCACTTAGCCCTGCTTCCTCACCTCCAATGATCAGTGACGTCTCATTGCTGAAATTCAAAAGGTTGTAATATGAATGCGTAGCACAGAAGTAAAGGCCAGCATCTTCCTTTTGGACATTGGCAATTTCCAGTGTCGAGTTTCCTCCGTCAGCTCTGCAGCTGTATCTTCCTGCCTTTCTCTCATCAAAGCAATACCCGATTAAAAATATTATTTCCCGGTTGCTACTTTTGTACCAGTGGAATGGATATCCACCATCTCTCATTTTATCTACAAAAGTGCATTACAGCTCAGCCTTGTCCCCAGCATCCACAAACTGGAACTGCTAACTGTGAAACAGTGACAACTGAGCCTGTAACACTGGGGACGTAAGCACAAGAAGGAACATTGTCAGTAATTTTTCATCCCAAATCCTTCTACCACATAAAGAATTTAGAAAGCAACATCATCCCTGACTGAGAATCCCTAGATTTTGCCAATGTGCCTGTAATGATAATCCTAGAAACTGATTGCCAGGCAATCTAGGACTGACAAAAAGAAGTACTTTTTTTCACACATTGCATAATTAACCCATGGAACTCTCTGCCACTGGATGTGGTGCTGGCCACCAGCCAGGATCGCTTTAAGAGGGGCTTAGACAAATTCATAGAGGACAGGTCTATCAGTGGCTGCTAGTCTGGTGGCTAGAGGCCACCTCCAGCCTCAGAAGCAAGGTGCCTCTAAATACCAGTTGCTGGGGAACAACAGTAGGAGAGATGGCATCCCCTCACCTCTTGCTGGTGGGCTTCTCAGAAGCATCTGGTGGGCCACTGTGGGAAGCAGGATACTGGACTAGATGGGCCTTGGGCCTGATCCAGCAGGGCTGTTCTTACGATATGTGTACTATAATCTTTATGATATGTGTGCTGTAATCTTTAGTGGCATTGACTGTAATAAAGATTATTTGATTTGATTTAGGAAAAAATGGGGCACAAGTAAGGTAAAACAAGTAAGGTAAAAATATATTTAACTTAATTACTTTACAGAAGGGGCAGAGGCAACCAGATTGAACAGCTAAGCTATCAAAAAAAAAAAAATTCAAACAATATATGATGGAACACTCGGCTTACTAATTGTTTAAACATTTCTGGCCTGCCCATTGTAGTCCATTCGCAACCCAACACATCCCTGTCCCCACCCCCACCCGGTCTGTCATCTCAACTGATTCCACCTGCCATTCAATCACACACACCAGCCCACAGCTGTCACAAATGTCCACATTCAAAAGGCTATGCCAGGGCATGACACAATGCATAGTTAAGCCTGCACAAAACATTTCATCTCAAGTCCAGCTAAACTCTCCCAATGGATCACTGAAATCCAATCGGGCCACTGGCTCAGATGCAAAGCATTAAGGTTCGGGTTAGACCATAAGGCAAAATATTACCTGTGGAGGACAAAATAAAGAGGCACTTGGCCAGTAGCATTGCTGAAAGCAGAAGCACCCAGAAACACCAGCCTCAAGTATGTGCATCTGGTGTGTGTGTGTGTGTCTGTGCAGCTTCAAGGCAAAGAGTCTTAGAGATGATGCAAATTTCTTGTAATGGCACAGCTCCAAGTGGGTGGTGCAGAGTTGATGCTGGATAGCTTTAAGAGAGGGCGGTGAAGCTTCACTCCTGGGCAGACACCGAGGTGGAATCAGCTCTGGTCCTTAGCTGAGCCATTGGGACACAGGTCAAAGAAGAGACCCTTTCACCTGCAGGTCTGCTTCAGATTCCAGAAGGGGAAGGGAACTAGAAGATGCTTGCCCCTCTTGGTGAGATTCTTCTGCTTGCTCTGCATAGTAAGTATTTTCAACATCCCATCTGCTTCCGGATTTCTCCTCCCATCAATTCCAGCAGGGCTTCTTTTGTTGGTGGTGTTTTCTCATCTGAGCATCAGAATGCTCAGATTAGTGAGATGAATGGACACAGGTTTTATAAGATCAACCCAATCTTTTAGAAATTGGAGAACATAAGGAATGTCATGCATTACCACAGGGCTGTTCAACATTAGCCCTCCTGAAGATGTTGGCCTACAAGTCCCATAATCCCTGTCTAAACTGCTGTGGCTGGGGATTGTGGGAGTTGTAGTCCAAAAAACATGTGGAGGGCCAAAGTTGCCACAAGATGTTCACCTTTGGTTCACCTTTCCCATAAATATGCAACCAGGGCAGACCCTGCTTAGCTAAGGAGACAAGTCATGCTTGCAACCACAAGACCAGCTCTCCTCTCATGATTTATGTGGGTTAGGAAGATGAAAAGTCACAACAGAAGGTAACTGAAGTCCATGTAGGCCAACTCCCTGATCCTGGGAGAGTGCTGAGTTTTCCCAGTTCTCCCACAGCAGCTGATTTGGGCCACTGTACATTGTGTGAATGTCCCCACTTCCTTCCCGTTTCCCCTGGGTCTGGGTGCTTGAATTAACTCAGTATGGACCTGTTTTAGTCTGTCGGATGTAATATACAAGTTGCTCTTTCGTTCTGTTCAAAGTTGGGTTTGTGCTTAGGGTGTCATTACTCACACAGAGCTTAAGACAGGAGAGGGATAACTCTCTAATAAACAATTTGTGATGATCCTTTTCAGTCCTTTTGAAGATTCCCTTGGGCTAAGCTTCTCCATCCTGGCTCCTTCCTCCTTGGAGGGGGCTCACCTTAACCACATTACCCCCTCCTATTCTGCCTCATCTTGGATCCACACCCTACTTGGGATAGAATCTCCTGGACTAGAGTGGGAACACTTTGGGGGAAAGTGGGAACACTTTTCAGAACCAGAAGGACAGAGCCATTATTTATTTGCTTTTATTTATTTTATTTAACATATTTTTATACCGCCCCAAACTTACGTCTCTGGGCGGTTTACAACAAGATTTTTAAAGAAGTAAAACATTAATTAAAACAAGAGATTTAAAAACAAGAAATTTAAAATACAATTTAAAATTTTAAAACAATATTCTAAAAACAACATTAAAACAATCAAAACAATATCAGTTAAAAGCCTGGGTGAACAGATGTGTCTTTAAAGACTTTTAAAAAGCTGACAGAGATGGGGAGGCTCTTATTTCGAGAGTGCATTCCAAAGCTTCGGGGCAGCAATGGAGAAAGCCCGTCCTGACATGATAGATGCGGGAGACATGATGAGGATTCTTCAGCATTTGGAGTTGAAAACTGATTTCCCCAGAGGTCAGAGGGATTTGGGAGGAGAGCTGGTCTTGTGGTAGCAAGCATGAATTGTCCCCTTTGCTAAGCAAGGTCCGCCCTGATGGACAGGGCATGAATATAAAAGCCTTGACTGCTTGCTCCTCTACTCTGCATTAGTAAGGACTAATTACTCCTAATTAGTTAGTAAGGACACAGCAGCTTGTACCACCATTCCTTTCTCTCCCTCCCTTTTTACAGGAATCCTTTGATTTTATATTTTGAGACCCGTCATTTGATCTGTCTTTTATCATTCATTCATATCAAATTTGTATACCATCCCAAACGTTCATCTCTGGGCGATTTACAACAACATAAAACAAGTTAAAACACAGAAAATAAAAACCTTAAAACAATCAAAATTAAAATTAAAGTCAAATTAAAAAGCTTGGGTGAAGAGATAAGTCTTTAGTACTTTTTAAAAGTTGTCAGAGATGGGGAGGCTCTTATTTCAACAGGAAGCATATTGCAGAGTCTCGGGGCAGCAACAGAGACTCTGGGATTTTTGATGTTATATTTTGGGAGCCACCATTTTGTCATCCTCCTGTTGATCCCGCCCTTGTCCTGCTTATCAAAAAGCATCTTGCCAGAGATAAGGTGTTTGTAAGATAAACTGTCTTAGATCCAGCCATGGTTCAAGCATTACTCAGATTTTTCTTCTTCTCCTCTTTTTCTTTCTCCCCACACAAGACATGAAAAGCTTCCAGCAAATCGAAACCCATGAGGAAGATCCTACAGGTAACTTGCATCCTTGGATACTGAAATGTCAAAAAGATGTATCTCACCACCTAGAGATACACATACCAGGAGGTTTTTCACACATGGCTCTATGTCTCGGGGTATCTGAGGAGTGAATCTGATTCGAGGCATTTTAATTCGAGGGATCAGATGGACCAATCGCATAGCCATCAGCACCTCCATCAACACCTTCCGAGAAAGCAGAAGCCCCGGAGCTTTTTTCAAAAGCTGCTGGAAATAGAGGATTGTTTTTTTTTTACCCTGGACATAACTTGGGCTAATCTAGAATTTGCAGCCTCCCTTCAGAGAAAAACAAAGCCCTGTCTGTCCTGGGCCCTGATAGCCCGCAGGGAGGTCGGGTTAAATCCAGCGAAAATGTGGACTGGCACACTCCAATCAGGAGTCGATTTGGAGTGCGGGGGAGAGAGGCCCTGTCTGTAAAACTCCAGGCAGAATATAAATATGATAAAAATAAATAAAACAAGAAATAAATCGAATGTGCCAGGCCTCATTTTGAGAAATGCCTGGAATACAAATATAATGAATATTTATATACTGCTTTCAACAAAAGCTCCTAAAGTAGTTTACATAGATAGAAATTTTTTTAAAAATGGCTTCCTGTCCCCAATGGGTTCACAACCTAAAAAAGAAACATAAGATAGACACACCAGCAAGCAATAGCCACAGGGGATGCTGTGCTGGGGGTGGATAGGGCCAGTTGCTCTCCCCCTACTAAAGAAAGAGAATCACCACTTTTAAAAGGTGCCTCTTGGCTCAGTTAGCAGGGGAAGACATCCGTGAAAGTCTTTGGACTATCCAGTGATGGAATGACAGGAAGGAGGATTCAGCTAGGGCTAAGGAAAGCAGGTGGTGGGGGGAGACGGGGAATCTGGGTGTAACATATATATCCTGATGAATGAGTCTTTGGATTGTTTCAGATGCCTAGGTTTGTAAATGGCCACTTGTCTGGTTGCCTGTGGTAAGGGGAAATGGGACCTGAGCAGTTTTTGGAAAATGGAGGAGATTTCAGTTTTCCTTTCTCTTTCAGGCCCCTGCTATCTAAGAAATAATGATGAGAGACGGGTGGGGAAATGAGAAAGGAAACATGTTTATGGGCAGTAATATCTATAGAAACCTTTGCCATGTTGTGCAAAAAATCCCTTTCGTCTGCAGTGCATTTCTTCTGAATATTTCTTGAGTTGTACGTTGCCTTTCTAATGGAATGTGCCCGAGACCCAAACGACCCAAAGTGATACGAACACAAGCAAAGCTGCCAATACTGAATTTTGTGACTGTGAATGAGAAAAGTAGTTTTGATTTGCTTACAAAGCTATAAGCATCCTTGGTGAAGAATTGAGCATCCTTGGTGAGCATGACCTTTCTTCTTTCTCCCCCAAATATGCAGAGTTATAGAAATGGAAACATGATTTATGTGGAGTGACATAATCTGCAAGCAAAACAGGACATTGTTTTCTGAAGAAGGAAAAAGATGCAAGGAAGAAAAATAAATCCACAGAGGACTGTCTTTTAACTTGCTAAATTTTAGTACTTGAACTGGATTGTTGGTGTCAGCATTTTCACTGTCCAGCATGCTGTAATGGCCAAGCTCTATCTGCCATGCATTGTGTGCATGCACATGTGCATGAAGGGGGCCTGGCCTTCTCTCTGGAGCACTCTGCTACAGCCTCCCAGTCTCCCCACTTACTCTCTTGCAGGTAGTCTTCTATCACTCAAATCTTGAGATGTTTCCCTTGAGGTGTGTCTCTCTCCTCTTCTTCCCAGTCTGATTCCTGGTAGGGAAATCCAGTTGGGCGTAGCAGATGCCTTCCTGTTTTGCAGACAGAAGCGGGGGGGCGGAACCCGATTACTGTATTTGAAGCATTGTTTAATTGTAACCTGCCCTATCCTAGAGACTTGAAGTGAGTGCAGAGGTGTACTCAGGTAATTTTGGAGCCTGGAGCTAATGGCCTTTGGAGCTTTCCCCATACCCCTGCAAATTAAGCATCATCCCCTTACACACACACACACACCATGACACCTGCAGTATTTTTAACCGGGGCCCACCAGGGGGTGTGGAGGCCCTGGACCTCCAGCCAGAAGTCCGAGGGTAAGAGCGCTTTTGGGTGAGTGGCAGTGAAATATAAACATACTGTGCAGTTCAAACCAGGTCATGAGCAGTGACTGTGCCTAGAAGCAAGACATCAACCCATACTAGGTTGATTCTACCAGCTAACTTCTGGATGGCATTTATGCGAATACCAGTACGAAGAATATTTATATACCGCTTTTTGACAAAAGTTCCAAAGTGGTTTATATGGACAGACAGGCAGACATCCATCCATACATCCATCCAATGGCTCCCTATCCCCAAAGGGCTCACAATCTAAAAAAAGAAACATAAGACTGACACCAGCAACAGCCACTGGAGGGATGCTGTGCTGGGGGTGGATAGGGCCAGTTGCTCTCCCACTGCTAAAGAAAGAGAATCACCACTTTTAAAAGGTGCCTCTTTGCTCATTTAGCAGGTAAGTACCATATACGACCTCTGTGGAGCTCAGAACTTCATACAGGGTGTTCTTCCATATTATCCTCACAACAACCTTTAAGGTAAGCTTAGTTGAGAGATAGTGAGGCCATTCACACAAAACTGTGTTCTGCCTGGGTTTGGGAGCCAATTTTCAGTTGTGGGAAGCAAGGTAGGAGGGAAAGCTGGGTAGCTTTTATTCCTATCTTGCTTCCACACAACTGAAAATTGGGGGCACACACAGCTTCCAAACCTGGGTAGAACACAGTTTTTGATTGTTTGAATGACTTCAGTGATTTTCCTCTGGCCTCTTCATGGATCAGTGGCGATTCAAACTTGCCACCAAAATCCAGCACTTTGCTCACTTGGCCATTTCAGATTTCAAATACTTTTCACGAGTGATGTGAGAAATGCTTCAGTTCTCACCTGTGAATCTCTGACTAGCATCACCTCTGTGCGTAATTAAGGCACATCTTCCTTCACAACCTTCATCACGGTCACATCGCTACCTGGAGGAGGCCATAGCATCTGCATTCCATGCAGAAGGTCCCATTACAAGGCAGGTTCCTGTGTTCCAATATACCCCAGCTGAGACACCAAGGAGGTCCTTCTGGAGGAGAGGGAAGGCCAACCCACAGCCATGGCCCTCTTCCCCAACAAGCACTGCCTGATCCCATGAACTCAGACCCACCCAAACCTGCTCCTCCAACAGCAGAATGTCAGTCTAGCTTCCTGCACATGAGATACAAGCTTTATTCCGGCCTAACTGGAACAGCACTTAAGAAGGTCAAAGAAGACCATATCGGGCTCATGTGGATATTAAGGACATAAAAAAGATTAAGAACAACCTTGCTGGATCAGGCTCAAGGCCTCTCTAGTCCAGCATCTTGTGTCACCCAGTAGCCCACCAGATGCCTCTGGGAAGCCCACAGGCAAGAGACAAAGCCCTGCCCCCTCTCCTGCTGTCACTCCCCTGCAACTGGTATTTAGAGGCATCTTGCCTCTGAAGCTGGAGGTGGCCTATAGCCCTCAGACTAGTAAC
The DNA here is from genome assembly GCF_027244095.1 of Hemicordylus capensis. Lineage (NCBI taxonomy): Eukaryota > Metazoa > Chordata > Lepidosauria > Squamata > Cordylidae > Hemicordylus > Hemicordylus capensis. The sequence goes on along the minus strand of NC_069670.1, from coordinate 20,976,376 downwards.
CATTAGACTAGTAGCCGTTGTAGCTTGAAAGCCAGAGATGTATTCCAAAAAAGAGCCATACCTGTGGTTCCTCTGAGGCTGCAGGTTCGGAGGACCTGGGCTGGAATCCTTGGGGAATAAAAAGACAGAAATAAGCAAACAACCACATAAGGCCACATTTGAGTCTGAGGATGTGGCTACCTCTATGCTGCAGGGGCCTAAGCAATGCCAGTCCCAGTGGATCAGGTCCCATCTGGCCCAGCATCCTGCCTCCAAAATCAGCTAGGCCGAGGCCTCTGGGAATCTCTCCAGCTTCTCCCTTTCCCTCCCCAGTGGCTGATATTCAGAGAGGGACTCACTCTGGCCCTGGTGTCAGAATCCAGTCTCGGTGCCTTGGGTAATGGTGCTCAAGCAGAGGGGGCTTATCGGCCAGGAGGATCTCACTCCCACAGACCCCACCTGAGTGAGAGAGCTCTGGATCCCCCCAGATAACGCTGGCTCTGCCCCCAGGGCTGGAGGATCAGGTCCTTCAAGCCGGGAAGAGGGATCTGCAGCTCCTCTGCTTCACCAAGGCCCCCACCAACTCTGCCCTGCCCTTTGGGTGGAAAGAGTCAAAGGTGTCCTTGGAGTGAGTTTGAACCCAAGTGAGAGCTCTGCGATCCAGCTGGACCTGAACTGAGGTGTTGCCCCCCTTGGGCACTGACTGAGGAGCTCTGAGAAGACCTGGGCATTGCCCAAGAAATTCTCTTGCTTGGACTGGGAGCTGTCCCGGGTCCTGAAGAGCTCCTCCTTGCTGTGTTCCGTGTGTGAAGATATCCCAGTGCTAAGATCCCAGAGAGGCCCCTCGGCTGTTCCAGCTGTGCTCCTAGCCTCAACCTGGCTGGAACAGGAAGCAGGGGGAGCTCTGAGTAGTCACCTGGGTAACTGGCATCACTGGGCTTCCCTTCTGTTCATCTGTCTAACCCTTTTCTTCTTCTTCTTCTTTTATGCGGCTCTCACCACATCTTGTGGCACCACATTCTGTAAGTTCAGTGTGGGTGTGATGAGAAGAAATGCAAGGAGAAGGGGAATGGGCTTGTTGGTAAAATTACTGAGCATCATACATAGGATGTGATGGACCTGGACCAGAAGGGCAGAGACCAGAAGGGCAGAGACCAGAAGTTCTCTTACCTGGACCAGAAGGGCAGAGCCGAATCCAAAGGAAGCTCAGGAGAAGCAGCAGCAATGCCAGCAGGCCCCCGACCGCCAGGGGTATCTTGTAGGTTGTGCAGTTATGATCAGAGGTAGCTGTAATCACAGAGGAAGATTTAAAGGGAAGAAAGAGAAGAGGTTCAGTTACTTAGGGCAAGCCTGCTCCTTTGCCCCCCCCAGCTGTTTTTGGACTACAACTCCCATAATCCCCAGCCACAGTGGCCTATAGCCAGGGATGATGGGAGTTATAGGCCAACATCTGCAGGAGGACCAAAGTTGAGCAGCCCTGATCTAGACCCTTTTGAATCCGGCTTTTGAGTGGGCTGTGGGCTTGAAACTGCCTTGGCCTGATGGATGATCTCCAATTGGCTACTCACAGAGGGAGTGTGACTCTGCCGATCCTTTTGGATCTCTTGGCAGCTTTCGATACCATCAACCATAGTATCCTTCTGGGTCACCTGAGGGAGGTGGGGTTGGGTGGTACTCTTTTATGGTGGCTCTGTTTCTACCTCTCTGGTAGATTCCACATGGTGTCAATTGGAGACTGCTGTTCTGCAAAGCGAGGACTAAAGTATGGAGTTCCACAGTGCTCCATACTGTCTCCAAATCTACATGAAACTGCTTGGAGAGGTCATCAGGAGATTTGTTATCAATATCCTGATGACATCTAAATCTATTTTTTCATATTGACCTCATTAAGAAATGGCATAGCTTCCCTAAATGCCTGCCTGGAGGCGGTAATGGGCTGGATAAGGGATAACAAACAATGTGGTCCGGAAACTACCATTGGTACAGAATGCGTCAGCCAGACCGGTATCTGGGACAACCTGAAGGGACCATAAAGCACTGATTCTGAAAGAACTGCACTGGCTGCCGATATGTTTCTGAGCGTAATACAAAGTACTGGTTATACAAATGTGAATATGAATACAAGAAGTATTTATATACCACTTTTCATCCCAAAGCAGTTTACATACAGAAATTAATTAATTAATTAAATGGCTGCCTGTCCCCAAAGGGCTCACAATCTAAGAAACATAAGAAAGACACCAACAACAGCCACTGGCGGGATGCTGTGCTGAGGATGGATAGGGCCAGTTGCTCTCCCCCTGCTAAATAAAGAGAATTGCCACTTTTAAAAGGCACCTCTTTGCTCAGCAGGGGTTAGGGTTATTATCTATAAAGCCCTTAATGGCTTGGGCCCAGGGTACTTAAGAGAGCGCCTTCTCTGTCATGAACCCTCCTGCCTATTTAGATTATCTGGGAAGATCCGGTAACGGTTGCACCAGCTCGTTTAGTGGCGACTTGGTACCAGGCCTTCTCTGTGGCTGCCCCGGGGCTTTGGAATATGCTCCCTGTTGAAATAATTTTAATTTAATTTAATTTTATATCCCGCTCTTCCTCCAAGGAGCCCAGAGCAGTGTACTACATACTTAAATTTCTCCTCACAACAACCCTGTGAAGTAGGTTAGCACTTACATACAGGTTAGGCTGAGAGAGAAGTGACTGGCCCAGAGTCACCCAGCAAGTCTCATGGCTGAATGGGGATTTGAACTCAGGTCTCCCCGGTCCTAGTCCAACAGGTAAGGGCATCTCCATCTCCGACTGCTTTTAGAAAGACCCTCAAGACACACTTGCTTTATCAGGCTTTTAACTGGATTGAATTTTAAACTGTTTATTTATTTTATTTGTTTTAACTTATTTTATCTATTTATTGTTAAATTTGTATACCACCTTTCATTAAAACAATCGCAAGACGGTTGACACAAAAATAAAAAAACAAGTCTATAAAAATGACACAGTTAAAATTTTAAGCTAAAATATAAAAAACCAATCTGACTGAAAAGATTTAAAATACAAGCATAAAAACTGAAGCATAAGAACTGCTTGTTCTTTGTGTTTTGTACAGTTTTTATGCTTGTATTTTAAATCTTTTCAGTCAGATTGGTTTTTTATATTTTTAGAAAGTGTGTGAAATCTTGGCTTTTTACCCAGGCTTTTACTGGGTAAAAAGCCAAGATTTCACACACTTTCTAAAAACGGCGATGGAGACCGAGGAGCGAATAGCCACCAGGAGAGCATTCCAGAGTCTGGGGGCAGCCACAGAGAAGCTGAGCCTCCCTCGTTGTCGGCACCCGGAGAAGAGCCCCCTCAGATGACCTTGTCAAGCGGGCAGCAACCCTTGGGAGCAGGCAGTCCCTCAGATATCCTGGGCCCAAACTGTTAAGGGCTTTAAAAGTCAAAACCAGCACCTTGAATTGTTTTTATCCTATGAAATTGTTTTAATTGTTTTTACTCTGTTGTGTATTTCTTGTTTTAAACTGTGTACTCTGCCTAGAGATACACATATCAGGCGGTATATAAATATGATAGATAGATAGATAGATAGATAGATAGATAGATAGATAGATAGATAGATATCCTGGTTTGTTTGATTGTTCAGTGTATTTATGTCTTTTCACCATGGGCTCAGAGGAGTTCACAGCAGTTGACAATTGTTGACAGAGAAACCAGCTGTCTTGCTTCCTATTTCACTCTCAAGCAACGGCTGTGTGTGTGTGAGAGAGAGAGAGCTGGCAGTTCAACAGACTAGGCCTGCAGGCAGCTTGCCGAGGGTGTTAGCAGCTGGGTTGGTGGGATACTGGCCACTGCGCGAGGTACAAATCGATAGTGTGGTTTCTTGCCGAGGAAGCAAAAATTTCACAAGTTGACTCAAACTTTCCACTGGTCAGGCACAGCAGAGCAGAACGGCACAGAGTTTGCATACAGGAGGCTGTTGGAGCTCTCTTGTGAAAATCTGAGCACTGCTCATAGAAAAGAGGGGCGTTTGTAATGCAAATGAGCATTCTAACCGACAAGGGTTGGCTTCACATTCGCAGGGCGACAGCAAGTGAAGTAAGAGCTGTTTTAAGCCACCCGTGTATGGGGTCAATCAATCAAAATGGGGAGATGGCCACAGCAGAGAATTGCTTCGCAGGCTCCTGGCACAGAGCCTGCAGCTTACGCTCCAGATGATTGTTGCACTGCCACACACTTGTTTGCACAACACTCACACAACCTGCTGCACACCTCATCTGCTCTAAGCTGAACTTCTGCCCAGGAGCGGAATTCCTCAGCTCCCTGCTTTTTATCACTGCTGTGCAGTCTTCTTGTCTGAGCACAGCTTTGCTCTTCACTCCATTAGGATGTCAGCCAACATTTTTATGCAACATTCAACATCCCTCACCTGCAGGGAATGGGGCACTCTTCTTCACACTCCTGCTGGAGGAATTGAACCTGACTTCACAGGTGTAGAGCTTCCTGCTGTTCTGTGAGTCCACCATGGGGACGGAGAGGAAACTGATGAAGGTTAAGGATCCGCTGCTGTTTTCCACCAAAAGTGTCTGTCCCTCTTGCTGGAGATCTCCAGAGATGTTCCAGGACACCTGGACCGAGTTGGATGCTCCATGGACCACGCAAGTGAAATGCTTGCTCTGCACAAACTCGGATGATGGATGAGCAGATGGGAGCAAAAGCATCACCCAGGTGCTTGGGGTGTAACTGTCTGATGAGGAAAATAAGCAAAGAATTCAGTAAGAGCAGCTGCTCTGGGGTCTCATCAGGCTGACATTTCAGAACCTTATCTTGCTGTTTGTTTTTCTGTTTCGGGCAGAGACTAGGGCTTTCAGGGGATATTGGGCAATGCCCCCATAACTATTGAGAATTAATATCCTATTATGACTAGACAATTGGAATCGGAGAAGGGAGTCCCCAGTTCAAATATCCGGTGATTAAACTCATGAGGGGATCTTTGGGTGCAGAAGAGGTGCAGAAGAGGGCAACCAAGATGATCGGGGCCTAGAGCACCTTTCTTACGAGGTAAGGCTACAACACTTGGGGCTTTTTAGTTCAGAAAAAAAGACGACTGCGGGGAGACATGACAGAGGTCTATAAAACCATGCATGGTGTGGAGAAAGTGGACAGAGAGGAATTTTTCTCCCTCTCACATAACACTAGAAGCAGGGGGTCATCCAATGAAATTGATTGCCAAGAAGTTTAGGACCAACAAACAGAGGTACTTTTTCACACACAACATATATAATCAAATTGTGGAATTCTCTGCCACAAGATATAGTGACAGCCAACAACCTGGATGGCTTGAAGAGGGGTTTGGATAACTTCATGGAGGAGAGGTCTATCAATGGCTAGTCGGAGGGCTATGGGCCACCTCCAGTCTCAGGCAAGATGCCTCCGAGTATGCCTCCTGGACAGAGTATGCTTCCTGGACAGAGGAGATCTGGTGGTAGCAAGCATGACTTGTCCCCTTAGCTAAGCAGGGTCCGCCCTGGTTGCATATGAATGGGAGACTTGATGTGTGAGCACTGCAAGATATTCCCCTTAAGGGATGGAGCTGCTCTGGGAAGAGCAGAAGTTTTCAAGTTCCCTCTCTGGCTTCTTCAAGATAGGGCTGAGAGAGATTCCTGCCTGCAACCTTGGAGAAGCCGCTGCCAGTCTGGGTAGACAATACTGAGTTAGATGAACCAAGGGTTTGACTCAGTATATGGCAGCTTCCTATGTTCCTATGTTCCCGCCAATTGCATGGAAGTAACAGCAGGAAGGAGGGCATGCCCTCAACTCCTGCCTGTGGGCTTCCGGTGGCATCTGGTGGGCCACTGTGTGAAACAGGATGCTGGACTAGATGGGCCTCCTTGGGCCTGATCCAGCAGGGCGGTTCTGATGTTCTTGTGTACAATGATTGGCAGCAGCTTCTCCAAGGCTGCAGGCAGGAGTCTTTCTAAGCTTGACCTGGCGGTAGCCAGGAATGCAACCGGGGATCTTCTGCATACAGTGTAGATGCTCTGAGTCTGACACAGAGTTATGGCACCATTCCCTAAGGGGAATCTCTTACAGCAGTCAGTGCTAACATGTAGTCACTCACCCAAATGCAAAGCAAACTAATCCTATTGAGCAAAGGAGACAATTCATGCTTGCTACCACAAGACTGTTTCTCTACCCCTGTGCAATAGCCAGATATAAAATTAAGACTGAAATAGAATATGTTTAAAATTGCCATTGATAGCTTCACTCTGATTCCTTACCTCCGACAATCAGGGAAGTCCCATTGCTGAAAGACATTATTGAAAAATCGAGCTGTCTGCCACAGAAATAGAGACCAGAATCAGTCTTTTGAGGATGGGAGATTTCCAGCGTCAACTTCTGTTCTTTCACTTTGCAGACAAATTTACCAGAAGACTTGTCACAGCCATTCTCAGTTAAATGTGTTATTTCACCATCTCTCTTCTGTACCAACTGAATGAAATGCCATTGTCTTCAATTTTCTCTGTAGAAGTGCACGAGATCTCAGCTGTGCCCCCAGTATCCACAAACAGGAACCTCTCGGTCTGATATATTGATAACCGGGCATGTAACACTGAGGAGATAACTGCAAGAAGCAACACGAACAGAAGGCTGTAATTTTTCACCTCCACAACTCCTACCAGAAAAATGGGTTTAGAAAGCAACAGAATCCCTGTCTAGGAATTGCTAGATTCTGCCAGGCTGCCTGCAGCGATGGAAACACAAGAAATAATGCATCATTAGGAGCATAGGAAGCTGCCTTATACCAAGTCAGACCCTGGTCTATCTAGCTCAGTATTGTCTGCACAGACTGACAGTGGCTTCTCCAAGGTTGCAGGCAGGAGATGCTGCCTGGCAGGAGATGCTGCCAGGGAAAGAAGCATGCAGATCCTCTTCCCAGAGCAGCCCCATAATATCTTGCAGTGCTCACATGTGACTACCATTCAAATACAAACTGGTATCCCATTCAAATACAAACCAGGGTGGACCCTGCTTAGCAAAGGGGACAATTTGTGCTTGCTAGCACAAGATCAGTTCTCCTCCCATAGTTATATTATGAACACGGGAAGCTGCCTTATACTAAGCCAGACTCTTGGTCCACCTAGCTCAGTATTGTCTACACAGACTGGCAGCAACTTCTCCAAGGTTGCAGGCAGGAATCTCTCTCAGCCCTGTCTTGCTGCCAGGGAGGGAATTTGGAACCTAGATGCTCTTCCCAGAGTGGCTCCATCCCCTGAGGGGAATCTTTTACAGTGCTCACACTTCTAGTCACACTTCTAGTCTCCCATTCATATGCAACCAGGGCGGACTCTGCTTAGCTAAGGGGACAAGTCATGCTTGCTGCCTCAAGACCACTGTAAGTGTGAGCACTGTAAGATTTCCTTTGCATAGCAGCTAAACTCTCCCAAGAAGTTACGGCGCACAGAAACTCTACCATGCCAGTTTCTCAGATACAAAACACTGAGGTCCGGGTTAGTATTAGGACAAAGTCTTACCTATGGAGGACAAAAGGAGGCACTTGGCCAGCAGCATTGCTGAAAGCAGAAGGACCCGGAAGCACCAGTGACGAGTCCACCTCTGGTGTGAGCAGCTTCAAGGAAAGGGTCTTGACGTAAGTTTCTTGTAAAGGAACTCCTCTGTGTGGGCGGTGCAATGTGATCTGCCCTTAGGATAGGGCAGGCCTGCACAACGTAAGGCCTGGGGGCCGGATTCGGCCCGCAGGGACTGTTTGACTGGCCCTCAGGTATCCTGCAGCATCACAGGAGCTGGAAACTGCCTTAGAGCACCATCCTATGCATGTTTTCTCAGAAATATGTTCCATGATCCCAGTGAGGCTTACTCTCATGAAAGCATGCCTAGGATTGCAGCCTGAAAACAACAACAGTTTACGGAGAAGAGAGGACTTGGTAGTATTTATTTATTTATTTACATTTTATATCCCGCTCTTCCTCCAAGGAGCCCAGAGCGGTGTACTACATACTTAGGTTTCTCCTCACAACAACCCTGTGAAGTAGGTAGGCTGAGAGAGAAGTGACTGGCCCAGAGTCACCCAGCAAGTCTCATGGCTGAATGGGGATTTGAACTCGGGTCTCCCTGGTCCTAGTCCGGCACTCTAACCACCACACCACGCTGGCTCAGTTTGGGGCCCCACTGATTGAGCAGGGACAGAACCCATTTTCTGGCCACTATCCTTGTTTAAAATAATGGGTCCATTGCCAGGGGGAATAGATCCACAGGTAACTAATAATATTTTTAATCTGAATGTAATAATGCGCTAAAAAATTACCTCGGCCCCTGCACGCCAAGTTCTGAATGGTTCCAGCCCACTAGGGCATTTGAGTTGTGCAGCCCTGGAATAGGGCAATGAAACCTCATTCCTAGGCAGACCTCAGGTTGTTCTCAAGCACAGAGATCTTACCTGAAATCAATTCCCAGGAGCCGAATCCAAGAAGAGGCTCACTTCACCGGCAGTTCGGCTTCAGAGTCTGGAAGCTGGAAAGGACTCGATGTTCAATGAGATTTCTCCCCAAGTATGTGTACAGAGGACCGTAGCCCATGTATGTTTTCTCTCCGGTGAGTTTTCGCTCTTCACTTCAAGAGTTTCTTCGCTTTCCTGTACAGCTGCTGAATCACGGGGAGATACAGAAGTACCACCGAGGCTGGCTCAGGTGTATGCAACTCCTGGAAGGACTGTACCTATCAGGTGCAGCCTTTCAGAGGGACATTCTGGCTGCCTTCGGGTGTAACATGGAACCGCAGCTCCAACGTACCCGCAATTCCACACCCCTCTTTCCCGTCCTAATTCGGACTTCATGGAAGAGTTCCCTCTCTGCAGACTCTCTGGCTGCAGAGAGGAGGGAGAACTGACTGCCTGGGCTTCCTTCTTGACTGAAGGACAGCCCTGGCAGCCAATAGCAACCAGAGCGAGGGAGGAGCTTCCTCCCTTAACTCTGGTTGCTAGGAAGCAAGACTGCAGTGCCGTGTTCGGACATAACGCTGGCACCGCAGAACTGGAGTTTCAGCCTGTGGAACATACTCCAAACTGAAGGTACAAATTGGAGTCCGGAGAAGGAAACTGCGGATCCATTTTGCAGCGCATTCTGACATAAATTGAAACCAGAGGCCCCTTCACCTCCAGTTTTGTGATATATACATACGAGTGCGGCCTCTGTGTAGCTGATGACTTGGTACAAGGAGGAGCAAATCAAAAGCCTGTCTGTGTGTGACTCTGCCGTGCTCTAAATACTCAATACCAGAAGCACAGCACACAACCCAAGTGCTATATCTGAGAATCATGCAAAGAACTGACTCTGGCATTTACAAGTGTGCCACATAAGGCTATGCAAAACTCTTTTTTTGTTCTTGATATTTGGCAAAACACTCCCTTTATCATAGAAGTTCTCTTGTTTTTTATTCAAGAAGTTCACTTGAAGTAGTTTTTTATAGCTACTTGACTTTGTTGGTTAACCACGCTGGCATCCGTGAAGATTATCTGAAGCTTCCCCCCCCCCTTTTGTCTGTGGTACATATTCCATCTCGACTTTTCTTATCATGGTTTTAGGAAACTGTGAGGCCTCTTGTAGCGTTCTCAGCTCCGTTTTATCGTCCTTTCAATGAGTTCTCTCAACCTTGAAAAGTTTCCTTTTTGAAATTAAAGATGCTTACACTTTCTAGGCAACTTTCCACCTACACAGATATCGAATTTGATAGCACTGTTGAATTCTGTATGACATGCAAAATCCATGCCAGAGCCGAACCACTGCTCCTGGTTAAATGCAGGATCACTTCCGTGACCAACCTTCCAGGGTATGGCCATTTCTTGCACCCTGAAGTTTTGTCTGTCTTTCACAACACAAATGCAACCCTGTCAAGGGAGGGAGGGTCAAAGTTGTAGTGTTTGGGGTTAATCCATTCCTTGATCCAGGCAAGCTTCTGAATGGGGCTTCAGTTACTTGTATTCCAGTCCTGGAGTAAAAGGTAAAGTGTGCCATCGAATAGGTTTCAACTCCTGGCAACCACAGAGCCCTGTGGCTGTCTTTGGTAGAATACAGGAGGGGTTTCCCATTGCCTCCTCCTGTGCAGTATGAGATTATGCCTTTCAGCATCTTCCTACATCTCTGCTGCCCAATATAGTTGTTTCCCCCACTCTGGGAAACATACCAGTGGGGATTCAAACTGGCAACCTCTGGCTTGATAATCAAGTCATTTTCCCGCTTTGCCATTAGGTGGCTATACCCTGGAGTAGAGGTGGGGATAACTAACAGCCAGCAGCAAGAGCACTGAAAAGCAGTCTGCACTTGCCTCTCTGTATATTATTATTACTATTTATTATTATTTTACACAGACAGACAGGTGTTATTGACTGGTTTCTTTTATGCAGACATTGAGTCCTTCCCAAGGACCTGGAATGCCAGAATTTTATTGTCAATGTTGCTGTTATAGATATCGTCGCAGAATATAGGCTGTTCCCAGTAAAGCTGCTTTTTGTAATTGGCTGATGGAGATTTCTGTGGCCCCTATGGTGATGAGGTGCTCTTCAAGGTCTTTTGGAACTGCACCCAGGGCGCCAATGACCACTGGGATTATTTTGGTCTTTTTCTGCCACAGCCTTTCAATTTCAATTTGTAGATCTTTGTATTTAGCAATAGCACTTAGCAATAGCACTTACATTTATATACCGCTCTATAGCTGGAAGCTCTCTAAGCGGTTTACAATGATTTAGCATATTGCCCCCCAACATTCTGGGTACTCATTTTACCAACCTCGGAAGGATGGAAGGCTGAGTCAACCTTGAGCCCCTGGTCAGGATCGAACTTGTAACCTTCTGGTTACAGGGCGGCAGTTTTACCACTGCGCCACCAGGGTGATTTTTTGGTGATTTTTTTCTATTTCTTTTTCTTCTATTCTGCTATCCCCTGGTATTGCTATGTCGATTATTTTGACTT